>NC_092386.1:640714-1281428 GCF_030028105.1 Mobula birostris
AGAACAGGAAAAGAGGGAAATTTTTCCTTGACAAAGTGGCGAATCTGCAGATATTTAAAAAATGATTATGCAGAAGGCCATACTTACCGCGCAGGTTATCAAAACTATCAAATATGTTATCAGTATACAAATCCTTAATGCGCGTAAGACCATTCAAACCCCATTGTCTGAAAGCTGAATCAAATGTGGAGGGAGGAAATAAATGGTTTTTATGAATGGGGCCCAAAACTGAAGCTGATATGAACTTATAATAGCAGCGAAATTGATTAAGAAGTTTGAGGGTGGAGAGCACGACCGGGTTAGATGTGAATTGAGAGGATTTCAATGGTAAGGAAGAATACACCAAAGCTGGGAGAGATGAGGAGTGGCAAGACCGTGACTCAAGCAGGCACCAGATTATATCTGGCCGGTGGAGCCAAAATAATACGTTTTGAATGTTTGATGCCCAGTAAACATGAATAAAGCTGGGAAGACCCATTCCACCTACGTCACGACCTCTTTGGAGAGTGTGCTTATTAACCCTTGGGACCTTATTTTCCCAAATAAAGGAGGTTATAGCTTGGTCGACTGATTTAAAAAAATAACTTAGATAAGAAAACTGGCAAACACTGAAACAAATAAAGAAATCTAGGAAGTACAGTCATTTTCACTGACTGAATTCTCCCAGCTATAGTAAGGGATAAACTGCGCCATCTCTCGAAATCAGCCTTCATTTGGCTAACCTGAGGCCTGTAGTTAGCTTCAAATAGAGATGTAAAAGAGTGAGTAATATGTATTCCTAGGTATACAAAACCATCTTGAGATAAAGGAAAAGGCAAAGATTCCTGTCGGATCTGTAGGGCCAAGTTATTAATGGGAAAGCATTTGCTTTTTTGAAAGTTCGGTTTATAGCCACAGAAGGCTCCAAATTGACCTAATTATGACACAATAGCAGGACTACTACCTACAGGGTCGTTAACATAAAGTAAGAGGTCATCAGCATATAGGGAAACACGGTGTTCCATGTCCCCTTTTCTAACACCTTGAAATAATGTAGTTGACTTAAGTGCAATAGAGAGAGGCTCAATTGTAATTGCAAAAAGAAGAGAGGACAATGGGCAGCCTTGGCGAGTGCCACGTGTTAATGGGAAATAGTCAGATCGAAAATAATTTGTCTGTATACATGCTAAAGGCGAGTGGTATAATAGCTTAACCCAAGCTATAAATATTCTGCCAAATCCAAATTTCTCCAAAACACTAAACAAGTAGACCCGCTCCACTCTATCAAACGCCTTCTCCGCATCCAAGGAGATAACAACCTCTGGACTTGGAGAATCACTGGGTGAATAAACCACATCAGCCAGTCGACGGATATTAAAAAAAGAATAGCGATTTTTAATAAAACCTGTTTGATCATCTGAAATTATCTTGGGAAGGGGACGTTCTAAACGGCATGTAAGCACTTTAGCCAAAATTTTCACATCTACATTCAAAAGTGAGATGGGGCGATGTGATCCACATTGAGTCGGGTCCTTGTCCTTTTTAAGAAGTAGTGAAATAGCTGCCTGTGAAAGAGAAGGGGGTAAGGAGCCGTTCTCCAAAGATTCCTGAAACACTTCTAGAAGGACCGGTATGAGCTTATCCTTAAATGTCTTATAAAATTCTATTGGATAACCATCAGGACCTGGGGACTTACCACTCTGCATAGCCATAATGGCATTATTAATCTCTTCCTGCCCAAGAGCCCGATCTAGGTTCTCCACCTCCTCTGGTTCAAGAGTAGGTATTTCCAAATTATTTAAAAAATGTTCCATATTTGTTTTATCTGAGGGGAACTCTGAGACATACAGAGAGGAATAAAAAGTTGCAAAGATGTTATTAATCTCTTTTGGATTGCTTGTCAAGTTTTGGTGCGTGTCTCTTATCTGGGGAATAAGTCGTGATGCAGCTTGACGTTTCAACTGACGAGCCATAAGCCGGCTCGCCTTGTCACCATATTCATAATAGAGGTCACGTGTCTTAAGAATTAATTGTTCTGATAGGTTTGTAGATAGAAGACTAAACTTCGCTTGCAAATCAACCCGGCTTTTATATAATTCCGCAGTGGGTGCCTCAGAGTATTTTCTATCCAGTTCCAAAATAGATTGCAATAACACTTGCATTTCCTTCCTACGCTCTTTATTGGCATGTGAAGTACAAGATATTATTTGACCCCTCAAGTAAGCTCTTAAAGTTTCCCAAAGTAAAGAGTACGATACCAACTCAGTTTTGTTAGTCTCGAAGAATGTGTCAATGTTAGCCGATATATAACTACAAAATTTCTCATTAGAAAGCAAAAGGAGGTTAAGTCTCCACAGAGGCCGTTCTCCAACGTTTAAAGGAAAACATAGGTCCAGTTTCACGGGCGAGTGATCAGATATAACTATAGCAGTGTTTTCAATTTGTCTAATCATTGGTATCAAGGAGTTATCTATAAAGAAATAGTCTAGCCTGGAATAGGAGTGGTGAACATGAGAGAAGAAAGAGAATTGCCTAACTGATGGATTCAAAAATCTCCAAGGATCCATATAACCATTTTGTTGCATAAACATCGAGAAGGCCTTTGCCATACCAGAAAATGTTCCCCTAGGGCAAGACCTATCAAGCAGTGGGTCAATAGCACAGTTCAAATCTCCGGAAAAGATTAGCTTATGTGTATTCAGGTTAGGTATTAATGACAAAACCTTATTTGCAAATTGGACATCATCCCAATTAGGAGCATAACATTTACCAAAATAACAGGTATCTGAAAGAGAGAGCCAGGGACTATAATAAAGTGACCATTAGGGTCACTGATTATATCAGATGGTGTGAACTGCATTCTTTTGGTGATTAATATTGCCACTCTCCTGGACCTACTATTAAATCTGGAATGAAAAACCTGACTAATCCATGCTTTAGGAAGTCTATTATGGTCCTCCATTCTATAATGTGTTTCTTGTAGAAATAGTATATCTGCTTTTAATTGTTTCAGATGAGAGAAAACTTTAGCTCTTTTAACCGGACCATTGAGCCCCTTTACATTCCAAGAAATAAACCTCACAGGGTGGCCTCCATCAGCAGCACTCACATTAACTGTATCAAAAGACACACAGGGCCTACAATCCAAAACAGTGCGGGGGCATAAGTTGCACACAATAACGCACAATGAAAAGAAAGTCTGACCAATCCGTAACACACAAAAGAATAGACTGCCATGGTAATCCCCCAAAACACCCCCCCCACCCCTTTACACAAACAACAAAAAAACCCAATTAACCCCCGAAGCCTAGATCTACCTCCCCAATTGAGGATGAGCGCAGGCAGTACCCAACAAAAAACTTCCAAGGCGTTCCCCATAGAGCCCAACTTTCAATCTAATCTAGGGCGGCTCCCCTCCTTAACATTTATCCTATCACTTATACTACCTTTAATATAACATATAGGCTAAAGATGACACAGGTCAAGCTAAGCATTAAAAACAAAAGGAAAACACTGGGCAACTTAAACACCCGAGATACAAATCCCAAATATTTACATTTTGCTGGTTGAAAGATTTGTTAATCAGTTTCGGCAGCAGTTCGACCCGATCGCGTTCCACAAATTAAACTGGAAAAAATGAACAAAGAAGTGGATTATGAAAATTAACAGTTTGCCTCGGCATGAGGCCCCTTCCATGCTGCATGAATAACCTTAAAAAAAAGTCATTGCTCTTCTCGTTCTTCTTCTCCCCAGCGCGAATGGTAAAGCTCTTCGGCCGCCTCTGGTGTATGGAAATAATGCTTTTTACCTTCATGCACGACCTGGAGCTGGGCAGGATACAAGAGGCCAAACCTGACCCCTTTCCCGTAAAGCAGGGATTTCACCTCCTTGAAAGCTGCTCGTTTTCTACCCAGCTCTGCACTAAAATCTTCATAGAAAAACACGCGGTGTCCGCGGAAATATAGCTCCTACTTCCGTCTATTGATGATGCGTTGCTTATCTTGAAAGGAGTGAAAGCAAACCAGGAACGTTCTTGGTCTCGTTTGCTTGGCTCCAGAGACACCGGATGGTTTATGTCCGACTCGGTGGGCACACGAAAGTACGAGAGGACTTGGGACAAAATCTGTCCCCAGCACTTCGTCAAAAAACTCGGTCATAAATTTAACAGGGTCCGAACCTTCCAAATTTTCAGGAATGCCCACCGCTCTCAAATTGGATCTCCGCGACTGATTTTCGAGGTCATCAAGCTTTCCCTTCAGAAACGCGTTTTCGCTCTGCAATGCTGCAATGGCGGCTTCGGCGCTCACCAGTCGGTCACTGTAATCATTCAGGCCATCTTCAACCTCACGAATGCGTTCGTCGTGTGACTCGTAAGCAGACATAATTTGTTCCATGGTCGCAGTCACTGGTGATAAAGGATCTTCATGTTCTCTTTTTAGGGCAGAATGCACCGCTTGCATCATGTCAGTAATAAGTACTAAACGAAGCTTCTCCAAGTCATCGGGTAGCGCAGGTCCGGGTCCAGCTCCAGCAGCGTGTAACAGCGCCATTACTGTAACATCCGCCTTCTTGCTCAAAGCTTCGCTATCTTTTTCCCCAGTTTTACTTCAAAGGTACATTCTACTTGCCATTTCAATGTCCAGCTATGTCCCGCTTTGTTCACAATGGTAAATATTCAGTTATCTCAAGCATACGGCAAAGATAAACAGGTAGATTTTCAATAAAAATTGGGAGCCACACTCACACGCACCAACTCACTCCATATCAACCCCAGAAGTCCATTCTTGACTATGGTTTCACACTTCAGAATACTGACAGACCGGTTGCTTTGAATCTGAACTGTTTGAAGTTTGATGGGCAGGCGATACCCCAGCAGGGGGATAAAAAGAACAGGTTCGCTAAGGCACGACACGCACCACGAGATCATGAGATGACAAGACCCTGGAAGAGCGGTGTGCCCCCACAAGTTGGTGGGAGTTTGGAGGTCTGGTTCGCGGGAACCGACCATAGACGCACAGGGTGAAAACGGACAATGAGCGGGAACCTGGTGCGTGTGTCCGCCCTTGCCTGGGTGCCGGGTTCACTGCGGAAGAACGGTCGTATCCGGAACAGAGGGTTCACAGTCGGTGACCACAGAAGACATAAAAGGGTTCGCCCGAAAGCTAACTGCGAAGAACATCAAAGGTCTGTTTGAATCAAAATTTGCATTCTCTCTCTCTCCTCAACGGCACAACAGCGATTACTGCGAACTGTACTAAGCTGAACTGAACTCTGCGTCACTTAAGACTGATCATTTTACCCCTAGACTGCGATAGAGCTTGGTTGATTCCTATTACCCTAGTTCCGTGTACATGTGTGTTTTATCATTGCTAACCTGTTGCATTTATATCCTTACGATTAGAGTACTGTGTTACTTATTTCTTTAATAAAACTTTATTAATTTCTGTTAAACCAGACTCCAACTAAGTGGTCCATTTCTGCTGGTTTGGCAACCCTGTTACGGGGTACGTAACAACTCAAGAGAGTGGTTGGAGTGTGGAATGCACTGTCTGAGTCAGTGGTGGAGGCAGATACACTAGTGAAGTTTAAGAGACTACTAGACAGGTATATGGAGGAATTTAAGGTGGGGGTTATATGGGAGGCAGGATTTGAGGGTTGGCACAACAATGTGGGCCAAAGGGCCTGTACTGTGCTGTACTATTCTCTGTTCTATACTCCCCTTTGT
Organism: Mobula birostris; assembly: GCF_030028105.1. Lineage (NCBI taxonomy): Eukaryota > Metazoa > Chordata > Chondrichthyes > Myliobatiformes > Myliobatidae > Mobula > Mobula birostris. The sequence goes on from NC_092386.1 coordinate 646,419, forward strand.
TGAAACTGATTGTTGCTGTAGCAAATATGTCAAATACAATTAACCATTCATAAACCATGTTGACTTGCTTTAAGATTTTCCAAATGACAGCTGTTTCGCCCTTGATTCGAGATCAAAAAACTTAGACCATAAGATTTAAGATGTTAAGAGCAAGATTAGGCCATTTGAATCACCAAGCCTGCTCGCCCATTTCACCATGGCTGATTAGTTCTCCCTCTCAAAACCATTCTCCCGATTTCTCCCGGTAACCTTTGACACCCTGACTAATCAAGAACCTGTCAATTTCTGCTTTAAATATACCCAATGACTTGGCACCTACAGCCATCTGTTGCAATATATTCCACAGATTCACCTCCCTCCGGCTAAAGAAATTCCTCCTCATCTCTGTTCTAAATGGGTGTCCCTCTGAGGCTGTGCTCTCTCGTCCTAAACTCACCCACGATAAGAAACATCCCCCAACAACAGAAAATAGTCTTCGTTAGCGACTCAGATCACAAGAATAATTATTCATAAAAATAAGCTTAGCTTGATATTGCATAATTTGGCAATTGTACAAGTCAAAACATTGGTAATAAGCAAGTTCTCCATTTCTTGACAAATTTTCCCAGAGTATGGTTTTAAAGTATAATCATTGAAATTGCAACATAATCATCATGTTATAAAGTTCAGTGTGATTCTCTGCATTCTTAACCATTATTGAGTTTTATTTTTCTGTACCTTCTTACATTTGCAGGTTCTGCAGCAGTACAAACAACATTTTGTGAAGAGGAATATGAAAGCTGCTAAACAGGCAGTAAGCAATGCTACCACATCCAGGCAATGATATTGATACCATGACAGCGAGTGCGCTGCAGGCCGCAAATGTTTCGCTCCTCCGTGTCGCATTACAAACTCAATCCAGTATACAGATCTTTCCAATGGAGTTAATAGTTGGTCATGATGAATTCTAGATAACTTCATTACATTTTCTTTGTATCTAAGGGAATAAAAGTAATTATTTTTTCTGTTTTTTTGAAAGAGTGCAGAAGAAATTGTGTTTGTAAAGGATTAAAAGTCCTTTGGATAGTTTAATTGAATATATGTGTAAAAGTTAACAAATTACTTCTGACTGCACTCAATGCAAACTACATCTCAGATACAAACAAGTTCAATATTTTAACTCAAATTTCAGAACAGCTCCCTGCTGCAATATCAAGTTCTTTCTTTCTTTCTCACTTTCTAATATCTTTTCAAAGAGCCAAATCGTGCCTCATTACAGCCCAAAAGTGTGATGTGATTGCCTGTATTTCTCCAGTCAACTTAATGCAATACTAGTCAGGTATTAAACGAAGTTGAAGATGTTGCACTAAAAGACAATCTTTGCCAAATCTCTGATATCCATCATGATTATACCTTAACTCCATAAATGAAAAGTTAGCTTTCATTTGAGTTCAAAAGTCAGGAAATTACGTTGCGGCTTTATGAAACTCTAATCAGGCAGTATTTGGCATTAGACATTCTTCCAAAAAATGGTTGTCCCAGTATAGGAAGGACGTTGAGGCTTTGGAGAGGGTGCAGAAGAGGTTTATCAGGATGCTGCCTGGATTAGAGGGCATGTGCTTCATGAGAGATTGGACAAACTTGGGTTTTTTTTTGGACTGGCAGACTCTGAGGGGAAATCTGATAGAGGTTTATAAATTATGAGAGACATAAAGTAGATAGAATGTATTCTTTACCCCAGAGTCAAAATGTTTAATACCAGAGGACAACAGTTAAGGTGAATGGTGGTAGTTTCAAAGGAGATGCAAGGGGCACGATTTTTTTACACATAGAATGGTGAGTACCTGCAATGAACGGTCTGGGGCGGCAGTTGAGACAGATAGATTAGGGAGCTTAGGAGACATTTAGGTAGGCACATGAATGTGAGGAAAATGAGAAGATATGTATATTGGAGGCACAGAAGCAGGATGGCACACACTCAACAATTCAGGAACAGCTTCTTCCCTTCTGCCACCTGATTCCTAAATGGATCATAAACCCATGAATACTACTTCATTTTTTTAATATTTCTGTTTTTACACTTTTTAATTTAACTATTTAATACACATATATAGACTTACTGTAATTGATTTACTTATTTTTTTTCTGTTCTATATGATCATGAATTGCAATGTACTACTGCTGATAAGTTAGCAAATTTCACAACATACGCCAGTGATATTAAACCTGATACTGCATTACAATCAGGTTTAATATTACTGGCATACGTCATGAAATATGTTGTTATCTGGCAGCAGTACATTGCAATAAATAATGATAAAACCTATAAATTTCAACAAGGTGATCTAAATTAATTACAAATATAAAACACAAAATAATTGATTGCATATGAATTCACCCCCTTTAATACAGCACACCAAATCATCACTGGTGCCGCCAATTGGTTCTAGAAGTCACATAATTAGTTAAATGGAGATCACCTGTGTGCAGTCATGGTGCTTCAATTGATTGCAGTAAAAATACACCAGTGTCCGGAGGGTCCAACTGCTTCAACTGTGGATATAGACTTCCACTTGGCAAATCAGAAGCCAACAGGTTGGTGGGGCTAAGAATTAGGAGATTATGGGCTTAAGGGGAGACCAGAGGACCATAAGACATGGGAGCAAAATGAGGCCATCTGGCCCATCGAGGCTGCTCCATCACGGCTGATCCTGTTTTTTAATCTCCTCCTCAACCCCAGTTCCTGGCCTTCTCCCTGTAATCTTTGATGCCATGTCCTATCAATCTCTGCCTTGAATACACCCAACGACCTGACCTCCACAACTGCACGTGGCAACAAATTTCACAAATTTACCACCTTTTGGCTAAAGAAATTTCTCCGCATCTCTGCTTTGAAAAGGTGCTCCTCTATCCTGAGGCTGTGCCCTCTTTCCTAGACTCTCCCACCATGGGAAACATCCTTTCCACATCTACTCTGTCTAGGTCTTTCAACATTCGAAAGGTTTCAATGAGATCCCCCCTCATCCTTCTGAATTCCCGCGAGTAGAGATCCGGAGCCATTAAACGTTCCTTGTATGATAAATCTTTCATTCTTGGAATCATCCTTGTGAACCTCGTCTGGATCCTCTCCAAAGCCAGCGCATCTCTTCTAAGATGAGGGGCCCAAAACTATTCACAATACTCAAGGTGGGGCATCACCAGTGCCTTCTAAAGCCTCAGCATCACATCGTTGCTCTTGTGTTCTAGACCTCTTGAAATGAACGCTAACATAGCATTTGCCTTCCTCACCACCGACTCAACGTGCAAGTTAACCATCAGGGTGTTCTACACAAAGACTCTCAAGTCCCTCTGCATCTTGGATTCCGAGATTTTCTCCCCATTTAGAAAATAGTCCGCACATTTATTTCTACTACCAAAGTGCATGGCCGTGCATTTTCCAACATTGTATTTCATTTGTCACTTTCTTGCCCATTCTCCTAATCTGTCTCAATCCTTCTGCATTGTACCTGTTTATTCAACACTACCTGCCCCTCTGATATCCTCTGAAAACTTGGCAACAAAGCCATCTGTTCCATCATCTAAATCATTTATACAGAGCATAAAGAGAAATGGTTCCAACACCAACCCCTGCGGAACACCTCTAGTCACTGGCAGCTAACTAGACAAGGATCCTTTTATTCCCACTCGCTCCCTCCTGCCAATCAGCCAATGCTCTAAACATGTTTGCCACCCAGGTGCCAGGGTCTGGGATGTTTGCGATCGCATCCGTGATATCCTGAAGTTTTGAAGCTGAACAGCCAGAGGTCATGGTACACATTGGTACCAACGACATAGGTAGGAAAAGGGAGGAGGTCCTGAAAACAGACTGCAGGGAGTTAGGAAAGAAACTGAGAAGCAGGACCACAAGGGTAGTAATATCAGGATTACTGCCTGTGCCACGTGACACAGCGTAAAGGAATAGACAATGTATGTAAGACAACTTTACAGATTAAAGGTGGAGGTGGAGGATAAATATGTGGCTGAGGGATTGGAGTAGGGGGCAGGGGTTCAGATTTCTGGATCATTGGGACCTCTCTTGGGGCAGGCCTGACCTGTACAATAAGGATGGAGATGGATACGATAAGGTCTTTTAAGAGACTTTTGGATAGGTGCAAGGAGTTTGGAAAAATAGAGGGCTATGGGGAAGTCTAGTAATTTCTAAGGTAGGGGCATGTTCGACACAACTTTGTGGGCCGAAGGGCCTGTATTGTGCTGTAGGTTTTCTATGTTTCTGAAACATTCTGGGGTGCGCCAGTTTTGTCATCGTTATGAAACAGTTGAACACATTCTTATACAATGTGAAGCACACTGGTTGAAAGAAAGCAAATGCAGGCTGCGTTACTAGCTTTGGGGTTGATAGTTTTCATTTAAAAACTTTACGGATTAAGTTTAATTTAATTCACAATATTGTCTTTCATTATTGACAATCTATAAGACTTTTGGGGGTAATTTAGTTTTCATTTGATAAAGAACTAGTGAGGGTTTTATTTCCCAACTCTCTACACCACACTCCAGTCCAGTTGGTGGGGAGGAGAGGGGAAAGAGGAAGGGGGGGAAAGAGGAAGGGGGGGGAATAGAGGAAGGGAGTAGTGGAAGGAGAAGTGGAGGTGGAGAGGTGGGAGGGGGAGTGGAGAGTTGGGAGAGGGGAGAGGGGATGGGCAAGAGTGGATGGGGAGGGGGGGAGAGAGGACATGAAGTGGGGAAAGGAAGGATCCAACTACTGGTGAGTCAGTATCCTGGCAAAAACTACACCATGAAGACAAAAAAACACTCCAAGCAACTCTGCGAAAAGGTTATTGAAAAGCACAAGTCAGGAGATGAATACAAGAAAATTTCCAAGTCACTGAATATTCTTTGAAGTACAGTAGTCAATCGTCAAGAAATGGAAAGAATAAGGCACAGCTGTAAATCTGCCTAGAGCAGGCCGTTCTCAAAAACTGAGTGACCGTGCAAGAAGGGGACTAGTGAAGGAGGCCACCAAGAGACCCATGACAACTCTGGAGGAGTTACAAGCTTCAGTGGCTGAGATGGGAGAGACTGCACATACTACAACTGTTACCCAGGTGCTTCAGCGGTTGCAGCTTTCTGGGAGAGTGGCAAAGAGAAAGCTACTGTTGAAAAAACTAGCATGAAATCTTGGCTAGAGTTTGCCAGATGGCATGTGGGAGACTCTGAAGTCAGCTGGAAGAATGTTCTATGGTCTGATGTGACCAAAATTGAGCCTTTTGGCCATCAGACAAATGCTATGTTTGTCGTAAGCCAAACACCACACGTCATCAAAATCACGCTATCCCTACCATGAAGCATGGTGGTGGCTGCATCATGCTGTGGGGATGCTTCACTGCAGCAGGCCATGGAAGGCTTGTGAAGATCAAGGGCAAAATGAATGCAGCAAAACACGGTGAAAACCTGGAGGAAAACCTGATACAATCTGCAAGAGAACTGCAACTTGGGAGAAGATTTCTTTTCCAGCAAGACTATGACCCCAAACATAAAGGCAAAGCTACACAGGAATGTGTTAAAAACAACAAAGTTAATGTCCTGGAGTGGCCAAGTCAGAGTCCAGACCTCAATCCAATTGAGAATTTGTGTGTGGACTAGAAAAGGGCTGTTCACTCATGATCCCCATGCAATCTAACAGAGCTTGAGCAGTTTTGTACAGAAGTACGGGGGAAAAATTGCGGAGTCCAGATGTGTAAAGCTGATAGAGACCTGTCCACACAGACTCAAGACTGTAATTGCTACCAGAGGTGCATCTAGTAAATACTGAGTTGAAAGGGGTGAGTAATTATGCAATTAATTATTTTGTGTTTAATAATTGTAATAAATTAAGAACAATTTGTAGAAATTTGTTTTCTCTTTGACACGAGTCTGTTCTGTTGATGAGTGTAAAGAAAAACAAATTAAATCCACTGTGATTCAATGTTGTAGAACAATAAAACATGAAAATAAGTAGTGCAGAAAGAGGGAGAAAATTACCAAGGTAGTGTTCATGGGTTCATTGTCCATTCAGAAGTCTGATGGCAGAGGGGAAGAAGCAGTTTCAGAAGTGTTGAGTGTGTGTCTCAGGCCCTTGCACAGTTTTCTGTCAGGTAGGCCAATGCACCATATTCTACAATAAATTGAATGTTTAATCTGCTTCCTCTCAGTGTTTTATTCTTACCTTGTTCCATTGATCACAGTGTTAAGAGCATCAACCAAATCCTGTGCACGTAACGTGGCAAAATTAAGGACCTCAGCAACCCCTTTTACTTTCATGTGAGCCAAGTTATCAGGCTGATCGGCAAACAGAGGGATACCGACCATAGGTATGCCATGATAGATAGCTTCATATATCCCGTTGGTGCCACCATGAGTGATGAAAGCTCTGGTCTTGGGATGCCCTGAAAACGCATAGAAGACAAAGACCATGAATTGAACCCCGTAACTTCTGAACTGATCGGCTACTGATTGCATGGTGTTCATCGTTATAAAAAAGCCCTTGTATTTATTTGTTCATGTGTGTAGACATTACCAGCGTGGCCAGGAGTTACCATCTGTCTCAAATCAATCCTGAACTTCAGTGAGAGTTAACGTTTGCAATATTGAGTCTGATGTAACATACAGGGCCGTCTGAGGAAGAAGGCAACTCCCCCTCCCTACATGGACCTGATGAAATGTTACAGCAACTATAGTGTTGGGATACTATAACTTTGACTGTATATTTTCAAATTCTGGATTTTTTAGATTTACCACTCAGAGTAAATTTGAATTTCCCAGCTATCATAGTGTGATCAACCTGTTCATTCTGGATCAATGGTTCCGAGCGATACTTGGTGGTCCAGTAACAAAACTACAAGACCACGTGCTCATTACGGTATGTCATTGTATACCTTGCAAGCTCAAGCTGCAGTTCAAAGGAGAGCCAGGCTGCATCTCACATTAGAAAAGGTGGGTTTATGCACCATTTCCCAATCTTGAGCAGAGATGCTAGGCTAACACATTCCATCTGTTCCCAGCCCACCACATCCAATCTGACCCATGGACAACCATCTGTTCCCAGCCCACCACATCCAATCTGACCCATGGACACCCATTTGTTCCCAGCCCACCACATCCAATCTGACCCATGGACACCCATCTGTTCCCAGCCCACCACATCCAATCTGACCCATGGACACCCATCTGTCCCTAGCCCACTACATCCAATCTGACCCATGGACACCCATCTGTTCCCAGCCCATCACATCCAATCTGACCCATGGACATCCATCTCTTCACAGCCCATCATATCCAATCTGACCCATGGACATCCATCTGTTCATAGCCCATCATATGCAATCTGACCCATGGACACCCATCTGTTCCCAGCCCATCACATCCAATCTGACCCATGGACATCCATCTGTTCGTAGCCCATCATATGCAATCTGACCCATGGACACCCATCTGCTCCCAGCCCATCACATCCAATCTGACCCATAGACACCCATCTGCTCCCAGCCCATCACATCCAATGTGACCCATGGACACCCATCTGTTCCCAGCCCATCACATCCAATCTGACCCATGGACACCCATCTGCTCCCAGCCCATCACATCCAATCTGACCCATGGACACCCATCTGTTCCTAGCCAACTACATCCAATCTGACCCATGGACACCCATCTGTTCCCAGCCCATCACATCCAATCTGACCCATGGACCCCCATCTGTTTCCAGCCCATCACACACACAATACTCAGGCTCTTACCAAGTAAGTCATTCTGAGGAAGCCAATCATACAACCTTGTATTAGATGCCAGTGTCCTTGGTTTTTTTCCAGCGTATCTCCAAATAACCTAAAAGATATGAGAATGAATCGAAAACCTGGGTCTGATGCGGTGCTTAGGGGACTGGCAGCAGAACAGGTACATGGAAGTACGTCTGGTATCTGTAACAGAGACTGCAAATGCACTGGCTGCCGTGTTCATGATGCAGGGTCCAGTGGAGGTGCTGGAGAGGAAGAAGTCATAATTGTAGAATACCTCTGTATGGGAGAGTTGGAAGATACATGTCAAGGACTAATCAGACCCTAAACAGCAAGGCAATAAGGAAAATACAGGGATCTGAAATAAAAGGCGGAGAGTTCTGTCAATACTCAGCAAGATTACAGGAAATTATATTGCAACTTTATAAAACTCTGGTTAAGTTGCATCAGGAGTAATGCACATAATTCTGGTCACTCATATGTCGAGGGTTTTTAGAGGATGCAGAAGAGGTTTACCAGCATGTTGCCTGGATGAGGGAGCATGTGCTACAATGAGTGGTTGGGTAAACTTGGTTTGTCTTCTCTGGAGTAATAGGCGCTGAGGGAGATCTGACAGAGATCTAGAAATATAGAAAACCTACAGCACCATACAGGCCCTTCGGCCCACAAAGTTGTGCCAAACATGTCCCTATCTTAGAAATTACTAGGCTTACCCATAGCCCTCTATTTTTCTAAGCTCCATGTACCTATCCAAAAGTCTCTTAAAAGACCCTATCGTATTCGCCTCCACCACCATTGCCAGCAGCCCATTCCACGCACTCACCACTTTCTGCGTAAAAAACTTACCCCTGACATCTCCTCTGTACCTGCTCCCCAGCACCTTAAACCTGTGTCCTCTTGTGGCAACCATTTCAACCCTGGGAAAAAGCCTTTGACTACCCACATGACCAATGCCTCTCATTATCTTGTACACCTCTATCAGGTCACCTCTCATCCTCTGTTGCTCCAAGGAGAAAAGACCGAGGTCACTCAACCTGTTTTCAGAAGGCATGCTCCCCAATCCAGGATCCAGGATCTGATCACAATCTGTATTCACACTCAGAGTATATGGACATTGTGTAGACAGAGGAGATTAGTTTAGTTGGCCATTTGATTACTAACTGTATTGGGTCCTATTGCTGTTCTGTACTGTTCTATGTTCTACATTCTATTCCTCAACCTAAATCTCTACTTTCATGATTAAGTGTGTAAATATCACACTTAATGAGACTTGGACATGTTTTCTTTGAAAATTGAGATAGACTCCTCAAATGATGTGAAAGATCTGGGTACGTTTGCAATTCCACGTTAATTTGAAGTTATGCTGAGGCCTGAGGAGCAGAATTTTAGAAAAGGTTGCAGTGTACAGAAATTATTACTACAGAATATTTATTGTTTAATATTGTGCTGAGGTTCCTTGGGAAACGGACAAACAGAAAACCTCTTTCCCAGATATTGCTTCACTTTTCTTCCTCAGATAATGGAGCAGAGACTATTGTTTTCTCATTCTCCCTAGTCACCTTTTTTTCAATATAATTTTTATTGAGTTTTCAAAGTGATACATGAGAAAAAAAAATCTACCCTCCCCCCTCCTCTTAACCTTCCCCCCCATATATACTCCTACCTAAAAGGAAAAGAAAAAAAAAGAAAAAGAAGGAACCGCCTGAATATTGGAAGGTTTGCACATGCTCCATGGGATAAAAATAAATTTAATATATATTTGTTACTTTCCCCCAAGGAACCAAGATCTTCATCATCGGAGCTATAAATAAGGGCTCCAAATATTCGAAAATGTTACATATTTATCTCTTAAAATCTAAAACATTACTTAGCTTCTCAACTCTCATAGTTCCCTGGGAAATCTCTTTGAACTTCACCATCTTGCTATGTGTTTCCCTCCCAATCATTCAGGCAAAAAGAAAAAAAGATAGATAAGACACAAAAAAAGAAAAAACAAAATACCCCCCAACTAATGTTGTGAATGAAAAGATACACAACACTACCCCCCTCCATTGTGCGGGTCGTGGCTGTTGCCACGCTTGCACACATGAATAACGTAGCGATTGGTCAGTGTTTCTTCCAGCTCCCCCATAACAAAAAAATTATTTATATATAGAAAAAAATTAATGTTATTATTCCCAGCTAATATTCCTCAAATTTCAACCTTTCTTCCCCTCCCTCATATAATTAATAATATATTTATATATTCATCCGCCTAAGAATTCAACAGGCCTAATCCTTGATCCAGTCTTCATCTTCAATCCATCTCACTCCCCTAAGATTGTTCTTGTATCTGGTGTATATTCAAAGAATCTCGCACAAACTCCTCCGCTTTCCGGTAATCGTCAAAAAATCTTTTTTCTCCACCAGGCAAAAAAATCTTCAAGGTTGCAGGATAACACAATATAAATTGATAACCGTGGTCCCATAGGGCTTTTTTCACTAGATTAAACTTCTTCCTTCTTTTCAGAAGTTCATAACTTATGTCAGGGTAGAAAAAAATTTTCTTCCCTTCTATCATCAGTGGCCCTTTTCTCTTCTTGGCAGCTTGGGCAGCTGCCTGTAGAATCCTTTCTTTGTCCTGAAATCTTAAGAATTTTGTTAAAATTGATCGTGGATATTGGTCATCTTGTGGTTTTGGTCTTAGAGCTCTATGTACCCACTCAATTTCAATTGATCAGTCTTCCTCTTTTATTTGCAAGGTTTTCGGGATCCATCTTTGAAAAAATTCTATTAGATTATCTCCCTCTGTACCTTCTTTAAGACCAACAATTTTAATGTTATTACGTCTACTAAAATTTTCCAACATGTCCACTTTCTCCAAGAGTCAATTTCTTTCCGTGTTCCAGACAAGCACATTATTTTCTGTTTTTTCCACTCTATCGTTAATATGCTCCATTGTTCTTTCCATCTTCTGAAGTTTCTTATCCATTTTCTCCTGTCTCTTCATAGCTTTATCATAGCACATCTTCATGTCTCTAAGCTCTGTTCTTAATTTTCTTAGTTCAGCCGTTAATTGCAATAAAGCCTCTCTTATGTCTCCGTCGTCTCCTTTACTTCCAGTCTTTTCCAGTTCTTCCTCCTCTTCTTCATCTGTATTCTCTGCGATATCCAAGTCTGACTCTGAGTCACTTTCAGTTGCAGTGGCCGTTGGTTCTTGTAGCTTAAATTGCGTCAATTTGCGCATGCGCAATTCCGGAATCTTCTTCCGAGAAACCGCTACCGCCGCCATTGCTCCCCATTCTTCTACACCAGAGATAAAATGTGTCTCCTCTGAAGGAGATTCAACCTGAATCCGAGGCTCCATCGCTGCAGTAGGCCCTTTTCCCTTCCCATCTCGCGGCGACTTCACAACAACAGACTGTTTCTGTTGCGGTTTTTGAGGCATATCGTACAGTAGTCTTACGAAGTTTATAAGTAGCTTTTGGAAAGTATTTATTAACTTTACTTTGTTTAAACTGTACTTCGCTGATTTTTTACCAGAGAGCTGGATTTACATGTCTCAATCCTACGTCATTACGTGACGCCTCCCCCTAGTCACCTAGTTTGACCCATGAACATGAATCAAGGTAGCCACATCTGAATTCAGAATGTTGTACTTTTCAAGTGATGCCAATGCTATTCAAGCTCCTGTGTACAACACTCCTTCGGCCAACACTTCTGGATAGATCATGAGACCATATATTTCACTTCTTTTAGGTTTTTTATGTTTGTTTTTCATCTTGACTGTGATCCTGGAACTGTGATTTACAGTTTGGAGACAATTTGGGTGTTTTAGTGCACTGCAGTCTCCAAGAGGATTCCAGGAGGCAGAGAAGGCTGAAGAGTGATTAAAGCTTCCATTGTTCGCTGATTAAAGCAACAAGGAAGATTGAAACATCAAGGTGAATACAGAAACTGACTGCCAGCTGCCTGCCTTTTGATCACTGGTGGGATCGCTCTGCTACCAGAGAGGGGAGACTGCCTTTTGATCACTGCTGGGATTGCTCTGCTACCAGAGAGGGGAGACTGCCTTTTGATCGCTGGTGGGATTGCTCTGCTACCAGAGAGGGGAGACTGCCTTTTGATCGCTGGTGGGATCGCTCTGCTACCAGAGAGGGGAGACTGCCTTTTGATCGCTGGTGGGATCGCTCTGCTACCAGAGAGGGGAGACTGCCTTTTGATCACTGGTGGGATTGGTCTGCTACCAGAGAGGGGAGACTGCCTTTTGATCACTGGTGGGATCGCTCTGCTACCAGAGAGGGGAGACTGCCTTTTGATCACTGGTGGGATCGCTCTGCTACAAGAGAGGGGAGACTGCCTTTTGATCGCTGGTGTGATTGATCTGCTACCAGAGAGGGGAGACTGCCTTTTGATCGCTGGTGAGATTGGTCTGCTACCAGAGAGGGGAGACTGCCTTTTGATCGCTGCTGGGATTGCTCTGCTACCAGAGAGGAGAGACTGCCTTTTGATCACTGGTGGGATTGGTCTGCTACCAGAGAGGGGAGACAGCCTTTTGATCACTGCTGGGATTGCTCTGCTACCAGAGAGGGGAGACTGCCTTTTGATCACAGGTGGGATCGCTCTGCTACTAGAGAGGGGAGACTGCCTTTTGATCGCTGGTGGGATCGCTCTGCTAACAGAGAGGGGAGACTGCCTTTTGTTCGCTGGTGAGATAGGTCTACTACCAGAGAGGGGAGACTGCCTTTTGATCGCTGGTGAGATTGGTCTGCTAGCACAGAGGGGAGACTGCCTTTTCATCGCTGGTGAGATAGGTCTGCTACCAGAGAGGGGAGACTGCCTTTTGATCGCTGGTGATATTGCTCTGCTACCAGGGAGGGGAGACTGCCTTTTGATCGCTGGTGGGATCGCTCTGCTACAAGAGAGGGGAGACAGCCTTTTGATCGCTGGTGAGATAGGTCTGCTACCAGAGAGGGGAGACTGCCTTTTGATCGCTGGTGGGATTGGTCTGCTACCAGAGAGGGGAGACTGCCTTTTGATCGCTGGTGAGATTGCTCTGCTACCAGAGAGGGGAGACTGCCTTTTGATCACTGGTGGGATCGCTCTGCTACAAGAGAGGGGAGACTGCCTTTTGAACACTGGTGGGATTGCTCTGCTACCAGAGAGGGGAGAATGCCTTTTGATCGCTGGGGTGATTGGTCTGCTACCAGAGAGGGGAGACTGCCTTTTGATCGCTGGTGAGATAGGTCTGCTACCAGAGAGGGGAGACTGCCTTTTGATCGCTGGTGAGATTGGTCTGCTACCAGAGAGGGGAGACTGCCTTTTGATCGCTGGTGAGATAGGTCTGCTACCAGAGAGGGGAGAGTGCCGTTTGATTGCTGGTGGATTGCTCTACTGTCAGAGAGGGGAGACTGCCTTTTGATCGCTGGTGAGATTGGTCTGCCACCAGAGAGGGGAGACTGCCTTTTGATCGCTGGTGTGACCGTTCTGCTACCAGAGAGGGGATACTGCCTTTTGATCGCCGGTGTGATTGCTCTGCTACCAGAGAGGGGAGATTGCCTTTTGATCACTGGTGTGATTGGTCTGCTACCAGAGAGGGGAGACTGCCTTTTGATCGCTGGTGGGATTGCTCTGCTACCAGCGAGGGGAGACTGCCTTTTGATCGCTGGTGGGATCGCTCTGCTACCAGAGAGGGGAGACTGCCTTTCGATTGCTGGTGGGATTGCTCTGTACCAGAGAGGGGAGACTGCCTTTTGATCGCTGGTGAGATTGGTCTGCTAACAGAGAGGGGAGACTGCCTTTTGATCGCGGGTGGGATTGGTCAGCTACCAGAGAGGGGAGACTGCCTTTTGATCGCTGGTGGGATCGCTAAGCTACCAGAGAGGGGAGACTGCCTTTTGATCGCTGGTGGGATCGCTCTGCTTCCAGAGAGGGGAGACTGCCTTTTGATCACTGGTGGGATTGGTCTGCTACCAGAGAGGGGTGACTGCCTTTTGATCGCTGGTGGGATCACTCTGCTACCAGAGAGGGGAGACTGCCTTTTAATCGCTGGTGAGATTCGTCTGCTACCAGTGAGGGCAGACTGCCGTTTGATCGCTGGTGGGATTGCTCTGCTACCAGAGAGGGGAGACTGCCTTTTGATCGCTGGTGGATTGCTCTACTATCACAGAGCGGAGACTGCCTTTTGATCGCTGGTGAGATTGGTCTGCTACCAGATAGGGGAGAGTGCCTTTTGATCGCTGGTGTGATCGTTCTGCTACCAGAGAGGGCAGACTGCCTTTTGATCGCTGGTGGGTCTGCTACCAGAGAGGTGAGACTGCCTTTTGATCACTGGTGTGATTGGTCTGCTACCAGAGAGGGGAGACTGCCTTTCGATCGCTGGTGGGATTGCTCTGCTACCAGAGAGGGGAGACTGCCCTTTGATCGCTGGTGGGATTGCTCTGCTACCAGAGAGGGGAGACTGCCTTTTGATCGCTGGTGAGATAGGTCTGCCACCAGAGAGGGGAGACTGCCTTTTGATCGCTGGTGAGATAGGTCTGCCACCAGAGAGAGGAGACTGCCTTTTGATCACTGGTGGGATTGGTCTGCTACCAGAGAGGGGAGACTGCCTTTTGATCGCTGGTGGGATCGCTCTGCTACCAGAGAGGGGAGACTGCCTTTTGATCGCTGGTGGGATCGCTCTGCTACAAGAGAGGGGAGACTGCCTTTTGATCGCTGGTGGGATTGCTCTGCTACCAGAGAGGGGAGACTGCCTTTTGATCGCTGGTGGGATTGGTCTGCTACCAGAGCGGGGAGACTGCCTTTTGATCGCTGGTGAGATTCATCTGCTACCAGCGAGGGGAGACTGCCTTTTGATCACTGGTGGGATTGGTCTGCTACCAGAGAGGCCAGATTGCCTTTTGATCGCTGGTGAGATTCCTCTGCTACCAGAGAGGGGAGACCGCGTTTTGATCGCTGGTGGGATTGCTCTGCTACCAGAGAGGGGAGACTGCCTTTTGATCGCTGGTGGGATTGGTCAGCTACCAGAGAGGGGAGACTGCCTTTTGATCGCTGGTGGGATCGCTCTGCTACCAGAGAGGGGAGACTGCCTTTTGATCGCTGGTGGGATCGCTCTGCTACCAGAGAGGGGAGACTGCCTTTTGATCGCTGGTGAATTGCTCTACTATCACAGAGGGGAGACTGCCTTTTGATCACTGGTGGGATTGGTCTGCTACCAGAGAGGGGAGACTGCCTTTTGATCGCTGGTGGGATCGCTCTGCTACCAGAGAGGGGAGACTGCCTTTTGATCACTGGTGGGATCGCTCTGCTACAAGAGAGGGGAGACTGCCTTTTGATCCCTGGTGTGATTGATCTGCTACCAGAGAGGGGAGACTGCCTTTTGATCGCTGGTGAGATTGGTCTGCTACCAGAGAGGGGAGACTGCCTTTTGATCGCTGCTGGGATTGCTCTGCTACCAGAGAGGAGAGACTGCCTTTTGATCACTGGTGGGATTGGTCTGCTACCAGAGAGGGGAGACAGCCTTTTGATCACTGCTGGGATTGCTCTGCTACCAGAGAGGGGAGACTGCCTTTTGATCACAGGTGGGATCGCTCTGCTACTAGAGAGGGGAGACTGCCTTTTGATCGCTGGTGGGATCGCTCTGCTAACAGAGAGGGGAGACTGCCTTTTGTTCGCTGGTGAGATAGGTCTACTACCAGAGAGGGGAGACTGCCTTTTGATCGCTGGTGAGATTGGTCTGCTAGCAGAGAGGGGAGACTGCCTTTTGATCGCTGGTGAGATAGGTCTGCTACCAGAGAGGGGAGACTGCCTTTTGATCGCTGGTGATATTGCTCTGCTACCAGGGAGGGGAGACTGCCTTTTGATCGCTGGTGGGATCGCTCTGCTACAAGAGAGGGGAGACAGCCTTTTGATCGCTGGTGAGATAGGTCTGCTACCAGAGAGGGGAGACTGCCTTTTGATCGCTGGTGGGATTGGTCTGCTACCAGAGAGGGGAGACTGCCTTTTGATCGCTGGTGAGATTGCTCTGCTACCAGTGAGGGGAGACTGCCTTTTGATCACTGGTGGGATCGCTCTGCTACAAGAGAGGGGAGACTGCCTTTTGAACACTGGTGGGATTGCTCTGCTACCAGAGAGGGGAGAATGCCTTTTGATCGCTGGGGTGATTGGTCTGCTACCAGAGAGGGGAGACTGCCTTTTGATCGCTGGTGGGATCGCTCTGCTACCAGAGAGGGGAGACTGCCTTTTGATCGCTGGTGGGATCGCTCTGCTACCAGAGAGGGGAGACTGCCTTTTGATCGCTGGTGAATTGCTCTACTATCACAGAGGGGAGACTGCCTTTTGATCGCTGGTGAGATTGGTCTGCTACCAGATAGGGGAGAGTGCCTTTTGATCGCTGGTGTGATCGTTCTGCTACCCGAGAGGGCAGACTGCCTTTTGATCGCTGGTGGGTCTGCTACCAGAGAGGTGAGACTGCCTTTTGATCACTGGTGTGATTGGTCTGCTACCAGAGAGGGGAGACTGCCTTTCGATCGCTGTTGGGATTGCTCTGCTACCAGAGAGGGGAGACTGCCTTTTGATCGCTGGTGGGATTGCTCTGCTACCAGAGAGGGGAGACTGTCTTTTGGTCGCTGGTGAGATAGGTCTGCCACCAGAGAGGGGAGACTGCCTTTTGATCGCTGGTGAGATAGGTCTGCCACAAGTGAGAGGAGACTGCCTTTTGATCACTGGTGGGATTGGTCTGCTACCAGAGAGGGGAGACTGCCTTTTGATCGCTGGTGAGATTGGTCTGCTACCAGACAGGGGAGACTGCCTTTTGATCGCTGGTGAGATAGGTCTGCTACCAGAGAGGGGAGAGTGCCGTTTGATTGCTGGTGGATTGCTCTACTGTCAGAGAGGGGAGACTGCCTTTTGATCGCTGGTGAGATTGGTCTGCCACCAGAGAGGGGAGACTGCCTTTTGATCGCTGGTGTGACCGTTCTGCTACCAGAGAGGGGATACTGCCTTTTGATCGCCGGTGTGATTGCTCTGCTACCAGAGAGGGGAGACTGCCTTTTGATCGCTGGTGAGATTGGTCTGCTAACAGAGAGGGGAGACTGCCTTTTGATCGCGGGTGGGATTGGTCAGCTATCAGAGAGGGGAGACTGCCTTTTGATCGCTGGTGGGATCGCTAAGCTACCAGAGAGGGGAGACTGCCTTTTGATCGCTGGTGGGATCGCTCTGCTTCCAGAGAGGGGTGACTGCCTTTTGATCGCTGGTGGGATCACTCTGCTACCAGAGAGGGGAGACTGCCTTTTAATCGCTGGTGAGATTCGTCTGCTACCAGTGAGGGCAAACTGCCGTTTGATCGCTGGTGGGATTGCTCTGCTACCAGAGAGGGGAGACTGCCTTTTGATCGCTGGTGGATTGCTCTACTATCACAGAGCGGAGACTGCCTTTTGATCGCTGGTGGGATTGCTCTGCTACCAGATAGGGGAGAGTGCCTTTTGATCGCTGGTGTGATCGTTCTGCTACCAGAGAGGGCAGACTGCCTTTTGATCGCTGGTGAGATAGGTCTGCCACCAGAGAGAGGAGACTGCCTTTTGATCACTGGTGGGATTGGTCTGCTACCAGAGAGGGGAGACTGCCTTTTGATCGCTGGTGGGATCGCTCTGCTACCAGAGAGGGGAGACTGCCTTTTGATCGCTGGTGGGATCGCTCTGCTACAAGAGAGGCCAGATTGCCTTTTGATCGCTGGTGAGATTCCTCTGCTACCAGAGAGGGGAGACCGCGTTTTGATCGCTGGTGGGATTGCTCTGCTACCAGAGAGGGGAGACTGCCTTTTGATCGCTGGTGGGATTGGTCAGCTACCAGAGAGGGGAGACTGCCTTTTGATCGCTGGTGGGATCGCTCTACTACCAGAGAGGGGAGACTGCCTTTTGATCGCTGGTGGGATCGCTCTGCTACCAGAGAGGGGAGACTGCCTTTTGATCGCTGGTGAATTGCTCTACTATCACAGAGGGGAGACTGCCTTTTGATCGCTGGTGATATTGGTCCGCTACCAGATAGGGGAGAGTGCCTTTTGATCGCTGGTGTGATCGTTCTGCTACCCGAGAGGGCAGACTGCCTTTTGATCGCTGGTGGGTCTGCTACCAGAGAGGTGAGACTGCCTTTTGATCACTGGTGTGATTGGTCTGCTACCAGAGAGGGGAGACTGCCTTTCGATCGCTGTTGGGATTGCTCTGCTACCAGAGAGGGGAGACTGCCTTTTGATCGCTGGTGGGATTGCTCTGCTACCAGAGAGGGGAGACTGTCTTTTGATCGCTGGTGAGATAGGTCTGCTACCAGAGAGGGGAGACTGCCTTTTGATCGCAGGTGTGATCGTTCTGCTACCAGAGAGGGGAGACTGTCTTTTGATCGCTGGTGGGATTGCTCGGCTACCAGAGAGAGGAGACTGCCTTTTGCTCGCTGGTGAGATTGCTCTGCTACCAGAGAGGGGAGACTGCCTTTTAACGGCTGGTGAGATTGGTCTGCTACCAGACAGGGGAGACTGCCTTTTGATCGCTGGTGAGATAGGTCTGCTACCAGAGAGGGGAGAGTGCCGTTTGATTGCTGGTGGATTGCTCTACTGTCAGAGAGGGGAGACTGCCTTTTGATCGCTGGTGAGATTGGTCTGCCACCAGAGAGGGGAGACTGCCTTTTGATCGCTGGTGTGACCGTTCTGCTACCAGAGAGGGGATACTGCCTTTTGATCGCCGGTGTGATTGCTCTGCTACCAGAGAGGGGAGACTGCCTTTTGATCGCTGGTGAGATTGGTCTGCTAACAGAGAGGGGAGACTGCCTTTTGATCGCGGGTGGGATTGGTCAGCTACCAGAGAGGGGAGACTGCCTTTTGATCGCTGGTGGGATCGCTAAGCTACCAGAGAGGGGAGACTGCCTTTTGATCGCTGGTGGGATCGCTCTGCTTCCAGAGAGGGGTGACTGCCTTTTGATCGCTGGTGGGATCACTCTGCTACCAGAGAGGGGAGACTGCCTTTTAATCGCTGGTGAGATTCGTCTGCTACCAGTGAGGGCAAACTGCCGTTTGATCGCTGGTGGGATTGCTCTGCTACCAGAGAGGGGAGACTGCCTTTTGATCGCTGGTGGATTGCTCTACTATCACAGAGCGGAGACTGCCTTTTGATCGCTGGTGGGATTGCTCTGCTACCAGATAGGGGAGAGTGCCTTTTGATCGCTGGTGTGATCGTTCTGCTACCAGAGAGGGCAGACTGCCTTTTGATCGCTGGTGAGATAGGTCTGCCACCAGAGAGAGGAGACTGCCTTTTGATCACTGGTGGGATTGGTCTGCTACCAGAGAGGGGAGACTGCCTTTTGATCGCTGGTGGGATCGCTCTGCTACCAGAGAGGGGAGACTGCCTTTTGATCGCTGGTGGGATCGCTCTGCTACAAGAGAGGGGAGACTGCCTTTTGATCGCTGGTGGGATTGCTCTGCTACCAGAGAGGGGAGACTGCCTTTTGATCGCTGGTGGGATTGGTCTGCTACCAGAGCGGGGAGACTGCCTTTTGATCGCTGGTGAGATTCATCTGCTACCAGCGAGGGGAGACTGCCTTTTGATCACTGGTGGGATTGGTCTGCTACCAGAGAGGCCAGATTGCCTTTTGATCGCTGGTGAGATTCCTCTGCTACCAGAGAGGGGAGACTGCCTTTTGATCGCTGGTGAATTGCTCTACTATCACAGAGGGGAGACTGCCTTTTGATCGCTGGTGAGATTGGTCTGCTACCAGATAGGGGAGAGTGCCTTTTGATCGCTGGTGTGATCGTTCTGCTACCCGAGAGGGCAGACTGCCTTTTGATCGCTGGTGGGTCTGCTACCAGAGAGGTGAGACTGCCTTTTGATCACTGGTGTGATTGGTCTGCTACCAGAGAGGGGAGACTGCCTTTCGATCGCTGTTGGGATTGCTCTGCTACCAGAGAGGGGAGACTGCCTTTTGATCGCTGGTGGGATTGCTCTGCTACCAGAGAGGGGAGACTGTCTTTTGATCGCTGGTGAGATAGGTCTGCCACCAGAGAGGGGAGACTGCCTTTTGATCGCTGGTGAGATAGGTCTGCCACAAGTGAGAGGAGACTGCCTTTTGATCACTGGTGGGATTGGTCTGCTACCAGAGAGGGGAGACTGCCTTTTGATCGCTGGTGTGTTGCTCTGCTTCCAGAGAGGGGAGACTGCCTCTTGATCGTTGGTGAGATTGGTCTGCCACCAGAGAGAGGAGACTGCCTTTTGATCACTGGTGGGATTGGTCTGCTACCAGAGAGGGGAGACTGCCTTTTGATCGCTGGTGGGATCGTTCTGCTACCAGAGAGGGGAGACTGCCTTTTGATCGCTGGTGGGATCGCTCTGCTACAAGAGAGGGGATACTGCCTTTTGATCGCCGGTGTGAATGCTCTGCTACCAGAGAGGGGAGACTGCCTTTTGATCGCTGGTGTGATTGGTCTGCTACCAGAGAGGGGAGACTGCCTTTTGATCGCTGGTGGGATTGCTCTGCTACCAGCGAGGGCAGACTGCCTTTTGATCGCTACTGCGATCGTTTTGCTATCAGAGAGGGGAGACTGCCTTTTGATCACTTGTGGGATTGCTCTGCTACCAGAGAGGGGAGACTGCCTTTTGATCGCTGGTGGGATTCTTCTGCCACCAGAGAGGGGAGACTGCCTTTTGATCACTGGTGGGATCGCTCTGCTACCAGAGAGGGGAGACTGCCTTTTGATTGCTGGTGGGATTGCCCTGCTACCAGAGAGGGGAGACTGCCTTTAGATCGCTGGTGAGATTGGTCTGCTACCAGAGAGGGGAGACTGCCTTTTGATCGCTGGTGGGATTGGTCAGCTACCAGTGAGGGGAGACTGCCTTTTGATCGCTGGTGGGATCGCTCTGCTACCAGAGAGGGGAGACTGCCTTTTGATCGCTGGTGGGATCCCTCTGATTCCAGTGAGGGGAGACTGCCTTTTGATCACTGGTGGGATTGGTCTGCTACCAGAGAGGGGAGACTGCCTTTTGATCGCTGGTGGGATCACTCTGCTACCAGAGAGGGGAGACTGCCTTTTGATCGCTGGTGAGATTCGTCTGCTACCAGCGAGGGCAGACTGCCGTTTGATCGCTGGTGGGATTGCTCAGCTACCAGAGAGGGGAGACTGCGTTTTGATCGCTGGTGGCTTGCTCTACTATCACAGAGGGGAGACTGCCTTTTGATCGCTGGTGAGGTTGGTCTGCTACCAGATAGGGCAGAGGGCCTTTTGATCGCAGGTGTGATCGTTCTGCTACCAGAGAGGGCAGACTGCCTTTTGATCGCTGGTGGGTCTGCTACCAGAGAGGTGAGACTGCCTTTTGATCACTGGTGTGATTGGTCTGCTACCAGAGAGGGGAGACTGCCTTTCAATCGCTGTTGGGATTGCTCTGCTACCAGAGAGGGGAGACTGCCTTTTGATCGCTGGTGGGATTGCTCTGCTACCAGAGAGGGGAGACTGTCATTTGATCTCTGGTGAGATAGGTCTGCCACCAGAGAGGGGAGACTGCCTTTTAACGGCTGGTGAGATTGGTCTGCTACCAGAGAGGGGAGACTGCCTTTTGATCGCTGGTGGGATCGCTCTGCTACCAGAGAGGGGAAGACTGCCTTTTGATCGGTGGTGCGATCGTTCTGCTACCAGAGAGGGGAGACAGCCTTTTCATCGCTGGTGGGATTACTCTACTACCAGAGAGGGGAGACTGTTTTTGATCGCTGGTGAGATTGCTCTGCTACCAGAGAGGGGAGACTGCCTTTTGATCGCTGGTGAGATTGGTCTGCTACCAGAGAGGAGAGACTGCCTTTTCATCGCTGGTGAGATTGGTCTGGTACCGGAGAGTGTAGACTGCCTTTCGATTGCTGTTGAGATTGGTCTGCTACCACAGAGGGGAGACTGCCTTTTGATCGCTGGTGAGATTGGTCTGCTACCAGAGAGGGGAGACTGCCTTTTGATCGCGGGTGGGATTGGTCAGCTACCAGAGAGGGGAGACTGCCTTTTGATCGCTGGTGGGATCGCTAAGCTACCAGAGAGGGGAGACTGCCTTTTGATCGCTGGTGAATTGCTCTACTATCACAGAGGGGAGACTGCCTTTTGATCGCTGGTGAGATTGGTCTGCTACCAGAGAGGGCAGACTGCCTTTTGATCGCTGGTGGGTCTGCTACCAGAGCGGTGAGACTGCCTTTTGATCACTGGTGTGATTGGTCTGCTACCAGAGAGGGGAGACTGCCTTTCGATCGCTGTTGGGATTGCTCTGCTACCAGAGAGGGGAGACTGCCTTTTGATCGCTGGTGGGATTGCTCTGCTACCAGAGAGGGGAGACTGTCTTTTGATCGCTGGTGAGATAGGTCTGCCACCAGAGAGGGGAGACTGCCTTTTGATCGCTGGTGAGATAGGTCTGCCACCAGTGAGAGGAGACTGCCTTTTGATCACTGGTGGGATTGGTCTGCTACCAGAGAGGGGAGACTGCCTTTTGATCGCTGGTGTGTTGCTCTGCTTCCAGAGAGGGGAGACTGCCTTTTGATCACTGGTGGGATTGGTCTGCTACCAGAGAGGGGAGACTGCCTTTTGATCGCTGCTGGGATCGCTCTGCTACCAGAGAGGGGAGACTGCCTTTTGATCGCTGGTGTGATTAGTCTGCTACCAGAGAGGGGAGACTGCCTTTTGATCACTGGTGGGATTGCTCTGCTACCAGAGAGGGGAGACTGCCTTTTGATCGCTGGTGGGATTCTTCTGCCACCAGAGAGGGGAGACTGCCTTTTGATCACTGGTGGGATCGCTCTGCTACCAGAGAGGGGAGACTGCCTTTTGATTGCTGGTGGGATTGCCCTGCTACCAGAGAGGGGAGACTGCCTTTAGATCGCTGGTGAGATTGGTCTGCTACCAGAGAGGGGAGACTGCCTTTTGATCGCTGGTGGGATTGGTCAGCTACCAGTGAGGGGAGACTGCCTTTTGATCGCTGGTGGGATCGCTCTGCTACCAGAGAGGGGAGACTGCCTTTTGATCGCTGGTGGGATCCCTCTGATTCCAGTGAGGGGAGACTGCCTTTTGATCACTGGTGGGATTGGTCTGCTACCAGAGAGGGGAGACTGCCTTTTGATCGCTGGTGGGATCACTCTGCTACCAGAGAGGGGAGACTGCCTTTTGATCGCTGGTGAGATTCGTCTGCTACCAGCGAGGGCAGACTGCCGTTTGATCGCTGGTGGGATTGCTCAGCTACCAGAGAGGGGAGACTGCCTTTTGATCGCTGGTGGCTTGCTCTACTATCACAGAGGGGAGACTGCCTTTTGATCGCTGGTGAGGTTGGTCTGCTACCAGATAGGGCAGAGGGCCTTTTGATCGCAGGTGTGATCGTTCTGCTACCAGAGAGGTGAGACTGCCTTTTGATCACTGGTGTGATTGGTCTGCTACCAGAGAGGGGAGACTGCCTTTCAATCGCTGTTGGGATTGCTCTGCTACCAGAGAGGGAAACTGCCTTTTGATCGCTGGTGGGATTGCTCTGCTACCAGAGAGGGAAACTGCCTTTTGATCGCTGGTGGGATTGCTCTGCTACCAGAGAGGGGAGACTGTCATTTGATCTCTGGTGAGATAGGTCTGCCACCAGAGAGGGGAGACTGCCTTTTGATCACTGATGGGATTGGTCTGCTACCAGAGAGGGGAGACTGCCTTTTGATCGCAGGTGTGATCGTTCTGCTACCAGAGAGGGGAGACTGTCTTTTGATCGCTGGTGGGTTTGCTCGGCTACCAGAGAGAGGAGACTGCCTTTTGCTCGCTGGTGAGATTGCTCTGCTACCAGAGAGGGGAGACTGCCTTTTAACGGCTGGTGAGATTGGTCTGCTACCAGACAGGGGAGACTGCCTTTTGATCGCTGGTGAGATAGGTCTGCTACCAGAGAGGGGAGAGTGCCGTTTGATTGCTGGTGGATTGCTCTACTGTCAGAGAGGGGAGACTGCCTTTTGATCGCTGGTGAGATTGGTCTGCCACCAGAGAGGGGAGACTGCCTTTTGATCGCTGGTGTGATTGCTCTGCTACCAGAGAGGGGAGACTGCCTTTTGATCGCTGGTGAGATTGGTCTGCTAACAGAGAGGGGAGACTGCCTTTTGATCGCGGGTGGGATTGGTCAGCTACCAGAGAGGGGAGACTGCCTTTTGATCGCTGGTGGGATCGCTAAGCTACCAGAGAGGGGAGACTGCCTTTTGATCGCTGGTGGGATCGCTCTGCTTCCAGAGAGGGGTGACTGCCTTTTGATCGCTGGTGGGATCACTCTGCTACCAGAGAGGGGAGACTGCCTTTTAATCGCTGGTGAGATTCGTCTGCTACCAGTGAGGGCAAACTGCCGTTTGATCGCTGGTGGGATTGCTCTGCTACCAGAGAGGGGAGACTGCCTTTTGATCGCTGGTGGATTGCTCTACTATCACAGAGCGGAGACTGCCTTTTGATCGCTGGTGGGATTGCTCTGCTACCAGATAGGGGAGAGTGCCTTTTGATCGCTGGTGTGATCGTTCTGCTACCAGAGAGGGCAGACTGCCTTTTGATCGCTGGTGAGATAGGTCTGCCACCAGAGAGAGGAGACTGCCTTTTGATCACTGGTGGGATTGGTCTGCTACCAGAGAGGGGAGACTGCCTTTTGATCGCTGGTGGGATCGCTCTGCTACCAGAGAGGGGAGACTGCCTTTTGATCGCTGGTGGGATCGCTCTGCTACAAGAGAGGGGAGACTGCCTTTTGATCGCTGGTGGGATTGCTCTGCTACCAGAGAGGGGAGACTGCCTTTTGATCGCTGGTGGGATTGGTATGCTACCAGAGCGGGGAGACTGCCTTTTGATCGCTGGTGAGATTCATCTGCTACCAGCGAGGGGAGACTGCCTTTTGATCACTGGTGGGATTGGTCTGCTACCAGAGAGGCCAGATTGCCTTTTGATCGCTGGTGAGATTCCTCTGCTACCAGAGAGGGGAGACCGCGTTTTGATCGCTGGTGGGATTGCTCTGCTACCAGAGAGGGGAGACTGCCTTTTGATCGCTGGTGGGATTGGTCAGCTACCAGAGAGGGGAGACTGCCTTTTGATCGCTGGTGGGATCGCTCTGCTACCAGAGAGGGGAGACTGCCTTTTGATCGCTGGTGGGATCGCTCTGCTACCAGAGAGGGGAGACTGCCTTTTGATCGCTGGTGAATTGCTCTACTATCACAGAGGGGAGACTGCCTTTTGATCGCTGGTGATATTGGTCCGCTACCAGATAGGGGAGAGTGCGTTTTGATCGCTGGTGTGATCGTTCTGCTACCCGAGAGGGCAGACTGCCTTTTGATCGCTGGTGGGTCTGCTACCAGAGAGGTGAGACTGCCTTTTGATCACTGGTGTGATTGGTCTGCTACCAGAGAGGGGAGACTGCCTTTCGATCGCTGTTGGGATTGCTCTGCTACCAGAGAGGGGAGACTGCCTTTTGATCGCTGGTGGGATTGCTCTGCTACCAGAGAGGGGAGACTGTCTTTTGATCGCTGGTGAGATAGGTCTGCCACCAGAGAGGGGAGACTGCCTTTTGATCGCTGGTGAGATAGGTCTGCCACCAGAGAGGGGAGACTGCCTTTTGATCGCTGGTGAGATAGGTCTGCCACCAGTGAGAGGAGACTGCCTTTTGATCACTGGTGGGATTGGTCTGCTACCAGAGAGGGGAGACTGCCTTTTGATCGCTGGTGTGTTGCTCTGCTTCCAGAGAGGGGAGACTGCCTTTTGATCACTGGTGGGATTGGTCTGCTACCAGAGAGGGGAGACTGCCTTTTGATCGCTGCTGGGATCGCTCTGCTACCAGAGAGGGGAGACTGCCTTTTGATCGCTGGTGTGATTAGTCTGCTACCAGAGAGGGGAGACTGCCTTTTGATCACTGGTGGGATTGCTCTGCTACCAGAGAGGGGAGACTGCCTTTTGATCGCTGGTGGGATTCTTCTGCCACCAGAGAGGGGAGACTGCCTTTTGATCACTGGTGGGATCGCTCTGCTACCAGAGAGGGGAGACTGCCTTTTGATTGCTGGTGGGATTGCCCTGCTACCAGAGAGGGGAGACTGCCTTTAGATCGCTGGTGAGATTGCTCTGCTACCAGAGAGGGGAGACTGTCTTTTGATCGCTGGTGAGATAGGTCTGCCACCAGAGAGGGGAGACTGCCTTTTGATCGCTGGTGAGATAGGTCTGCCACCAGTGAGAGGAGACTGCCTTTTGATCACTGGTGGGATTGGTCTGCTACCAGAGAGGGGAGACTGCCTTTTGATCGCTGGTGTGTTGCTCTGCTTCCAGAGAGGGGAGACTGCCTTTTGATCACTGGTGGGATTGGTCTGCTACCAGAGAGGGGAGACTGCCTTTTGATCGCTGCTGGGATCGCTCTGCTACCAGAGAGGGGAGACTGCCTTTTGATCGCTGGTGTGATTAGTCTGCTACCAGAGAGGGGAGACTGCCTTTTGATCACTGGTGGGATTGCTCTGCTACCAGAGAGGGGAGACTGCCTTTTGATCGCTGGTGGGATTCTTCTGCCACCAGAGAGGGGAGACTGCCTTTTGATCACTGGTGGGATCGCTCTGCTACCAGAGAGGGGAGACTGCCTTTTGATTGCTGGTGGGATTGCCCTGCTACCAGAGAGGGGAGACTGCCTTTAGATCGCTGGTGAGATTGGTCTGCTACCAGAGAGGGGAGACTGCCTTTTGATCGCTGGTGGGATTGGTCAGCTACCAGTGAGGGGAGACTGCCTTTTGATCGCTGGTGGGATCGCTCTGCTACCAGAGAGGGGAGACTGCCTTTTGATCGCTGGTGGGATCCCTCTGATTCCAGTGAGGGGAGACTGCCTTTTGATCACTGGTGGGATTGGTCTGCTACCAGAGAGGGGAGACTGCCTTTTGATCGCTGGTGGGATCACTCTGCTACCAGAGAGGGGAGACTGCCTTTTGATCGCTGGTGAGATTCGTCTGCTACCAGCGAGGGCAGACTGCCGTTTGATCGCTGGTGGGATTGCTCAGCTACCAGAGAGGGGAGACTGCCTTTTGATCGCTGGTGGCTTGCTCTACTATCACAGAGGGGAGACTGCCTTTTGATCGCTGGTGAGGTTGGTCTGCTACCAGATAGGGCAGAGGGCCTTTTGATCGCAGGTGTGATCGTTCTGCTACCAGAGAGGTGAGACTGCCTTTTGATCACTGGTGTGATTGGTCTGCTACCAGAGAGGGGAGACTGCCTTTCAATCGCTGTTGGGATTGCTCTGCTACCAGAGAGGGAAACTGCCTTTTGATCGCTGGTGGGATTGCTCTGCTACCAGAGAGGGAAACTGCCTTTTGATCGCTGGTGGGATTGCTCTGCTACCAGAGAGGGGAGACTGTCATTTGATCTCTGGTGAGATAGGTCTGCCACCAGAGAGGGGAGACTGCCTTTTGATCACTGATGCGATTGGTCTGCTACCAGAGAGGGGAGACTGCCTTTTGATCGCAGGTGTGATCGTTCTGCTACCAGAGAGGGGAGACTGTCTTTTGA
This sequence comes from Mobula birostris, assembly GCF_030028105.1. NCBI lineage: Eukaryota > Metazoa > Chordata > Chondrichthyes > Myliobatiformes > Myliobatidae > Mobula > Mobula birostris. The sequence continues at coordinate 673,668 of NC_092386.1, forward strand.
TCGCTGGTGGGTTTGCTCGGCTACCAGAGAGAGGAGACTGCCTTTTGCTCGCTGGTGAGATTGCTCTGCTACCAGAGAGGGGAGACTGCCTTTTAACGGCTGGTGAGATTGGTCTGCTACCAGACAGGGGAGACTGCCTTTTGATCGCTGGTGAGATAGGTCTGCTACCAGAGAGGGGAGAGTGCCGTTTGATTGCTGGTGGATTGCTCTACTGTCAGAGAGGGGAGACTGCCTTTTGATCGCTGGTGAGATTGGTCTGCCACCAGAGAGGGGAGACTGCCTTTTGATCGCTGGTGTGATTGCTCTGCTACCAGAGAGGGGAGACTGCCTTTTGATCGCTGGTGAGATTGGTCTGCTAACAGAGAGGGGAGACTGCCTTTTGATCGCGGGTGGGATTGGTCAGCTACCAGAGAGGGGAGACTGCCTTTTGATCGCTGGTGGGATCGCTAAGCTACCAGAGAGGGGAGACTGCCTTTTGATCGCTGGTGGGATCGCTCTGCTTCCAGAGAGGGGTGACTGCCTTTTGATCGCTGGTGGGATCACTCTGCTACCAGAGAGGGGAGACTGCCTTTTAATCGCTGGTGAGATTCGTCTGCTACCAGTGAGGGCAAACTGCCGTTTGATCGCTGGTGGGATTGCTCTGCTACCAGAGAGGGGAGACTGCCTTTTGATCGCTGGTGGATTGCTCTACTATCACAGAGCGGAGACTGCCTTTTGATCGCTGGTGGGATTGCTCTGCTACCAGATAGGGGAGAGTGCCTTTTGATCGCTGGTGTGATCGTTCTGCTACCAGAGAGGGCAGACTGCCTTTTGATCGCTGGTGAGATAGGTCTGCCACCAGAGAGAGGAGACTGCCTTTTGATCACTGGTGGGATTGGTCTGCTACCAGAGAGGGGAGACTGCCTTTTGATCGCTGGTGGGATCGCTCTGCTACCAGAGAGGGGAGACTGCCTTTTGATCGCTGGTGGGATCGCTCTGCTACAAGAGAGGGGAGACTGCCTTTTGATCGCTGGTGGGATTGCTCTGCTACCAGAGAGGGGAGACTGCCTTTTGATCGCTGGTGGGATTGGTATGCTACCAGAGCGGGGAGACTGCCTTTTGATCGCTGGTGAAATTCATCTGCTACCAGCGAGGGGAGACTGCCTTTTGATCACTGGTGGGATTGGTCTGCTACCAGAGAGGCCAGATTGCCTTTTGATCGCTGGTGAGATTCCTCTGCTACCAGAGAGGGGAGACCGCGTTTTGATCGCTGGTGGGATTGCTCTGCTACCAGAGAGGGGAGACTGCCTTTTGATCGCTGGTGGGATTGGTCAGCTACCAGAGAGGGGAGACTGCCTTTTGATCGCTGGTGGGATCGCTCTGCTACCAGAGAGGGGAGACTGCCTTTTGATCGCTGGTGGGATCGCTCTGCTACCAGAGAGGGGAGACTGCCTTTTGATCGCTGGTGAATTGCTCTACTATCACAGAGGGGAGACTGCCTTTTGATCGCTGGTGATATTGGTCCGCTACCAGATAGGGGAGAGTGCGTTTTGATCGCTGGTGTGATCGTTCTGCTACCCGAGAGGGCAGACTGCCTTTTGATCGCTGGTGGGTCTGCTACCAGAGAGGTGAGACTGCCTTTTGATCACTGGTGTGATTGGTCTGCTACCAGAGAGGGGAGACTGCCTTTCGATCGCTGTTGGGATTGCTCTGCTACCAGAGAGGGGAGACTGCCTTTTGATCGCTGGTGGGATTGCTCTGCTACCAGAGAGGGGAGACTGTCTTTTGATCGCTGGTGAGATAGGTCTGCCACCAGAGAGGGGAGACTGCCTTTTGATCGCTGGTGAGATAGGTCTGCCACAAGTGAGAGGAGACTGCCTTTTGATCACTGGTGGGATTGGTCTGCTACCAGAGAGGGGAGACTGCCTTTTGATCGCTGGTGTGTTGCTCTGCTTCCAGAGAGGGGAGACTGCCTCTTGATCGTTGGTGGGATTGGTCAGCTACCAGAGAGGGGAGACTGCCTTTTGATCGCTGGTGGGATCGCTCTGCTACCAGAGAGGGGAGACTGCCTTTTGATCGCTGGTGGGATCGCTCTGCTACCAGAGAGGGGAGACTGCCTTTTGATCGCTGGTGAATTGCTCTACTATCACAGAGGGGAGACTGCCTTTTGATCGCTGGTGAGATTGGTCTGCTACCAGATAGGGGAGAGTGCCTTTTGATCGCTGGTGTGATCGTTCTGCTACCCGAGAGGGCAGACTGCCTTTTGATCGCTGGTGGGTCTGCTACCAGAGAGGTGAGACTGCCTTTTGAGCACTGGTGTGATTGGTCTGCTACCAGAGAGGGGAGACTGCCTTTCGATCGCTGTTGGGATTGCTCTGCTACCAGAGAGGGGAGACTGCCTTTTGATCGCTGGTGGGATTGCTCTGCTACCAGAGAGGGGAGACTGTCTTTTGATCGCTGGTGAGATAGGTCTGCCACCAGAGAGGGGAGACTGCCTTTTGATCGCTGGTGAGATAGGTCTGCCACAAGTGAGAGGAGACTGCCTTTTGATCACTGGTGGGATTGGTCTGCTACCAGAGAGGGGAGACTGCCTTTTGATCGCTGGTGTGTTGCTCTGCTTCCAGAGAGGGGAGACTGCCTCTTGATCGTTGGTGAGATTGGTCTGCCAACAGAGAGAGGAGACTGCCTTTTGATCACTGGTGGGATTGGTCTGCTACCAGAGAGGGGAGACTGCCTTTTGATCGCTGGTGGGATCGTTCTGCTACCAGAGAGGGGAGACTGCCTTTTGATCGCTGGTGGGATCGCTCTGCTACAAGAGAGGGGATACTGCCTTTTGATCGCCGGTGTGAATGCTCTGCTACCAGAGAGGGGAGACTGCCTTTTGATCGCTGGTGTGATTGGTCTGCTACCAGAGAGGGGAGACTGCCTTTTGATCGCTGGTGGGATTGCTCTGCTACCAGCGAGGGCAGACTGCCTTTTGATCGCTACTGCGATCGTTTTGCTATCAGAGAGGGGAGACTGCCTTTTGATCACTTGTGGGATTGCTCTGCTACCAGAGAGGGGAGACTGCCTTTTGATCGCTGGTGGGATTCTTCTGCCACCAGAGAGGGGAGACTGCCTTTTGATCACTGGTGGGATCGCTCTGCTACCAGAGAGGGGAGACTGCCTTTTGATTGCTGGTGGGATTGCCCTGCTACCAGAGAGGGGAGACTGCCTTTAGATCGCTGGTGAGATTGGTCTGCTACCAGAGAGGGGAGACTGCCTTTTGATCGCTGGTGGGATTGGTCAGCTACCAGTGAGGGGAGACTGCCTTTTGATCGCTGGTGGGATCGCTCTGCTACCAGAGAGGGGAGACTGCCTTTTGATCGCTGGTGGGATCCCTCTGATTCCAGTGAGGGGAGACTGCCTTTTGATCACTGGTGGGATTGGTCTGCTACCAGAGAGGGGAGACTGCCTTTTGATCGCTGGTGGGATCACTCTGCTACCAGAGAGGGGAGACTGCCTTTTGATCGCTGGTGAGATTCGTCTGCTACCAGCGAGGGCAGACTGCCGTTTGATCGCTGGTGGGATTGCTCAGCTACCAGAGAGGGGAGACTGCCTTTTGATCGCTGGTGGCTTGCTCTACTATCACAGAGGGGAGACTGCCTTTTGATCGCTGGTGAGGTTGGTCTGCTACCATATAGGGCAGAGGGCCTTTTGATCGCAGGTGTGATCGTTCTGCTACCAGAGAGGGCAGACTGCCTTTTGATCGCTGGTGGGTCTGCTACCAGAGAGGTGAGACTGCCTTTTGATCACTGGTGTGATTGGTCTGCTACCAGAGAGGGGAGACTGCCTTTCAATCGCTGTTGGGATTGCTCTGCTACCAGAGAGGGGAGACTGCCTTTTGATCGCTGGTGGGATTGGTCAGCTACCAGAGAGGGGAGACTGCCTTTTGATCGCTGGTGGGATCGCTCTGCTACCAGAGAGGGGAGACTGCCTTTTGATCGCTGGTGGGATCGCTCTGCTACCAGAGAGGGGAGACTGCCTTTTGATCGCTGGTGAATTGCTCTACTATCACAGAGGGGAGACTGCCTTTTGATCGCTGGTGAGATTGGTCTGCTACCAGATAGGGGAGAGTGCCTTTTGATCGCTGGTGTGATCGTTCTGCTACCCGAGAGGGCAGACTGCCTTTTGATCGCTGGTGGGTCTGCTACCAGAGAGGTGAGACTGCCTTTTGATCACTGGTGTGATTGGTCTGCTACCAGAGAGGGGAGACTGCCTTTCGATCGCTGTTGGGATTGCTCTGCTACCAGAGAGGGGAGACTGCCTTTTGATCGCTGGTGGGATTGCTCTGCTACCAGAGAGGGGAGACTGTCTTTTGATCGCTGGTGAGATAGGTCTGCCACCAGAGAGGGGAGACTGCCTTTTGATCGCTGGTGAGATAGGTCTGCCACAAGTGAGAGGAGACTGCCTTTTGATCACTGGTGGGATTGGTCTGCTACCAGAGAGGGGAGACTGCCTTTTGATCGCTGGTGTGTTGCTCTGCTTCCAGAGAGGGGAGACTGCCTCTTGATCGTTGGTGAGATTGGTCTGCCACCAGAGAGAGGAGACTGCCTTTTGATCACTGGTGGGATTGGTCTGCTACCAGAGAGGGGAGACTGCCTTTTGATCGCTGGTGGGGTCGTTCTGCTACCAGAGAGGGGAGACTGCCTTTTGATCGCTGGTGGGATCGCTCTGCTACAAGAGAGGGGATACTGCCTTTTGATCGCCGGTGTGAATGCTCTGCTACCAGAGAGGGGAGACTGCCTTTTGATCGCTGGTGTGATTGGTCTGCTACCAGAGAGGGGAGACTGCCTTTTGATCGCTGGTGGGATTGCTCTGCTACCAGCGAGGGCAGACTGCCTTTTGATCGCTACTGCGATCGTTTTGCTATCAGAGAGGGGAGACTGCCTTTTGATCACTTGTGGGATTGCTCTGCTACCAGAGAGGGGAGACTGCCTTTTGATCGCTGGTGGGATTCTTCTGCCACCAGAGAGGGGAGACTGCCTTTTGATCACTGGTGGGATCGCTCTGCTACCAGAGAGGGGAGACTGCCTTTTGATTGCTGGTGGGATTGCCCTGCTACCAGAGAGGGGAGACTGCCTTTAGATCGCTGGTGAGATTGGTCTGCTACCAGAGAGGGGAGACTGCCTTTTGATCGCTGGTGGGATTGGTCAGCTACCAGTGAGGGGAGACTGCCTTTTGATCGCTGGTGGGATCGCTCTGCTACCAGAGAGGGGAGACTGCCTTTTGATCGCTGGTGGGATCCCTCTGATTCCAGTGAGGGGAGACTGCCTTTTGATCACTGGTGGGATTGGTCTGCTACCAGAGAGGGGAGACTGCCTTTTGATCGCTGGTGGGATCACTCTGCTACCAGAGAGGGGAGACTGCCTTTTGATCGCTGGTGAGATTCGTCTGCTACCAGCGAGGGCAGACTGCCGTTTGATCGCTGGTGGGATTGCTCAGCTACCAGAGAGGGGAGACTGCGTTTTGATCGCTGGTGGCTTGCTCTACTATCACAGAGGGGAGACTGCCTTTTGATCGCTGGTGAGGTTGGTCTGCTACCAGATAGGGCAGAGGGCCTTTTGATCGCAGGTGTGATCGTTCTGCTACCAGAGAGGGCAGACTGCCTTTTGATCGCTGGTGGGTCTGCTACCAGAGAGGTGAGACTGCCTTTTGATCACTGGTGTGATTGGTCTGCTACCAGAGAGGGGAGACTGCCTTTCAATCGCTGTTGGGATTGCTCTGCTACCAGAGAGGGGAGACTGCCTTTTGATCGCTGGTGGGATTGCTCTGCTACCAGAGAGGGGAGACTGTCATTTGATCTCTGGTGAGATAGGTCTGCCACCAGAGAGGGGAGACTGCCTTTTGATCACTGATGGGATTGGTCTGCTACCAGAGAGGGGAGACTGCCTTTTGATCGCAGGTGTGATCGTTCTGCTACCAGAGAGGGGAGACTGCCTTTTGATCGCTGGTGGGATTGCTCGGCTACCAGAGAGAGGAGACTGCCTTTTGCTCGCTGGTGAGATTGCTCTGCTACCAGAGAGGGGAGACTGCCTTTTAACGGCTGGTGAGATTGGTCTGCTACCAGAGAGGGGAGACTGCCTTTTGATCGCTGGTGGGATCGCTCTGCTACCAGAGAGGGGAGACTGCCTTTTGATCGGTGGTGCGATCGTTCTGCTACCAGAGAGGGGAGACAGCCTTTTCATCGCTGGTGGGATTACTCTACTACCAGAGAGGGGAGACTGTTTTTGATCGCTGGTGAGATTGCTCTGCTACCAGAGAGGGGAGACTGCCTTTTGATCGCTGGTGAGATTGGTCTGCTACCAGAGAGGAGAGACTGCCTTTTCATCGCTGGTGAGATTGGTCTGGTACCGGAGAGTGTAGACTGCCTTTCGATTGCTGTTGAGATTGGTCTGCTACCACAGAGGGGAGACTGCCTTTTGATCGCTGTTGAGATTGGTCTGCTACCAGAGAGGGGAGACTGCCTTTTGATCGCGGGTGGGATTGGTCAGCTACCAGAGAGGGGAGACTGCCTTTTGATCGCTGGTGGGATCGCTAAGCTACCAGAGAGGGGAGACTGCCTTTTGATCGCTGGTGAATTGCTCTACTATCACAGAGGGGAGACTGCCTTTTGATCGCTGGTGAGATTGGTCTGCTACCAGAGAGGGCAGACTGCCTTTTGATCGCTGGTGGGTCTGCTACCAGAGCGGTGAGACTGCCTTTTGATCACTGGTGTGATTGGTCTGCTACCAGAGAGGGGAGACTGCCTTTCGATCGCTGTTGGGATTGCTCTGCTACCAGAGAGGGGAGACTGCCTTTTGATCGCTGGTGGGATTGCTCTGCTACCAGAGAGGGGAGACTGTCTTTTGATCGCTGGTGAGATAGGTCTGCCACCAGAGAGGGGAGACTGCCTTTTGATCGCTGGTGAGATAGGTCTGCCACCAGTGAGAGGAGACTGCCTTTTGATCACTGGTGGGATTGGTCTGCTACCAGAGAGGGGAGACTGCCTTTTGATCGCTGGTGTGTTGCTCTGCTTCCAGAGAGGGGAGACTGCCTTTTGATCACTGGTGGGATTGGTCTGCTACCAGAGAGGGGAGACTGCCTTTTGATCGCTGCTGGGATCGCTCTGCTACCAGAGAGGGGAGACTGCCTTTTGATCGCTGGTGTGATTAGTCTGCTACCAGAGAGGGGAGACTGCCTTTTGATCACTGGTGGGATTGCTCTGCTACCAGAGAGGGGAGACTGCCTTTTGATCGCTGGTGGGATTCTTCTGCCACCAGAGAGGGGAGACTGCCTTTTGATCACTGGTGGGATCGCTCTGCTACCAGAGAGGGGAGACTGCCTTTTGATTGCTGGTGGGATTGCCCTGCTACCAGAGAGGGGAGACTGCCTTTTGATCGCTGGTGGGATTGGTCAGCTACCAGTGAGGGGAGACTGCCTTTTGATCGCTGGTGGGATCGCTCTGCTACCAGAGAGGGGAGACTGCCTTTTGATCGCTGGTGGGATCCCTCTGATTCCAGTGAGGGGAGACTGCCTTTTGATCACTGGTGGGATTGGTCTGCTACCAGAGAGGGGAGACTGCCTTTTGATCGCTGGTGGGATCACTCTGCTACCAGAGAGGGGAGACTGCCTTTTGATCGCTGGTGAGATTCGTCTGCTACCAGCGAGGGCAGACTGCCGTTTGATCGCTGGTGGGATTGCTCAGCTACCAGAGAGGGGAGACTGCCTTTTGATCGCTGGTGGCTTGCTCTACTATCACAGAGGGGAGACTGCCTTTTGATCGCTGGTGAGGTTGGTCTGCTACCAGATAGGGCAGAGGGCCTTTTGATCGTAGGTGTGATCGTTCTGCTACCAGAGAGGGCAGACTGCCTTTTGATCGCTGGTGGGTCTGCTACCAGAGAGGTGAGACTGCCTTTTGATCACTGGTGTGATTGGTCTGCTACCAGAGAGGGGAGACTGCCTTTCAATCGCTGTTGGGATTGCTCTGCTACCAGAGAGGGAAACTGCCTTTTGATCGCTGGTGGGATTGCTCTGCTACCAGAGAGGGGAGACTGTCATTTGATCTCTGGTGAGATAGGTCTGCCACCAGAGAGGGGAGACTGCCTTTTGATCACTGATGGGATTGGTCTGCTACCAGAGAGGGGAGACTGCCTTTTGATCGCAGGTGTGATCGTTCTGCTACCAGAGAGGGGAGACTGTCTTTTGATCGCTGGTGGGATTGCTCGGCTACCAGAGAGAGGAGACTGCCTTTTGCTCGCTGGTGAGATTGCTCTGCTACCAGAGAGGGGAGACTGCCTTTTAACGGCTGGTGAGATTGGTCTGCTACCAGAGAGGGGAGACTGCCTTTTGATCGCTGGTGGGATCGCTCTGCTACCAGAGAGGGGAGACTGCCTTTTGATCGGTGGTGCGATCGTTCTGCTACCAGAGAGGGGAGACTGCCTTTTCATCGCTGGTGGGATTACTCTACTACCAGAGAGGGGAGACAGTTTTTGATCGCTGGTGAGATTGCTCTGCTACCAGAGAGGGGAGACTGCCTTTTGATCGCTGGTGAGATTGGTCTGCTACCAGAGAGGAGAGACTGCCTTTTCATCGCTGGTGAGATTGGTCTGGTACCGGAGAGTGTAGACTGCCTTTCGATTGCTGTTGAGATTGGTCTGCTACCACAGAGGGGAGACTGCCTTTTGATCGCGGGTGGGATTGGTCAGCTACCAGAGAGGGGAGACTGCCTTTTGATCGCTGGTGGGATCGCTAAGCTACCAGAGAGGGGAGACTGCCTTTTGATCGCTGGTGGGATCGCTCTGCTTCCAGAGAGGGGAGACTGCATTTTGATCACTGGTGGGATTGGTCTGCTACCAGAGAGGGTTGACTGCCTTTTGATCGCTGGTGGGATCATTCTGCTACCAGAGAGGGGAGACTGCCTTTTAATCGCTGGTGAGATTCGTCTGCTACCAGCGAGGGCAGACTGCCGTTTGATCGCTGGTGGGATTGCTCTGCTACCAGAGAGGGGAGACTGCCTTTTGATCGCTGGTGGATTGCTCTACTATCACAGAGTGGAGACTGCCTTTTGATCGCTGGTGAGATTGGTCTGCTACCAGATAGGGGAGAGTGCCTTTTGATCGCTGGTGTGATCGTTCTGCTACCAGAGAGGGCAGACTGCCTTTTGATCGCTGGTGGGTCTGCTACCAGAGAGGTGAGACTGCCTTTTGATCGCTGGTCGGATTGCTCTGCTAACAGAGAGGGGAGACTGCCTTTTGATCGCTGGTGAATTGCTCTACTATCACAGAGGGGAGACTGCCTTTTGATCGCTGGTGAGATTGGTCTGCTACCAGAGAGGGCAGACTGCCTTTTGATCGCTGGTGGGTCTGCTACCAGAGCGGTGAGACTGCCTTTTGATCACTGGTGTGATTGGTCTGCTACCAGAGAGGGGAGACTGCCTTTCGATCGCTGTTGGGATTGCTCTGCTACCAGAGAGGGGAGACTGCCTTTTGATCGCTGGTGGGATTGCTCTGCTACCAGAGAGGGGAGACTGTCTTTTGATCACTGGTGAGATAGGTCTACCACCAGAGAGGGGAGACTGCCTTTTGATCGCTGGTGAGATAGGTCTGCCACCAGTGAGAGGAGACTGCCTTTCGATCACTGGTGGGATTGGTCTGCTACCAGAGAGGGGAGACTGCCTTTTGATCGCTGGTGTGTTGCTCTGCTTCCAGAGAGGGGAGACTGCCTTTTGATCACTGGTGGGATTGGTCTGCTACCAGAGAGGGGAGACTGCCTTTTGATCGCTGCTGGGATCGCTCTGCTACAAGAGAGGGGATACTGCCTTTTGATCGCCGGTGTGATTGCTCTGCTACCAGAGAGGGGAGACTGCCTTTTGATCGCTGGTGTGATTAGTCTGCTACCAGAGAGGGGAGACTGCCTTTTGATCGCTGGTGGGATTGCTCTGCTACCAGCGAGGGGAGACTGCCTTTTGATCGCTACTGCGATCGTTTTGCTATCAGAGAGGGGAGACTGTCTTTTGATCACTGGTGGGATTGCTCTGCTACCAGAGAGGGGAGACTGCCTTTTGATCGCTGGTGGGATTCTTCTGCCACCAGAGAGGGGAGACTGCCTTTTGATCACTGGTGGGATCGCTCTGCTACCAGAGAGGGGAGACTGCCTTTTGATAGCTGGTGGGATTGCCCTGCTACCAGAGAGGAGAGACTGCCTTTTCATCGCTGGTGAGATTGGTCTGGTACCGGAGAGTGTAGACTGCCTTTCGATTGCTGTTGAGATTGGTCTGCTACCAGAGAGGGGAGACTGCATTTTGATCGCTGGTGGGATCGCTCTGCTACCAGAGAGGGGAGACTGCCTTTTGATTGCTGGTGGGATTGCTCTGCTACCAGAGAGGGGAGACTGCCTTTTGATCGCTGGTGAGATTGGTCTGCTACCAGAGAGGGGAGACTGCCTTTTGATCGCGGGTGGGATTGGTCAGCTACCAGAGAGGGGAGACTGCCTTTTGATCGCTGGTGGGATCGCTAAGCTACCAGAGAGGGGAGACTGCCTTTTGATCGCTGGTGGGATCGCTCTGCTTCCAGAGAGGGGAGACTGCATTTTGATCACTGGTGGGATTGGTCTGCTACCAGAGAGGGTTGACTGCCTTTTGATCGCTGGTGGGATCACTCTGCTACCAGAGAGGGGAGACTGCCTTTTAATCGCTGGTGAGATTCGACTGCTACCAGCGAGGGCAGACTGCCGTTTGATCGCTGGTGGGATTGCTCTGCTACCAGAGAGGGGAGACTGCCTTTTGATCGCTGGTGGATTGCTCTACTATCACAGAGTGGAGACTGCCTTTTGATCGCTGGTGAGATTGGTCTGCTACCAGATAGGGGAGAGTGCCTTTTGATCGCTGGTGTGATCGTTCTGCTACCAGAGAGGGCAGACTGCCTTTTGATCGCTGGTGGGTCTGTTACCAGAGAGGTGAGACTGCCTTTTGATCGCTGGTCGGATTGCTCTGCTAACAGAGAGGGGAGACTGCCTTTTGATCGCTGGTGAATTGCTCTACTATCACAGAGGGGAGACTGCCTTTTGATCGCTGGTGAGATTGGTCTGCTACCAGAGAGGGCAGACTGCCTTTTGATCGCTGGTGGGTCTGCTACCAGAGCGGTGAGACTGCCTTTTGATCACTGGTGTGATTGGTCTGCTACCAGAGAGGGGAGACTGCCTTTCGATCGCTGTTGGGATTGCTCTGCTACCAGAGAGGGGAGACTGCCTTTTGATCGCTGGTGGGATTGCTCTGCTACCAGAGAGGGGAGACTGCCTTTTGATCGCTGGTGGATTGCTCTACTATCACAGAGTGGAGACTGCCTTTTGATCGCTGGTGAGATTGGTCTGCTACCAGATAGGGGAGAGTACCTTTTGATCGCTGGTGTGATCGTTCTGCTACCAGAGAGGGCAGACTGCCCTTTGATCGCTGGTGGGTCTGCTACCAGAGAGGTGAGACTGCCTTTTGATCGCTGGTCGGATTTCTCTGCTAACAGAGAGGGGAGACTGCCTTTTGATCGCTGGTGAATTGCTCTACTATCACAGAGGGGAGACTGCCTTTTGATCGCTGGTGAGATTGGTCTGCTACCAGAGAGGGCAGACTGCCTTTTGATCGCTGGTGGGTCTGCTACCAGAGCGGTGAGACTGCCTTTTGATCACTGGTGTGATTGGTCTGCTACCAGAGAGGGGAGACTGCCTTTCGATCGCTGTTGGGATTGCTCTGCTACCAGAGAGGGGAGACTGCCTTTTGATCGCTGGTGAGATAGGTCTGCCACCAGTGAGAGGAGACTGCCTTTTGATCACTGGTGGGATTGGTCTGCTACCAGAGAGGGGAGACTGCCTTTTGATCGCTGGTGTGTTGCTCTGCTTCCAGAGAGGGGAGACTGCCTTTTGATCACTGGTGGGATTGGTCTCCTACCAGAGAGGGGAGACTGCCTTTTGATCGCTGCTGGGATCGCTCTGCTGCAAGAGAGGGGATACTGCCTTTTGATCGCCGGTGTGATTGCTCTGCTACCAGAGAGGGGAGACTGCCTTTTGATCGCTGGTGTGATTAGTCTGCTACCAGAGAGGGGAGACTGCCTTTTGATCACTGGTGGGATTGCTCTGCTACCAGAGAGGGGAGACTGCCTTTTGATCGCTGGTGGGATTCTTCTGCCACCAGAGAGGGGAGACTGCCTTTTGATCACTGGTGGGATCGCTCTGCTACCAGAGAGGGGAGACTGCCTTTTGATTGCTGGTGGGATTGCCCTGCTACCAGAGAGGGGAGACTGCCTTTAGATCGCTGGTGAGATTGGTCTGCTACCAGAGAGGGGAGACTGCCTTTTGATCGCTGGTGGGATTGGTCAGCTACCAGTGAGGGGAGACTGCCTTTTGATCGCTGGTGGGATCGCTCTGCTACCAGAGCGGGGAGACTGCCTTTTGATCGCTGGTGGGATCCCTCTGATTCCAGTGAGGGGAGACTGCCTTTTGATCACTGGTGGGATTGGTCTGCTACCAGAGAGGGGAGACTGCCTTTTGATCGCTGGTGGGATCACTCTGCTACCAGAGAGGGGAGACTGCCTTTTGATCGCTGGTGAGATTCGTCTGCTACCAGCGAGGGCAGACTGCCGTTTGATCGCTGGTGGGATTGCTCAGCTACCAGAGAGGGGAGACTGCCTTTTGATCGCTGGTGGCTTGCTCTACTATCACAGAGGGGAGACTGCCTTTTGATCGCTGGTGAGGTTGGTCTGCTACCAGATAGGGCAGAGGGCCTTTTGATCGCAGGTGTGATCGTTCTGCTACCAGAGAGGGCAGACTGCCTTTTGATCGCTGGTGGGTCTGCTACCAGAGAGGTGAGACTGCCTTTTGATCACTGGTGTGATTGGTCTGCTACCAGAGAGGGGAGACTGCCTTTCAATCGCTGTTGGGATTGCTCTGCTACCAGAGAGGGAAACTGCCTTTTGATCGCTGGTGGGATTGCTCTGCTACCAGAGAGGGGAGACTGTCATTTGATCTCTGGTGAGATAGGTCTGCCACCAGAGAGGGGAGACTGCCTTTTGATCACTGATGGGATTGGTCTGCTACCAGAGAGGGGAGACTGCCTTTTGATCGCAGGTGTGATCGTTCTGCTACCAGAGAGGGGAGACTGTCTTTTGATCGCTGGTGGGATTGCTCGGCTACCAGAGAGAGGAGACTGCCTTTTGCTCGCTGGTGAGATTGCTCTGCTACCAGAGAGGGGAGACTGCCTTTTAACCGCTGGTGAGATTGGTCTGCTACCAGAGAGGGGAGACTGCCTTTTGATCGCTGGTGGGATCGCTCTGCTACCAGAGAGGGGAGACTGCCTTTTGATCGGTGGTGCGATAGTTCTGCTACCAGAGAGGGGAGACTGCCTTTTCATCGCTGGTGGGATTACTCTACTACCAGAGAGGGGAGACAGTTTTTGATCGCTGGTGAGATTGCTCTGCTACCAGAGAGGGGAGACTGCCTTTTGATCGCTGGTGAGATTGGTCTGCTACCAGAGAGGAGAGACTGCCTTTTCATCGCTGGTGAGATTGGTCTGGTACCGGAGAGTGTAGACTGCCTTTCGATTGCTGTTGAGATTGGTCTGCTACCACAGAGGGGAGACTGCCTTTTGATCGCTGGTGAGATTGGTCTGCTACCAGAGAGGGGAGACTGCCTTTTGATCGCGGGTGGGATTGGTCAGCTACCAGAGAGGGGAGACTGCCTTTTGATCGCTGGTGGGATCGCTAAGCTACCAGAGAGGGGAGACTGCCTTTTGATCGCTGGTGGGATTGGTCAGCTACCAGTGAGGGGAGACTGCCTTTTGATCGCTGGTGGGATCGCTCTGCTACCAGAGAGGGGAGACTGCCTTTTGATCGCTGGTGGGATCCCTCTGATTCCAGTGAGGGGAGACTGCCTTTTGATCACTGGTGGGATTGGTCTGCTACCAGAGAGGGGAGACTGCCTTTTGATCGCTGGTGGGATCACTCTGCTACCAGAGAGGGGAGACTGCCTTTTGATCGCTGGTGAGATTCGTCTGCTACCAGCGAGGGCAGACTGCCGTTTGATCGCTGGTGGGATTGCTCAGCTACCAGAGAGGGGAGACTGCCTTTTGATCGCTGGTCGGATTGCTCTGCTAACAGAGAGGGGAGACTGCCTTTTGATCGCTGGTGAATTGCTCTACTATCACAGAGGGGAGACTGCCTTTTGATCGCTGGTGAGATTGGTCTGCTACCAGAGAGGGCAGACTGCCTTTTGATCGCTGGTGGGTCTGCTACCAGAGCGGTGAGACTGCCTTTTGATCACTGGTGTGATTGGTCTGCTACCAGAGAGGGGAGACTGCCTTTCGATCGCTGTTGGGATTGCTCTGCTACCAGAGAGGGGAGACTGCCTTTTGATCGCTGGTGGGATTGCTCTGCTACCAGAGAGGGGAGACTGCCTTTTGATCGCTGGTGGATTGCTCTACTATCACAGAGTGGAGACTGCCTTTTGATCGCTGGTGAGATTGGTCTGCTACCAGAGAGGGCAGACTGCCTTTTGATCGCTGGTGGGTCTGCTACCAGAGCGGTGAGACTGCCTTTTGATCACTGGTGTGATTGGTCTCCTACCAGAGAGGGGAGACTGCCTTTCGATCGCTGTTGGGATTGCTCTGCTACCAGAGAGGGGAGACTGCCTTTTGATCGCTGGTGGGATTGCTCTGCTACCAGAGAGGGGAGACTGTCTTTTGATCGCTGGTGAGATAGGTCTGCCACCAGAGAGGGGAGACTGCCTTTTGATCGCTGGTGAGATAGGTCTGCCACCAGTGAGAGGAGACTGCCTTTTGATCACTGGTGGGATTGGTCTGCTACCAGAGAGGGGAGACTGCCTTTTGATCGCTGGTGTGTTGCTCTGCTTCCAGAGAGGGGAGACTGCCTTTTGATCACTGGTGGGATTGGTCTGCTACCAGAGAGGGGAGACTGCCTTTTGATCGCTGCTGGGATCGCTCTGCTGCAAGAGAGGGGATACTGCCTTTTGATCGCCGGTGTGATTGCTCTGCTACCAGAGAGGGGAGACTGCCTTTTGATCGCTGGTGTGATTAGTCTGCTACCAGAGAGGGGAGACTGCCTTTTGATCACTGGTGGGATTGCTCTGCTACCAGAGAGGGGAGACTGCCTTTTGATCGCTGGTGGGATTCTTCTGCCACCAGAGAGGGGAGACTGCCTTTTGATCACTGGTGGGATCGCTCTGCTACCAGAGAGGGGAGACTGCCTTTTGATTGCTGGTGGGATTGCCCTGCTACCAGAGAGGGGAGACTGCGTTTAGATCGCTGGTGAGATTGGTCTGCTACCAGAGAGGGGAGACTGCCTTTTGATCGCTGGTGGGATTGGTCAGCTACCAGTGAGGGGAGACTGCCTTTTGATCGCTGGTGGGATCGCTCTGCTACCAGAGAGGGGAGACTGCCTTTTGATCGCTGGTGGGATCCCTCTGATTCCAGTGAGGGGAGACTGCCTTTTGATCACTGGTGGGATTGGTCTGCTACCAGAGAGGGGAGACTGCCTTTTGATCGCTGGTGGGATCACTCTGCTACCAGAGAGGGGAGACTGCCTTTTGATCGCTGGTGAGATTCGTCTGCTACCAGCGAGGGCAGACTGCCGTTTGATCGCTGGTGGGATTGCTCAGCTACCAGAGAGGGGAGACTGCCTTTTGATCGCTGGTGGCTTGCTCTACTATCACAGAGGGGAGACTGCCTTTTGGTCGCTGGTGAGGTTGGTCTGCTACCAGATAGGGCAGAGGGCCTTTTGATCGCAGGTGTGATCGTTCTGCTACCAGAGAGGGCAGACTGCCTTTTGATCGCTGGTGGGTCTGCTACCAGAGAGGTGAGACTGCCTTTTGATCACTGGTGTGATTGGTCTGCTACCAGAGAGGGGAGACTGTCATTTGATCTCTGGTGAGATAGGTCTGCCACCAGAGAGGGGAGACTGCCTTTTGATCACTGATGGGATTGGTCTGCTACCAGAGAGGGGAGACTGCCTTTTGATCGCAGGTGTGATCGTTCTGCTACCAGAGAGGGGAGACTGTCTTTTGATCGCTGGTGGGATTGCTCGGCTACCAGAGAGAGGAGACTGCCTTTTGCTCGCTGGTGAGATTGCTCTGCTACCAGAGAGGGGAGACTGCCTTTTAACCGCTGGTGAGATTGGTCTGCTACCAGAGAGGGGAGACTGCCTTTTGATCGCTGGTGGGATCGCTCTGCTACCAGAGAGGGGAGACTGCCTTTTGATCGGTGGTGCGATCGTTCTGCTACCAGAGAGGGGAGACTGCCTTTTCATCGCTGGTGGGATTACTCTACTACCAGAGAGGGGAGACAGTTTTTGATCGCTGGTGAGATTGCTCTGCTACCAGAGAGGGGAGACTGCCTTTTGATCGCTGGTGAGATTGGTCTGCTACCAGAGAGGAGAGACTGCCTTTTCATCGCTGGTGAGATTGGTCTGGTACCGGAGAGTGTAGACTGCCTTTCGATTGCTGTTGAGATTGGTCTGCTACCACAGAGGGGAGACTGCCTTTTGATCGCTGGTGAGATTGGTCTGCT
Source organism: Mobula birostris (assembly GCF_030028105.1). Lineage (NCBI taxonomy): Eukaryota > Metazoa > Chordata > Chondrichthyes > Myliobatiformes > Myliobatidae > Mobula > Mobula birostris. The sequence goes on from NC_092386.1 coordinate 690,229, forward strand.
ACCAGAGAGGGGAGACTGCCTTTTGATCGCGGGTGGGATTGGTCAGCTACCAGAGAGGGGAGACTGCCTTTTGATCGCTGGTGGGATCGCTAAGCTACCAGAGAGGGGAGACTGCCTTTTGATCACTGGTGGGATCGCTCTGCTTCCAGAGAGGGGAGACTGCATTTTGATCACTGGTGGGATTGGTCTGCTACCAGTGAGGGTTGACTGCCTTTTGATCGCTGGTGGGATCACTCTGCTACCAGAGAGGGGAGACTGCCTTTTAATCGCTGGTGAGATTCGTCTGCTACCAGCGAGGGCAGACTGCCGTTTGATCGCTGGTGGGATTGCTCTGCTACCAGAGAGGGGAGACTGCCTTTTGATCGCTGGTGGATTGCTCTACTATCACAGAGTGGAGACTGCCTTTTGATCGCTGGTGAGATTGGTCTGCTACCAGATAGGGGAGAGTGCCTTTTGATCGCTGGTGTGATCGTTCTGCTACCAGAGAGGGCAGACTGCCTTTTGATCGCTGGTGGGTCTGCTACCAGAGAGGTGAGACTGCCTTTTGATCGCTGGTCGGATTGCTCTGCTAACAGAGAGGGGAGACTGCCTTTTGATCGCTGGTGAATTGCTCTATTATCACAGAGGGGAGACTGCCTTTTGATCGCTGGTGAGATTGGTCTGCTACCAGAGAGGGCAGACTGCCTTTTGATCGCTGGTGGGTCTGCTACCAGAGCGGTGAGACTGCCTTTTGATCACTGGTGTGATTGGTCTGCTACCAGAGAGGGGAGACTGCCTTTCGATCGCTGTTGGGATTGCTCTGCTACCAGAGAGGGGAGACTGCCTTTTGATCGCTGGTGGGATTGCTCTGCTACCAGAGAGGGGAGACTGTCTTTTGATCGCTGGTGAGATAGGTCTGCCACCAGAGAGGGGAGACTGCCTTTTGATTGCTGGTGAGATAGGTCTGCCACCAGTGAGAGGAGACTGCCTTTTGATCACTGGTGGGATTGGTCTGCTACCAGAGAGGGGAGACTGCCTTTTGATCGCTGGTGTGTTGCTCTGCTTCCAGAGAGGGGAGACTGCCTTTTGATCACTGGTGGGATTGGTCTGCTACCAGAGAGGGGAGACTGCCTTTTGATCGCTGCTGGGATCGCTCTGCTACAAGAGAGGGGATACTGCCTTTTGATCGCCGGTGTGATTGCTCTGCTACCAGAGAGGGGAGACTGCCTTTTGATCGCTGGTGTGATTAGTCTGCTACCAGAGAGGGGAGACTGCCTTTTGATCGCTGGTGGGATTGCTCTGCTACCAGCGAGGGGAGACTGCCTTTTGATCGCTACTGCGATCGTTTTGCTATCAGAGAGGGGAGACTGTCTTTTGATCACTGGTGGGATTGCTCTGCTACCAGAGAGGGGAGGCTGCCTTTTGATCGCTGGTGGGATTCTTCTGCCACCAGAGAGGGGAGACTGCCTTTTGATCACTGGTGGGATCGCTCTGCTACCAGAGAGGGGAGACTGCCTTTTGATAGCTGGTGGGATTGCCCTGCTACCAGAGAGGAGAGACTGCCTTTTCATCGCTGGTGAGATTGGTCTGGTACCGGAGAGTGTAGACTGCCTTTCGATTGCTGTTGAGATTGGTCTGCTACCAGAGAGGGGAGACTGCATTTTGATCGCTGGTGGGATCGCTCTGCTACCAGAGAGGGGAGACTGCCTTTTGATCGCTGGTGGGATCGCTCTGCTTCCAGAGAGGGGAGACTGCATTTTGATCACTGGTGGGATTGGTCTGCTACCAGAGAGGGTTGACTGCCTTTTGATCGCTGGTGGGATCACTCTGCTACCAGAGAGGGGAGACTGCCTTTTAATCGCTGGTGAGATTCGACTGCTACCAGCGAGGGCAGACTGCCGTTTGATCGCTGGTGGGATTGCTCTGCTACCAGAGAGGGGAGACTGCCTTTTGATCGCTGGTGGATTGCTCTACTATCACAGAGTGGAGACTGCCTTTTGATCGCTGGTGAGATTGGTCTGCTACCAGATAGGGGAGAGTGCCTTTTGATCGCTGGTGTGATCGTTCTGCTACCAGAGAGGGCAGACTGCCTTTTGATCGCTGGTGGGTCTGCTACCAGAGAGGTGAGACTGCCTTTTGATCGCTGGTCGGATTGCTCTGCTAACAGAGAGGGGAGACTGCCTTTTGATCGCTGGTGAATTGCTCTACTATCACAGAGGGGAGACTGCCTTTTGATCGCTGGTGAGATTGGTCTGCTACCAGAGAGGGCAGACTGCCTTTTGATCGCTGGTGGGTCTGCTACCAGAGCGGTGAGACTGCCTTTTGATCACTGGTGTGATTGGTCTGCTACCAGAGAGGGGAGACTGCCTTTCGATCGCTGTTGGGATTGCTCTGCTACCAGAGAGGGGAGACTGCCTTTTGATCGCTGGTGGGATTGCTCTGCTACCAGAGAGGGGAGACTGTCTTTTGATCGCTGGTGAGATAGGTCTGCCACCAGAGAGGGGAGACTGCCTTTTGATCGCTGGTGAGATAGGTCTGCCGCCAGTGAGAGGAGACTGCCTTTTGATCACTGGTGGGATTGGTCTGCTACCAGAGAGGGGAGACTGCCTTTTGATCGCTGGTGTGTTGCTCTGCTTCCAGAGAGGGGAGACTGCCTTTTGATCACTGGTGGGATTGGTCTGCTACCAGAGAGGGGAGACTGCCTTTTGATCGCTGCTGGGATCGCTCTGCTACAAGAGAGGGGATACTGCCTTTTGATCGCCGGTGTGATTGCTCTGCTACCAGAGAGGGGAGACTGCCTTTTGATCGCTGGTGTGATTAGTCTGCTACCAGAGAGGGGAGACTGCCTTTTGATCGCTGGTGGGATTGCTCTGCTACCAGCGAGCGGAGACTGCCTTTTGATCGCTACTGCGATCGTTTTGCTATCAGAGAGGGGAGACTGTCTTTTGATCACTGGTGCGATTGCTCTGCTACCAGAGAGGGGAGACTGCCTTTTGATCGCTGGTGGGATTCTTCTGCCACCAGAGAGGGGAGACTGCCTTTTGATCACTGGTGGGATCGCTCTGCTACCAGAGAGGGGAGACTGCCTTTTGATAGCTGGTGGGATTGCCCTGCTACCAGAGAGGGGAGACTGCCTTTTGATCGCTGGTGAGATTGGTCTGCTACCAGAGAGGAGAGACTGCCTTTTCATCGCTGGTGAGATTGGTCTGGTACCGGAGAGTGTAGACTGCCTTTCGATTGCTGTTGAGATTGGTCTGCTACCACAGAGGGGAGACTGCATTTTGATCGCTGGTGGGATCGCTCTGCTACCAGAGAGGGGAGACTGCCTTTTGATTGCTGGTGGGATTGCTCTGCTACCAGAGAGGGGAGACTGCCTTTTGATCGCTGGTGAGATTGGTCTGCTACCACAGAGGGGAGACTGCCTTTTGATCGCGGGTGGGATTGGTCAGCTACCAGAGAGGGGAGACTGCCTTTTGATCGCTGGTGGGATCGCTAAGCTACCAGAGAGGGGAGACTGCCTTTTGATCGCTAGTGGGATCGCTCTGCTTCCAGAGAGGGGAGACTGCATTTTGATCACTGGTGGGATTGGTCTGTTACCAGAGAGGGTTGACTGCCTTTTGATCGCTGGTGGGATCACTCTGCTACCAGAGAGGGGAGACTGCCTTTTAATCGCTGGTGAGATTCGTCTGCTACCAGCGAGGGCAGACTGCCGTTTGATCGCTGGTGGGATTGCTCTGCTACCAGAGAGGGGAGACTGCCTTTTGATCGCTGGTGGATTGCTCTACTATCACAGAGTGGAGACTGCCTTTTGATCGCTGGTGAGATTGGTCTGCTACCAGATAGGGGAGAGTGCCTTTTGATCGCTGGTGTGATCGTTCTGCTACCAGAGAGGGCAGACTGCCTTTTGATCGCTGGTGGGTCTGCTACCAGAGAGGTGAGACTGCCTTTTGATCGCTGGTCGGATTGCTCTGCTAACAGAGAGGGGAGACTGCCTTTTGATCGCTGGTGAATTGCTCTACTATCACAGAGGGGAGACTGCCTTTTGATCGCTGGTGAGATTGGTCTGCTACCAGAGAGGGCAGACTGCCTTTTGATCGCTGGTGGGATTCTTCTGCCACCAGAGCGGTGAGACTGCCTTTTGATCACTGGTGTGATTGGTCTGCTACCAGAGAGGGGAGACTGCCTTTCGATCGCTGTTGGGATTGCTCTGCTACCAGAGAGGGGAGACTGCCTTTTGATAGCTGGTGGGATTGCTCTGCTACCAGAGAGGGGAGACTGTCTTTTGATCGCTGGTGAGATAGGTCTGCCACCAGAGAGGGGAGACTGCCTTTTGATCGCTGGTGAGATAGGTCTGCCACCAGTGAGAGGAGACTGCCTTTTGATCACTGGTGGGATTGGTCTGCTACCAGAGAGGGGAGACTGCCTTTTGATCGCTGGTGTGTTGCTCTGCTTCCAGAGAGGGGAGACTGCCTTTTGATCACTGGTGGGATTGGTCTGCTACCAGAGAGGGGAGACTGCCTTTTGATCGCTGCTGGGATCGCTCTGCTACAAGAGAGGGGATACTGCCTTTTGATCGCCGGTGTGATTGCTCTGCTACCAGAGAGGGGAGACTGCCTTTTGATCGCTGGTGTGATTAGTCTGCTACCAGAGAGGGGAGACTGCCTTTTGATCGCTGGTGGGATTGCTCTGCTACCAGCGAGGGGAGACTGCCTTTTGATCGCTACTGCGATCGTTTTGCTATCAGAGAGGGGAGACTGTCTTTTGATCACTGGTGGGATTGCTCTGCTACCAGAGAGGGGAGACTGCCTTTTGATCGCTGGTGGGATTCTTCTGCCACCAGAGAGGGGAGACTGGCTTTTGATCACTGGTGGGATCGCTCTGCTACCAGAGAGGGGAGACTGCCTTTTGATAGCTGGTGGGATTGCCCTGCTACCAGAGAGGGGAGACTGCCTTTTGATCGCTGGTGAGATTGGTCTGCTACCAGAGACGGGAGACTGCCTTTTGATCGATGGTGGGATTCTTCTGCCACCAGAGAGGGGAGACTGCCTTTTGATCGCTGGTGATATTGGTCTGCTACCAGAGAGGAGAGACTGCCTTTTGATCGGTGGTGCGATCGTTCTCCTACCAGAGAGGGAGACTGCCTTTTGATCGCCGGTTGGGATTACTCTTCTACCAGAGAGGGGAGACTGCCTTTTGATCGCTGGTGAGATTGGTCTGCTACCAGAGAGGGGAGACTGCCTTTTGATCGCTGGTGGGATTCTTCTGCCACCAGAGAGGGGAGACTGCCTTTTGATCGCTGGTGATATTGGTCTGCTACCCGAGAGGAGAGACTGCCTTTTCATCGCTGGTGAGTTTGCTCTGCTACCAGAGAGTGGAGACTGCCTTTTGATCGCTGGTGCGATCGTTTTGCTACCAGAGAGGGGAGACTACCATTTGATCACTGGTGGGATTGCTCTGCTACCACAGAGGGGAGACTGCCTTTTGATCGCTGGTGGGATTCTTCTGCCACCAGAGAGGGGAGACTGCCTTTTGATCGCTGGTGGGATCGCTCTTCTACCAGAGAGGGGAGACTGCCTTTTGATTGCTGGTGGGATTGCTCTGCTACCAGAGAGGGGAGACTGCCTTTTGATCGCTGGTGAGATTGCTCTGCTGCCAGAGAGGGTAGACTGCCTTTTGATCGCTGGTGTGATCGTTCTGCTACCAGAGAGGGGAGACTGCCTTTTGATCGCTGGTGGGATTGCTCTGCTACCAGAGAGAGGAGACTGCCTTTTGCTCGCTGGTGAGATTGCTCTGCTACCAGAGAGGGGAGACTGCCTTTTGATCGCTGCTGGGATCGCTCTGCTACCAGAGAGGGGAGACTGCCTTTTGATCGCTGGTGCGATCGTTCTGCTACCAGAGAGGGGAGACTGCCTTTTGATCGCTGGTGGGATTACTCTACTACCAGAGAGGGGAGACTGCCTTTTGATCGCTGGTGAGATTGCTCTGCTACCAGAGAGGGGAGACTGCCATTTGATTGCTGGTGGGATTCTTCTGCCACCAGAGAGGGGAGACTGCCTTTTGATCGCTGGTGGTATTGGTCTGCTACCCGAGAGGAGAGACTGCCTTTTCATCGCTGGTGAGATTGGTCTGCTACCGGAGAGTGTAGACTGCCTTTCGATCGCTGGTGAGATTGGTCTGCTACCAGAGAGGGGAGACTGCCTTTTAATCGCTGGTGAGATTCGTCTGCTACCAGCGAGGGCAGACTGCCGTTTGATCGCTGGTGGGATTGCTCTGCTACCAGAGAGGGGAGACTGCCTTTTGATCGCTGGTGAGATTGGTCTGCTACCAGAGAGGGGAGACTGCCTTTTGATCGCGGGTGGGATTGGTCAGCTACCAGAGAGGGGAGACTGCCTTTTGATCGCTGGTGGGATCGCTAAGCTACCAGAGAGGGGAGACTGCCTTTTGATCGCTAGTGGGATCGCTCTGCTTCCAGCGAGGGGAGACTGCATTTTGATCACTGGTGGGATTGGTCTGTTACCAGAGAGGGTTGACTGCCTTTTGATCGCTGGTGGGATCACTCTGCTACCAGAGAGGGGAGACTGCCTTTTAATCGCTGGTGAGATTCGTCTGCTACCAGCGAGGGCAGACTGCCGTTTGATCGCTGGTGGGATTGCTCTGCTACCAGAGAGGGGAGACTGCCTTTTGATCGCTGGTGGATTGCTCTACTATCACAGAGTGGAGACTGCCTTTTGATCGCTGGTGAGATTGGTCTGCTACCAGATAGGGGAGAGTGCCTTTTGATCGCTGGTGTGATCGCTCTGCTACCAGAGAGGGCAGACTGCCTTTTGATCGCTGGTGGGTCTGCTACCAGAGAGGTGAGACTGCCTTTTGATCGCTGGTCGGATTGCTCTGCTAACAGAGAGGGGAGACTGCCTTTTGATCGCTGGTGAATTGCTCTACTATCACAGAGGGGAGACTGCCTTTTGATCGCTGGTGAGATTGGTCTGCTACCAGAGAGGGCAGACTGCCTTTTGATCGCTGGTGGGATTCTTCTGCCACCAGAGCGGTGAGACTGCCTTTTGATCACTGGTGTGATTGGTCTGCTACCAGAGAGGGGAGACTGCCTTTCGATCGCTGTTGGGATTGCTCTGCTACCAGAGAGGGGAGACTGCCTTTTGATCGCTGGTGGGATTGCTCTGCTACCAGAGAGGGGAGACTGTCTTTTGATCGCTGGTGAGATAGGTCTGCCACCAGAGAGGGGAGACTGCCTTTTGATCGCTGGTGAGATAGGTCTGCCACCAGTGAGAGGAGACTGCCTTTTGATCACTGGTGGGATTGGTCTGCTACCAGAGAGGGGAGACTGCCTTTTGATCGCTGGTGTGTTGCTCTGCTTCCAGAGAGGGGAGACTGCCTTTTGATCACTGGTGGGATTGGTCTGCTACCAGAGAGGGGAGACTGCCTTTTGATCGCTGCTGGGATCGCTCTGCTACAAGAGAGGGGATACTGCCTTTTGATCGCCGGTGTGATTGCTCTGCTACCAGAGAGGGGAGACTGCCTTTTGATCGCTGGTGTGATTAGTCTGCTACCAGAGAGGGGAGACTGCCTTTTGATCGCTGGTGGGATTGCTCTGCTACCAGCGAGGGGAGACTGCCTTTTGATCGCTACTGCGATCGTTTTGCTATCAGAGAGGGGAGACTGTCTTTTGATCACTGGTGGGATTGCTCTGCTACCAGAGAGGGGAGACTGCCTTTTGATCGCTGGTGGGATTCTTCTGCCACCAGAGAGGGGAGACTGCCTTTTGATCACTGGTGGGATCGCTCTGCTACCAGAGAGGGGAGACTGCCTTTTGATAGCTGGTGGGATTGCCCTGCTACCAGAGAGGGGAGACTGCCTTTTGATCGCTGGTGAGATTGGTCTGCTACCAGAGACGGGAGACTGCCTTTTGATCGATGGTGGGATTCTTCTGCCACCAGAGAGGGGAGACTGCCTTTTGATCGCTGGTGATATTGGTCTGCTACCAGAGAGGAGAGACTGCCTTTTGATCGGTGGTGCGATCGTTCTCCTACCAGAGAGGGAGACTGCCTTTTGATCGCCGGTTGGGATTACTCTTCTACCAGAGAGGGGAGACTGCCTTTTGATCGCTGGTGAGATTGGTCTGCTACCAGAGAGGGGAGACTGCCTTTTGATCGCTGGTGGGATTCTTCTGCCACCAGAGAGGGGAGACTGCCTTTTGATCGCTGGTGATATTGGTCTGCTACCCGAGAGGAGAGACTGCCTTTTCATCGCTGGTGAGTTTGCTCTGCTACCAGAGAGGGGAGACTGCCTTTTGATCGCTGGTGCGATCGTTTTGCTACCAGAGAGGGGAGACTACCATTTGATCACTGGTGGGATTGCTCTGCTACCAGAGAGGGGAGACTGCCTTTTGATCGCTGGTGAGATTGCTCTGCTGCCAGAGAGGGTAGACTGCCTTTTGATCGCTGGTGTGATCGTTCTGCTACCAGAGAGGGGAGACTGCCTTTTGATCGCTGGTGGGATTGCTCTGCTACCAGAGAGAGGAGACTGCCTTTTGCTCGCTGGTGAGATTGCTCTGCTACCAGAGAGGGGAGACTGCCTTTTGATCGCTGCTGGGATCGCTCTGCTACCAGAGAGGGGAGACTGCCTTTTGATCGCTGGTGCGATCGTTCTGCTACCAGAGAGGGGAGACTGCCTTTTGATCGCTGGTGGGATTACTCTACTACCAGAGAGGGGAGACTGCCTTTTGATCGCTGGTGAGATTGCTCTGCTACCAGAGAGGGGAGACTGCCATTTGATTGCTGGTGGGATTCTTCTGCCACCAGAGAGGGGAGACTGCCTTTTGATCGCTGGTGGTATTGGTCTGCTACCCGAGAGGAGAGACTGCCTTTTCATCGCTGGTGAGATTGGTCTGCTACCGGAGAGTGTAGACTGCCTTTCGATCGCTGGTGAGATTGGTCTGCTACCAGAGAGGGGAGACTGCCTTTTGATCGCTGGTGAGATTCCTCTGCTACCACAGAGGGGAGACTGCCTTTTGATCGCTGGTGGGATCGCTCTGCTACCAGAGAGGGGAGACTGCCTTTTGATCGATGGTGCGATCGTTCCGCTACCAGAGAGGGGAGACTGCCTTTTGATCGCTGGTGGGATTACTCTTCTACCAGAGAGGGCAGACTGCCTTTTGATCGCTGGTGAGATTGCTCTGCTACCAGAGAGGGGAGACTGCCTTTTGATCGCTGGTGGGATTCTTCTGCCACCAGAGAGGGGAGACTGCCTTTTGATCGCTGGTGGTATTGGTCTGCAACCCGAGAGGAGAGACTGCCTTTTCATCGCTGGTGAGATTGGTTTGCTACCGGAGAGTGTAGACTGCCTTACGATTGCTGGCGAGATTGGTCTGCTACCAGAGAGGGGAGATGGCCTTTTGATCGCTGGTGTGTTGCTCTGCTTCCAGAGAGGGGAGACTGCCTCTTGATCGCTGGTGAGATTGGTCTGCCACCAGAGAGAGGAGACTGCCTTTTGATCACTGGTGGGATTGGTCTGCTACCAGAGTGGGGAGACTGCCTTTTAATCGCTGGTGGGATCGTTCTGCTACCAGAGAGGGGAGACTGCCTTTTGATCGCTGGTGGGATCGCTCTGCTACAAGAGAGGGGATACTGCCTTTTGATCGCCGGTGTGATTGCTCTGCTACCAGAGAGGGGAGACTGCCTTTTGATCACTGGTGTGATTGGTCTGCTACCAGAGAGCGGAGACTGCCTTTTGATCGCTGGTGGGATTGCTCTGCTACCAGAGAGGGGAGACTGCCTTTTGATCGCTGGTGGGATTCTTCTGCCACCAGAGAGGGGAGACTGCCTTTTGATCGCTGGTGATATTGGTCTGCTGCCCGAGAGGAGAGACTGCCTTTTCATCGCTCATGAGATTGCTCTGCTACCAGAGAGGGGAGACTGCCTTTTGATTGCTGGTGGGATTGCTTTGCTACCAGAGAGGGGAGACTGCCTTTTGATCGCTGGTGAGATTGCTCTGCTACCAGAGAGGGGAGACTGCCTTTTGATCGCTGCTGGGATCGCTCTGCTACCAGAGAGGGGAGACTGCTTTTGATCGGTGGTGCGATAGTTCTGCTACCAGAGAGGGGAGACTGCCTTTTGATCGCTGGTGGGATTACTCTTCTGCCAGAGAGGGGAGACTGCCTTTTGATCGCTGGTGAGATTGCTCTGCTACCAGAGAGGGGAGACTGCCTTTTGATCGCTGGTGGGATTCTTCTGCCACCAGAGAGGGGAGACTGCCTTTTCATCGCTGGTGAGATTGGTCTGCTACCGGAGAGTGTAGACTGCCTTTCGATTGCTGGCGAGATTGGTCTGCTACCAGAGAGGGGACACTTCCTTTTGATCGCTGGTGTGTTGCTCTGCTTCCAGAGAGGGGAGACTGCCTTTTGATCACTGGTGTGATTGGTCTGCTACCAGAGAGGGGAGACTGCCTTTTGATCGCTGGTGGGATTGCTCTGCTACCAGAGAGGGGAGACAGCCTTTTGATCGCTGGTGAGATTGCTCTGCTACCAGAGAGGGGAGACTGCCTTTTGATCGGTGGTGGGATCGCTCTGCTACCAGAGAGGGGAGACTGCCTTTTGATCGCTGGTGGGATTACTCTTCTACCAGGGAGGGGAGACTGCCTTTTGATCGCTGGTGAGATTGGTCTGCTACCAGAGAGGGGAGACTGCCTTTTGATCGATGGTGGGATTCTTCTGCCACCAGAGAGGGGAGACTGCCTTTTGATCGCTGGTGATATTGGTCTGCTACCAGAGAGGGGAGACTGCCTTTTGATCGGTGGTGCGATCGTTCTGCTACCAGAGAGGGAGACTGCCTTTTGATCGCCGGTTGGGATTACTCTTCTACCAGAGAGGGGAGACTGCCTTTTGATCGCTGGTGAGATTGGTCTGCTACCAGAGAGGGGAGACTGCCTTTTGATCGCTGGTGGGATTCTTCTGCCACCAGAGAGGGGAGACTGCCTTTTGATCGCTGGTGATATTGGTCTGCTACCCGAGAGGAGAGACTGCCTATTCATCGCTGGTGAGTTTGCACTGCTACCAGAGAGGGGAGACTGCCTTTTGATCGCTGGTGCGATCGTTTTGCTACCAGAGAGGGGAGACTGCCATTTGATCACTGGTGGGATTGCTCTGCTACCACAGAGGGGAGACTGCCTTTTGATCGCTGGTGGGATTCTTCTGCCACCAGAGAGGGGAGACTGCCTTTTGATCGCTGGTGGGATCGCTCTTCTACCAGAGAGGGGAGACTGCCTTTTGAATGCTGGTGGGATTGCTCTGCTACCAGAGAGGGGAGACTGCCTTTTGATCGCTGGTGAGATTGCTCTGCTGCCAGAGAGGGGAGACTGCCTTTTGATCGCTGGTGTGATCGTTCTGCTACCAGAGAGGGGAGACTGCCTTTTGATCGCTGGTGGGATTGCTCTGCTACCAGAGAGAGGAGACTGCCTTTTGCTCGCTGGTGAGATTACTCTGCTACCAGAGAGGGGAGACTGCCTTTTGATCGCTGCTGCGATCGCTCTGCTACCAGAGAGGGGAGACTGCCTTTTGATCGCTGGTGCGATCGTTCTGCTACCAGAGAGGGGAGACTGCCTTTTGATCGCTGGTGGGATTACTCTACTACCAGAGAGGGGAGACTGCCTTTTGATCGCTGGTGAGATTGCTCTGCTAACAGAGACGGGAGACTGCCTTTTGATCGCTGGTGGGATTCTTCTGCCACCAGAGAGGGGAGACTGCCTTTTGATCGCTGGTGAGATTGCTCTGCTACCAGAGAGGGGAGACTGCCTTTTGATCGCTGGTGGGATTCTTCTGCCACCAGAGAGGGGAGACTGCCTTTTGATCGCTGGTGGTATTGGTCTGCTACCCGAGAGGAGAGACTGCCTTTTCATCGCTGGTGAGATTGGTCTGCTACCGGAGAGTGTAGACTGCCTTTCGATCGCTGGTGAGATTGGTCTGCTACCAGAGAGGGGAGACTGCCTTTTGATCGCTGGTGAGATTGCTCTGCTACCAGAGAGGGGAGACTGCCTTTTGATCGCTGGTGGGATCGCTCTGCTACCAGAGAGGGGAGACTGCCTTTTGATCGGTGGTGCGATCGTTCTGCTACCAGAGAGGGGAGACTGCCTTTTGATCGCTGGTGGGATTACTCTTCTGCCAGAGAGGGGAGACTGCCTTTTGATCGCTGGTGAGATTGCTCTGCGACCAGAGAGGGGAGACTGCCTTTTGATCGCTGGTGGGATTCTTCTGCTACCAGAGAGGGGAGACTGCCTTTTGATCGCTGGTGGTATTGGTCTGCTACCCGAGAGGAGAGACTGCCTTTTCATCGCTGGTGAGATTGGTCTGCTACCGGAGAGTGTAGACTGCCTTTCGATTGCTGGCGAGATTGGTCTGCTACCAGAGAGGGGAGACTTCCTTTTGATCGCTGGTGTGTTGCTCTGCTTCCAGAGAGGGGAGACTGCCTTTTGATCACTGGTGTGATTGGTCTGCTACCAGAGAGGGGAGACTGCCTTTTGATCGCTGGTGGGATTGCTCTGCTACCAGAGAGGGGAGACAGCCTTTTGATCGCTGGTGAGATTGCTCTGCTACCAGAGAGGGGAGACTGCCTTTTGATCGCTGGTGGGATCGCTCTGCTACCAGAGAGGGGAGACTGCCTTTTGATCGCTGGTGGGATTACTCTTCTACCAGAGAGGGGAGACTGCCTTTTGATCGCTGGTGAGATTGGTCTGCTACCAGAGAGGGGAGACTGCCTTTTGATCGATGGTGGGATTCTTCTGCCACCAGAGAGGGGAGACTGCCTTTTGATCGCTGGTGATATTGGTCTGCTACCAGAGAGGGGAGACTGCCTTTTGATCGGTGGTGCGATCGTTCTGCTACCAGAGAGGGAGACTGCCTTTTGATCGCCGGTTGGGATTACTCTTCTACCAGAGAGGGGAGACTGCCTTTTGATCGCTGGTGGGATTCTTCTGCCACCAGAGAGGGGAGACTGCCTTTTGATCGCTGGTGATATTGGTCTGCTACCCGAGAGGAGAGACTGCCTTTTCACCGCTGGTGAGTTTGCTCTGCTACCAGAGAGGGGAGACTGCCTTTTGATCGCTGGTGCGAGCGTTTTGCTACCAGAGAGGGGAGACTGCCATTTGATCACTGGTGGGATTGCTCTGCTACCACAGAGGGGAGACTGCCTTTTGATCGCTGGTGGGATTCTTCTGCCACCAGAGAGGGGAGACTGCCTTTTGATCGCTGGTGGGATCGCTCTTCTACCAGAGAGGGGAGACTGCCTTTTGATTGCTGGTGGGATTGCTCTGCTACCAGAGAGGGGAGACTGCCTTTTGATCGCTGGTGAGATTGCTCTGCTGCCAGAGAGGGGAGACTGCCTTTTGATCGCTGGTGGGATTGCTCTGCTACCAGATAGAGGAGACTGCCTTTTGCTCGCTGGTGAGATTGCTCTGCTACCAGAGAGGGGAGACTGCCTTTTGATCGCTGCTGGGATCGCTCTGCTACCAGAGAGGGGAGACTGCCTTTTGATTGCTGGTGCGATCGTTCTGCTACCAGAGAGGGGAGACTGCCTTTTGATCGCTGGTGGGATTACTCTACTACCAGAGAGGGGAGACTGCCTTTTGATCGCTGGTGAGATTGCTCTGCTACCAGAGAGGGGAGAAGGCCTTTTGATCGCTGGTGGGATTCTTCTGCCACCAGAGAGGGGAGACTGCCTTTTGATCGCTGGTGGTATTGGTCTGCTACCCGAGAGGAGAGACTGCCTTTTCATCGCTGGTCAGATTGGTCTGCTACCGGAGACTGTAGACTGCCTTTCGATCGCTGGTGAGATTGGTCTGCTACCAGAGAGGGGAGACTGCCTTTTGATCGCTGGTGAGATTGCTCTGCTACCACAGAGGGGAGACTGCCTTTTGATCGCTGGTGGGATCGCTCTGCTACCAGAGAGGGGAGACTGCCTTTTGATCGGTGGTGCGATCGTTCCGCTACCAGAGAGGGGAGACTGCCTTTTGATCACTGGTGGGATTCTTCTGCCACCAGAGAGGGGAGACTGCCTTTTGATCGCTGGTGGTATTGGTCTGCTACCCGAGAGGAGAGACTGCCTTTTCATCGCTGGTGAGATTGGTCTGCTACCGGAGAGTGTAGACTGCCTTTCGATTGCTGGCGAGATTGGTCTGCTACCAGAGAGGGGAGACTGCCTTTTGATCGCTGGTGTGTTGCTCTGCTTCCAGAGAGGGGAGACTGCCTCTTGATCGCTGGTGAGATTGGTCTGCCACCAGAGAGAGGAGAGTGCCTTTTGATCACTGGTGGGATTGGTCTGCTACCAGAGTGGGGAGACTGCCTTTTAATCGCTGGTGGGATCGTTCTGCTACCAGAGAGGGGAGACTGCCTTTTGATCGCTGGTGGGATTACTCTTCTACCAGAGAGGGCAGACTGCCTTTTGATCGCTGGTGGGATTCTTCTGCCACCAGAGAGGGGAGACTGCCTTTTGATCGCTGGTGGTATTGGTCTGCTACCCGAGAGGAGAGACTGCCTTTTCATCGCTGGTGAGATTGGTCTGCTACCGGAGAGTGTAGACTGCCTTTCGATTGCTGGTGAGATTGGTCTGCTACCAGAGAGGGGAGACTGCCTTTTGATCGCTGGTGAGATTGCTCTGCTACCAGAGAGGGGAGACTGCCTTTTGATCGCTGGTGCGATTGCTCTGCTACCAGAGAGGGGAGACTGCCTTTTGATCGGTGGTGCGATCGTTCTGCTACCAGAGAGGGGAGACTGCCTTTTGATCGCTGGTGGGATTACTCTTCTGCCAGAGAGGGGAGACTGCCTTTTGATCACTGGTGGGATTGGTCTGCTACCAGAGTGGGGAGACTGCCTTTTAATCGCTGGTGGGATCGTTCTGCTACCAGAGAGGGGAGACTGCCTTTTGATCGCTGGTGGGATCGCTCTGCTACAAGAGAGGGGATACTGCCTTTTGATCGCCGGTGTGATTGGTCTGCTACCAGAGAGGGGAGACTGCCTTTTGATCACTGGTGTGATTGGTCTGCTACCAGAGAGGGGAGACTGCCTTTTGATCGCTGGTGGGATTGCTCTGCTACCAGAGAGGGGAGACTGCCTTTTGATCGCTGGTGGGATTCTTCTGCCACCAGACAGGGGAGACTGCCTTTTGATCGCTGGTGCGATCGTTCTGCTACCAGAGAGGGGAGACTGCCTTTTGATCGCCGGTTGGGATTACTCTTCTACCAGAGAGGGGAGACTGCCTTTTGATCGCTGGTGGGATTCTTCTGCCACCAGAGAGGGGAGACTGCCTTTTGATCGCTGGTGGTATTGGTCTGCTACCCGAGAGGAGAGACTGCCTTTTCATCGCTGGTGAGATTGGTCTGCTACCGGAGAGTGTAGACTGCCTTTCGATTGCTGGCGAGATTGGTCTGCTACCAGAGAGGGGAGACTGCCTTTTGATCGCTGGTGTGTTGCTCTGCTTCCAGAGAGGGGAGACTGCCTCTTGATCGCTGGTGAGATTGGTCTGCCACCAGAGAGAGGAGAGTGCCTTTTGATCACTGGTGGGATTGGTCTGCTACCACAGTGGGGAGACTGCCTTTTAATCGCTGGTGGGATCGTTCTGCTACCAGAGAGGGGAGACTGCCTTTTGATCGGTGGTGCGATCGTTCCGCTACCAGAGAGGGGAGACTGCCTTTTGATCGCTGGTGGGATTACTCTTCTACCAGAGAGGGCAGACTGCCTTTTGATCGCTGGTGGGATTCTTCTGCCACCAGAGAGGGGAGACTGCCTTTTGATCGCTGGTGGTATTGGTCTGCTACCCGAGAGGAGAGACTGCCTTTTCATCGCTGGTGAGATTGGTCTGCTACCGGAGAGTGTAGACTGCCTTTCGATTGCTGGTGAGATTGGTCTGCTACCAGAGAGGGGAGACTGCCTTTTGATCGCTGGTGAGATTGCTCTGCTACCAGAGAGGGGAGACTGCCTTTTGATCGCTGGTGCGATTGCTCTGCTACCAGAGAGGGGAGACTGCCTTTTGATCGGTGGTGCGATCGTTCTGCTACCAGAGAGGGGAGACTGCCTTTTGATCGCTGGTGGGATTACTCTTCTGCCAGAGAGGGGAGACTGCCTTTTGATCACTGGTGGGATTGGTCTGCTACCAGAGTGGGGAGACTGCCTTTTAATCGCTGGTGGGATCGTTCTGCTACCAGAGAGGGGAGACTGCCTTTTGATCGCTGGTGGGATCGCTCTGCTACAAGAGAGGGGATACTGCCTTTTGATCGCCGGTGTGATTGGTCTGCTACCAGAGAGGGGAGACTGCCTTTTGATCACTGGTGTGATTGGTCTGCTACCAGAGAGGGGAGACTGCCTTTTGATCGCTGGTGGGATTGCTCTGCTACCAGAGAGGGGAGACTGCCTTTTGATCGCTGGTGGGATTCTTCTGCCACCAGACAGGGGAGACTGCCTTTTGATCGCTGGTGCGATCGTTCTGCTACCAGAGAGGGGAGACTGCCTTTTGATCGCCGGTTGGGATTAGTCTTCTACCAGAGAGGGGAGACTGCCTTTTGATCGCTGGTGAGATTGGTCTGCTACCAGAGAGGGGAGACTGCCTTTTGATCGCTGGTGGGATTCTTCTGCCACCAGAGAGGGGAGACTGCCTTTTGATCGCTGGTGGTATTGGTCTGCTACCCGAGAGGAGAGACTGCCTTTTCATCGCTGGTGAGATTGGTCTGCTACCGGAGAGTGTAGACTGCCTTTCGATTGCTGGCGAGATTGGTCTGCTACCAGAGAGGGGAGACTGCCTTTTGATCGCTGGTGTGTTGCTCTGCTTCCAGAGAGGGGAGACTGCCTCTTGATCGCTGGTGAGATTGGTCTGCCACCAGAGAGAGGAGACTGCCTTTTGATCACTGGTGGGATTGGTCTGCTACCAGAGTGGGGAGACTGCCTTTTAATCGCTGGTGGGATCGTTCTGCTACCAGAGAGGGGAGACTGCCTTTTGATCGCTGGTGGGATCGCTCTGCTACAAGAGAGGGGATACTGCCTTTTGATCGCCGGTGTGATTGCTCTGCTACCAGAGAGGGGAGACTGCCTTTTGATCACTGGTGTGATTGGTCTGCTACCAGAGAGGGGAGACTGCCTTTTGATCGCTGGTGGGATTGCTCTGCTACCAGAGAGGGGAGACTGCCTTTTGATCGCTGGTGGGATTCTTCTGCCACCAGAGAGGGGAGACTGCCTTTTGATCGCTGGTGAGATTGCTCTGCTACCAGAGAGGGGAGACTGCCTTTTGATCGCTGGTGGGATTGGTCTGCTACCCGAGAGGAGAGACTGCCTTTTCATCGCTGGTGAGATTGGTCTGCTACCGGAGAGTGTAGACTGCCTTTCGATCGCTGGTGAGATTGGTCTGCTACCAGAGAGGGGAGACTGCCTTTTGATCGCTGGTGAGATTGCTCTGCTACCACAGAGGGGAGACTGCCTTTTGATCGCTGGTGGGATCGCTCTGCTACCAGAGAGGGGAGACTGCCTTTTGATCGGTGGTGCGATCGTTCCGCTACCAGAGAGGGGAGACTGCCTTTTGATCGCTGGTGGGATTACTCTTCTACCAGAGAGGGCAGACTGCCTTTTGATCGCTGGTGAGATTGCTCTGCTACCAGAGAGGGGAGACTGCCTTTTGATCGCTGGTGGTATTGGTCTGCTACCCGAGAGGAGAGACTGCCTTTTCATCGCTGGTGAGATTGGTCTGCTACCGGAGAGTGTAGACTGCCTTTCGATTGCTGGCGAGATTGGTCTGCTGCCAGAGAGGGGAGACTGCCTTTTGATCGCTGGTGGGATTGCTCTGCTACCAGAGAGGGGAGACTGCCTTTTGATCGCTGGTGGGATTCTTCTGCCACCAGAGAGGGGAGACTGCCTTTTGATCGCTGGTGAGATTGCTCTGCTACCAGAGAGGGGAGACTGCCTTTTGATCGCTGGTGGGATTGGTCTGCTACCCGAGAGGAGAGACTGCCTTTTCATCGCTGGTGAGATTGGTCTGCTACCGGAGAGTGTAGACTGCCTTTCGATCGCTGGTGAGATTGGTCTGCTACCAGAGAGGGGAGACTGCCTTTTGATCGCTGGTGAGATTGCTCTGCTACCACAGAGGGGAGACTGCCTTTTGATCGCTGGTGGGATCGCTCTGCTACCAGAGAGGGGAGACTGCCTTTTGATCGGTGGTGCAATCGTTCCGCTACCAGAGAGGGGAGACTGCCTTTTGATCGCTGGTGGGATTACTCTTCTACCAGAGAGGGCAGACTGCCTTTTGATCGCTGGTGAGATTGCTCTGCTACCAGAGAGGGGAGACTGCCTTTTGATCGCTGGTGGTATTGGTCTGCTACCCGAGAGGAGAGACTGCCTTTTCATCGCTGGTGAGATTGGTCTGCTGCCGGAGAGTGTAGACTGCCTTTCGATTGCTGGCGAGATTGGTCTGCTACCAGAGAGGGGAGACTGCCTTTTGATCGCTGGTGTGTTGCTCTGCTTCCAGAGAGGGGAGACTGCCTCTTGATCGCTGGTGAGATTGGTCTGCCACCAGAGAGAGGAGACTGCCTTTTGATCACTGGTGGGATTGGTCTGCTACCAGAGTGGGGAGACTGCCTTTTAATCGCTGGTGGGATCGTTCTGCTACCAGAGAGGGGAGACTGCCTTTTGATCGCTGGTGGGATCGCTCTGCTACAAGAGAGGGGATACTGCCTTTTGATCGCCGGTGTGATTGCTCTGCTACCAGAGAGGGGAGACTGCCTTTTGATCACTGGTGTGATTGGTCTGCTACCAGAGAGGGGAGACTGCCTTCTGATCGCTGGTGGGATTGCTCTGCTACCAGAGAGGGGAGACTGCCTTTTGATCGCTGGTGGGATTCTTCTGCCACCAGAGAGGGGAGACTGCCTTTTGATCGCTGGTGAGATTGCTCTGCTACCAGAGAGGGGAGACTGCCTTTTGATCGCCGGTTGGGATTACTCTTCTACCAGAGAGGGGAGACTGCCTTTTGATCGCTGGTGAGATTGGTCTGCTACCAGAGAGGGGAGACTGCCTTTTGATCGCTGGTGGGATTCTTCTGCCACCAGAGAGGGGAGACTGCCTTTTGATCGCTGGTGATATTGGTCTGCTACCCGAGAGGAGAGACTGCCTTTTCATCGCTGGTGAGATTGCTCTGCTACCAGAGAGGGGAGACTGCCTTTTGATCGCTGGTGCGATCGTTTTGCTACCAGAGAGGGGAGACTGGCATTTGATCACTGGTGGGATTGCTCTGCTACCACAGAGGGGAGACTGCCTTTTGATCGCTGGTGGGATTCTTCTGCCACCAGAGAGGGGAGACTGCCTTTTGATCGCTGGTGGGATCGCTCTTGTACCAGAGAGGGGAGACTGCCTTTTGATCGGTGGTGGGATCGCTCTGCTACCAGAGAGGGGAGACTGCCTTTTGATCGCTGGTGGGATTACTCTTCTACCAGGGAGGGGAGACTGCCTTTTGATCGCTGGTGAGATTGGTCTGCTACCAGAGAGGGGAGACTGCCTTTTGATCGATGGTGGGATTCTTCTGCCACCAGAGAGGGGAGACTGCCTTTTGATCGCTGGTGATATTGGTCTGCTACCAGAGAGGGGAGACTGCCTTTTGATCGGTGGTGCGATCGTTCTGCTACCAGAGAGGGAGACTGCCTTTTGATCGCCGGTTGGGATTACTCTTCTACCAGAGAGGGGAGACTGCCTTTTGATCGCTGGTGAGATTGGTCTGCTACCAGAGAGGGGAGACTGCCTTTTGATCGCTGGTGGGATTCTTCTGCCACCAGAGAGGGGAGACTGCCTTTTGATCGCTGGTGGGATTCTTCTGCCACCAGACAGGGGAGACTGCCTTTTGATCGCTGGTGCGATCGTTCTGCTACCAGAGAGGGGAGACTGCCTTTTGATCGCTGGTGCGATCGTTTTGCTACCAGAGAGGGGAGACTGCCATTTGATCACTGGTGGGATTGCTCTGCTACCACAGAGGGGAGACTGCCTTTTGATCGCTGGTGGGATTCTTCTGCCACCAGAGAGGGGAGACTGCCTTTTGATCGCTGGTGGGATCGCTCTTCTACCAGAGAGGGGAGACTGCCTTTTGAATGCTGGTGGGATTGCTCTGCTACCAGAGAGGGGAGACTGCCTTTTGATCGCTGGTGAGATTGCTCTGCTGCCAGAGAGGGGAGACTGCCTTTTGATCGCTGGTGTGATCGTTCTGCTACCAGAGAGGGGAGACTGCCTTTTGATCGCTGGTGGGATTGCTCTGCTACCAGAGAGAGGAGACTGCCTTTTGCTCGCTGGTGAGATTACTCTGCTACCAGAGAGGGGAGACTGCCTTTTGATCGCTGCTGCGATCGCTCTGCTACCAGAGAGGGGAGACTGCCTTTTGATCGCTGGTGCGATCGTTCTGCTACCAGAGAGGGGAGACTGCCTTTTGGTCGCTGGTGGGATTACTCTACTACCAGAGAGGGGAGACTGCCTTTTGATCGCTGGTGAGATTGCTCTGCTAACAGAGAGGGGAGACTGCCTTTTGATCGCTGGTGGGATTCTTCTGCCACCAGAGAGGGGAGACTGCCTTTTGATCGCTGGTGAGATTGCTCTGCTACCAGAGAGGGGAGACTGCCTTTTGATCGCTGGTGGGATTCTTCTGCCACCAGAGAGGGGAGACTGCCTTTTGATCGCTGGTGGTATTGGTCTGCTACCCGAGAGGAGAGACTGCCTTTTCATCGCTGGTGAGATTGGTCTGCTACCGGAGAGTGTAGACTGCCTTTCGATCGCTGGTGAGATTGGTCTGCTACCAGAGAGGGGAGACTGCCTTTTGATCGCTGGTGAGATTGCTCTGCTACCAGAGAGGGGAGACTGCCTTTTGATCGCTGGTGGGATCGCTCTGCTACCAGAGAGGGGAGACTGCCTTTTGATCGGTGGTGCGATCGTTCTGCTACCAGAGAGGGGAGACTGCCTTTTGATCGCTGGTGAGATTGGTCTGCTACCAGAGAGGGGAGACTGCCTTTTGATCGCTGGTGGGATTCTTCTGCCACCAGAGAGGGGAGACTGCCTTTTGATCGCTGGTGATATTGGTCTGCTACCCGAGAGGAGAGACTGCCTTTTCATCGCTGGTGAGATTGCTCTGCTACCAGAGAGGGGAGACTGCCTTTTGATCGCTGGTGCGATCGTTTTGCTACCAGAGAGGGGAGACTGCCATTTGATCACTGGTGGGATTGCTCTGCTACCACAGAGGGGAGACTGCCTTTTGATCGCTGGTGGGATTCTTCTGCCACCAGAGAGGGGAGACTGCCTTTTGATCGCTGGTGGGATCGCTCTTGTACCAGAGAGGGGAGACTGCCTTTTGATCGGTGGTGGGATCGCTCTGCTACCAGAGAGGGGAGACTGCCTTTTGATCGCTGGTGGGATTACTCTTCTACCAGGGAGGGGAGACTGCCTTTTGATCGCTGGTGAGATTGGTCTGCTACCAGAGAGGGGAGACTGCCTTTTGATCGATGGTGGGATTCTTCTGCCACCAGAGAGGGGAGACTGCCTTTTGATCGCTGGTGATATTGGTCTGCTACCAGAGAGGGGAGACTGCCTTTTGATCGGTGGTGCGATCGTTCTGCTACCAGAGAGGGAGACTGCCTTTTGATCGCCGGTTGGGATTACTCTTCTACCAGAGAGGGGAGACTGCCTTTTGATCGCTGGTGAGATTGGTCTGCTACCAGAGAGGGGAGACTGCCTTTTGATCGCTGGTGGGATTCTTCTGCCACCAGAGAGGGGAGACTGCCTTTTGATCGCTGGTGATATTGGTCTGCTACCCGAGAGGAGAGACTGCCTATTCATCGCTGTTGAGTTTGCACTGCTACCAGAGAGGGGAGACTGCCTTTTGATCGCTGGTGCGATCGTTTTGCTACCAGAGAGGGGAGACTGCCATTTGATCACTGGTGGGATTGCTCTGCTACCACAGAGGGGAGACTGCCTTTTGATCGCTGGTGGGATTCTTCTGCCACCAGAGAGGGGAGACTGCCTTTTGATCGCTGGTGGGATCGCTCTTCTACCAGAGAGGGGAGACTGCCTTTTGAATGCTGGTGGGATTGCTCTGCTACCAGAGAGGGGAGACTGCCTTTTGATCGCTGGTGAGATTGCTCTGCTGCCAGAGAGGGGAGACTGCCTTTTGATCGCTGGTGTGATCGTTCTGCTACCAGAGAGGGGAGACTGCCTTTTGATCGCTGGTGGGATTGCTCTGCTACCAGAGAGAGGAGACTGCCTTTTGCTCGCTGGTGAGATTACTCTGCTACCAGAGAGGGGAGACTGCCTTTTGATCGCTGCTGCGATCGCTCTGCTACCAGAGAGGGGAGACTGCCTTTTGATCGCTGGTGCGATCGTTCTGCTACCAGAGAGGGGAGACTGCCTTTTGATCGCTGGTGGGATTACTCTACTACCAGAGAGGGGAGACTGCCTTTTGATCGCTGGTGAGATTGCTCTGCTAACAGAGAGGGGAGACTGCCTTTTGATCGCTGGTGGGATTCTTCTGCCACCAGAGAGGGGAGACTGCCTTTTGATCGCTGGTGAGATTGCTCTGCTACCAGAGAGGGGAGACTGCCTTTTGATCGCTGGTGGGATTCTTCTGCCACCAGAGAGGGGAGACTGCCTTTTGATCGCTGGTGGTATTGGTCTGCTACCCGAGAGGAGAGACTGCCTTTTCATCGCTGGTGAGATTGGTCTGCTACCGGAGAGTGTAGACTGCCTTTCGATCGCTGGTGAGATTGGTCTGCTACCAGAGAGGGGAGACTGCCTTTTGATCGCTGGTGAGATTGCTCTGCTACCAGAGAGGGGAGACTGCCTTTTGATCGCTGGTGGGATCGCTCTGCTACCAGAGAGGGGAGACTGCCTTTTGATCGGTGGTGCGATCGTTCTGCTACCAGAGAGGGGAGACTGCCTTTTGATCGCTGGTGGGATTACTCTTCTGCCAGAGAGGGGAGACTGCCTTTTGATCGCTGGTGAGATTGCTCTGCGACCAGAGAGGGGAGACTGCCTTTTGATCGCTGGTGGGATTCTTCTGCTACCAGAGAGGGGAGACTGCCTTTTGATCGCTGGTGGTATTGGTCTGCTACCCGAGAGGAGAGACTGCCTTTTCATCGCTGGTGAGATTGGTCTGCTACCGGAGAGTGTAGACTGCCTTTCGATTGCTGGCGAGATTGGTCTGCTACCAGAGAGGGGAGACTTCCTTTTGATCGCTGGTGTGTTGCTCTGCTTCCAGAGAGGGGAGACTGCCTTTTGATCACTGGTGTGATTGGTCTGCTACCAGAGAGGGGAGACTGCCTTTTGATCGCTGGTGGGATTGCTCTGCTACCAGAGAGGGGAGACAGCCTTTTGATCGCTGGTGAGATTGCTCTGCTACCAGAGAGGGGAGACTGCCTTTTGATCGCTGGTGGGATCGCTCTGCTACCAGAGAGGGGAGACTGCCTTTTGATCGCTGGTGGGATTACTCTTCTACCAGAGAGGGGAGACTGCCTTTTGATCGCTGGTGAGATTGGTCTGCTACCAGAGAGGGGAGACTGCCTTTTGATCGATGGTGGGATTCTTCTGCCACCAGAGAGGGGAGACTGCCTTTTGATCGCTGGTGATATTGGTCTGCTACCAGAGAGGGGAGACTGCCTTTTGATCGGTGGTGCGATCGTTCTGCTACCAGAGAGGGAGACTGCCTTTTGATCGCCGGTTGGGATTACTCTTCTACCAGAGAGGGGAGACTGCCTTTTGATCGCTGGTGGGATTCTTCTGCCACCAGAGAGGGGAGACTGCCTTTTGATCGCTGGTGATATTGGTCTGCTACCCGAGAGGAGAGACTGCCTTTTCACCGCTGGTGAGTTTGCTCTGCTACCAGAGAGGGGAGACTGCCTTTTGATCGCTGGTGCGAGCGTTTTGCTACCAGAGAGGGGAGACTGCCATTTGATCACTGGTGGGATTGCTCTGCTACCACAGAGGGGAGACTGCCTTTTGATCGCTGGTGGGATTCTTCTGCCACCAGAGAGGGGAGACTGCCTTTTGATCGCTGGTGGGATCGCTCTTCTACCAGAGAGGGGAGACTGCCTTTTGATTGCTGGTGGGATTGCTCTGCTACCAGAGAGGGGAGACTGCCTTTTGATCGCTGGTGAGATTGCTCTGCTGCCAGAGAGGGGAGACTGCCTTTTGATCGCTGGTGGGATTGCTCTGCTACCAGATAGAGGAGACTGCCTTTTGCTCGCTGGTGAGATTGCTCTGCTACCAGAGAGGGGAGACTGCCTTTTGATCGCTGCTGGGATCGCTCTGCTACCAGAGAGGGGAGACTGCCTTTTGATTGCTGGTGCGATCGTTCTGCTACCAGAGAGGGGAGACTGCCTTTTGATCGCTGGTGGGATTACTCTACTACCAGAGAGGGGAGACTGCCTTTTGATCGCTGGTGAGATTGCTCTGCTACCAGAGAGGGGAGAAGGCCTTTTGATCGCTGGTGGGATTCTTCTGCCACCAGAGAGGGGAGACTGCCTTTTGATCGCTGGTGGTATTGGTCTGCTACCCGAGAGGAGAGACTGCCTTTTCATCGCTGGTCAGATTGGTCTGCTACCGGAGACTGTAGACTGCCTTTCGATCGCTGGTGAGATTGGTCTGCTACCAGAGAGGGGAGACTGCCTTTTGATCGCTGGTGAGATTGCTCTGCTACCACAGAGGGGAGACTGCCTTTTGATCGCTGGTGGGATCGCTCTGCTACCAGAGAGGGGAGACTGCCTTTTGATCGGTGGTGCGATCGTTCCGCTACCAGAGAGGGGAGACTGCCTTTTGATCACTGGTGGGATTCTTCTGCCACCAGAGAGGGGAGACTGCCTTTTGATCGCTGGTGGTATTGGTCTGCTACCCGAGAGGAGAGACTGCCTTTTGATCGCTGGTGTGTTGCTCTGCTTCCAGAGAGGGGAGACTGCCTCTTGATCGCTGGTGAGATTGGTCTGCCACCAGAGAGAGGAGAGTGCCTTTTGATCACTGGTGGGATTGGTCTGCTACCAGAGTGGGGAGACTGCCTTTTAATCGCTGGTGGGATCGTTCTGCTACCAGAGAGGGGAGACTGCCTTTTGATCGGTGGTGCGATCGTTCCGCTACCAGAGAGGGGAGACTGCCTTTTGATCGCTGGTGGGATTACTCTTCTACCAGAGAGGGCAGACTGCCTTTTGATCGCTGGTGGGATTCTTCTGCCACCAGAGAGGGGAGACTGCCTTTTGATCGCTGGTGGTATTGGTCTGCTACCCGAGAGGAGAGACTGCCTTTTCATCGCTGGTGAGATTGGTCTGCTACCGGAGAGTGTAGACTGCCTTTCGATTGCTGGTGAGATTGGTCTGCTACCAGAGAGGGGAGACTGCCTTTTGATCGCTGGTGAGATTGCTCTGCTACCAGAGAGGGGAGACTGCCTTTTGATCGCTGGTGCGATTGCTCTGCTACCAGAGAGGGGAGACTGCCTTTTGATCGGTGGTGCGATCGTTCTGCTACCAGAGAGGGGAGACTGCCTTTTGATCGCTGGTGGGATTACTCTTCTGCCAGAGAGGGGAGACTGCCTTTTGATCACTGGTGGGATTGGTCTGCTACCAGAGTGGGGAGACTGCCTTTTAATCGCTGGTGGGATCGTTCTGCTACCAGAGAGGGGAGACTGCCTTTTGATCGCTGGTGGGATCGCTCTGCTACAAGAGAGGGGATACTGCCTTTTGATCGCCGGTGTGATTGGTCTGCTACCAGAGAGGGGAGACTGCCTTTTGATCACTGGTGTGATTGGTCTGCTACCAGAGAGGGGAGACTGCCTTTTGATCGCTGGTGGGATTGCTCTGCTACCAGAGAGGGGAGACTGCCTTTTGATCGCTGGTGGGATTCTTCTGCCACCAGACAGGGGAGACTGCCTTTTGATCGCTGGTGCGATCGTTCTGCTACCAGAGAGGGGAGACTGCCTTTTGATCGCCGGTTGGGATTAGTCTTCTACCAGAGAGGGGAGACTGCCTTTTGATCGCTGGTGAGATTGGTCTGCTACCAGAGAGGGGAGACTGCCTTTTGATCGCTGGTGGGATTCTTCTGCCACCAGAGAGGGGAGACTGCCTTTTGATCGCTGGTGGTATTGGTCTGCTACCCGAGAGGAGAGACTGCCTTTTCATCGCTGGTGAGATTGGTCTGCTACCGGAGAGTGTAGACTGCCTTTCGATTGCTGGCGAGATTGGTCTGCTACCAGAGAGGGGAGACTGCCTTTTGATCGCTGGTGTGTTGCTCTGCTTCCAGAGAGGGGAGACTGCCTCTTGATCGCTGGTGAGATTGGTCTGCCACCAGAGAGAGGAGACTGCCTTTTGATCACTGGTGGGATTGGTCTGCTACCAGAGTGGGGAGACTGCCTTTTAATCGCTGGTGGGATCGTTCTGCTACCAGAGAGGGGAGACTGCCTTTTGATCGCTGGTGGGATCGCTCTGCTACAAGAGAGGGGATACTGCCTTTTGATCGCCGGTGTGATTGCTCTGCTACCAGAGAGGGGAGACTGCCTTTTGATCACTGGTGTGATTGGTCTGCTACCAGAGAGGGGAGACTGCCTTTTGATCGCTGGTGGGATTGCTCTGCTACCAGAGAGGGGAGACTGCCTTTTGATCGCTGGTGGGATTCTTCTGCCACCAGAGAGGGGAGACTGCCTTTTGATCGCTGGTGAGATTGCTCTGCTACCAGAGAGGGGAGACTGCCTTTTGATCGCTGGTGGGATTGGTCTGCTACCCGAGAGGAGAGACTGCCTTTTCATCGCTGGTGAGATTGGTCTGCTACCGGAGAGTGTAGACTGCCTTTCGATCGCTGGTGAGATTGGTCTGCTACCAGAGAGGGGAGACTGCCTTTTGATCGCTGGTGAGATTGCTCTGCTACCACAGAGGGGAGACTGCCTTTTGATCGCTGGTGGGATCGCTCTGCTACCAGAGAGGGGAGACTGCCTTTTGATCGGTGGTGCGATCGTTCCGCTACCAGAGAGGGGAGACTGCCTTTTGATCGCTGGTGGGATTACTCTTCTACCAGAGAGGGCAGACTGCCTTTTGATCGCTGGTGAGATTGCTCTGCTACCAGAGAGGGGAGACTGCCTTTTGATCGCTGGTGGTATTGGTCTGCTACCCGAGAGGAGAGACTGCCTTTTCATCGCTGGTGAGATTGGTCTGCTACCGGAGAGTGTAGACTGCCTTTCGATTGCTGGCGAGATTGGTCTGCTGCCAGAGAGGGGAGACTGCCTTTTGATCGCTGGTGGGATTGCTCTGCTACCAGAGAGGGGAGACTGCCTTTTGATCGCTGGTGGGATTCTTCTGCCACCAGAGAGGGGAGACTGCCTTTTGATCGCTGGTGAGATTGCTCTGCTACCAGAGAGGGGAGACTGCCTTTTGATCGCTGGTGGGATTGGTCTGCTACCCGAGAGGAGAGACTGCCTTTTCATCGCTGGTGAGATTGGTCTGCTACCGGAGAGTGTAGACTGCCTTTCGATCGCTGGTGAGATTGGTCTGCTACCAGAGAGGGGAGACTGCCTTTTGATCGCTGGTGAGATTGCTCTGCTACCACAGAGGGGAGACTGCCTTTTGATCGCTGGTGGGATCGCTCTGCTACCAGAGAGGGGAGACTGCCTTTTGATCGGTGGTGCAATCGTTCCGCTACCAGAGAGGGGAGACTGCCTTTTGATCGCTGGTGGGATTACTCTTCTACCAGAGAGGGCAGACTGCCTTTTGATCGCTGGTGAGATTGCTCTGCTACCAGAGAGGGGAGACTGCCTTTTGATCGCTGGTGGTATTGGTCTGCTACCCGAGAGGAGAGACTGCCTTTTCATCGCTGGTGAGATTGGTCTGCTGCCGGAGAGTGTAGACTGCCTTTCGATTGCTGGCGAGATTGGTCTGCTACCAGAGAGGGGAGACTGCCTTTTGATCGCTGGTGTGTTGCTCTGCTTCCAGAGAGGGGAGACTGCCTCTTGATCGCTGGTGAGATTGGTCTGCCACCAGAGAGAGGAGACTGCCTTTTGATCACTGGTGGGATTGGTCTGCTACCAGAGTGGGGAGACTGCCTTTTAATCGCTGGTGGGATCGTTCTGCTACCAGAGAGGGGAGACTGCCTTTTGATCGCTGGTGGGATCGCTCTGCTACAAGAGAGGGGATACTGCCTTTTGATCGCCGGTGTGATTGCTCTGCTACCAGAGAGGGGAGACTGCCTTTTGATCACTGGTGTGATTGGTCTGCTACCAGAGAGGGGAGACTGCCTTTTGATCGCTGGTGGGATTGCTCTGCTACCAGAGAGGGGAGACTGCCTTTTGATCGCTGGTGGGATTCTTCTGCCACCAGAGAGGGGAGACTGCCTTTTGATCGCTGGTGAGATTGCTCTGCTACCAGAGAGGGGAGACTGCCTTTTGATCGCCGGTTGGGATTACTCTTCTACCAGAGAGGGGAGACTGCCTTTTGATCGCTGGTGAGATTGGTCTGCTACCAGAGAGGGGAGACTGCCTTTTGATCGCTGGTGGGATTCTTCTGCCACCAGAGAGGGGAGACTGCCTTTTGATCGCTGGTGATATTGGTCTGCTACCCGAGAGGAGAGACTGCCTTTTCATCGCTGGTGAGATTGCTCTGCTACCAGAGAGGGGAGACTGCCTTTTGATCGCTGGTGCGATCGTTTTGCTACCAGAGAGGGGAGACTGCCATTTGATCACTGGTGGGATTGCTCTGCTACCACAGAGGGGAGACTGCCTTTTGATCGCTGGTGGGATTCTTCTGCCACCAGAGAGGGGAGACTGCCTTTTGATCGCTGGTGGGATCGCTCTTGTACCAGAGAGGGGAGACTGCCTTTTGACTGCTGGTGGGATTGCTCTGCTACCAGAGAGGGGAGACTGCCTTTTGATCGCTGGTGAGATTGCTCTGCTGCCAGAGAGGGGAGACTGCCTTTTGATCGCTGGTGTGATCGTTCTGCTACCAGAGAGGGGAGACTGCCTTTTGATCGCTGGTGGGATTGCTCTGCTACCAGAGAGAGGAGACTGCCTTTTGCTCGCTGGTGAGATTGCTCTGCTACCAGAGAGGGGAGACTGCCTTTTGATCGCTGCTGGGATCGCTCTGCTATCAGAGAGGGGAGACTGCCTTTTGATCGCTGTTGCGATCGTTCTGCTTCCAGAGAGGGGAGACTGCCTTTTGATCGCTGGTGGGATCGCTCTGCTACCAGAGAGGGGAGACTGCCTTTTGCTTGCTGGTGGGATTGCTCTGCTACCAGAGAGGGGAGACTGCCTTTTGATCGCTGGTGAGATTGGTCTGCTACCAGAGATGGGAGACTGCCTTTTGCTCGCGGGTGGGATTGGTCAGCTACCAGAGAGGGGAGACTGCCTTTTGTT
Organism: Mobula birostris; assembly: GCF_030028105.1. NCBI lineage: Eukaryota > Metazoa > Chordata > Chondrichthyes > Myliobatiformes > Myliobatidae > Mobula > Mobula birostris. Next base: position 719,583 of record NC_092386.1, read on the forward strand.
CGCTGGTGGGATCGCTAAACTACCAGAGAGTGGAGACTGCCTTTTGATCGCTGGTGGGATCGCTCTGCTTCCAGAGAGGGGAGACTGCCTTTTGATCACTGGTGGGATTGGTCTGCTACCAGAGAGGGGTGACTGCCTTTTGATCGCTGGTGGGATCACTCTGCTACCAGAGAGGGGAGACTGCCTTTTAATCGCTGGTGAGATTCGTCTGCTACCAGCGAGGGCAGACTGTCGTTTGATCGCTGGTGGGATGCTCTGCTACCAGAGAGGGGAGACTGCCTTTTGATCCCTGGTGGATTGCTCTACTATCACAGAGTGGAGACTGCCTTTTGATCGCTGGTGAGATTGGTCTGCTACCAGATAGGGGAGAGTGCCTTTTGATCGCTGGTGTGATCGTTCTGCTACCAGAGAGGGCAGACTGCCTTTTGATCGCTGGTGGGTCTGCTACCAGAGAGGTGAGACTGCCTTTTGATCACTGGTGAGATTGGTCTGCTACCAGATAGGGGAGAGTGCCTTTTGATCGCTGGTGAGATAGGTCTGCCACCAGAGAGGGGAGACTGCCTTTTGATCGCTGTTGGGATTGCTCTGCTACCAGAGAGGGGAGACTGCCTTTTGATCGCTGGTGAGATAGGTCTGCCACCAGAGAGGGGAGACTGCCTTTTGATCGCTGTTGGGATTGCTCTGCTACCAGAGAGGGGAGAATGCCTTTTGATCGCTGGTGGGATTGCTCTGCTACCAGAGAGGGGAGACTGCCTTTTGATCGCTGGTGAGATTGGTCTGCTACCAGATAGGGGAGACTGCCTTTTGATCGCTGGTGGGATTCTTCTGCCACCAGAGAGGTGAGACTGCCTTTTGATCACTGGTGGGATTGCTCTGCCACCAGAGAGGGGAGACAGCCTTTTGATCACTGGTGAGATTGGTCTGCTACCAGAGAGAGGAGACTACCTTTTGACCGCTGGTGAGACTGGTCTGCTACCAGAGAGGGGAGACTGCCTTTTGATCACTGGTGCGATTGGTCTGCTACCAGAAAGGGGAGACTGCCTTTTGATCGCTGGTGCGATCGCTCTGCTACCAGAGAGGGTAGACTGCCTTTTGATCGCTGGTGAGATTGGTCTGCTAGTAGAGATAGGAGACTACCTTTTGACCGCTGGTGAGATTGGTCTGCTACCAGAGAGGGGAGACTGCCTTTTGATCGCTGGTGGGATTGCTCTGATACCAGAGAGGGGAGAGTGCCTTTTGATCGCTGGTGTGATCGTTCTGCTCTCAGAGAGGGGAGACTGCCTTTTGATCGCTGGTGGGTCTGCTACCAGAGAGGGGAGACTGCCTTTTGATCGCTGGTGAGATTGGTCTGCTACCAGATAGGGGAGACTGCCTTTTGATCGCTGGTGGGATTCCTCTGCCACCAGAGAGGTGAGACTGCCTTTTGATCGCTGGTGGGATCGCTCTGCTTCCACAGAGGGGAGACTCCCTTTTGACCGCTGGTGAGATTACTCTGCCACCAGAGAGGGGAGACTGCCTTTTGACCGCTGGTGAGATTACTCTGCCACCAGAGAGGGGAGACTGCCTTTTGATCGCTGGTGCGATCGCTCTGCCATCAGAGACCGGAGACTGCCTTTTGATCGCTGGTGGAATTGCTCTGCTACCAGAGAGGGGAGACTGCCTTTTGATCGCTGGTGAGATTGGTCTGCTTACAGAGAGTGGAGACTGCCTTTTGATCGCTGGTGGGATTCCTCTGCTACCAGAGAGGGGAGACTGCCTTTTGATTGCTGGTGGGATTGCTCTGCTACCAGATAGGGGAGACTGCCTTTTGATCGCTGGTGGGATTCCTCTGCCACCAGAGAGGTGAGACTGCCTTTTGATCGCTGGTGGGATCGCTCTGCTTCCACAGAGGGGAGACTCCCTTTTGACCGCTGGTGAGATTACTCTGCCACCAGAGAGGGGAGACTGCCTTTTGACCGCTGGTGAGATTACTCTGCCACCAGAGAGGGGAGACTGCCTTTTGATCGCTGGTGCGATCGCTCTGCCATCAGAGACCGGAGACTGCCTTTTGATCGCTGGTGGAATTGCTCTGCTACCAGAGAGGGGAGACTGCCTTTTGATCGCTGGTGAGATTGGTCTGCTTACAGAGAGTGGAGACTGCCTTTTGATCGCTGGTGGGATTCCTCTGCTACCAGAGAGGGGAGACTGCCTTTTGATTGCTGGTGGGATTGCTCTGCTACCAGAGAGGGGAGACTCCCTTTTGATCACTGGTGGGATTGCTCTGCTGCAGCAGAGGGAAAGGCCTGCCATGTTCCCCAGAGAATATTACCAAGATTTTATGCATTTTGGATACGGACTTGGACTATAGACTTTTTTTTCAGTCTGATAGTTTTTATATTCTATGTTCCCCCCCCCCCCCCCACCAACTGATCATTCTCTTTTTTGTGTGCGGAGGAGGCGGATTTGCAGATTAGTGTGTCTGTTCCATTCTTGTTTGTTTTTTGTGCGGGGAGGAGGGATTTGAGGTGGATGATTGTACTACCGCATTTTTCTTTCTTGGCTTCGTGGCTATCTGGAGAAGAAGAATTTCAGAGTTGTATACTTTGAAGCTGTGGACCAGCTCCCTGCAGAAGAGGCTGCTTCAGCCTCTGACTCTGACCAACAATTCAACGCTTTGTTGTGTACTGCCTCTCATTTCACATGACTCCATCCAGTCAATGCACATGATCTGGTCTATAGCTCTCTCCTATTACTGGTAATTGGACACTTTTGTCTTTAATCGCAATCCAACAATCTGCCTCCCTGTAATATGGGAAGCCTTCCCCCAGACCAGCTTACTCTCACTCACACTCACAGGGCAGCAGAGTCAATGTGAGTTGACAAGCAGACTGCAAATGTATTAGTGATATCACTTTCGACAAATTCCATTAACATACTCAGCTCTAGCCCTAAGATCCTGATTTCCTGTTGGGGGATTAGTTGATCTGTACCTCTTTGCAAGCAAGGTGAACAAAGACAGTCGTCCTTTTTGACTGTAGCCTCCTTGAGGACCAACATACTAATGCAATATTAATCTCTGGGGTGTCAGTTAAAACACCAGGCTACCTTGAGTGGGCATTCTGATACCAGACAATTTCTAGGGCAGCCACTCATACACCCCTGCCCCTCCCTACCATGGTATTCACACAGCCTGTAATTTTCCCTCTGAATGGGCTTGCAACATCTGAAGAAGAGCCTGCCGGTGCCATGCATGAAACCACTTTCCATATTACTGTATATTTATTAATGATCCGTCCATGCTGCTGGCCTTTCTATGTGCTGTCTTCAGCATGAAGCCACTTTCCATATTATATTGACCAATGATCCGTCCATGCTGCTGGACGTGCTATGTGCTCTCTTCAGTATGTCAACACATAAATCCATCTCACAGCACTGAATTTAAAAGTTTGCAAATTTTACTTAGTGCTTTCAACTTGATAACATCTTCACCCAATCTTCCTTCCTGTCCCTCGCTGCACATCATAGTACAGTCAATTAAAATCTGAATTAAATAACCGCATTGAAATTCTTGCAATACCCAGTCATTCTTTCTTCTCCCTCTTCCATTGGACGGAAGGTAAAAATGCCTGAAAGAGTTGCCAGGAGGAAGTGGTTGAGGCCGGCACAGAGGCAGCATTTCAGAAGCACATGGATGGGTAATTGGAGGGTAGGGCTTAGAGGAAGAAACACAAGAATTTGGGGTTAACTCAGTGGGCATCATGGTTGGCATGGACTGGAAGGGCTAAAGGGATTATAATTGGAATTGGTTATTATTGTCACTGTTATTGAAATTCTACAGGTGTGCTGTGGAGGTGTGCTAGGGACTTGTAATGTCTGGCATGGAGGGGTCATTGCACAAGATTGGAAGAGACTGCACAAAGTTGAAAACTCTACCAGCTTTATCATGGGCACTAGCCTGCCCAGCATCCAGAACATCCACATCAGGTGTTGCTCTCTCTTTGCAATAATTATTTAGTTTAATTTTTAGAAATGTATTTCTTATTGTAATTTATAGTTTTTTTAAATATGCATTGCAATTTAGCATGGTGGATTGGACAAACATCTCTACCAAAGGAGGTGTGAGGCGCTCCTTCCCTCCGTTATCCTGCAGGTCACCCTTAGCCAAGGTGTAGCACCTGCTTGGCGGCCCCCCCCCCCCCGATCAGAGTCACCTGAAGCCATTGGAGCGGGTGGTGGATGGTCGTATGAGCCGATGCATGTCACAAGTCCTGGTTATGCAAACACTGACACCAGGCTGACAGTCTCTGAAGAGTATTGATAATGGCTGGGGTCACCCGACTGTCAAGACACCGACCAGGAGGAGGCAATGGCAAACCACTTCTGTAGAAAAATTTACCAAGGACAATCATTGTCAAAGACCACAATCGCCCATATCATATGGCACAGCGCATAATGATAATGATGATGCAAAAGGGAGACCCCATGAAGAAAGAGGGGAGAATACAGCTGAAAACTGAACAAAGCTAGTTCGGTAAGGGAGGGCATAGAACCCCTCTAATTCTCTATAATGATGATGATGCAATGTACTGCTGCCGCAAAACCACAAATTTCATGAATTTGCCAGTGATACTAAACCTGATTCTGATTCTGAGGTACAGTGAAAAGCCTTTCTTGCATACTCTTCATACAGATCAGGTCTGTATTGGGAAGAACAAGGTAAACAATAACAATGCATATTAAAATGCAACAGGCACAGTACAGGTAAACAAGGTCATAACGAGGTAGGTCGTGAGATCAACATCATACTGGGGAACTATTACTACACTTTGAACGGTGCTGTAGAAGGTGTCCATGAAATACCTTCAAGCTTTTGTGTCTTCTTCTGGATGGGAGAGTGGGTATCTGGGATGGATGAGGTCTCTGACAACGCTGGCTGCTTTACTGAAGCAACAAGTAATACTGACAGTCCATGGAGGAGAGGCTGATTTCTGTGTTGAGTTGTGTCTACAGCTCTCTGCAGTGTCCTGAGGTCACATGCAGTGCAGTTGCTCACCAAACAATTATGAATCCAGACAGATTGCTCTGCAAGTTTTGATAGCCTTCCTCACTGTCCACTACATTCCCAGTCTTGGCATCATCTGCAAATTTGCTGATCCAGTTAATCACATTATCATCCAGATCACTGATACAGACAACAAACAACAATGGACCAAGCACTGATTCCTACGGCACTCCACTAGTCACATCCCTGCAGTCAGAGACAACCATCTACTACCACTCTCTGGCTTCCCCTGCAAAGCCACTGTCTAATCCAATTTACTACCTCATCCTGAATGCCAAGTGAGTGAATCTCCTTAACCAACTTCCCATGCACACTTTGTCAAAGGCCTTGCTGAAGTCCATGTGGACAAACTCCGCTGCCTTGCCTTGATCAACTTTCCTAGTAACTTCCTCCAAAAGCTCTTTATTTTTGTTTAGACATGACCTACCACACATGAAGCCTTGTTGATTATAGTTGATTAGACCCTGTCTATCAAAATATTTCTATAAAATAGGCCAGTGAGCCTGACTTTGATTGTTGGAAGGTATTCTAAGGGCTATATCCTGTCCCTTAGAATACCTTCCAATAAGCAAAGTCAGGCTCACTGGCCTATAACTTCCTTGCTTAGAGTCTTTCTTAAACCATATAACAATATTAGCTATCATCTGTCCTCAACCCCTCACCTGTGGTTAAGGACACTTTAAGTATCTCTGCTAGGGACTTGTAATGTCTACATTAGCCTCCCACAGGGCCCTGGGAATTTATCCACTTTCATTTTCCTCAAGCCAGCAAACACCTCCTCCTCTGTTATCTGGATAGTGTCCATGACCTCACAACTGCTTTGTCTCACAGCTATATATCCTGTGTCATCTCCTCGGTAAATATTGTTGCAAAAATTCCATTTAAGATCTCCCCCATCTCTTTCAGCTCCATGCATAGATGACCACTCTGATTTTCCAGAGGACTAATTTTGTCCCTTGCTGTCCCATTGCTCTGAACATATCAGTAGAAGCCTTTGGGATTCTTCTTAACCTTGTCTGCTAGAGCAAACTCATGTCTTCTTTTAGCCCACCCAATTTCATTCCTAAGCATTCTCTTGCCTTTCTTATACTCCATAAGTACCAGATTTGTTCCTTCCTGCCTATACAGTACCTGCTATAGACAAGGGGTAATTGATAAGTTCGTGGCCTAAGGTAGAAAGAGTCAATTTTAGAAAGCAACATAGTCCCGTCCTACATTTACACACTTAGTCCAGCGGTCGTGGAGCATACAGATCCTGGACCTCCAGAAAGTGTCCACAGCAGGGGTGATTGAGAAGTTTGTTGCCTAAGGTAGCAGGCGAATAGTTATACAGCTCTCATTACGTGCACATGCAGTTCAACTCTTTGAGTGATTATGCAGAAAGTTTGAAGTTAATAACTCATCTCCTTCAACCTTAGGCCACGAATTTATCAACCACCCCTGCTGTGGACACTTTCTGAAGGTCCGAGATCCGTATGCCCCATGACCGCTGGACTAAGTACGTAAATGTAGGAGGGGACTATGTTGAAAAATAAATGTGCAAGGTTTTCTAAAATTGACTCCTTCTACCTTAGGGCACGAACTTATCAATCACCCTTCGTACCTCCTTCTTTTTCTTAACCTGGGACTCAATATCTCTTGACTAACTCAAGTCCACACATCAACAGCACATAACCCTATAAATGTGATAGAATGAGCATCTCATAAAATGACCCTCTTGTTCGACATATCAGCCTAATCCCTTGCAGAGAAGAAAGCAGCAGCCAAGGAGAAATTCACAGAAGTAAACATTCACACATTGGCCTATTCAGTCCCTCCACAACCCAATGAACCAGGTTTGAAGTAAGTCTTCCTCAATCTCAAGGGACTGCCCAAAAAGTATACATAACATTTTAATTCAGGTTTCCAGCATCCATAATATTTCACTTTTATATTCTTAGTCAGAAAGGAAACTCACAAAAATTGACTTTTTTTAAAAAAAACTGAGATTTAGACTATGGACAAATCAGGGTACCAGAGTTAGTGACACTAACATCAAACAACTCTAAACACAAAATAATCTGCAGAAGCTGGGGTCAAAGCAACACTCACAACACGCTGGGTTTTAGCTTCATTTTCCCAGTTTTAATCTCACTTTGACAAAATCTGGATGCAGAATTTAAAAGTAAACAAACCTTTTGTGGAATTTGCCCAAGTGCTTCAGCAAGTAAATTGGCTTTTTCATCAGTAAGGTTCCTTACCAAGGAACCCAGGGAAAATATCACAATCCCATGCTCCCCTGAGCTCTGAACAAATTCTTCCATCTCCTGTAAAACAACAAATTATCAAGTCACACAGAGGTATCACACACCGAGGACTTTCAAATGACATGGGACCCTTTCAAAAATGGGCTTTTGGCCCAAAACCTTCCAGAGAAGAAAGCAGCAGCCAAGGAGAAATTCAGAGAAGTAAACATTCAGCTGACTGTGGTCTTTGCAGATCAGCATCTCACCACTGACATCACGGTACTAATTCCATCATTAAACTAATTCCCCCCACTCTTTAGATTACTTGACGACTTGAGGTTTTGCTACTATTCCTTCCTGCGGCTGGTTCAACAGAATTAAAATGAGCTGTAAAGAATGTGGAAACTAAAATTCAAAAGTACATTTATTATCGAAGAATGTAAACTATACACAACCTGAGATTCACCTCCTTACAGGCAGCCACAAAACATGGATACTCAATAGATCCCATTAAAAAACAAGACCGTTAAACACCTAATGTTTTGTATTTGAATTTATTTAAATATTACACACATCCCGCAATGAGGAAATAAAATCTTTGGGTTATGACTCTAGCACAATGTACAAACATGTGAATTTACAAGTCTAATGGCTTGTCCCGCAGCTTGTTGGTTCTAGCTTTAATGCTGCAGTGGTGTCTGCCAGATGGAAGCACCTTAAACAGTTTATGGTTGGGGTGACTGGTGACCCCGATGATCTTCCAGGCCCTTTTTACAAACCTGCTGCTGTAAGTGTCCTCACTGGAGGAAAGTTCCCATCCATTGATGCGCTGGGCTGTCCGTACCCCTCTCTGCAGTGCCCAGTGATCAAGGTTGGTGCAGTTCCCGTACCAGGCAGTGATACAGTCAGTCAGTATGCTCTCAATGGTGCCCCTGTAGAAGGTCTTGTGGATTTGGGGGCTCATGCCAAACTTTTTCAGTCTCCTGGGGTGGAAGAGATGCTGTTGTGCTTTTTTTGCCATAAAGCCGGTGTGTAAAATCTAGGTGAGATTTTCGGTGATGTGTATGCCGAGGAACTTGAAACCACTCGCCCTCTCAGCTGCAGACCCATTGATGTTGATCGGGGCAAGCCTATCTACATTCCTCCAGTAATCCACAATCAGCTTTTTTGTTTTTTGGATACTGAGGGAGAGGTTGTTATCCTGGCACCACTGTGTCAGGATGTTAACCTCTCCTCTGTATGTTTTCTCATCACCGCTAGAAATAAAGCTGATCAAAGTCACGTCATCTATGAATTTAATCAGATTGGAGCTGTGTGTGGCAGCACAGTCGTGGGTGTAAAGGGAGTAGAGGAGGGGACTCAGGACACAACCCTGGGGGGCACCTGTGTTGAAGGTCAGAGGGGCAGAGGTGCCTCTGAAAGCCCATTCTTACCACCTGTCAGTGATCCGATAGGAAGTCCAGGATCCAGCTGCACAAGGTGGGGTACAGGCCGAGGTCTCTGCGCTTCCTGTCAAATCTGGAGGGAGCCATGCTGTTGACTGCTGAACTGTAGTCCAGGAACAGCGTTCTAACATATGCATCCCTCTTCTGCAGGTGAATGAGGACGGTGTGTACGGCTGTGGCTATGGCATCATCAGTAGGCTGCTTCCGTTGGTAGGCAAATTGTAGGGGGTCCAGTGTAGGTGGTAGCATGCTGCAGATGTAGTCTTTAACCAGCCTCTCAAAGCACTTGTTTATAATTGTGGTGTGTGCGATAGGGTGCCAGTCATTCGGGCATGCTACCTTGTTTTTTTTTAGGTACAGGGACAATGATGGATGATTTGAAACAGGAGGGCACTACACACTGGGAGAGGGAGAGATTAAAAATGTCTGAAAGTACATCAGCCAGCTGTTCTGCACATACTTTGAGGACGTGCCCTGGCATGCCGTCCTGCCCTGCCGCCTTGTGGCTGTTGACATGTTGGAATGTTCCGAGTACTTCAGCCTCAGAGATAATCAAGGTGCAGGTCTCATCGGCAGCTCTCCCTGGGAGCCTGTGTTCTATGCACTTCAGACCTACCGATCTTGAATCAAGCGTAAAAAAACATCTAGCTTGTCCAGGAACCAGGCAGCAATGTTGGCTGTACCACTGCATTTCCTCTTGAAGCCTACAACGACGAAGACTCATTCAGCTCTCCCGCTCTCCCCACGCTCACAGAGTGGGACAAACGTCTGGACAACTGGCTCAGTTGGTGGTGAGGAAGGCAAATGCAATGTGAGCATTCATTTCAAGAAGTCTGGAATACAAGAGCAGGGATGTGTTAGTGAGGTTTTATAAGGCACTGGTGAGGCCTCTCCTTGAGTACAGTTTTGGGCTCCTCACCTAAGAAAAGATGTGCTGGCATTGGAGAAGGTTCAGAGGAGTTCACAAGGATGATTCCAGAATCGAAAGGGTTATCATACAAGGAATGTTTGATAGCTTTAAGTCGGTACACACTGAGCTTAGAAGGACGAGGGGGATCTCACTGAAACCTAGACAGAGGTTTGATGATCAATGGGGTACCTCAGGGATCTGTTCTGGGACCACTTCTCTTCGTGATTTTAATAAATGACCTGGATGAGGAAGTGGAGGGATGAGTTAGTAAATTTGCTGATGACACAAAGGTTGGGAGTGTTGTGGATAGTGTGGAGGGCTGCCAGAGGTTACAGCGGGACATCGATAGCATGCAAAACTGGGCTGAGAAGTGGCAGATGGAGTTCGACCCAGATAAGTGTGGGGTGGTTCATTTTGGTAGGTCAAATATGATGGCAGAATATATTATTAATGGTAAGACTCTTGGCAGTGTGGAGGATCAGAGGGATTTTGGGGTCCGAGTCCACAGGACGCTCAAAACTGCTGCGCAGGTTGACTCTGTGGTTAAGAAGGCATACTTCATCAACCATGGAACTGAATTTAAGGGCCGAGAAGTAATGTTACAGCTGTATGGAACCCTGGTCAGACGCCATGTGGGAGGTACTGTGCTCAGTTCTGGTTCCCTCACTACAGGAAGGATATGGAAACTATAGAAAGGGTGCAGAGGAGATTTACAAGGATGTTAACTGGATTGGGGAGCATGCCTTATGAGAATAAGTTGAGTGAACTCAGCCTTTTCTCCTTGGAGTGGCAGAGGATGAGAGGTGACTTGACAGAGGTGTATAAGATGATGAAAGGCACTGATCATGTGGATAGTCAGAGGCTTTTTCCCAGGGCTGAAATGGCTAACACAAGAGGACAAGGTTTTAAGGTGCTTGGAAGTAGGTACAGAGGAGATGTCAGGGATAAGTTTTTTATGCAGACAGCCGTGAGTACATGGAATGGGCTGCCGGCAACGGTGGTGGAGACGAATAAATAGGGTCTTTTAAGAGACTCCTGGATAGTTACATGGAGCTTAGAAAAATAGAGGGCTATGGGTAACCCTAGGTAGTTTGTCAGGTAAGGACACTTTTGGCATAGCTTTGTGGGCTGAAGGGCCTGTATTGTGCTGTGGGTTTTTTTATGTTTCTATCTATATAATGGCTGACCTGGCAGTGAAGGCTAATTGCTTAACAATGCAATAACGTGTAATCAATGGCTGCTGTGTGCCTACAATTAAGCAACAAGATCTAGTAATTAGAAATAAAATAGCAATCCAAATCACGCGGCCTGGTACCTGTAAAAGTTGCCACCAGCTGAACCTAGGGCTTTCACAAATAACACGAAACATCCTTTTCTCCCCTCTTCGGCCCCACTCCTCAGCCATCTCCCTGTAACCTTTGATGCCATGTCCACTAAGAATCTATCCAGCTCTGCCTTAAAGACACCCAACAACCTGGCCTCCATAGCTGCCTGTGGTAAAAATTCCACAAATTCACCACCCTCTGGCGAAAGAAATTTTTCCTCATCTGTTTTAAATGGATGCCCCTTGATCCTGAGGCTGTGCCTTCTTGTCCGAGGCTCTCCCACCATGGGAAACATCCTGTCCCTTAATGTTGGGGACTATTATTGGACAGATGTTCCTAAATTTTTTGTGCATAGGTGGCCTTTTCTCTCTTGATGCCTACGGTGAGGTTTCTCCTGACTGCTCTGAGAGCTGTTCTGTTCTAAAAGCAGTGTCCTGGGCTTTTAGTCAGTAACACACCTCTGCATTCAGTCAGAACTTCAGGTTGGGCTGTGAGATGACTGCTCTTGAGTATCAACATTGTCTACTGTAGCTGGTGACAGATGAGGCATATTCCTCCAGGTCTGTGTCTTCTTCATATTGTGGTGGCCTCCTTGAACATCTGCCATTTAGTCAGTTCAAAATAGTCCTGGAGCATAGAAGGTGCTTCATTAAACTGTACAGTGATGGTCTTCTTGACTGATTATTCCATTTTCAGCATTGGTCAATATAGTCATAGTCATACTTTATTAATCACTGGGGAAATTGGTTAAATATGCTGGAATTAACATGATGGAGATGACACAGGTACAGCAAAGGGGCTGATGTTTAAAGGGCTCAGAAAGCCCCCCTGTTAAGGGAAGTTAGAATGCTGTCCATAAGACATTGGAGCAGAAGTAGGCCATTCAGCCCATCAAGTCTGCTCCAGCATTCAATCACAGGCTGATCCAATTCTTTCAGTCATCCCCACTCCCCTGCCTTCTCCTATACCCTTTGATGCCCTGGCTAACCAAGAACCTATCTATCTCTGCCTTAAATACACCCAATGACTTGGCCTCCACAGCCACTTGTGGCAACCAATTCCACAGATTTACCACCCTCTGACTAAAGTACTTTCTCCTCATCTTTGTTCCAAATGGGCTTACTTCAATCTTCCAGTTGTGCCCTCTTGTCCTAGACTCCCCTACCATGGGAAATAACTTTCCATATCTAATCTGTTCAGGCCTTTTAACATTCTGAATGTTTCTATGAGATCCCCCCTCATCTTCCTGAACTCCAGAAAATACAACCCAAGAGCTGCCAGACGCTCCTCATATGGTAACCCTTTCATTCCTGGAATCATTCTTGCGAACCTTCTCTGAACCCTCTGCAATGTCAGTATATCCTTTCTGAAATAAGGAGCCCAAAACTGCACACAACACTCCAAGTGTGGTCTCATGAGTGCCTTTTAGAGCCTCACCATCACATACCCGCTCTTATATTCTATACCTCTAGAAATTAAAGCCAACATTGCATTCACCTTCTTCACCACCGACTCAACCTGGAGGTTAACCTTTAGGGTATCCTGCACAAGGACTCCCAAGTCCTTTTGCATCTCCGTATTTTGAATTCTCTCCCCATCTAAATAATAGTCTGCCCATTTATTTCTTCCACCTAAGTGCATGACCATAAAATTTCCCTCATTGTATTTCATTTGCCACTTCTTTGCCCATTCCCCTAAACTATCTAAGTCTCTCTGAAGGCTGTTTCCTCAACATGACCTGATCCTCCACCTATCTTTGTATCATCAGCAAATTTAGCCACAAATCCATTAATCTCATGTCCAAATCATTGACATACGTCATAAAAAGCAGCGGTCCCAACACCGACCCCTGTGGAGCTCCACTGGTAACCAGCAGTCAGTCAGAATAGGATCCTTTTATTCCCACTTTCTGTTTTCTGCCAATCAGCCAATGCTCCACCCATGCTAGTAACTCCCCTGTAGTTTCATGGGCTCTTATCTTGCTAAGCAGCCTCATGTGCAACACCTTGTCAAAGGCTTTCTGAAAATCCAAGTATGCCATATCTACCGCATCTCCTTTGTCTACCCTGCTTGTAACTTCCTCAAAAAATTGCAGTAGGTTTGTCAGGCAGGATTTTCCTTTCAGGAAACCATGCTGGCTTTAGCTTATCTTGTCGTGTGCCTCCAGGTACTCTGTAATCTCATCCCTAACAATCAATTCCAACAAATTCCCAACCACTGATGTCAAGCTAACAGGTCTACAGCTGCCTCCCTCCCTTCTTATATAGTGGAGTAACACTTGCAATTTTCCAGTCATCCAGTACAATGCAAGAATCTATCGATTCTTCAAAGGTCATTGTTAATGCCTCCACAATCTCTCCAGCTACTTCTTTCAGAACCTGAGGGTGCATTCCATCAGGTCCAGAAGATTTATCCACTCCCAGACCATGAAGCTTCCTGAGCACCTTCTCAGTCGTAATTTTCACTGCACAAACTTCACTTCCCTGACACTCTTGAATGTCCGGTATACCGCAGATGTCTTCCACTGTGAAGACTGATGTAAATTACGCATTCAGTTCCTCTGCCATCTCTGCATCTCTCATTACAGTATCTCAAGCATCATTTTCTATTGGTCCTATATCTACCCTCAACCCTCTTTTACCCTTTATATACTTAAAAAAAGCTTTTAGTATCTTCTTTGATATTAGTCACCAGCTTCCTTTCATAATTCATCTTTTCCTTCCTAATGGCCTTCTTAGTTTCCTTCTGCAAGTTTTTAAAACCTTCCCAATCCTCTGTCTTCCCACTAGCTTTGGCTTCCTTGTATGCCCTCTCTTTTGATTTTACTTTGGCTCTGACTTCACTTGTCAGTCATGGTAACGTCCTTCTTCCACTCAAAAATTTCTTCTTATTTGGAATATATCTGTCTTGCACTTCCCTCATTTTTCACAGAAACTCCAGCCATTGCTGCTGTGCTGTCCTTCCTGCTGGTGTCCCTTTCCAGTCAACCTTGGCCAGTTCCCCTCTCACGTCATTGTAATTTTCTTTATTCCACTGATATACTGACACATTGGAATTTTTCTCCTTCTCAAATTTCAAAGTGAACTCCATCATATTGTGATCACTGTCCCCTAAGGGTTCTTTAACCCTAAGCTCTCTTATCACCTCCGGATCACTGCACAACACCCAATCCAGCACAGCCGATCCCCTAGTGGGCTCAACAACAAGCTGTTCAAAAAAGATGTCCCTTAGACATTCTACAAATTCTCTTCTCTTGAGGTCCAGTACTGGTCTGGTTTTCCCAATCCACTTTCATGTTAAAATCCCCTATGATTATAATGACATTGCCCCTCTGACATGCCTTTTCTATCTCTTGGTGTAATTTGTAATCCACATCCCGGCTGCTGTTTGGGAGGCTGTATACAACTGCCATTAGGGTCCTTTTACCTTTGCCATTTCTTAACTCAACCCACAGAGACTCTATACCTTCCGATCCTATGTCATCACTTTCTAATGATTTAATATTATTTCTTATACACAGGGCCACACCCCCCCCCCCCCTCTGCATACTAACCTATCTTTCTGATACACCGTATATCTTTGGACATTCAGCTCCCAATGGCAGCCATCCTTTAGCCAAGTTTCAGAGATGGCCACAACGTCATACCTGCCAATCTGTAGCTGAACTTCAAGATCGTCCATTTTATTTCTAATGCTGCGTGCATTCAAATATAACACTTTCAGTCCAGTATTTATTGCTTTCTGTTTTAACTGCACCACACCTCTATTGCCCTCTAACTCATCCCACTGGCTGTGATTATGCCTCACCTCCTGCCTGTTCTTCCTATCATCTCTGTCACACGCTATCTTTGATTTATTTCTGTTTTCCCCTTCCTCAGCCCTATCACTCTGGTTCCCATCCCCCTGCTAAATTAGTTTAAACCCTCCCTAACAGCTCTATTAAACTTGCCTGCTAGGATATTGGACCTCTTTGGGTTCAGGTGTAACCCGTCCTTTTTGTACAGGTTGTACCTCCCCCAGAAGAGGCCCCAGTGATCCAGGAACCCAAAGCCCTGCCCCCTGTACCAGTCTCTTACCCACGCATTAATATGCCTGATCATGCTATTTCTGTGCTCGTTAGCACGTGGCATCGGCAGCCATCCTGAAATTACTACCCTGGACGTCCTGCTTTTCAGCTTCCTACCCAACTCCCTGAATTCCCTTTTTCTACTTATGTCATTGGTACCAACGTGTACCAAGACTTCTGGCTGTTCACTCTCTCCCTTCAGAATACTTTTCACCTGATCCAAGACAGCCCGTATCCTGGCGCCTGGGAGGCAACACACCATGTGGGTATCTCTATCAGACTGACAGAACCTTCTGTCTGGTTGCCTCACCATTGAATCCCCTATGACTATTGCATTCCTCATCTTCTCCTCTCTCTTCTGCACCACGGAACCAGGCTCAGTGCCAGAGACCGGATCGCCGTGGTTGTCCTTTGTCAGGTCACCTGCCCTCAACAGCATCCAAAACTAGATTACGATTACTGAGGGAGATGACCACAGGGGTGTTCTCTACTGTCTGAACTTTTCCCTTCCCTTCCCTGACCATCACCCACTTGTTTAACTCCTGCACCCTTGGGGTGACTAACTCCTTGTAGCTCCAAACTATCTCCTGTCACTTTCCCTAATAAGCTGTAGGTCATCAAGCCGCAGCTCCAGATCCCTAACACGGTCTCTCAGGAGCTGTATCTCGGTGCACCTGGTGCAGATGTGGCCATCTGGGAGACTGGAAGATTCCCACATCTGACACCCAGAATAAGGCACTAACCCAACAGACATGCTCTCTATTCCTCAAAAAATGCAAAGGAAAAACAAAGTCCACTTCCCCAATTACCTCACCGAAGCCCACTTTCGCTGAAGCCCAAATGAGCCAAAGCCCTAGCACTCTGATAGCTCTCCAACTCGCGATTGGTGCTTCGATTATAGCCAAGCTCTCGTGAAGCTCTCCCTTTTAAACTTCTCTCCTGGACCTATGTGCCACCTCCTCTCTCGTAGCTCTCCCACTCACGATTGCCAGTGACAACTATATGCCAACTCATAACTACAACTGGAACAACCTGGCACCTCAGAAATGTGCACCATGAGATGCCAAGGACCACCACTAGCAGTAGAAATGTACAGTACACCTCAACAATCTGTAACTTCATGGCCCCGCACATCCCTCACTTCAAGATAAGCAAGCCAAAGCTGAGCAAAAGGTGTAGAAGAGCATGTGGGCAGAGTAATCGAATGTACTTAGAAATGAGGCATGAGGCTGAGATACAGAACTAACAAAATCTTAGGCAGTGGACACATCTCAGCAATCCTCTTGCCAATGGATCCAATAAAAGTGTTTTACAACTGGCAAATCTCTTCCAGTTGTGTATATTGATGAAAAATTTCACTGGAAGGGACAACTGATAAATGTCACCAGCCTCAAAAATAAAAGCACAACTTGGAAATACTCAGTTGTACAGCCAGCTGCTCTCTTGAGAAGGAAAGAAAGCTGACAGCATCCATGCATTTGCGTAACAGCATCCATGCGTGGTCGGGGGGTGGACTCTCCCATTGGTGTTGCCCTCCAGTGTTCACCCAGTGGAATGGCAAGCTGGATTGCGTCATGTACATGTTGATATGTGGACCGCCAAAAACTGCTTGTTCTTACCAGAAACAGCTATGTACCATCAACTTACAGGACATGTCACTCAAGGACTTGGGCTATATCTATATTGCGTGAAAATACATTTACTGCTATTTTATAAGTGCTATACGCTGTGATGGCTGTCGATACGGTGTTTTGCACCTTGGCTTCAGAGGAACACTGTTTCATTTGGCTGTATTCATGGCTGTTCATGTATGGTTGAATGTCAATTAAAAACTTGAACTAATGTTTCAACTTAATAAGTTTCCATGTGAATCTGATTCATTAAAAGGTATTCAGCTTAGAATATCCCTGTTTTCCTCCAAGATGTAACTGAAATGTTTGCAGTATTTCAATCTTAATTTCAGAATCGGTGAAAGATTTTGGTCCCACATCATTTAATAAAATCTTTCCCCAAATGCTTTACCAATGAAAGCAGAGTCCCTGTGAGAGGGAGGTATAAATGAATAGTGTCAAATGCCTGCCTGGGTGAGACACAGGGAATGGTTATGAAATCTGTCGCAGAAGCTCTGTCGTTTCATCTGTTTTATATGGCAAAGATTTTACTTTTTCTTTCTGGCTTACCTGAGGCAGGGGATTTGCTGGCCGACAGTGAAGCCCTCCTACAAACACAAAATTGGGCAGCAGTGGACGAGGAAATTCAAAATCCCAATATGTTCGAATCAGCCAAATGTCTGCCTTGCCCATTGTCTCACACAAAGTTGTTGGTTCACCTAATATAAACAGCAAAAGAACAAACAGGAGAATTTTAGAATTAATTCTATTTCTGAGAATCATTTCTGAGAATCTCTGTATTGGTAGCATTATTTAAAATAAAACAGAGATCAGTTTCACTTTGTTTGCTTAGGGATACATCCTCCTATTGAATACCATTCTAGAAAGACTCATCTACAGCCACCAATCAACTCATGGTCTCTTGCCTGTTCCTAAGATGAATGCTGGCAACCAACTCTCCACTGTTTCTCCATTCCAACTTCCTGATTACTGTTACAATGCTACAACTGTTACAAACTGTGAGGTGATTCACTTTGGAAGGTCAACTTTGAAGGCAGAAATACAGGGTTACTGGCAAGATTTGAAGAAGTGTAGAGAATCAGAGGGATCTTGGGATCCAAGTGTATAGATTCCTTTATTATCAACGCATGTCACCATAGATCTCTCTCAAAGTTGCCACAGAAATTAATGAGGACCTCCAAACCCCTCTCTTCCAAATACTTTTCCAAACTTTTCTTAAATGTTGCCAATTGAACCCATATCCTCCACTTCCACTGGCAGCTCATCCCACACTCTCACCACCCTCTGAGTAAAAAGTTCCCCTTAGGATCCCCTCGAATATTTCATTTTTCACACTTAACCTACAACCTCTAGTTCTACTCTCACCAAGCATGGAATAACAGTTTGGTATGGATTTAGATGAGCCAAATTGCCTGTTTCTGTGCTGTATTGCTCTATGACTTGATCACTTGAATAGTCAAAGTCTGATCAGGAATAGTCAGCATATGAGGCGGTCATGTCTGGCAAATCTTTGAGTTTTTTAAAGAACTAAGGGGATAGGTGAATGTTATTTATAGGGGTAAGGTCTCACATGGCAGGCTAATCTGGAAGAGTTGGTCCCCAAGGAAGGGTCTTGGCCTGAAGCGTTGACTGTTTATTCATTTCCAGAGATGCTGCCTGACCTGCTGAGTTCCTCCAGTATTTTCTGTGTTTTGTGAGGTTTCTGGTGTCT
The DNA here is from genome assembly GCF_030028105.1 of Mobula birostris. Classification (NCBI taxonomy): domain Eukaryota; kingdom Metazoa; phylum Chordata; class Chondrichthyes; order Myliobatiformes; family Myliobatidae; genus Mobula; species Mobula birostris. Next base: position 737,937 of record NC_092386.1, read on the forward strand.
TTCCCTTTCCTTTCCAGTTGCAAAGAAGGGTCTTGGCCAGAAACATCCACTGTTTATTAATTTCCAAAGATACTGCCCAACCTGCTGAGTACCTCCAGCACTTTGTGTGTGTTGCTTTGGAAGATTAGATTACATGGGATTCACGGGAAGCTAGCAAGGAAGATTCAAACTCACATGAATTGCTATCAGGAAGAAGGTACAGGAGCCTCAGGACTCACACCAGAGGATGACTTCATTCAACCGAAGAGGATGACTTCATTCAACTTCTCTTATCCAATTAAGATGTTCATACAACCAACAGACTCACTTTCAATGATACTTCACCTCATGTTCTTGATATTATTTGCTTATTTATTTATTTATTTATTTATTTATTATTATTATCTCTTTGTATTAGCATAGTTTACTGTCATTCGCACACTGGTTTGACGCCAACTGGGGTGATATTTCATTGATTTTATTGTGGTTATTATTCTATTATGGATTTGCTGAGTCTGCCCACATGAAAATAAATCTCAGAGTTGTATATGTAGCCCCCTGGTAAGCCTCAGGCTCACTCAGCTCACTTCCATCTGGGGAGAGCAGCCTTTGGCCCCGCCAAACTGGGTATCAAGTTTGGGTGGATGCTGTGTGTTGTGTCCCCTGTGTAACATCAGTACCCTGAAATAACATTCAGTCCACAATGTGCCATTAAACGATTAAGATTTTATATTTAAGTATGAGGTTAGTAGACAACAAAAGAAAAGGAAAACAAATAAAAGGAGCCAATAATCTCATAAACATGTCCAGTGCACAAACATTGGAGCTCACGGATTCCCTGTCGCTGATCCTCCTTCGCTCGTCGTTGACCCCTGGGCTCCCACCCCGAGCCCAGGCCCAGTGGGTCCGGCAACCATCTCCTCAAGCCACCTCTTTGCGCCTTCCCCCCAAAGCCCACACAACTAACAGCTTTCACACAGACAGAAAGAATAACATCTATCCCAATTGGTTAACAAATGAATACAAGTCCCGTTATAACTAATTATAATCCAAACATACTGCTATAGAGAACCACTGTCTCAGCAGTTAACAGTACAGAGAAGCCATTTTATTCACCTTAGCAGTAACATAGAAGAAACCCTGACATATATGACGACATATATATCCTTTAGTAATAAATTTACTTTGAACTTTGAACTGCCTCGATGATAGAAGCATAGGGTGATGGTTGATGGTCAATTCTCCAACTGGAGATCTGGGACTAGTGGGCTGCCCCAGAATTTAGTGCTGGGCCTCTGTTATTTTGATGTTAATATACATAGCATGGTTAACATGTTTGCTGAGAATATGAAATTAAGAGTCTTTCTTTTCAAATCTTTTTATTGTATATATATAGGAAAAATAACATGAGTACATCGAAGTAACAACACTTACAATACCTCAAAAAAACCCCATCATCTTAAGGATTGAAAACAAAATTTTGTGATAACAAAAAAAACCTACTAAGCAGGAAAGTGAGGAAAAAAAAGAACCCATTAGGTGTACAACCCCGGAGCCATGCGTCATACAAAAAGCTTCTAAAAATAAACATCAAACCGCCAGCAAGAAAAGAAAATATACTAAAAGAATTTACAATTAGATCGTGGAAAAATTTTATCAATTAACTCAAGTGATAATAACGAGCAAATAAGCCCCATCTTTTCTCAAAATCAAATAAAGGTTCAAAGGTTCAACTTCTAACTTTCTCCAAACTAAGACATAGCATCACTTGAGAGAACCATTGTGACAAAGTGGGAGCTGATGTCTCCTTCCACTTCAACAAAATGGCCCTCCTAGCTATCAATGTAACAAATGCAATAATATCTTGGTCAGACACAGAAATACCATGAATATTTTGAGGAACTATTCCAAAAAGCACAGTTAATTTATTAGGTTGTAAATTAATTTTAAGTGCTTTAGAAATTGTTGAGAAAACCGACTTCCAGAACTGTTCCAATATAGAACAAGACCAAAACATATGTGTCAGTGTAGCTATCTCAGTTTTACATCTATCACAATGACTATCAACATTAGGAAACATTTTAGAAAGTCTCTCCTTTGTCAAATGATAATGATGTACAATTTTAAATTGAATCAATGAATGGTTAGCATGAATTGAAGAAGAGTTAACCAACTTCAATATCCGCATCCAATCCTCCGCCATAAAAGTCAAATTAAGTTCCTTTTCCCAATCCAGTTTAATCTTAGACAAAGGACGCTTATCCCATTGTAATAATAAATTATAAATTCTTCCAATAGAACCCTTAATCAAAGGATTCATACCCATAACAGTATCTAACAGGTCAGCCTCCAATATGTAAGGGAAATTACTTAAATATTTTTGTAAAAAATGTCTAACTTGAAGGTATTGCAAAAAGTGTGAATATGGAAGAGAATATTTATCAGTTAATTGTTCAAAGGACATCAATCTAACTTCTTTAAATAAATCCAAAAAAGAATTAATACCTTTATTTTTCCAAAGTAGAAAAATTGCATCACTCAAAGAAGGCTTAAAAAAGTAATTTCGGTAAATTAAACTACAAAGTTTAAATTTTGTAAGATTAAAAGAATTGCGGAACTGGAGCCAAATTTGTAAAGAATACTTAATCACAGGGTATAAGTTTAAATTAACAACTTTACCTAATTGCATAGGTAAAGGAGCCCCCAATAACGAAGTTAAATAAAACTGTTTTACAACTTTTAGTTCCAGATCTACCTAAGTTGGCCGATCAGTCTTATCAACCCAGTATAACCAAAAAGACATATATCGCAGATTAACAGCCCAATAATACATTTTAAAATTAGGCAAAACAAGACCTCCATCCTTTTTCAATTTTTGTAAATGGCATTTACTAATTCTTGGTCTTTTATTATTCCAAATAAAAGATAAAATAATAGAATCAATCCGATCAAAAAACGTCCTGGTCAAAAAAACAGGAATATTCTGAAATAAATATAAAAATTTCGGTAGAATCATCATTTTAACTATATGAATACGACCAACAAGTGCAATTGTAAGTGGGTCCATCTACTAAATAAATATTTCATAGAGTCTACTAAGGGAACAAAATTAGCTTTATAAAGATCCTTATATTATTTAGTAATTATAATACCTAAATATCTAAAAGAGTCTGAAACTTTGAAAGCAGTATTATCATATATAGAAACAGAATCAGTTAAAAGAAATAATTCACTTTTACTAAAATTAATTTTATATCCTGAAATATCTCCGAATTCATTAAATAATTTTAACAGGGCAGGAATGGATTTGTCAGGGTTAGATATATAAACCAATAAGTTATCAGCATAAAGAGAGACCTTATGCATGCTCTCATTCACAAATATCCTGTGGATATTTTTAGCCTCACGAAGAGCAATAGCAAGGGGTTCTAATATTAAATTAAACAACAAAGGACTTAATGGACAGCCTTGCCTTGTTCCCCGTGAAAGCTAAAAAAAAGGAGACCTACAATTGTTAGTAACAACAGTAGCAATAGGGGCTTTACATATCATTTTAATCTAATTATTAAAATTAACACCGAAGCCAAATTTCTCTAAAACATTGAATAAGTATTTCCATTCGACTCGGTCGAACGCTTTTTTCAGCATCCAAAGATACAACACATTGTGGAATTTTAGAAGAGGATGAATATATAATATTAGGTAGTCTCCGAACATTTGAAAAGGAATAGCGACCCTTTATAAAGCCTGTTTGATCTTTACAAATAATTTTACCCAAAATATTCTCCAACCGATTGGCCATTATCTTTGACAAGATTTTAGCGTCAACATTCAGTAATGAAATAGGTCTATATGAAGCACAGTCAGTAGGATCTTTATCTTTTTTAAGAATTAAAGAAATAGAGGCCTCATTAAAAGTAGAGGGTAAATCACCTTTCACAAAAGAATCCTTAAACATTTCCAACATATACGGAGAGAGCAACTTTCCAAATTTTTTATAAAATTCAACCGGATAGCCATCAAGTCCTGGGGACTTACCAGATTGCATTGAAAAAATAGCTTTATGAATTTCGGCTTCAGTAATTTGAGCATCGAGAATCTTTTGATCCTCAGCCGATATTTTAGGAAAAACAATCTTTCGTAAAAAAGCATTCATTTCAGAGGAATCTAATGGACATTGAGATTTATATAGCTCAGCATAAAAGTCTTGAAAAATCTTATTAATTTCCTCATATTCCTGAGCTAAGGTACCATCTTTCCTACGAATTTTCATAATTTGCCTTTTGCCTGCAGCCATTTTTAATTGAGATGCAAGCAGTTTATTATTTTTATCTCCAGACATATAAAATTGGCTTTTTAACTTAAGCAAATAACCTTCAATGGGATGAGTTAATAACAGGTTATATTGTGATTGAAGTTCCACCCTTTGTTTAAATAAATCAGTATTGGGGGAAATTGCATAAATATTATCTAAATCTTTAATTTGTTTTGAAATTCTATCTAATTCTGCTTTAGTTTGTTTTTTAAGTTTAGTTTAGCTGAATAAGAAATAATCTGACCGCATAAAAATGCTTTAAATGTACCCCATATAACTAATTTAGACATACCCCCTATATCATTAAAAAGAAAAAATTCCTTTATCTGGGTTTCAATGGAAGTGACAAAGTCAGAGTTTTGCAATAATGTCTGAGACATGCGCCATGGTGGGCGGGCAAGAGTGACATCGTCAAATTCAAAAGACAAGCTCAGAGGCGCATGATCAGATATAGCAATAGCGTCATATTCGCAGGTTTTAACACTAGGCAAGAAGCGGGGATCGATTATAATATAATCCATCCTCGAATATTTTTTATAAACGTGTGAGAAGAAAGAATATTTTCTATTGTCGGGATGAAGATACCTCCACAAATCAATCAAAAAGGAATTAATAAATGACGTGGACTGATTTGGAAGTCGCTGATTGGTTGAGCTCTTATCAATCATAGGATTTAAACAAGAATTAAAATCCCCACCCATTATGAGCATATATTCATTTAAGTCAGGCAGTAAAGCGAATACCTTTTTGCAAAAAGGATCATCTAAATTGGGACCATACAAATTAACCAAAACAACTTTTCTATTACAGATTGTTCCTTTAACAATTAAGAATCTACCATTAGAATCTGATTCAATATCCTCTTGAATAAATATATTAGGTTTAATGAAAATAGACACGCCTTTTGTTTTACTCTGAGAAGTGGAGTGGAATTGCAAACCATTCCACCATCTACAAAATCTATTTTGATCTCCCGCCCTGATATGTGTCTCTTAAGCAAAAATTATATCAGGTTGGAATCGGTTAATAATTTTAAAAGTCTTCTTTCGTTGAATAGGATGATTCCAACCACGTACATTCCAACTTATTATATTAATCCGTTTGAACAGCATACTGTAATTTTATTCTACTTTATACATGCACAAAGCACATACCAGTGCAGGATGATCAAAGATGGCGGCGATGCAGAATACAACCAAATAGAAAACACGCATGCTCCAGAACCACCCAATGGGAAAAAACTCCTAATTCTAAACCCACCCACCCACACACACCCGGAAGCCCAAAAAAGGCAAGCGATCTACGATAGAATTCAAAGTTGTTGACTGCTCTGTCTGTTTTCTTTCCCTCCCCCCAGTTAGTAAAAAAGTAGAGTGACCTTCTGAGAAAGACAATAAAGTCTCAGGAAAAAAGGTATTTAAATTCCATCAACTGATAAACAAGAAAGAACCAAAATAATATTATCTCTTAGAGAGAAAAACCAGCGCCATGTTTAAGTTTAATATTAATTCCCTAAAAAAGCTTTAAATTCAGTTATAAAATGTTATAATAGAACAGAAAAATATATAAAAAGCCCTATTAGTAGGAAAAACTACCAATTAGCTACAAAGTATTAAATTAAAGGAACAAATCGCCTTATCTTCTTCCCTCAGTCATAAAATGTCCAGAGATCATTTGAGCAGAGACACTTAAACCGTAAAACTTTCCAAAGGAAAACCAATAATATGCAATAAAAAACAAGTGTCCGTGTTCTTTAATTAGACTGTTGATGAAATATATAAGTGACCTTCATAAATCTTCTTTCCAAAATGCGAATAATATAGAAATAGCCAAACAGCTTTTCAGACGGATCATTCAACAGTGGGGTCGGTGACAGTGGCAGGCAAAGCCTGAACAAAATCCAGTGCAGCTTTTGGATCAAAAAAAGTACGAGGAGGAGAATTAGGAGGAGAACTTTTAAGTTTTGTCGGTTACCTCAAAGACGGGAAAAGATTCTTATCATATGCTTGTTTCATTACCAGGGCAAATTTTGATCTTTGTTCCATTATCTCTCTTGGATAATCTTCATAGAAGCGGAGCTCAGATTCCATAAATCTAAAGACTCTCTGTTTTCTTGCCTGTCGTATTATTTGATCTGTAATTTTAAAGTGATGAAAGCAAACCAGAATAGATCTTGGTTTACTAGAGTCCTTCGATTTCGAGATAAACGCCCTGTGTGCCCTTTCTATAGCAGGCGGCTTTGATAGAATGGTAGGAAATAAAGTGTGGAAAAGCTTACCAAAGTAAGCTGTTAGATCTGCATCTTCAGCTCCTTCCTGCAGCCCAACAATTCTTATATTCCTTCATCGAGACCTAGTTTCCAGGTCTATAATCTTATTTTGATATCTTTCCAAACGAGTTGTAGCTTCAGACAGCTTTTGCTTAGTTATCTTCAATTCCTCTTCATGTGAAATAACTTGAGTTTCCAGGTCTTTAAGTTTTCCCAGAAATGACTTCATTTCATTACTATTCTTTTCCAGTTGGTCTTTAATTGATCCATTCTGATCCTTAATTGAATTCAGTGTCCGAACGATATCATCAGCCCACGATGGCATTTCATCAGATCTTTCCTTTTGCACCTTTCCTTTCCCATTACCTTTATCAGTAGGTTCACGTAAATTCTTCCCACTTCTTGTAGACATAGACATATTGATCACTCTCAAGAATCAACAAGTAAAAATTTTAAATTCAAAGCTTAAACTAGGGGAAAAGAAAGAAAACTAAGAGCAGCAGAAAAAAATACTGCTACTCCATTAGCAGACAGGGGCGGTCCTCAAAATTAGGAGTCTTATTGATAGTAAAGCAGGTTACAATGACTTACAAAAAGTTCTTCTTCAATTCTTAGAAATGTGGACAAAGGACTCACTTTCCAGGACTTTTCATTCCATGTTCTCAATATTAATTGCTTATTTATAGAACACAGCCGAGTACAGGTCAGGGACAGGCCATTCAGTCCACAGTGTTGTGCCAAACCAGCTAAAAAGCAAATCAAAAACACCCAAACATTAATCCCTCCTTCCAACACAATGTCCATATCCCTCCGTCCTCCTCACTTCCATGTGCCTATCCAAACATCTCTAAAAGCCTCTAACATATTTGCCTCTACCACCATACCAGGCAGCACATTCCAGGCATCCACGACTCTCTGAGTAAAAAAAAAATTACCCCTCACACTGTCACACTTGACTGGTCCTAATCTCTCATGTCTTATCTATTTTTTTAGTCAGAGGGTGGTGAATCTAAGAAATTTGTTGCCACGGGCAGCAGTGGAGGCCAAGTCATTGGGTGTATTTAAGGCAGAGATTGATAGGTATTTGAGTAGCCAGGGCATCAAAGGTTATGGTGAGAAGGCGGGGGAGTGGGACTAAATAGGAGAATGGATCAGCTCATGATAAAATGGTGGAGCAGACTCAATGGGCCAAATGGCCTACTTCTGCTCCTTTGTCTTATGGTCTTATCCTGCTGGATGAGCATTCCACTGACAAGTCTGCTGCCATTTCAGTTTTTGAATTGTTAATTTTTCATGCTGTACAATGTTCCCTGGTTTTGGGCTGTACTGCGGAAAAAGAAACGTGACTCACAAATAAAAATTCTCAGTAAAACATACCAAAATCCCAGGATGTCAAACTTATGCATGTGAACAAAGAGCTGTGCGATTAGTACTTTTAAAAGGCATTGCAAATGTACTCAGTGTTGGGAAGGGCTTTGGCTGTGATGGACTGGGCCGCATCCACTACTTTCTGTAGAATTTTGTCTTCCTGTTATAGTGTTATACTGCTGCACAGGAATTGAGTTTCATCCCTGACCGACTGTGCTTAGTGGTCAATACACCCTGGGTTTTGGCCATCCTGCTGTTCAGAGAGCATTCCAGTGGTTGGGGTGGACCATGAATGTTGTGTCCCAGCTGTCTGCATGATATGCAAGCCAGTATGCTGGCCAAGGCAGTATCACATGCATGATATGCAGGCCAGTATGCTGGCCAAGCCAGTATGATATGCATGATATGCAGGCCAGTATGCTGGCCAAGGCAGTATCACATGCATGATATGCAGGCCAGTATGCTGGCCAAGGCAGTATAATATGCATGATATGCAAGTCAGTACGCTGGCCAAGGCAGTATCATATGCATGACACGCAGGCCAGTATGCTGGCCAAGGCAGTATCATATGCATGACACGCAGGCCAGTACGCTGGCCAAGGCAGTATAATATGCATGACATGCAGGCCAGTATGCTGGCCAAGGCAGTATCATATGCATGACACGCAGGCCAGTACGCTGGCCAAGGCAGTATCATACCGAGAGCAAGCTGTTGCCCGTGTAGAAGGCTCTTCCCCTCCACATAGCTGATGAATCCAAAGGAACAGCATGGACCGATACAGGTTGGCACCAGCAGCATCACAGAAATTTTCAGTCATTGTAGAACTCAATGCAGAAATCTAACTCCAGATTTTTCCTCAGTGTTTACACCTGAAGCCTTCCCCAAGGCACCAGAGGTTTGACATCAGAGTTTTCCGTCACCTAGACGTGCTGCCAAGCACAGTTGGTGAGATCCAGCTGCCTGAAGTGACCGGTTTTACGATGCCTTTGCCCCACCTCCTTTCAGTCGACATGGTTCCACCATTAGAGGCTAAGTCACCTGTGAAGGCCAGGAGCTGAACTTAGTTGTCAGAAGCTATTTCAGATGTACACTTTTGAGAGTATTTAACAGGCAATGAGAGCGCATCCCCATTACCACCCTGACTATAACAACCTTAAGGAACCTCACAGGATAATTCTGAGGGAATCACAGAGACATTGAGTTGTAGTACGTGGAAGCAGGACAGTTGGCCAACAGGTCCACGCCAACCAAGGTGCCCACCAGAGATGTCCCATTTGCCTGCGTTCAACTGAACTTTCCTACCCACGTACCTGCCCAATGAACATTCTTTATCCAACAGGAGACCTGATCCAAAACTGACATCAGCAGACTGGCACAGGGAAGATACCACACAAGATTTTACCAGTGGATGAGGAGAGCTCAATTTGATAAATAACTGCCAAATCCTGCCTGCATCCCCTTCCTTTCCTGAAGAAAGAAATATTAACTGTTTGTCCATCTCCATTGATGCCAACTGCTCTGTGGAGATGCTCCAGTATTTTCTGTGTTTTTCTACAGATTTCTATCATTTGGCTGACACAAGAGGGCACAGTTTTAATGGCTAACATGAGAGGGCACAGGTTTAAGGTGCTGGGCAGTAGGTACAGAGGAGATGTCAGGGATAAGTTATTTTTCGTAGAAAGTGATGAGTGCATGGAATGGGCTGCCTGCAACAGCGGTGGAGACAGATAGGATAGGGTCTTTTAAGAGGCTCCTGGACAGGTACATGGAGCTTAGGAAAATAGGAGCTTAGAAACCCTAGATAATTTCTAAAGTACGTACATGTTTGGCACAGCATTGTGGGATGAAAGGACTGTATTGTGCTGTAGGTTTTCTATGTTTCTATTCGCAGAATCGCTATGTTTAACATTATAGTAATAGGATTTTTTTTACTGAGGAAATAAAACAATTTCATGCCACTTTCCCAGCTTGAGTTCAAGTTGAGTAGGGTAGTGCAGTGCATGTGATCTACATGGATTTTAGTAAGGCATTTGACAAGGTTCCACACGGTAGGCTTATTCAGAAAGTCAGAAGGCACAGGATCCAGGGAAGTTTGGCCAGGTGGATTCAGAATTGGCTAGCCTGCAGAAGGCAGAGGGTGGTGGTGGAGGGAGTACATTCAGATTGGAGGATTGTGACTAGTGGTGTCCCACAAGGATCTGCTCTGGGACCTCTACTTTTTGTGATTTTTTATTAACGACCTGGATGTGGGGGTAGAAGGGTGAGTTGACAAGTTTGCAGATGACACAAAGGTTGGTGGTGTTGTAGATAGTGTAGAGGATTGTCAAAGATTGCAGGGAGACATTGATAGGATGCAGAAGTGGGCTGAGAAGTGGCAGATGGAGTTCAACCCGGAGAAGTGTGAGGTGGTACACTTTGGAAGGACAAACTCCAAGGCAGAGTACAAAGTAAATGGCAAGATACTTGGTAGTGTGGAGGAGCGGAGGGATCTCGGGGTACATGTCCACAGATCCCTGAAAGTTGCCTCACAGGTAGATAGGGTAGTTAGGAAAGCTTATGGGGTGTTAGCTTTCATAAGTCGAGGGATAGAGTTTAAGAGTCGCGATATAATGATGCAGCTCCATAAATCTCTGGCTAGGACACACTTGGAGTACTAAGTCCAGTTCTGGTCACCTCACTATAGGAAGGATGTGGAAGCATTGAAAAGGATACAGAGGAGATTTACCAGGATGCTGCCTGGTTTAGAGAGCATGGATTATGATCAGAGATTAAGGGAGCTAAGGCTTTACTCTTCGGAGAGAAGGAGAATGAGAGGAGACATGATAGAGGTGTACAAGATATTAAGAGGAATAGATAGAGTGGATAGCCAGTGCCTCTTCCCCAGGGCACCACTGCTCAATACAAGAGGACATGGCTTTAAGGTAAGGGGTGGGAAGTTCAAGGGGGATATTAGAGGAAGGTTTTTCACTCAGAGAGTGGTTGGTGCGTGGAATGCACGGCCTGAGTCAGTAGTGGAGGCAGATACACTAGTGAAGTTTAAGAGACTACTATACAGGTATATGGAGGAATTTAAGGTGGGGGCTTATATGGGAGGCGGGGTTTGAGGGTCGGCACAACATTGTGGGCCAAAGGGCCTGTACTGTGCTGTACTATTCTATGTTCTATGTTCAATGCTAGAAAGAACAGAAGCAGCAAAACTCATTTCACATAAACAGTCAAAGACTCCCAAAGATTCCAGAAATGTTTAGACATCCATAAATGTGTAAATGAACTGCTAACATTCTCTCAGAAAAAGACATGGTGTTGCACAACTATAAGAAGTTGACAGGGATATGCTTCTAGACAACTGTAACCAGGTGACGTCGGCTTGGTGTTGGACAACTGTAAAAGGCTGATGGGGACATGATGTTGGACGATTGTAACAGGGTGATGTGGACATGATGATGGACACCTGTAACGGTGATGGGGATATGGTGTTGGACAACTGTTATAGTGAAGGGGACATGGTGTTGTACAACTGTAACAGGGTGATGGAGACATGGTGTTGTACAACTGTAACAGGGTGATGGAGACATGGTGTTGGACAACTGTAACAAGGTGATGGGGACATGGTGCTGGACAACTGTAACAGGGTGACGGAGACATGGTTATGGACAAGTATACCACGTTATTGTCAAATCACTGATCAGTCTGTTCAGTGTTTATCTGTTTGCAGCGACTGACATAAATCTGTTGATTCATCCCAACAGTATTAATTAGTTAGTTACTGTTCCAGGATGCTAGACTGGAATATATACAATTATGATCTATATCAGTAGGAAACAGCTCATGAGTTATCTCACATTTCAGCGTGACGGCTCAGAGCAGTTTGAAATGAGGAACAGTGTAAACAGCCACGATAATGATCTGAGTGGCAGACTGTAGATCCAGCACATGAGTGAAGTGTTAAACCACCGAGTACTCCAGAATGAGCTCTGCAGTTATTGTGCACATTGGAATCACTTAACTGTAATGGCCCTTTTATCTGTCTTTTCTTTTTCTCTAACTGGTTGTTAAAGTTGAAAATTTGGTAAATATACTTACTTTATAATTTTATCTTGGTGTATGATCTGTCATTTCTGGGCTACCAATAGCATCATTTACACACATTCGCCACAGCATATGTTCCCTAATTGGGGCACCCTAACTTTCCTGCTTGGTAGAACCCCAGATCATACCAGGCCTGCAGGCATATTGCTTCTGAAAGCTGGCCTTCTCACCACTGAATCACATGGCTGTCAGCAGACTCAGCTAACCAGCCAAGTTGGTGTATCAGCCTTTGTGAGAGGGTTGTACTTATTTACATCTCTCCTAAGGGTAGGTGACCAACACTGCACACAATACTCCAAGTTAGGCCTCGCCAGCATCTTATAAAACTCTAACATAACATCCAGTCTCCTGTAATTAATACAGTAAATGATGAAGGTCAATGTGCCGAAACCATTAATTACAACCCTATCTATCTGTGATGCCACTTTCAATGAATTATGGACGAGTATTCCCGGATCCTTTTGTAATTCTGCACTCCCCAGTGCCCTACTGTTCACTGCGTAAGACTCATACTGGTTAGTCCTACTGAAGTGAAACACCTCGCACTTATCTACATTAAATTCCATCTGCCATTTTTCAGCTCATTTTTCCAGCTGATCCAGATCCTTCTGCAAGCCACGATAGCCTTCCTCACTGTCCACTACATGCCCAGTCTTGGTTTCATCTACAAATCTGCTGGTCCAGTTAACCATATTATCATCTAGACCATTGATTTACATGAAAGCAACAATGGAGCCAGCACCGATCCCCGTGGCACTCCACTAGCCTTAGGTGTCCAGTCAGAGATGCAATCCTTTACTACCATTCTGCCTTCTTCCTCAAAGCTGATCACTAATCCAATCTACTCATCTTGAATGCCAAGCAACTGGACCTTCTTGACCAGCCTCCCATCTGAGACCTTGTCGAATGCCTTGCTAAAGTCCATGTAGACAACCTCTACTGAGCTGCCTTTATCCACTCTCCTGGTAACTACCTCAAAAAACTTTAAAAGCATAGCTTCGTGGCAGTTTTCTCTGAGTCTATAGTGCTCAAGGGAAAAGAACCTTTAAGGGGAAAGTGACCGTAATGTGATCGAAAGCCAAAGAGGGGACAAGGAGATGGCAGATGAACTAAATAAATATTTTACATCAGTGGAAGACAGAAGCAGTGTGCCAGATGTTATAGTGTGTGAGGGAAGAGAAGTAAGTACAGTTACTATTACAAGGGAGAAGGTGCTCAAAAAGCTGAAAGACTCAAGGGTATATAAGTCACCCAGACCAAATGAACTGTACCCTAGAGTTCTGAAAGAGGTAGTGGTAGAGATTGTGGAGGCATTAGTCCTCTTTCAAAAATTGTTGGACTCTGCCATGATGCCAGAGGACTGGAAAATTGCAATGTAACTCCACTCTTCAAGAAAGGAGAAAGACAGCAGAAAGGAAATGATAGACCAGTTAGCCTCACCTCAGTGGTTGGAAAGATGTTGCAGTCAATTGTTAATGATGAGTTTATGGAGTACTTGGTAACACAGATAAGATAGGACAAAGTCAGCATGGTTTCCTTAAAGGAAAAACTTGCCTGATGAACTTTTGAGGAGATTACAAGTAGGATAAATAAAGGGGATTCAGTGGATGTTGTATATTTGGACTTTCAGAAGGCCTTTGACAAGGTGCCACAGATGAGCCTGCTTACCAAGTTAAGAGCCCATGGTATTGCAGGAAAGTTACTACGATGGTTAGAGCATTGGCTGATTGGTAGAAGGCACGAGTGGGAATAAAAGGATAGTTTTCTGTTTGACTGCAGGGGTTGGTGTTGGGACCACTTCTTTTTATGCTGTATATCAATGATTTAGATGATGAAATAGATCGCTTTGTTGCCAAGTTTGCAGACGATACGAAGATCGGTGGAGGGGCAGGTAGTATTGAGGAAACAGGAAGGCTGCAGAAGGACTTAGACAGATTAGGAGAATGGGCAAGAAAGTGGCAAATAAAATAGAATGTTGGAAAATGTATGATCAGGCACTTTGGTAGAAGAAATAAATGTGCAGAATATTGTCTAAATGGGAAGAAAATCCAAAAATCTGAGATGCAAAGGGCCTTGAGAGTCATTGTGCAGAACATCCTGAAGGTTAACTTGCAGGTAGAGTCGGTGGTGAGGAAAGTAAATGCAATGTTAGTATTCAGTTCAAGAGGTCTAGAATACAAGAGCAGGGATGTGATGCTGAGGCTTTATAAGGCACTGGTGAGGCCTCACTTTGAGTATTGTGAACATTTATGGGCTCCTCATCGAAGTAAAAATGTGTTTGCATTGACGAGGACTCAAAGGAGGTTCACAAGAATGATTCCAGGAATGAAAGGGTTATCATACGAGGAACGTCTGATAGCTCTGGGCCTGTACTCGCTGGAATTCAGAAGGATGAAGGGGGATCTCATTGAAACCTGTTGAATGTTGAAAAGCCTAGACAGAGTAGATGTGGAAAGGATGTTTCCCATGGTGAGGCAGTCTCGGACAAGAGAGCATAGCTTCAGGATAGAGGGGCATCCATATAAAACAGATGCGGAAAAATTTCTTTTGCCAGAGGGCGGTAAATTTGTGGAATTTATTACCACAGGCAGCTCTGGGAGCCAGGCTGTTGGTGTATTTAAGGCAGAGCTTGATAGGTGCTTGACTGGCCATGACATCAAAGGTTACGGGGAGAAGGTCAGGGAGTGGGGCTGAGGAGGGAGAAAAAAAGGATAAACCATAATTAAATGGCGGAGTAGACTCAATGGGCCAAATGGCCTAATTGTACTCCTACGGCTTAAGGCCTTATGGTCTTCAAATTAAAGGAAGGCAGAGGCAAGCTCAGTGGCCATCATCACAGTGGCTGTCATCTGAGTGGGCAGAGTCAGAGTGGTGATCTTAAGCCTTTAGCTCTTCAAGGCTTCAACTAAAAGAGGCTTCAGTCAGAGAAAGCAAAGGAAGGAAAAGCTCAATTTTTTTTCCTTTGTTTTATACCTGCTCAGCTAGGACAGTGGGGATGACAGGTAGGATAGTGGAATGAGCAACACACACAAATAATGCTGGTGAACGCAGCAGGCCAGGCAGCATCTCTAGGAAGAGGTAGAGTCGACGTTTCGGGCTGAGACCCTTCGTCAGGACTAACTGAAGGAAGAGCTAGTAAGAGATTTGAAAGTGGGAGGGGGAGGGGGAGATCCAAAATGATAGGAGAAGACAGGAGGGGGAGGGATGGATCTAAGAGCTGAACAGGTGATTGGCAAAAGGGATATGAGACTGGAGAAGGGAGAGGATCATGGGACGGGAGGCCTAGGGAGAAAGAAAGGGGGAGGGGGGGAAGCCCAGAGGATGGACAAGGAGTATAGTGAGAGGGACAGAGGGAGAAAAGAGAGAGAAAGAGAAAAAAGGTGAAAAAATAATAATAAATAAATAAGTAAGGGATGGGGTATGAAGAGGAGGTGGGGCATTAACGGAAGTTAGAGAAGTCAACGTTCATGCCATTAGGTTGGAGGCTACCCAGAGGGAATATAAGGTGTTGTTCCTCCAACCTGAGTGTGGCTTCATCTTGACAGTAGAGGAGGCCGTGGATAGACATATCAGAATGGGAATGGGACGTGGAATTAAAATGTGTGGCCACTAGGAGATCCTGCTTTCTCTGGCAGACAGAGCATAGGTGTTCAGCAAAACGGTCTCCCAGCCTGCGTCAGGTCTTGCCAATATATAGAAGGCCGCACTGGGAGCACCGGACGCAGTATATCACCCCAGCCGACTCACAGGTGAAATGTCGCCTCACCTGGAAAGACTGTCTGGGGCCCTGAATGGTGGTAAGGGAGGAAGTGTAAGGGCATGTGTAGCACTTGTTCCGCTTACAAGGATAAGTGCTGGGAGGGACGAATGGACAAAGGAGTCGCGTAGGGAGCGATCCCTGCGGAAAGCAGAAAGGGGGGGGGAGTGAAAGATGTGCTTAGTGGTGGGATCCCGTCGGAGGTGGCGGAAGTTATGGAGAATTATATGTTGGACCCGGAGGCTGGGGTGGAATGATCCTCTGCGGGATTCGGATAGCAAGGAGATCTCCAGTGTCCCTGGTGACTACAACTGCAAGAAGTGCACCCAGCTGCAGATTCTAACAAACCGTGTTAAGGAGATGGAGCTGGAATTGAATGAACTATGGATCATTTGGGAGACTGAAGGGGTGATAGATAGGACATATAGAGGGGCAGTTACACTCAGGATGCAGGACACAGGAAACTGGGTAACAGTCGGGAAGGGGAAAGGGGTTAAGGAGCCAGTGCAGAGTATCCCTATGGCCATCCCCCTCAACAACAGGTATATCACTTTGGATAGTGTTGGGAAGGTGGGGAGGTTGAACTAACAGAGGAAAGTCACAGTGGTCGAGCCTCTGGTATTGAGTCTGCCTCTGTGATTCAGAAGCTGGGGGAGAAAAGGCTTCCTGTGGTAATGGGGATTTGTTAGTTAGGGTAATGGATGGGAGGTCCTGTCGGCAAGAACGAGATTCCTGGATGGTATGTCACTTCCTGGGTGCCAGGGTCCAGGATATCTCGGATCGAGTCCTCAGCATTCTTAAGCAAGTGGTTGAACAGCCAGAAGTCATGGACTAGGTAGGTACCAATGACAAGGGTAGGACAAGTGATGAGATTCTGCACAGGGGTTTCAGTAAGTTTGGTGATGAGTTAAAGGGCAGGACCTCCAGGGCTGGGATCTCGGGATT
The DNA here is from genome assembly GCF_030028105.1 of Mobula birostris. Taxonomy (NCBI): domain Eukaryota; kingdom Metazoa; phylum Chordata; class Chondrichthyes; order Myliobatiformes; family Myliobatidae; genus Mobula; species Mobula birostris. The sequence goes on from NC_092386.1 coordinate 754,660, forward strand.
GCGACGTGCTAGTGAGACAGAACTAGGAAGATTATACAGTTTAATACGTGGCTAAGGAGTTGGTGTAGGAGGGAGGACATAAGATTTTTGGCTCATTGGGCTCTCTTCCAGGGAAGTTGAGACCTGTACAAAAGGGACGGTTTGCACCTCAACTGGAGGAGGACTAATATCCTAGCGGGAAGGTTTGTTACTGCTGCACAGTGGGGTTTAAACTAGAGTTGCAAGGGGATGGGAACCAGAGTGCCAGAACAGTTAGTGGAGAGGTTGATTACAGAGGCAGACGTAGGTAAGATCTTGAACGAAGTCAGGAATCAAAAGGTTGAGCATGGTGCAACTAGTGTCCTGAGCTGCTTATATTTCAATGCAACAAGTTTCGTAGGAAAGGTGGATAATAGTGCTGAAGATGAGGTAGCTGGTTCACAGAGGCAATGTGTAGTGAAGAGGGGCTGTTGATAGGGTGAAATTGCAGTCAACAGGATGAGTTGCAACACCAAAGGTGGACCAAATTGAAAAGGGACTGAAGGTGTTGCATCTGAAGGCACGGTCTATGGAATAAGGTCAATGAACTTGCAGCACAGTTGCAGATTGGCACGTATGATGTTGTAGGCATCACTGAATCATGGCTGAAAGATTATAGCTGGGAGCTTAATGTCCAAGAATACACACTGTATTGAAAGGACAGGTAGGAAAGCAGAGGAGGCAGTGATGCTCTATTGGCAAAAATTAAGATCAAATTATAAGAAGGAAGTGACATAGGGCTAGAAGGTGATGAATCATTGTGGATAGAGCAAAGTTTGCAGACAATATGAAGATAGGTGGTAGGGCAGGTAGATTTGAGAGAGTAGATATACTACAGAAGGACTCAGACAGATTAGAAGAATAGGTAAAGAAGTGGCAGATGGAATATAGTGTTGGGAAGTGTCTGGTCAAGCACTTTATTAGAAGAAATGAAAGGTCTGTCTATTTTCTAAATGGAGAGAAAATACAAAATAAAAACTGTGGTACAAAGGGACTTGGGATTCCTTGTACAGTATACCCTAAAGTAGTGGTCGCCAACCCATTGATCGCGATCAACCGGTCGATCTTTGAGACTTTCCCAGTAGATCCCGAAATAAATAAATAAATAAATAAATACACAGATACTGTTGTAATGTGAGCATTATAAAAATAAGTAATACGAATTAGGATAATGGTAATATAGCAAACCTTCCCGCTAGGATATTAGCCCTTTCCAGTTCAGGTGCAAACCACCTCATCTATACAGATCCTACCTTCCCTGGAAGAGAGCCCATGACCCAAAAACCTTATGTCCTCCCTCCTACACCAACTTCTTAGCCATGCATTAAACTGTAAAATCTTCCTAATTCTAGCCTCACAAACACATGGCATGGTTAGCAACCCTGAGATCATAACCCTGGAAGTACTTAGTATCCAAGTCCCTGAACTCCCTTCGCAAAACCTTGTCACTCTTCCTACCTATGTCATTGGTACCTACTTGGACCTCCAACTGTTCACCCTCCCACTTAAGAATGCTGAGGACTTAATCCAAGATGTTCCAGCCCTGGCACCAGGAGGCAACATACCATCTGGGAACCTCGTTCTCACTCACTGAAGCCTTTTGCCTTCCCACATCCTGTAAGAGGAGTACTCCACTATCCTATCTGGCATCTCTACTGTTCTAACTGAGCAAGTGTAAAGAAGGGGAAAAATACTCTCTCTGCAGCTACTTTTTGCCTTCTCTGACTGATGCCTCTTTTTGCTGAAGCCTTGAAGAGCTAAAGCCTCAAATTCTCCACCCCTCTTCCATTCCAGTGATGGTCACTGTCACAATGGCTGCTTTCCTTGCCCTGGCTAACTTAAATTTGTTCTTGCCAATCAATCCCAAATGCTGATTGGTTGTTACTCAAAGCTCCAAAACTACTCCAAGTTGCCGCCTTTTTATACTTGACCAGCGAATGTGAGTAAATTATGTCTTCTCAAGCTTCTAATCTCTTAGATTACCCACTGCTCTTCAGCCATCTCTTTCAGAACCTTGGGATGTAGACCATCCGGTCCAGGTAATTTATCTACCTTCAGACCTTTCAGTTTCTGAAACACCTTCTCCCTAGAAATGGCAGTTTCACTCACTTCTATGCCCTGACACTCTCGAACTTTTGGCATACTATTAGTGTCTTCCACAGTGAAGATTAATGCAAAATTCTTATTCAGTTCATCTGTCATTTCCTTCACAACACGCTGGAGGAACTCAGCAGGTCGGGCAGCATCAGTGGAAAAGATCGGTCGACGTTTCAGGCTGGAACCCTTCCTCAGGACTGAAGAAGGAGGGGGCAGAGGCCCTATAAAGAAGGTGGGGGGAGGGTGGGAAGGAGAAGGCTGGTAGGTTCCAGGTGAAAAACCAATAAGGGGAAAGATCAAGGGGTGGGGGAGGGGATGCAGGGAGGTGATAGGCAGGAAAGGTGAAGGAGGAATAGGGGAAAACACAATGGGTAGTAGAAGGAGGCAGAACCAAGAGGGAGGTGATAGGCAGCTGGGGGAGGGGGCAGAGTGACAGCGGGATAGGGGAAGAGAGGGGGAAGGAATTACCGGAAGTTGGAGAATTCTATGTTCATACCAAGGGGCTGGAGACTACCTAGACGGTATATGAGGTGTTGCTCCTCCAACCTGAGTTTAGCCTCATCATGGCAGTAGAGGAGGCCATGTATGGCCATATCTGAATGGGAGTGGGAAGCAGAGTTGAAGTGGGTGGCTACTGGGAGATCCTGTCTGTTTTGGCGGACGGAGCGGAGGTGCTCGACGAAGCGGTCCCCCAATCTGCGTCGGGTTTCACCAATGTAGAGGAGGCCACACCGGGAGCACCGGATGCAATAGATGACCCCAACAGATTCATAAGTGAAGTGTTGCCTCACCTGGAAGGACTGTTTGGGGCCCTGAATGGTGGCAAGAGAGGAGGTGTAGGGACAGGTGTAGCACTTACGCTTACAGGGATAAGTGCCAGGTGGGAGATCCGTAGGGAAGGACGTGTGGACCAGGGAGTCGCGGAGGGACCGACCCCTGCGGAAGGCGGAGAGGGGCGGAGAGGGAAAGATGTGCTTAGTGATGGGGTCCTGTTGAAGGTGGCGGAAGTTGCGGAGGATAATGTGCTGGATCTGGAGACTGGTGGGGTGGTAGGTGAGGACAAGGGGAACTCTGTCCCTGTTGTGGTGGCGGGAGGATGGGGTGAGAGCCGAAGTGCAGGAAATGGAGGAGATGCGGGTGAGGGCATCATTGATGACGGTAGAAGGTAAACCATGATCCTTAAAGAAAAAGGACATTTGGGATATCCTGGAACGGAAAACCTCATCCTCGGAGCAGATGCGGCGGAGACGGAGGAACTGGGAATAGGGAATGGCATTTTTGCATGTGGCGAGGTGGGAAGAGGTATAGTTGAGGTAGTTATGAGAGTCAGTGGACAGTCTGTCTCCGGAGATGGAGACCGAGAGATCAAGAAAGGGGAGGGAAGTGTCCGAGATAGACCAAGCGAATTTGAGGGCTGGGTGAAAGTTAGAAGTAAAGTCAATGAAATTGACGAGCTCAGCATGGGAATGTCATTTCCTTAACCCCCATTACTACCTCTTCAGCATCATTTTCCAGCAGTCCAATATCTATTCTTCCCTCTTTTACTCTTTATGCATCTGAAAAAACTATCTGTATCCTCTATTATTATTGGCTAGCTTAGCTTCGTATTCCATCTGTTCCTTCTTTCTGACTTTTTAGTTGCCATTTGTTGGATTTAAAAGTTTATTAATTCTCTAACTTCCCATTAAGTCTTACTCCATTGTATACCCTCCTTTTGGCTTTGAATTCCCTTGTCAGCCTCTGCTGAATCACCCTGCCTTTAGAGTACTTCTTCTTCGAGATATACAGTATCTACCTGCACCTTCTGAATTGCTCCCAGAAACTCCAACCATTGCTGCTCTGTTGTCATACCTGCTAGCATCTCCATCCAATCAATTTTGACCAGCTTCTCTCTCATGTCCCCGTAAATCCTGTTATTCCATTGTAATATCGATGCATCCGCCTTTAGCTTCTCCTTCTCAAATTGCAGGGGCGAATTCTATCACATTTTGTTCCTTAACCTTAAGTTTTCTATCAATTCCACTTCATTGCATGATTCCAATCCAGAACAGTTGGTTCCCTAGTCATCTCAACCACGAGCTGGTCTGAAAAGTCATCTTGTAAACATTCTACAAATTCTTCCTCCAGGAATCCAGCACCAAACTCATTTTCACAATCTACCATCATATTGGCACCCCCAGGACTATTGTAACATTGCCAATTTGACATGTATTTTCTATCTCCCATTGTAATTTGTATACTGTTCAGAGGTCTGTATATAATTCCCATCAGGACCTTTTACCCTTGCAGTTCCTGAGCTCTATCTACAATGATCCAACGTCTTCCGAACCTATGTCGCTATTTCTAATGATTCAATTTCATTTTTAACCACACCACGCCACCCTCTTTGCTTTCCTGCCTGTCTTTTCAATACAGTCTGTATCCTTGGACATGAAGCTCCAAGCTATAATTTCCTTTTAGCCACAATTCAGTGATGCGTAATCACACATGTCAATCTGTAACTGTGCTGAGAGTTCACCTACCTTATTCCATATAAGAGTGAGGTGGTTCATTTTGGTAGGTCAAATATGATGGCAGAATATAGCATTACTGGCAAGACTCTTGGCAGTGTGGAGGATCAGAGGGACCTTGGGGTCCGAGTCCATAGGACACTCAAAGCTGCTGTGCAGGTTGACTGTGTGGTCAAGAAGGCATACGGTGCATTGGGCTTCATCAATCGTGGGATTGAGTTTAAGAGCTCATGTCCCCGTAAATCCTGTTATGTTGTAGTTATACAGGACCCTGGTCAGACCCCACTCGGAGTACTGTGCTCAGTTCTGGTTACCTCACTATAGGAAGGACATGGAAACCATAGAAAGGGTGCAGAGGAGATTTACAAGGATGTTGCCTGGATTGGGGAGCATGCCTTATGAGAATAGGTTGCGTGAACTCGGCCTTTTCTTCTTGGAGCGACGGAGGATGAGAGGTGACCTGATAGAGGTGTACAAGATAATGAGAGGGGATCTCATTGAAACCTTTTGAAAGATGAAAGGTCTAGATAGAGTAGATGTGGACAGGATGTTTCCCATTGTGGGGAGTCTAGGTCAAGAGAGCACAGCCTCAGTTTAGAAGGGAGTCCATTTAAAACAGATGCGGAGAAATTTCTTTAGCCAGAGGGTGGTGAATTCATGGAATTTATTACCACAGGCAGCTGTGGAGGCCAGGTCTTTGGGTGTATTTCAGGCAGATCTTGATAGGTTCTTGATTGGACATGGCATCAAAGGTTACAGAGAGAAGGCCAGGGAGTGGGACTGAGGAGGGGAAAAAAGGATCAGACATGATAGAATGGCAGAGCAGACTTGACAGACCAAATGATCTAATTCTGCTCCTGTGTCTTATGGTCTTACTGGATTACTGGGACTTCTTCTGGGGAAGGTACGACCTATACAAAGTGAAAGGTTAAACCTTAACCTAAGGGGAACCAATATCCTTGCAGCAGGTTTGCTAGGTCTGTTTGGAAGGGTTTAAACTAATTTGGCAGATGATGGGAACTGGAGTGATAGTGCTGAAGAGGTAGTTGGTTTACAAACAGAGGCAATGTGCAATGAGATTCCTAGTAAGGAGAGGCTAATGATAAGGGAAAAGTGCAGTCATCATGATGAGTTGCAATGTTAAAAGGGGGCCAAAATCAAAAAGGGTGATGGATACTGGATTGAAGGTGTTATATTTGAATACATGCAGTATACATAGAAACATAGACATAGAAAACCTACAGCACAATACAGGCCCTTCAACCCACAAAGCTGTGCCGAACATGTCCTTACCTTAGAGCTACCAAGGCTTACCCATAGCCCTCTATTTTTCTAAGCTTCATGTACTTTTCTAAGAGGCTCTTAAAAGACCCTGTTGTATCCGCTTCCACCACCGCCACTGGCACTGGATTCCACACATCCATCACTCAAAATCTTAACCCGACATCTACTCTGTACCTACTGCCAAGCACCTTAAAACTATGCCCTCTCATGTTAGCCATTTCATCCCTGGGAAAAAGCCTCTAGCTATCCGCACGATCAATGCCTCATTTTATACTCCTCTATCAGGTCACCTCTCATCCTCCATCGCTCCAAGGAGAAAAGGCCAAGTTCATTCAACCTATTCCCATAAGGCATGTTCTCCAATCCAGGCAACATCCTTGTAAATCTCCTCTGCATTCTCTTTATAGCATCCACATCCTTCCTGTAGAGAGGTGACCAGAACTGAACACAGTACTCCAAATGGGGTCTGACCAAGGTCTTATATAGCTGTAACATTACCCCTCGGCTCTCAAACTCAGTCGCATCATTGATGAATTCCAACACACCATATGCCTTCTTAACAACACTGTCAACCTGCACAGCAGCTTTGGGTATCCTATCAACACAGACCCCAAGATATCTTAGATCCTCCACACTGCCAAAAGTCTTACCATTTATATTATATTCAGTCTTCAAATTGGATCTACCAAGATGAACCACTTCACACTTATCTGTCCATCTGCCACTTCTCAGCCAAGTTCTGCATCCTACTGATGTCCCACTGTAACCTCTGACAGCTCTCCAGACTGTCCACAACACCCCCAAACTTTGTGTCATCAGCAAACTTATCAACCCACCCTGCTACTTCCTCATCCAGGTCATTTATAAAAATCACAAAGAGGAGGGATCCCAGAACAGATCCTTGAGGCACACCACTGGTCACTGACCTCCATACAGAATATGAACCATCTACAGCCACCTTTTGCCTTCTGTGGGCAAGCCAATTCTGGATCCACAAAGCAAAGTCTCCTCGGATCCCATGCCTCCTTACTTTCTGAATGAGCCTTGCAAGGAGAAACTTATCAAATGTCTTACTTTGCTTTTACATTAGCTTTGACTTCCCTTGTCGGGCACCATTGTACTATTTTGCCATTTGAGTATTGCTTTGTTTTTGGAATACATCTATCCTGCACCTACCTCATTTTTCCCAGAAACTCACACCATTGCTGCTCTGCTTTCAGTCCTGCCAGCATCTCCTTCCAACTTAACACCCTGCACCTCCTTTTAATTAACAATATGCCTAGTGCTGGCCTTGTTGCATAACACAGCAGCATAAACAAGATGGATACGTAGAACATAGATCATAGAAAACCTAAAGCACAATACAGGCCCTTTGGCCCACAAAGCTGTGCTGAACATGTCCTTACCTGAGAAATTACCTAGAGTTACTCATAGCCCTCTATTTTTCTGAGCTCCATGTCCCTGTCCAGGAGTCTCTTAAAAGAGCCTCCACCACCATTGCCAGCAGCCCATTCCACGCACTCACCACTCTCTGCAGAAAAAAAACTTACCCCTGATATCTCCTCTGTACCTACTTCCAAGCACCTTAAAATTGTGCCCTCTCGTGTTATCCATTTCATTCCTGGGAAAAAGCCTCTGACTATCCACACGATCATTGCCTCTCATCATCTAATACACCTCTGTCAGGTCACCTCTCATCCTCTACCATTCCAAGGAGAAAAAGCCGAGTTCACTCAACCTGTTTTCATAAGGCATGCTCTCCAATCCAGGCAATATACTTCTAAATCTCCTCTGCACCCTTTCTGTAGTTTGCACATCCTTCCTGTAGTGTGGCGACCAGAACTGAGCACAGTACTCCAAGTGGGGTCTGACCAGGGTCCTATAAAGCTGCAACATTACCTCTCGGCTCTTAAACTTAATCCCATGGTTGATGAAGGCCAATGCAGTGTAAGCCTTGTTGACACAGTCAACCTGTGTAGCAGCTTTGAGGGTCCTGTGGATTCGGACCCCAAGATCCCTCTGATCTTCCACACTGCTAAGAGTCTTACCATTAATACTATATTCTGCCGTCATACTTGACCTTTCATTTGAACCACCTCACACCTATCTGAGTTGAACTCCATCTGCCACTTCCCAGCCCAGTTTTGCATCCTATCAATGACCCGCTGTAAGCTCTGACAGCCCTCCACACTATCTAGAACACCCCAATCATCAGCTAATTTACTAACCCATCCCTCCACTTTTTCTCATGATTTTTACAGATGGACCCAGGGAGACTGTCCTTATGTAGGCTCTTCTGATTTAAATAAAACTTGCTAGTGGTTTTAGAATACATGATGTGGTGTTTTAATACAGTGCCTATAAAAAGTATTAACCTCCCTTGGAAGTTTTCATGTTTTATCGTTTTACAACATTGAATCACAGAGGATTTAATTTGGTTTTTTTGACACTGATAAACGAAAAAAGACTCTTCTGTATCAAAGTGAAAACAGATCTCTACAAAATGATCTCAATTAATTACAATATAAAACCCAAAATAACTGATTGCATAAGTATTCACTGCCTTAAATAGTCACATCAAATCATCACTGGTGCAGCCAACTGGTTTTAGATGTCATATAATTAATTAAACGGAGATTTGTCTTTGGAGACCTGTGAGCAGTCAAAGTGTTTCAATTCAATGTGGAAAAAATACACCTGTATCTGGAAGGTCCAATTGCTACTGAGTTAGTATCCTGGCAAAAACTACACCATGAAGACCAAAGAACACATCAAGCAACTCCGCAGAAAGATTATTGAAAAGCACAAGTCAGGAGATGCATACAAGAAAATTTCAAAGTTACTGAGTATCATTCAGAGTACAGCTAAGTCATTCATCAAGAAATGTAATGAATATGACACCGCGGAACATCAGCCTAGAGCAGCCCATCTTCAAAAACTGAGTGACCGTGCAAGAAGGGGACTAGTGAGGGAGGCCACCAACAGACCCATGACAACTCTGGAGGAGTTACAAGCTTCAGTGGCTGAGATGGGAGAGACTGCACATACAACAACTGTTGCCCAGGTGCTTCACCAGTCACAGCTCATGGGAGAGCAGCAAAGAGAAAAAGTCTCACAGTAAAGCTCAGCTGGAGTTGGTCAGAAGGCATATGGGAGACTCTGAAAGCTGGAGGAAGGTTCCCTGGTCTGATGAAACCAAAATTGAGGTTTCTGGCCATCAGAGTAAATACTGCATTTGGCGTAAAAGTCACACCCTCCCTACGGTGAAACCTGGTGGTGGCTGCATCAGGCTGTGGAGATGCTTCACTGCAGCAGGCCCTGGAAGGCTTGTGAAGGTAGAGGGTAAAAGGAATGCAGCAAAATACACAGAAATCCTGGAGGAAAACCGGATGCAGTCTGCAAGGGAACTGTGACTTTGGAAAAGATTTGTTTTCCAGCAAGACAATGACCCCAGGCATAGTCCAAAGCTACACAGGAATGGCTTAAAAACAACAAAGTTAATGTCCTGGAGTGGCCAAGTCAGAGTCCAAACCTCAATCCAATTGAGAATTTGTGGCAGTACTTGAAAAGGGCTGTTCATTCACATCCCCATGTAATCTGATAGAGCTTGAGCAGTTTTGTAAAGAAGAATGGGGAAAAATTGCAGCGTCCAAAGGTGCAATTACTAAATACTGACTTGAAAGGGGTGAATACCTATGTAATCAATTATTTTGTATTTTACATTTGTAATTAATTTGGTTCATTTTGTAGAGATCTGTTTTCATTTTGACATGAAAGAGTCTTTTTCTGTTGATCAGGGTCAAAAAAGCCAAATTAAATCCACTGTGATTCAATGTTGTAAAAGAAAACATGAAAACTTCTAAGTGGAGGCGGGGTTGGGGGTGTTGGATACCTTCAACAGGCAGTGTAAATGGCAAAAAGTGGCCAAAAGGCACGTGCCACCAAAAGCTAAACCTAAGATGGAGTAGGAAAAACACCAAAAATAGAAGTAGATCTGCCTCCCCCTCCATTTCTCCCTGTGGGACTCTATCCTAAAATCCTAGCTGACAGGCTGTGGAAAACCCTATGATGGAAATAGTCATGTTTGTCACGGCTGTCACACAACATTTCGCTCAGCAGCTGCAATGACAAACACAATTGACATAGTCCTATTCCGGAAACCAGCTTCCCTCATATGAACAGGTTACCCCATCCGATGCCTCGAGCACAGGGGGATCCTTCTGCACCCGGGGAACGGAACAGTCATAACCTCTGGTCATTCCACAGGGTGTAGGTGTGCAAACGCAGTCACAGACCAGGTGCATACTGAATGTGGAGCAGATAGCAGGACCTAGTGAGAGTGATAGGGAAAATGAGCTACCTGATAGTACCTCCCATACGCAGGTACGTACCCTAAATAATGGCATGAGATATACCGACCCTTAGCCCTGGACCCTGCAGAGGTTAGAAGTAGGATCAGTGACGACCCCAAACCTATTAGGAACCTATCACGTTCCACAATTGGTTAGTACAAACTTGTGAAATTTTTAACCCTTTACCCAGAGATATGCAGCAAATAACTCCTGTGAGTCGCCTATGGCAGTGCCTGGTCCACCCTCAAACAACAATCTGCTGTTCCTCGAGGATAGATGGAGATTGGGCCTCCGGTTAAGATGGTGATGAAGACAACCCCAGGATGCAGAAATTGTTAGCGTAGGCCAGAGATAATCCTAGCAGCATGGTGATTTTGAGGGAGGTCACAAGATGCCAACAGAAGAAAAAGGATGAGCCTGGAAAAGATCTAATTTCCCTGTTTAAAGATGCATAGCAAAATTGTGCACAAATACGATTGGAACAGAATGGACCTTTAGAGTGCAAACTTTGTAAAATTGTTTGCGACCCAGAGTAGCATGCTCATTCAAACTGGCTAACCTGAAGTGGCAGACTAAGACAAGGGAAGAAGTGGTAACTCTCCTTATTAACGGATTGTTTAAAAGTACTGGAGAAGCGAATGGGCAGTATATACAGCAGGAAAGACGGGAGGTCTGAAGGAAGAGGTTGCAGGAGTGGAAATAAAAGAGGAAGAGGAAAAAAGTCAGGATGCATGGCATCGGTGTGGGAGAAAAGGGCACAGGGCAAGAGAGTGTCACATCCGTTTTGAGGAAATGAAAGGCAGGGAAATTGTGGGGAAGAAAGGACAGGGGGAAAGGCACCTTTCACTATGAGTAACCCTTTTTCCCAGCTTCTGTTATTGGGGGGGATGCTCGAGGGCTGGGCAATTCAAGCAGCAATGATCAGTTTTTCTACTACACCCTAGAGGACCCATAGCCGAAATACAAGTAGGCCAGGGAAGAATACAAATCCCGTCGATTCCGGCGCTACCTTATCGTCCATATCCCCCTCCGTGGACTTGCCAAAAAATGTTAAGACTGGGGATAGCCAGAATCCCCATGATAGAGCCTTCATCTAATCTGTAGCTATTAAACTGGAAGAACAACACAGTAGAGGAATCATTTATAGTGTGCAAACTAAATGCGAGCATCCACTGTACCCCAGACGGATTACCTGAACCGAATATGCCACGATTTCAGGCAATGATGTAACAGTAATGTGTCAGTCAAAAGGAATAGCCTGGCAACATATAGTTGGTAGTCGGCTGATGAAGGGGAAGCCCAGGGAAAATGTAATTGAAAATTAAACCACATTAGGGGACTTTGGGGGTAGGGGACTAATACTACTTGCAAATTCCTTACTCAGTTACACTGGGCAGCTGCTTTCTGGTTTCCTGATGTTGATGAGGTATATAAGATTAAGAAACCCAGGCTCATTTCAGAGAGCATTATAATGTGTGCTTTAAGGGCCAAATTTTTTTTAGCACTGAAAGCACAGCCACCAAGATACAACTATACCATTCTCAGATAAATTATTTCCGGGAAGGAGACCAGTTCATAATTCTTATACCTCTGGGAATAAAGTCTCTCTCTGAACCTAAAGATCAGTAAAACAGTTAAAAGAGCAAATCGCAAACAAGAGAAAATCTGCTGTTGCTGGAAATCCGAGCAACACACAAAATGCTGGAGGAACCCTGCTGCGTTCCTGCAGCATTTTGTGTGTGTTGTAAAGGAGCAAATTCAGGGCACCCTTTCAATTGGTATAACCTATTTTGATCCCGATAGTAACAAATCCTCTTAAGACTTTCCTTTGAGGATTTCTCATATCTTTAGGCGAGAAAGCACTCCTTTCTCCTCCGTATGACCCTCCACTTTAACTGAAAGATGTGGACCAATGCTGTGGGCTTTGCCTAATATTCACGTGGGTTTAGTTGCCTGTGCGGCACCCCACCAAGTCACATTTAAGAAAACGTCAGACCCCATTCCATTTGCCAATACCATTTATCTCCTGGGGCTGTTCACGAAATTAAACCTGTTATTGAGACTCTTTTACAGCAAGAACGCTACGCATGATACAGAGCCCTTGCAATACCCCCATATTGCCAATCCCAAATCAGGCAGGCCGGACGAATAGCGGTTTGTGCAAAATTTGCGGGTTGTCAACTAGATAATACAGTCCATTTTCCCGGTTGTACTAGACACAGGTATTATTTTGGCCTCTATACCATCTGAATCTCAACAGTACTCGGTGATTGACCCCTGCTCCACCTTCTTCTCGGTCCCAGTGTACGAGGACATTCAATACCTGTCATCTCCACTCCCCTGCCTTCGCCCCAGACCCCTTGATGCCCTGGCTAATCAAGAACGTATCCATCTCTGCTTTAAATGCACCCAATGACTCGGCTCCACAGCCGCTCGTGGCAACAAATCCCACAGGTTTATCACCCTCTGATGAAAGTAATTTCTCCGCATCTCAGTTCTAAATGGACGTCCTTCAATCTTGTCCTAGAATCACCTACCATAACTTTGCCATATCTAAGTTGTTCAGGCCTTTTAACATTCGGAATATTTCTATGAGATCCCGTCTCATTCTCCTGAACTCCAGGGAATACAGCCCAAGGGCTGCCAGATGTTCCTCATATGGTAACCCTTTCATTCCTGGAATCATTCTTGTGAATTTATTTATTTCTCCCACCAAAGTGCATGACAACACACTTTCCAACATTGTATTTCATTTGCCACTTCATTGCCCATTCCCCTAAACCAGGGGACCCCAACCTTTTTAGCACTGCGGACCAGTTAAATATTGGCAATATTCTTGCGGACCGGCCGACCCAGCAGGGGGGCGGGTAGGGTTGCCAACGGACAAGAGTAGCAGCCAAATACGTTGCATTTCCCAGAGAAAGACTACAATGACCATGAAGCCCTGCGCGGACACCAGTGCGCATGCGTGACCTGCCCACGCGTGTACCTGCTGATAATTTCCCCTGCAAATCGTCTTTGGCGATTCTGCTCGGAGGGCGGGGTTGTTATTCACGACCAGATTATAGGTGAGAAGTGGTTAATACACTCAATTTCGTTTGTAAAAGGTTTATCTAACGAATTTAATATTAAACACACAGCCTCCTGAACCATGCTAGCAAACCTACCTGCAAGGATATTGCTCCCCCTCGACTTCAGGTGCAACCCATCCAATCTGTGCAGGTCCTACCTTCCCCAGAAGCGATCCCAATGATCTAAAAATCTAAAACCCTGCTCCCTGCACCAACTCCTCAGCCACGCATTCAACTGCCATCTCCTCCAATTCTTACCATCACTGTCACGTAGCACTGGCAGCAATCCTGAGAGTGCCACCCTTGAGGTCCTGTTCTTCAGCCTTCGGCCTAATACCCGAAACTCACACTTCAGGACCTCATCCCTCTTCCTGCCTATGTCGTTGGTCCCAACATGTATCACGACTTCTGGTTGCTTTCCCTCTCGTACCAGGATGTCGTGCACCCGGTCAGAGACATCCCGGACCCTGGCACCCAGGAGGCAACAAACCATGCGGGTGTCCTTCTCACGTCCACAAAATCTCCTGTCCGCTCCCCTGACTATAGAGTCTCCAATGATGACAGCTCTCCTCTTCTCCGTCCCACCCTTCTGCACCACAGGGTCAGACTCCGTGCCGGAGGCCCTGGCACCGTGGCTCACACCTGGTCGGTCGTCCCCGCCAACAGTATCCAGGTCGGTAAACTTATTATTCAGGGGAATGGCTACAGGGGTGCTCTGCCTACCTGTCTGCTCACCTTCGCTTTCCCCGCTCTGACAAGGTAACGTTCCGGAATGTCGGCTGTTTATTCAGCTCCGTAGGCTTCTGCCCTGTTGAGTTCCTTCTGCATTTTGTGTGTGTTACTCTGGATTTCCAGCATCTGCAGAATCTCTTGTGGCTATGGTCTTAATTGCCACATGTAATCAGTGAGATGTCCTTGACTCCAGAGTTCTCGATTACAAAAAGGACAGAGATAGAAAAATTATAGCTTTGGCATTGATCCAATGGCTTCCCTCTGCCGGACAAATCAGCATGTTTTCGGGAGCTGCCCACCAGTAAAAAAACAAGAGCACAAACAGGAGCCTGAGTGTCTCCAAACAAAGGCTCCCAGCAGAAAGGAATTTGAGTTTTGCTGGGTAAAGTTCACTTATTGATAGATTTTCATATACAGATACAGCACAGAAGCAAACCTTTGCGGCCTAACAAGCCCAATTCCACCCATGTAAACTACTAACCTGCATGTCTTTGGAACGTGGGAGGAAATCGGAGCACCCAGAAAAACCCACGCTGTCACGAGGAGAACATACAAACTCCGCGGCAGGAAATGAACCTGGCTACTGGCACTTCAAAAGTATTACGTTAGCCTGTGCTGCTTCTGTTTCTATATCTTATGGTCTTAAACTAATAGGTGAGAAATGGATAGTAATGAAAGCAAATGAGCAAATGCCACTGGCACTATACTGAAGAGAAGAGATACAGTCCAACCTCGAGACCAGCGGATCCACCGACAAAGGTTCCAATGAATAAACATACTGAGAAGAGGGTAAAGTATGCAATTTCTGGGTGAGACCCTAGTGCCTCCAGGCTCCCTAGTGGACTAGGTATGTTTGGAAATTGGAGACAGCAGGTAGAAACATAGAAAGCCTACAGCCCAACACAGCCCCCTCGGTCCACAATGCTGTGCCGAACATGTACGTACTGTAGAAATTACCTAGGGTTATCCATAGCGCTCTGTTTTTCTCAGCTTCATGTACCTATCCAGGAGTCTCTTAAAAGACCCTATCACATCTGCCTCCACCACCCTCGCCGGCAGTCCATTCCACGCATTCACCACTCTCTGCGTAAAAAACTCACCCTTGACATCTCCTCTGTACCTACTTCCAAGCACCTCAAAACGTGCCCTCTCGTGTTATCCATTTCATCCCTGGGAAAAAACCTCTGACTATCCAGACGATCAATGCCTCTCATCATCTTATACACCTCTAACAGGTCACCTCTCATCCTCCGTCATTCCAAGGAGAAAAGGCCGAGTTCACTCAACCTGTTTTCATAAGGCATGCTCCCCAATCCAGGCAACATCTTTGTAAATCTCCTCTGCACTCTTTCTATAGCTTCCACATCCTTCCTGTAGTGAGCTGACAAGAACTGAGCACAGTACTCTAAGTGGGGTCTGACCAGGGTCCTATAAAGCTGCAACATTACCTCTCGGCTCTTAAACTTAATCCCATGGTTGATGAAGGCCAATGCAGTGTAAGCCTTGTTGACACAGTCAACCTGTGTAGCAGCTTTGAGGGTCCTGTGGATTCGGACCCCAAGATCCCTCTGATCTTCCACACTGCCAAGAGTCTTACCATTAATACTATATTCTGCCATCATATTTGACCTACCATTTGAACCACCTCACACCTATCTGAGTTGAACTCCATCTGCCACTTCCCAGCCCAGTTTTGCATCCTATCAATGACCCGCTGTAAGCTCTGACAGCCCTCCACACTATCTAGAACACCCCAATCATCAGCTAATTTACTAACCCATCGCTCTACCTTTTCTCATGATTTTTACAGATGGATGCAAGGAGACTGTCCTTATGTAGGCTCTTCTGATTTAAATAAAACTTGCTAGTGGTTTTAGAATACATGATGTGGTGTTTTAATACAGTGCCTATAAAAAGTATTAACCTCCCTTGGAAGTTTTCATGTTTTATCGTTTTCCAGCATTGAATCACAGAGGATTTAATTTGTCTTTTTTGACACTGATCAACGGAAAAAGACTCTTCTGTATCAAAGTGAAAACAGATCTCTACAAAATGATCTCAATTAATTACAAATATAAAACCCAAAATAACTGATTGCATAAGTATTCACTGCCTTAAATAGTCACATCAAATCATCACTGGTGCAGCCAACTAGTTTTAGATGTCATATAATTAATTAAACAGAGATTTGTCTTTGGAGACCTGTGAGCAGTCAAAGTGTTTCAATTCAATGTGGAAAAAATACACCTGTATCTGGAAGGTCCAATTGCTGCTGAGTTAGTATCCTGGCAAAAACTACACCATGAAGACCAAAGAACACATCAAGCAACTCCGCAGAAAGATTATTGAAAAGCACAAGTCAGGAGATGCATACAAGAAAATTTCAAAGTTACTGAGTATCATTCAGAGTACAGCTAAGTCATTCATCAAGAAATGTAATGAATATGACACCGCAGAACATCAGCCTAGAGCAGCCCATCTTCAAAAACTGAGTGACTGTGCAAGAAGGGGACTAGTGAGGGAGGCCACCAACAGACCCATGACAACTCTGGAGGAGTTACAAGCTTCAGTGGCTGAGATGGGAGAGACTGCACATACAACAACTGTTGCCCAGGTGCTTCACCAGTCACAGCTCATGGGAGAGCAGCAAAGAGAAAAAGTCTCACAGTAAAGCTCAGCTGGAGTTGGTCAGAAGGCATATGGGAGACTCTGAGAGCTGGAGGAAGGTTCCCTGGTCTGATGAAACCAAAATTGAGGTTTCTGGCCATCAGAGTAAATACTGCATTTGGCGTAAAAGTCACACCCTCCCTACGGTGAAACCTGGTGGTGTCTGCATCATGCTGTGGAGATGCTTCACTGCAGCAGGCCCTGGAAGGCTTGTGAAGGTAGAGGGTAAAAGGAATGCAGCAAAATACACAGAAATCCTGGAGGAAAACCTGATGCAGTCTGCAAGGGAACTGTGACTTTGGAAAAGATTTGTTTTCCAGCAAGACAATGACCCCAGGCATAGTCCAAAGCTACACAGGAATGGCTTAAAAACAACAAAGTTAATGTCCTGGAGTGGCCAAGTCAGAGTCCAGACCTCAATCCAATTGAGAATTTGTGGCAGTACTTGAAAAGGGCTGTTCATTCACATCCCCATGTAATCTGATAGAGCTTGAGCAGTTTTGTAAAGAAGAATGGGGAAAAATTGCAGCGTCCAAAGGTGCAATTACTAAATACTGAGTACTAATTACTAAATTACTAAAAAGGGGTGAATACCTATGTAATCAATTATTTTGTATTTTACATTTGTAATTAATTTGGTTCATTTTGTAGAGACCTGTTTTCATTTTGACATGAAAGGGTCTTTTTCTGTTGATCAGGGTCAAAAAAGCCAAATTAAATCCACTGTGATTCAATGTTGTAAAAGAAAACATGAAAACTTCTAAGTGGAGGCGGGGTTGGGGGTGTTGGATACCTTCAACAGGCAGTGTGAATGGCAAAAAGTGGCCAAAAGGCACGTGCCACCAAAAGCTAAACCTAAGATGGAGTAGGAAAAACACCAAAAATAGAAGTAGATCTGCCTCCCCCTCCATTTCTCCCTGTGAGACTCTATCCTAAAATCCTAGCTGACGGGCTGTGGAAAACCCTATGATGGAAATAGTCATGTTTGTCACGGCTGTCACACAACATTTCGCTCAGCAGCTGCAATGACAAACACAATTGACATAGTCCTATTCCGGAAACCAGCTTCCCTCATATGAACAGGTTACCCCATCCAGTGCCTCGAGCACAGGGCGATCCTTCTGCACCCGGGGAACGGATTACAGGTGTCCCTCGCTTTCCGAACGTTTGCTTTACGAAACCTCACTGTTACGAAAGACCTACATTAGTACCCTGTTTTCGCTTTCAGAAGGCGTTTTCACTGTTACGAAAAACAAGCAGCATGCGATAAAAAATTCAGTGCGCGAAAAAAATCAGCACGCCATGAAAGGCAGCCGCTCTCCCCCGGATTCTCGCCGGCATTGCTTAAACACGCACCTGTGAGCAGCCGTTTGCAAGATGAGTTCTATGGTATCGGAAAAGTCTAAAAGAGCTCGTAAGGGTGTTACACTTAGCGTAAAACTAGACATAATTAAGCGTTTCGATCGTGGTGAATGAAGCAAGGACAGAGTGAGTTTGGCTTGTGGAAGTTGACGAAGATAATGTTGAAGAGGTTTTGACATCCCATAACCAAGAACTGATAGACAAAGAGCTGATGCAATTGGAAGAAGAAAGGATAGCAATCGAAACCAAATTCATCAGCGAAATGAACGTGAAGCAACTGCGTGAGATTTTTGCTGCAATGATAAAGTACGACTTTACTTTTGAAAGGCTACATAGGGTTGGGGGATATTTGCAAGATGGTTTGAGTCCTTACAAACAACTGTGTGATAGAAAAATGCGCGAGGCTCAGCAGTCAAGCAAGCCTTCCACATCAGCCACAGCAGACGACGAACCTCGACCTTCGACATCGAGGCGGGCAGTCATAGGAGAAGATGAGCTGCCTGGCCTAATGGAAACAGACGACGAGATGACACCCCAGTGTCCCACCACCCCAACACCCAGGCCGTGGACAGATACTGTACCGATTTGCGGAGAATGCAGCAGTAGCCGGGAGGCACACGGCACCTACAGTACGGTTGCCAGGTACTAGTGTCATTTTACAATGTGTTGATGATCAACTTAACTGATGATCAATTTAACAAACCATAATGTGCCAAAATTACATGTAGCTACCCCTGAAAAGTGCTGATGTCAGACAGATAACATGAGAATGATGAAGTGTAGAGAGAAAACTAGTACATAGTGAGTGTCCATAGCACCTCTGAAACATCTCTATGGTTACTAAATGCACATACTGGATATATGTGGATTGAATTTACCCCTGGCTACCTTTTATCTGGACAGGATGTTGTCACCCTGGAGTTGTGGAGCCTATGGTACGTTACTCTCATCACCTAAACCCCCTTACCCTCTCAAGGAAGAAAAGACCGTAAGACCAGAAGACAAAGGAGTAGAATTCGGCCATTCGGCCTACTGAGCCTGCTCTGCCATTCCATTATGACTGATCCCGGATCCCACTCAACCTCATACAACTGCCTCCTCGCCATAACCTCGATGCCCCGACCAATCAGGCAATTATCGACTTCCGCCTTAAATATACCCACGGACTTGGCCTCCACCGCTGTCTGTGGCAGAGCATTCCACAGATTCACTACTCTCTGTCTAGAATAAATTCTTCCTTACCTCTGGTTTAAAAGACTGTACTTCAATTTTGAAGCTGTGACCTCTAGTTCTGGATACCCCCACCAGAGGCAACATCCTCTCCATATCTTTCAATGTCCTTTCAACATTTGGTAGGTTTCAATGAGAGCCCCCCAAATTCTTCTAAATTCCAGTGAGTACAGGCGCAAAGCTGCCAAATGCTCCTCGTATGTTAACCCTTTCATTCGCAGACTCTCAGATGACAACACATCCTTTCTAGGATACGGGGCCCAAAACTGTTGGCAATACTTGATATGAAGCCTGATCAGTGTCTTATAAAGGCTCAGCGTTACCTCCTTGCTTTTCTATTCTATTCCCCTTGAAGAAAGTGCAAACATTGCATTCACGTTCTTTACCATAGACTCAACCTGTAAATTCACCTTCTGGGAGTCCTGCACGACTCATTGTTAATGCCTCCGCAATCTCTCCAGCTACTTCTTTCAGAACCCGAGGGTGCATTCCATCAGATCCAGGAGATATATCCACCTCAGACCATTAAGGTTCCTGAGCACCTTCTCAGTCATAATTTTTCTGAGCACCTACTCAGTCATAATTTTCACTGCACAAACTTCGCTTCCCTGCCACTCTTGAATGTCCGGTATACTGCAGTCATCTTCCACTGGGAAGACTGATGCAAAATACACATTCAGTTCCTCTGCCCTCTCTGCATCTCTCATTACGATATCTCCAGCGTCATTTTGTATTGGTCCTATATCTATCCTCAACTCTCTTTTACCCTTTATAAACTTAAAAAAGCTCTTCATATCTTCTTTGATATTAGTCACCAGCTTCCTCTCATAATTCATCCTTTCCTTCCTAATAACCTTCTTAGTTTCCTTCTGCAAGTTTTCAAATGCTTCCCAATCCTCTATCTTCCCACTAGCTCTGGCTTCCTTGTATGCCCTCTCTTTTGCTTTTACTTTGGCTCTGACTTCACTTGTTACTTGACTATGAAATACTGTCACATTGAATTTTATTTTTCCCTCTCAAATTTCAACGTGAACTCCATCATATCGTGATCACTCTTCCCTGAGGGTTCCTTAACCTTAAGCTCTCTTATCACCTCTGGATCACTGCACAACACCCAATCCAGCACATCTAGTGGGGTGAACAACAAGCTCTTTCAAAGAGCCATCCCTTAGACGTTCTACAAATTCTCTCTCTTGAGGTTCAGTACTGACCTGGTTTTCCCAATCCACTTTCATGTTAAAATCCGCAACGATTTTAATTAGAATTGTAACATTACCCTTATTACATGCCTTTTCCAGCTCCCTTTGTAATCTCAACCCCACATCATGGTTACTATTTGGAGGCCTATATATGATACCCATAATGTTTTTTTTACCATCCACCCACAAAGATTCATCATTCTTTGATCCTATGTCACCTCTTTATAAAGATGTAATTCCATCTCTTACCAACAGGGCCACACCACCGCCTATGCCTACCTGCGTTCTTTCAATACAACATATATGCTTTGATGTTAAACTCCCATCTATGGCCTTCTTTCAGCCACGACTGATGGCCACAATGTCATACTGGCCAATCTCTAATTGCACCACGAGTTTGTCCACCTTATTCTGAACGCTACGCACATTTAAATACAGCACCTTCAGTCCTGCATTCTTCACGCTTCTGGATTTCTTATCTGTGGTACAATTTAACTCTTTGCTCTGTCTGCATTTCTAACCAATCATTGGTTTGTAAACAAGATTTATTTGTGACCAACTTTTATTGAATTTCTGTAACAAATTAATTTCTGTAATAGGGTATGGGGGTATACTGAGGATTCCTCAGAACCAAACAGCAGAAAACTACCCCATCAGTGCAGGGATCAAATTGATGTATCAAATATTCACAGATTGGACAGCGTTGAGGAAAGTTTGACACACACAATGAAGCAATTATTTACATGTACTTGTTAGTGTGTGTTAGAACAGGTCCAGTCCACTTACCCCCAGGTCATCGTACTTTGTCTGGGATAAAGTCCTCGATGAATCAATAAATATTCTGTAAGTTCACAGTCCTGCAACACCTGTACTAGATAAGATACAAGTACTGGAAGCTGACCGAGCCTTGGGAGCTAGCACACTGCATCCCAGTGATCTGAAAGAGGTCCTCATGGAACTGTGGTTGGTCCAACATTTCTAGAGATTTGGAAATTGTTGCTATGGATTGAAGTTAGTAAGTGTGACCCCAGTGCCAAACAAAAGATGGAGCCAAAAGAGGATCACTGCCCTATTGGCGGGACATCCCTATGGCTGGATCCTATGGTAAAGAATGGAATTACATAACTTCTAGGAGAGAATATTAGGATTGAGGATGGAGACACAAGAGACAATAGATGTTGGAATCTCAGGCAAGTCCAGCAGCATCTGGAATCATTGACATTTTGGGTCAAAATCCTGCCTCAGTATTTAATCAGGACTGATAAATCAACACAGGGTACTGAACCAACAGTTCTGTTCATCTACTGGAGTTTGAAAGGGAGAATATGACTACAGCTGTGATGGACCCTGATGTACACAGTGACACTGTGATCTCTGTCTTGCAGGCCAATGTTAGGCTGTCTTTCAGAAGAGTGACTCCTCACAAGATGGCAAACCCTAAAGAGTACCTGGTAAGGTTCTGAAAACTTGTGCCAAGCAACTTGGAGTAGTGTGAGCTGCCTTAATGACTATCACCCAGTAGCACTCACATCTATGGTGATGAAATGCATTGAGAGGTTGGTCATGCGAGAATGAACTCCTGCCTCAGCAAGGACCTAGACCCACTGTAATTTGCCTATTGCTACAATCGGTCGACAGCGGACGCAAGCTCAATGGCTCTTCACTCAGCCTTAGATCACCTGGGCAATACAAACACCCATGTCAGTTCGTTTACTATCGTTCAGCGTTTAACACCATCATTCCTACAGTGCTGATTGATAAGCTACAGAACCTAGACTTCTGTAACTCCCTCTGTAATTGGATCCTCGACTTCCTAACCAGAAAACCACAATCTGTGTGGATCGATGTCTCCTCCTCGCAGATGATCAACACTAGCTCATCTCAGGGGTGTGTGCTTAGCCCTCTGCTCTACTCTCTCTACACCCATGACTGTGTGGCTTGTCATAACTCAAATGCCATCTATAAATTTGCTGATGATACAGCCATTGTTGGCAGAACCTCAGATGGAGACGAGGGGGTGTACTGGAGTGAGGTACATCAGCTAGTTGAGTGGTATCACAGCAACAACCTTGCACTCAAGGTCACTAAGACCAAAGAGTTGATTAGGGACTATAGAAAGGGTTGGATAGGGAACACAAACCAATCCTCGTAGAGGGAGTAGAATTGGAGAGAGTGAGCAGTTTCAAGTCCCTAGGTGTCATGAGGGGAGGTGTTGGAGTTGTTGAAATAGATTAGGACAGATAAGTCCCCGGGACCTGACGGAATATTCCCCAGGCTGCTCCACGAGGCGAGAGAAGAGATTGCTGAGCCTCTCCCTAGGATCTTTATGTTCTCGTTGTCTACGGGAATGGTACCGGAGGATTGGAGGGAGGCGAATGTTGTCCCCTTGTTCAAAAAAGGTAGTAGGGATAGTCTGGGTAATTATAGACCAGTGAGCCTTACGTCTGTGGTGGGAAAGCTGTTGGAAAAGATTCTTAGAGATAGGATCTATAGGCATTTAGGGAATCATGGCCTGATCAGGGACAGTCAGCAAGGCTTTGTGAAGGGCAGATCGTGTCTAACAAGCCTGATAGAGTTCCTTGAGGAGGTGACCAGGCATATAGATGAGGGTAGTGCTGTGGATGTGATCTGTATGGATTTTAGTAAGGCATTTGACAAGGTTCCACACGGTAGGCTTATTCAGAAAGTTAGAAGGCATGGGATCCAGGGATGTTTGGCCAGGTGGATTCAGAATTGGCTTGCCTGCAGAAGGCAGAGGGTGGTGGTGGAGGGAGTACGTTCAGATTGGAGGATTGTGACTAGTGGTGTCCCACAAGGATCTGTTCTGGGACCTCTACTTTTTGTGATCTTTATTAACGACCTGGATGTGGGGGTAGAAGGGTGGGTTGGCAAGTTTGCAGATGACACAAAGGTTGGTGGTGCTGTAGATAGTGTAGAGGATTGTTGAAGATTGCAGAGAGACATTGATAGGATGCAGGAGTGAGCTGAGAAGTGGCAGATGGAGTTCAACCCAGAGAAGTGTGAGGTGGTACACTTTGAAAGGACAAACTCCAAGGCAGAGTACAAAGTAAATGGCAGGATACTTGGTAGTGTGGAGGAGCAGAGGGATCTCAGGGTACATGTCCACAGATCCCTGAAAGTTGCCTGACAGGTGGATAGGGTAGTTAAGAAAGCTTATGGGGTGTTAGCTTTCATAAGTCAAGGGATAGAGTTTAAGAGTCGCGATATAATGATGCAGCTCTATAAAACTCTGGTTAGGCCACACTTGGAGTACTGTGTCCAGTTCTGGTTACCTCACTATAGGAAGGATGTGGAAGCATTGGAAAGGGTACAGAGGAGATTTACCAGGATGCTGCCTGGTTTAGAAAGTATGCATTATGATCAGAGATTAAGGGAGCTAGGGCTTTACTCTTTGGAGAGAAGGAGGATGAGAGGAGACATGATAGAGGTGTACAAGATAATAAGAGGAATAGATAGAGTGGATAGCCAGCGCCTCTTCCCCAGGGCACCACTGCCCAATACAAGAGGACATGGCTTTAAGGTGAGGGGTGGGAAGTTCAACGGGAATATTAGAGGAAGGTTTTTTACTCAGAGAGTGGTTGGTGCGTGGAATGCACGGCCTGAGTCAGTGGTGGAGGCAGATACACTAGTGAAGTTTAAGAGACTACTAGATAGGTATATGGAGGAATCTAAGGTGGGGGCTTATATGGGAGGCAGGGTTTGAGGGTCGGCACAACATTGTGGGCCCAAGAGCCTGCACTGTGCTGTACTATTCTATGTTCTATCTTTGAATATCCAACCCTTTCTATAGTCCCAACATATTGATACAGTTATCAAGGAGGCAATACAGCGACTAGATTTCATTAGGGACTTGGTTTGTCACCTAAGACACTTGAAAACTTCTACAGGTGTACCATGGAGAGCATTCTGACAGGCTGCATCACTGTCTGGTGTGAGGGGGCTACTGCACAGGATCAAAAGAAGCTACAGAAAGTTGCAGAATTAGTTAGCTCTATCTCAGGTACTAGCCTCTATAGTATCCAAGACATCTTCAAGGACTAGTGGGCCAGAAAGGCAGCATCCATCATTAAGGACCCCCACCAGCCAGGACATTCCTCTTCTCATTGTTACCATCAGGAAGGAGGTACAGAAGCCTGAAGGCACACACTCAGTGATTCAGGAACAGCTTCTTCCCCTCTGCCATCTGATTCCTAAAAGTGAGGTCCATGAACACTACCTCACTTTTCTTATTTCTGTTTGTGAACTATTTTTAATTTAACTATTTAATATACATACATATCTTTTCTTATATTATTATGTATTGCATTGTACTGTTGCCACTATATTAACAAATTTGACGACATATGCTGGAGATATTAAACCCGATTCTGATTCTTATTCTGAGTTCTGTGAACAGACAGGAGTCAGCCAATAGACGCAGGGATTTGGATTTTCAGAATGCTGTGACACTGTACTACAGGATATTGATCAGCAAGGACAGAGCACATGGAGTTGGGCTTACAGACTGATCAGGATCACAATGGTCATCGGACAGAAAGAAAAGGCTCGGAATGAATGGGCCTCTCTGAGTTTGGCCAGGTTACAGCTCCTTGTGTTCAGCAGGGAACAGTAGTTAGCGTCCAAACAGTCATAATCTAC
Organism: Mobula birostris; assembly: GCF_030028105.1. NCBI lineage: Eukaryota > Metazoa > Chordata > Chondrichthyes > Myliobatiformes > Myliobatidae > Mobula > Mobula birostris. The sequence continues at coordinate 779,841 of NC_092386.1, forward strand.
ATCAACACTTTGATTGTTGGATCAATTGCCCTCTATACGGATTTGCTGACCTCACCAAACCAGTGGCAGAACATCACGGGCAAACACTCCCTGTCTTTGGTACTATCAACCTTGGGCACTGCCTCAAACAGCTCCCCACTGTCCAGGACAGACCATCTTCTCACATCTCCCATCAGGCAGCAAATACAGAAGCCTGAAGTTCCACATCAGCAGGTTCAAGAACAGATACTTCCCTCCAACCATTTGCTTTTACAACAATCTGCATAACCATAAGCCCTACCTCAGTATAGCAACACTAGATTTGTGTTCCTGCTTGTAAATGTATAGTGATATTTTTTTCAGGTGAATGCTGCTTTCATGGTACTATGCTCCTGTGATGCTGCTGCCAGTACGTCTCTTCTTGCCCCCACGTGCAGACAGCAAAAGGACGAGATGGAAAGGAATATCAAGGGGTATATGGACAAGGATATGGAATAGGCATCAACATGACAGATGCACTTGCACCAGGAAAATACTGAAGTAGGAAGAGAGGATTTTTAGACAATACAGCAGGTTTGAGATAGCGGAGCCATTGCTTTGTGGATTTTGAGCTTGAGATTTGAGGGGTGGCCAGTCAGAACATTTGGCAGGGTTGAGAACAGCATTCTTTCTTTTTTATTGCACAGTTAGATTAGTGGGAATATGAGGCAGGATAAAGGAATGCCCCTCTTGTGGGTTGTGGGAAGGCCAGGACACATCCATTGTCTTTGATGGCGACACCTGCAAGAACTGAATCCAGTTGCAGCTTCTTACGACCATGTTAGAAAACTAGAGCTTGAGCTGGATGATCTCCAGATCACTGGGAGGCTGGGATACAGGGTGAGGGCAAGGAGATGGAAACGAAAACCGGGAACCCGCAACAGGACTGGACAAGAGAGCTAGGAGCCCGGGCTTGGACTCTGAGCCAGAGACTGGACAAGGACCTAGAACCTGGGTCTAGCCTCTGGCTCGGACCCCAGAACTAGGCAAGGACGAGGCTTGGCTGGCAGCCAGGACGTGGCTGGAGTCTTAAGGCTTGGGGCTAGAGACTAGAGACTTGGCTTAGCTGGAGGCAGGAGGCTGGAGTCTTCAGGCTTGAGGCTAGAGACTACAGACTTGAGGCGAGGCTTGGCAGAAGGCAGGAGGCTGGAGTCCTCAGGCTTGAGGCTAGAGTCTAGAGACTCAAAGCGAGGCTTGGCAGGAGGCAGGAGGCTGGAGTCAGGCTTGAGGCTAGAGGCTAGAGACTAGAGGCGAGGCTTGGCAGGAGGCAGGAGGCTGGAGTCCTCAGGTTTGAGGCTAGAAGCTAGAGACTTGAGGCGAGGCTTGGCAGGGTTCTCCTGGGCAGGGTACGCTTCTCCTGGGCAAGATGGGGTTCTCCTGGGCAGGACGCGGATCACCACCCGACAGAGGCAAGGGACAGGAAGGGACAGAACCAACCGCAGATAACAGCAAGGCTGCCTGGCTTATCTGATGGAGGCAAGGGACAGGAAGGGACAGAACCAACTGCAGGTAACGGCAATACAGCCTGGCTTACCCGGCGGAGGCAAGGGACAGGAATGGAGCTAGGTACGGGGTGGCTCCAGGACAAGACTGAAGGCGAGAGTTCCCAGCAAGACCAGGCAAGGTTTCAGGCAATGCAAGGCAAAACGAGAACTTCAGGCGAGGCGAGAGTTACTGGCAAGACAAGGCAGGGCTTCAGGCAAGGAAACAGAAGGCTGAGGAAGGGATACAAGGAGTAAGGACAAGAACAGTCCAGCAGCCACGCCCTGCTCTCTGAAGGTATTTATGCAGCCAGCCCCAACGAGCATCAGCTGCCTCAATTAGCTCAACAAGAACAGAAACAGGGTAGACAGGAAAACCTGGAGCAAGGGCCGATGGACCTGACTATGTACCGGAATACAGACTTCACGGATTGGACCATGACAGAGAATGGGAACCAGAGTGCCAGGGCAGAGACTACAGAGGTCTGGGGGAAAATGTTGTTAAGCCCACATGGAAGGACAGGAAGCAAAAGATTGAACATAGTGGGAATAATGTTCTCAGTTCAACCTAATTCAATGCAAGGAGTATTTTCAGAAAGGCGGATGAACTTAGGGTTTGGATCAGCACCTGGAATTACGACAGTGTGGCCATTATTGAGGCTTCATTGCAGGAGGGGCAGAATGGCAGCTCAATGTTGCAGGTTTCTGTTGTTTTAAGCATGATAGAGCAGTGTTGATCAAAGGAGGAGGGGTGGCATTACTAGTCGGAAAATGTCACGGCACTGCTCAATCAGGACAGGCTGGAGGGTTTCTCTACTGAAGCTACATGGGTAGAACTGAGGAATGAGAAAGGGATGACCACACTAATGGGAGGCCACATCTGCCAGCTAGGCACTAAGGGTTCAGATGACGATGACACTAATGGGATTATACTATAGATGACCCAAAGGTATAATTACCTTGGTAGCTTTATATCACAAGATGCCAGAAGTAAAGTAACTTCCAAAAAATCAAAAAATTAGAAGAGGTGACAAAGAGTAAGAAGATGTTGAATTGTTGTCATAGAGTCACAGAGACATAGAGTACAGAAACAGGCCCTTTGGCCCATCTAGTCTATGCCTAAATCATTTAAACTGCCTACTCACACCAACCTGCACTGGGACCATAGCCCTCCATATCCCTACCATTCATGTACCTATCCAAACCTCTCAAACATTGAAATTGAGCTTGCATGCACCACTTGCACAGGCAGCTCATTCCACACTGTCATATCCCTCTACGTGAGTAAGTTTCCCCTCATGGTCCCTTAACCTTTTTAACTTTCACCCTTAACCCATGACCTCTGGTTGTGGTTCCACCCAACCTCAGTGGAAAATGCCTGCTTGCACTTGCCCTATCTATACCCCTCATAATTTTGTATACCTCTATCAAATCTCTCAATCTTCGACGTTCTAAGGTATATAGTCCTAACCAATTCAATCTTTCTTTATAACTCACGTCCTCCAGACCTGGCAACATCCTTCTAAATTGTCTCTATCTTTATTATTTCAAACTTGTTTACATCACCTAGGTAGGTGACGAAAACTACACACAATACTCCAAATTAGGACTCACCTACATCTTACAAAACTTCAACACAACATTCCATCTCCTGCACTCAATACATTGAGTTATGAAGGCCAACATGCCAAAAGCTTTCTTTACCACCCTGTCTATCTGTGATGCCACTTTCTTTACGACCCTGTCCATCTCAGGACTCGCACCACCACGTCCAGGAACAGGTATTGCCCCTCACCTATTGATCTCAGGACTCACACCACCACGTCCAGGAACAGGTATTGCCCCTCACCTATCGATCTCAGGACTCACACCACCACATCCAGGAACAGGTATTGCCCCTCACCTATCGATCTCAGGACTCGCACCACCGCGTCCAGGAACAGGTATTGCCCCTCACCTATCGATCTCAGGACTCGCACCACCGCGTCCAGGAACAGGTATTGCCCCTCACCTATCGATCTCTTGAACCAAACAGGATAACTTAGCTTCTCTTGCCCCTTCATTGAAATGTTCGCACAACCTATGGATTCACTTCAAAGAACTCTTCATCTAATGTTCTTGGTATTTATTGCTTATTTATTTATTGTTTTCATTGTTTCTTTCTTTTTGTATTTGCTCAGTTTGTTGTCTTTTGCATGCTGACTGAGTGTCCAAGTTGGTGTGGTCTTTCATTTATTCTGTTACAGTTATTATTCTATTGGGGATTTATTGAGTATGCACAAGAAAATGAATCTCAGGGTTGTGTATGGTTCCATGTAGACACTTTGATAAAAATTAACTTTTAACTTTGAAGGGAGGGAGACAGAAGAAAAGAAACTATTGCCCATTTAGCTTGACTTCACTGGTTGGGAAGATGTTGCACTAGATTACTAAGAATGATTTCTCGGTATTTGAAGACACATGATAAAATAGACAGAAAGCTTCCTTTCAAAACTATTCACATTCATTGAGGAAATAATCAGACCATAAGACCATAGGAGCAGAATTAGGTCATTTGGCCCATCGAGTCTGCTCTGCCATTTCTAAACGGGGAATGAAGATGTGGTGAGGATATTTCCTCTAATGGGAGACTCTGGTACCAGAGTACAAGAATGTCCCTTTAGAACAGAGATGAGGAGGATTTCTTTACCAGAGGGAGGTGAATCTGTGGAATTCATTGGCACAAACGGCTGTGGAGGCCAAATAATTGGGTATACTTAAAGAAGAGGTTTATATAACCATATAACAGTTACAACATGGAAACAGGCCATCTCGGCCCTTCTAGTCTCTGCCGAACTCTTACTCTCACCTAGTCCCACCGACCTGCACTCAGCCCATAACCCTCCATTCCTTTCCTGTCCATATATCTATCCAATTTAACGTTAAACAACAACATCAAACCTGCCTCAACCACTTCTGCTGGAAGCTCGTTCCACACAGCTACCACTCTCTGAGTAGAGAAGTTCCCCCTCATGTTACCCCTAAACTTTTGTCCTTTAACTCTCAACTCATCTCTTGTTTGAATCTTCCCCACTCTCAATGGAAAAAGCCTACCAATGTCAACTCTATCAATTTCCCTCATAATTTTAAACACCTCTATCAAGTCCCCCCTCAACCTTCTATGCTCCAAAGAATAAAGACCTAACTTGTTCAACCTTTCTATGTAACTTAGGAGATGAAACCCAGACAACATTTTAGTAAACCTCCTCTGTACTCTCTCAATTTTATTGACATCTTTCTGATAATTTGGTGACCAGAACTGTACACAATACTCCAAGTTTGGCATTACCAATGCCCTATACAATTTCAACATTACTTCCCAACTCCTATACTCAATGCTCTGATTAATAAAGGCCAGCATACCAAAACCTTTCTTTACCACCCTATCCACATGAGATTCACCTTCAGGGAACTATGCACCATTATTCCTAGATCCTTCTGTTCTACAGCATTCTTCAATGCCCTACCATTTACCATGTATGTCCTATTTTGATTAGTCCTACCAAAATGTAGCACCTCACATTTATCAGCATTAAACTCCATCTGCCATCTTTTAGCCCACTCTTCTAACTGTCCTAAATCTCTCTGCAATCTTTGAAAACCTACCTCATCATTCACAACGCCACCTATCTTAGTATCATCTGCATACTTACTAATCCAATTTAACACCCCATCATCCAGATCATTAATATACATAACAAGCAACACTGGACCCAGTACAGATCCCTGAGGCACACCGCTACACACGTTTAAATGACATTCATTTCTCTATTACATCCTTCCCATTAAACAAATTGTCCCAATCCAGGAGATCCAACACTGCCCCTTCTCTAGTTGGTACCTCTATGTATTGCTCCAAAAAACTACCTTGCACACATTTGACAAATTCCAAACCATCCAGCCCTTTTACAGAATGGGCTTCCCGGTCTATGTGTGGAAAATTAAAATCTCCCACAATCACAACCTTGTGCTTACTACAAATATCTGATATCTCCTTACAAATTTGCTCCTCCAGTTCTGGGTCCCCATTAGGTGGTCTATAATACACCCTATAAGTGTCACAACATTTTTCCTATTCCTCAATTCCACCTAAATAGCCTCCCTAGACGAGTCCACTAATCTATCCTGCCAGAGCACCCCAGTTATATATTCTCTGACAAGCAATGCAACACCTCCCCCTCTTGCCCCTCCTGTTCTATCACACCTGAAGCAACGAAATCCTGGAATATTTAGTTGCCAATCACACCCCTCCTGCAACCACGTTTCACTAATAGCTACAACGTCATATTTCCAGGTATCAATCCATGCTCTAAGATCATCCACCTTTCTTACAATGCTCCTAGATTTAAAATAGATGCATTTAAGAAACTCTCCACCTCCTACTCTCTGTTTATCCTTAATGGAACAAACAACTTTGTTATCATTTTCTTCCTTTTCCCCTACATCAACCTCCCATCTCCTAGTCTCTTAATTTGATTCCCTCCCCCCAACCATTCTAGTTTAAAGTCACCTCAGGAGCCCTCGCAAATCTCCCCGCCAGGATATTGGTCCCCCTAGGATTCAAGTGCAACCCGTCCCCTTTGTACAGATCAATCAGTGGTCCCAATGATCCAAAAACTTGAATCCCTGTCCCCTGCTCCAATCCCTCAGCCATGCATTTATCCTCCACCTCATTGCATTCCTACTCTCACTGTCGCGTGGCACAGGCAGTAATCCCGAGATTACTACCTTTGCGGTCCTTTTTCTCAACTCCCTATATTCTCCTTTCAGGACCTCTCCCCTTTTCCTACCTATGTCATTGGTACCTATATGTACCACGACCTCTGGCTCCTCACCCTCCCACTTCAGGATATCTTGGACGCGATCAGAAACATGCCGGACACTGGCACCAGGGAGGCAAACTACCATCCGTGTGTCTGGACTGCGTCCACAGAATCGCCTATCTGACCCCCTAACTATTGAGTTTATCGGCTCTTGATTCGTCAGGGCGCCAAAGGTTACTGCGAGAAATCAGGAGAATTGTGTAGAGAGAGATAATAACGAAGCTATTACGTAACAGAAGTGCGGACTCAGTGGGTGGAGTACTATACTTTATTTCAGCTCCGACGCCTTATGATCGTATGGTAACGTATACGCACTAAATTGCACAGTTGTATTTATGCCATTTAACAGGAGAAAACGGTCATCCTTACCTAAAACTTCACTGTAATACGAATTCCAATAGGACCATATTTCTTCAAATATCCACTGATACATAAAAGTGTAAAACACATTCTGAACTCTCTCCGGAAAAGACATCTTATCAGAAAACTCTGACAGGGAAGTCGGTACATAGGAAGGAGGAGCAGGCAGCTGCCCGCAGAGTCTCTCCGCAACAAACCCCGGGGAGAATCTCAGACTGAAGATAAAGGGAATGCCCAGCTTCAGGGCCAGAATATCTCCACAGTAATAGGCAGGATCACTCAACAACACTTTGAACGCAGACTCCCGCAGTCTCTCCAGCAGTTTGTCGTTCTTTAATACCCCGTCACAGACCTCTCGCATCATTTTGTTAGCATTTTCCACGATCTTTGAAAATTTTCTGTAGGCACCCCAGTGGGACAGGAAAGGCTTCTCATTTGTCCAGAATTCTACTATATCATTCAAAAGCCCATCGTTATCCACTATGGTAAACGGCACCTCAAATACTTCAAACTGTACGGGTGAGGGCTCGGAGTAGTTGACGAAAAGTGACGCTGAATTTACAGCCACCGTGACATTGTGACCCCGGGCGATCAGTTCATTGATAATAGATTTTGCATTGATCCAGTGGCTTCCCTCCGCTGGCCAGATCAGTATGTTTTCGGGAGCTGCTCGCTGGTAAAAAAACAAGAGCACAAACAGGAGCCCGAGTTGCATCGTGTCCGAGCAACGGCTCCCAGCTGAAGTTCTGGTCACCTTGTTGTGTATATGGTCTGCTTACGCAACTAAGTTATTAAACGCTGGAGACGGGAACTAAATACAGGAAGAGTCCAAACTTTTACACACACTGATATATAAATCCATGCGCGCCTAATAGCGCATGCAACGACGTGGTACTAAAGCATAAACTAGTCCCCTATTCTAATACTGTATAGGCTCTACGGTACCCTCCTCCCCTTTTATTTTAATAGTGTATCAACTGTTTTCTTTACTGGGGCACTGTGCTAAACAAATATGTTTATCCTTAACATACAAACGCCTACCATTTGTTCACACATTTTAACAAAGTAACTTAATGATATCAAATTATAACAAGCCTTTTTTTTACTTTTTACTTTTGGTCTAAGACCCATTTCTAACTCAAAACTCTGAGGAGGTCTTCTCTGCCTCTCCAGGTGACGTCTGTCCAGAAACGTTTGCTTTGGGTAATGAGTCTACACAGGTACATCAGGTGGGTCCTCAGCACTGATGACAGGCTTATCTGTGGATGAGGCTGATGTGATCACATCAGGAGTGTTTGCTTCTATGTCAGGGGAGTCCGGGCAAGGTGTTGTTGTGTTTTTCACCTGAGCATCCAGGATTTGGTCCACGTGACGTCTCATACGTTCTCTCCCACCTCCACTGTATACATCAGTGGCCTGTCTATGGTGGAAATTGTACCCGGCTGCCACTTTTCGGTCCGGTAATCACCTGCAAGAACTGACTGTCTCACACTGAAGCTCCGGGTGGACTTAGCATTCAAGTGTTTGAACTCTCTGTTCTCCACATCACGCCGTACATCTGGTTTGAGAAGATCCATGCCGGACCTTAGGTTCCTGTTCAGAAACATCATCGCTGGAGTCTGATTCGTGGTTGCGTGTACTGCATTACGATAGGCAAGGAGGAAGCTGTCTATCTTGTGTTGCAGTGGTCGATTTTCGCTGTCCATTGACTTGATGGCTTTCTTGAACGTCTGCACAAATCTTTCTGCCAAGCCATTTGTGGAGGGATGGTAAGGGGCAGATGTAAAGTGCTTGATCCCATCGTTCTTCACAAAACTTTGGAATTCTTCAGCGATAAATTGCCATCCACTCTCTGTACAGATTTGTTCTGGCATGCCATTCCTGGTGAACATGGTGCTCAGAACTGTAATGGTCTTTTCCAAGGAACACACATGAAAGTTGCTGGTGAACGCAGCAGGCCAGGCAGCATCTCTAGGAAGAGGTACAGTCGACGTTTCAGGCCGAGACCCTTCGTCAGGACTAACTGAAGGAAGAGTTAGTAAGAGATTTGAAAGTGCGAGGGGGAGGGGGAGATCCAAAATGATAGCAGACGACAGGAGGGGGAGGGATAGAGCCAAGAGCTGGACAGCTGATTGGCAAAAGGGATACAAGAGGATCATGGGACAGGAGGTCCGGGAAGAAAGACAAGGGGGGGGGGGAACCCAGAGGATGGGCAAGGGGTATAGTCAGAGGGACGGAGGGAGAAAAAGGAGAGTGAGAGAAAGAATGTGTGTATAAAAATAAAAAACGGATGGGGTACGAGGGGGAGGTGGGGCATTAGCGGAAGTTAGAGAAGTCGATGTCATGCCATCAGGTTGGAGGCTACCCAGACGGAATATAAGGTGTTGTTCCTCCAACCTGAGTGTGGCTTCATTTTTACAGTAGAGGAGGCCGTGGATAGACATGTCAGAATGGGAATGGGATGTGGAATTAAAATGTGTGGCCACTGGGAGATCCTGCTTTCTCTGGCGGACAGAGCGTAGGTGCTCAGCAAAGCGGTCTCCCAGTCTGCGTCGGGTGTCGCCTATATATAGAAGGCCACATCGGAAGCACCGGACGCAGTATATCACCCCAGCCGACTCACAGGTGAAGTCAGTTGTCCAGCTCTTGGCTCCATCCCTCCCCCTCCTGTCTTCTCCTATCATTTTGGATCTCCCCCTTCCCCTCCCACTTTCAAATCTCTTACTAACTCTTCCTTCAGTTAGTCCTGACGAAGGGTCTCGGCCTGAAACGTCGACTGTACCTCTTCCTAGAGATGCTGCCTGGCCTGCTGCGTTCACCAGCAACTTTGATGTGTGTTGCTTGAACTTCCAGCATCTGCAGAATTCCTGTTGTTTGGTCTTTTCCAATGTGGCTGTCTTCATTTTGATGACCTCTGGCCATTTGGAATGTGCATCGAAGGCGATTAAAGAGATAGAGTCCATGAATACTCCAGCAAAGTCCATGTGCACTCGTTGCCATGGTGATGAGGGCCACTCCCACGGATGGAGAGGGGCTTCTGGTGGTGTGTTCTGGGCCTTTTGACATCCAGAGCAGTTCTTGGTCAAGTCCTCAATCTGTTTATCGATTCCTGGCCACCACACATAAGCACAGGCAGGACCTTTCATCTTCAAGGTACCGAGGTGCCCCTCGTGCAGTTCCTCCAGCACCCTGGTGTGTAGCTTGGGATGAATCACAACTCGTGAGCCACACATTAGTGTTCCCTGACACACTGACAACTGCTCCTTCCTCGCTGAGAAGGCTGGAAACAGTGTGTTACCCAGCGCTGGCCATCCCTTTACCGTGATGTCATACACTTTTGACAACGTAGGGTCATTGCGTGTTTCCCTTTCAATGAGGCTGTTTGTCACTGGTAATAGTTCAGCTATTGTTGTGTGAAAGACCTCTGCTGAATACATTTGTGTAGTTATCTCAGAAGTGGGCAGTGGTAAATGTGACAAACCATCTGCGTTGCCGTGTAGCTTGGTCCCCTTGTGTTCAGTGTCATACCTGTGACCTCCTAAGAAAAGAGACCATCGCTGCAGCCTTTGTGCTGTCATCACTGGAATGTCTTTTCCTGGGTTGAAGATTGACATGAGAGGCTGATGGTCAGTCAACAGGGTAAACTTTTGACCATACAGGTAGTGACTGAATTTCTTGACTCCCCACATGAGGCTTAGGGCCTCTCTGTCAATCTGTGCGTAGTTGTGTTCAGCTGAAGTTAACATTCTTGAGGCAAAGGCTATTGGTCTTTCGGAGCCATCTGGAAACTTGTGTGATAACACAGCTCCTATCCCATGGGGTGAGGCATCACAAGTCAGTCGGATTGGTAAGGAGGGGTCAAAGTGCGCGAGCACCCCTTCCGAAGTTATGAGTCTTTTAGTTTTTTGAAACACTTTCTCACAGCTCTCAGTCCACTTCCATTGTGTCCCTGTCTGTAATAGTGCATTTAGTGGCTGTAGGACTGTGGACAGGTGAGGCAATAACTTGTGGTAATAGTTCACTAGTCCAAGATATGCTCTCAGCTGAGACACATTTTCAGGTGGTGGTGCCTTAAGCACCGCTTCTATCTTGTCTTGAGACGTGTGTAAGCCATCCTTGTTGATCACATGCCCACAGTAGGAGATTTCCTTTTTGAAAAACTCACATTTCTGTCAATTAGCTCTGAGCCTATATTCTCGTAACCTGGTGAGCACTTGTTCAAGGTTAGAAAGATGTCCGTCATCATCTTTGCCGGTGACAATGATGTCATCCAGGTAACACTGAGTCCCTGGAATCCCCTGCAGGACCTGGTCCATTGCCCTTTGCCAGATTGCAGGAGCTGATACTATCCCAAACACCAACCTGTTGTACTGGTAAAGTCCTTTCTGTGTACTTATTGTCAGGTATTTCATCTTGGATGCTTCATCGATTTCCATTTGGAGATAAGCCTGGGCCAAATCGATTTTTGTGAAATGTTCCCCTCCTGACAGGGAAGCAAAGATGTCCTCAATACGAGGTAGAGGATACTGTACTGTGCGGAGAACCGGGTTAACAGTCACTTTAAAGTCTCCACATATGCGCACCTTGCTTTGTTTTCCTGGTTTTGTGCTGGAGGTTTTCTTCATCACTGCGTGGCCCATTAACTCCAATCCACCTTTGACAGGACCCCAGTCTGCTCCAGATTTTTCAGCTCTGCCTCCGCTGTAAGACGGATTGCATATGGCACTGGTCTGGCTTTGTGAAATTTCGGACATTTATTTTTCTTAATCTCAATCTTTGCGTTCATGCCCTGAAGTGTTCCTATTCCTTTCATGAACACTTCCTCAGAGTCAGCAAGTGTTTGTGACAGTCTCTCAGATGTTGCCTTGCTGCCCTCCTTTGCTGACACAACTAGTGCCTTGATGGTGTGCCAGTCCAACTGGATTTTCCTGAGCTATTCACGTCTCAGCAACCGTGGTCCTCCATTTTTCAATACATAGAGGTTCAGCTGCTGTGTTTTGTCTCCGTAGGTCACTGTCACTTTAATCTTACCTTTGGGATGCACTCTTTGTAAGTCTCTAGCAGAATTTTAGTTCACCTCAGAGGTATGTGAGAAAACAGTAATTTATAATTGTGTACAGAGATCACTGTTAAAGCCGAGCCTGTGTCCAACTCCACTTTCAGTCTCACGCCTGCCACTTGTGGTGTGATCCATATTACTCTTCGATCATCTGTCTCTTTCACGCCGTGAAGCTGCAGACGAGACAATTCAGTTTTGTCTGAGTCGTGTTCATCAGAACTGCTTTCTTCCATTTTGTGTACATTGTTGTGTTTTCCTTTCTGGGGTTTCTTGTTTCTCTGTATTTTGTCCTTTTTCTGCTGTTCACTAGCTTTGCATACTCTTCCAATGTGGCCCTGTTTGCCACAGTTTCTGCATTGTTTCTCTTTGAACCAACAGTCCTCAGGGTCATGTGACACATTCCCACAACGGTGACATTTCTTTCCTCCATTTTTGTTCAGTGACATTTTATTTGTAGCATATTCCAGCGATTTTTGTTGTATCTCTGAAGCACCCTGTGCTGCTGTTTCCATTGATATTGCAATGTTCAGCGCGTCCTCGAATGTAAGGTCTTCTTCACCCAGGAGCTTCTTCTGTGTGGTTTCACAGTGCATGCTACACACTAACCTGTCCCTCAGTACGTCCAATAGTCCAGCTCCAAATTGACAATGTTCTGATAATCTGCGCAATTCAGCACAATATTCAGAAATGCTTTCATTTTTGCTTTGATTCTGTTTGTGAAATTTAAATCTTTCAGCAATGACCAGTGGTTTGGAGTTTAAATGCTGTTGGAGAGTGTCTACTATTTGCTTGAACGTTTTGTCAGCTGGCTTTTCAGGGGTTAACAAGCTCCATAGCAGCCCGGAAGTTCTTGCTCCCATAACACTGAGGCTAAATCCACACTGAGCCGGTGAATTTTGAAAACGCTGGTGTTGTGATAAAACGATAGGTGTTCGCACCAGGCATTTCTGAAAATACCTCCATTCTCATTAAAACTGGTATTTGGGCAAATCCCCTCCTACTGGGCAGGCACGCAGGACACAGCTACAGAAAACAAGCCAAGAAGAAATGGTATACTATTTCCGTTTCCTCCTCTTAGTTCAAGAAAACAATGAAATGCCGATCTGCCACCACCATCTGTTCCGGCATGTCATGACAGTGTTTTTAAAAAGCTCCGATTACCCCATAAACACTACACTACCCAGCCGGCGTTTTCAGATTTATACACTCTGGAGAGCGTTTCAGAAAAGCTCCATTTTCAGTGGAGGAAAACGCCATTTCAGTGTTGACGAGGCCGGAGTAAGACGCTGGCTTTCTTTTCATCATTAACAGCGTTAGCATCACAATATAACTCCACTCTTTCAATGTAAGTCACCCAGTTTTCAATGCCACTATCAAATGCTGTCATGATTCCAATCATTGCCATCTTTGTTACGTTGATTTAGCTCCGTCTTTCCTTGTTTCCTTTTTAGCTAGCTCCTAGCAGTCACTGCACGTTTCACTTGACTTACGTGTCCTTTTTGCTAGCGCAGGGAGCGTACTCCGTCTAGATGCGTGTGTCGCTCCTATTCATTTCCCTTCTCTCTCTTCTCCTCCGAGTGTTGTTATCAACTAAAGCACGGTGTTCCGGTAAGATGCAGGTTCATAATCCTGATCGCCAATTTGTTGTGTATGTGGCCTGTTTACACAACTAATTTATTAATAAAAACACTGGAGAAGGGAAGTAAGTTTCATGGTTCTTTCACTGGAAGAGTCCGAACTTTTACACACACATACATAGATCCATACTCGCCAAATAGCGTGAGCAACGACTTGTTACTAAAAGATAAAGCAGTCCCTTATTCTAATGTAGGCTATATGGTACACACCTGATGGGACTTCAAGCATTGAACATAGAACATAGAATAGTACAGCACAGTACAGGCCCTTCGGCCCACAATGTTGTGCCGACCCTCAAACCCTGCCTCCCATATAAGCCCCCACCTTAAATTCCTCCACTTACCTGTCTAATACTCTCTTAAACTTCACTAGTGTATCTGCCTCCACCACTGACTCAGGCAGTGCATTCCACACACGAACCACTCTCTGAGTAAAAAACCTTCCTCTAATATCCCCCTTGAACTTCCCACCCCTTACCTTAAAGCCATGTCCTCTTGTATCGAGCAGTGCTGCCCTGGGGAAGAGGTGCTGGCTATCCACTCTACCTATTCCTCTTATTATCTCATACACCTCTATCATGTCTCCTCTCATCCTCCTTCTCTCCAAAGAGTAAAGCCCTAGCTCCCTTAATCTCTGATCATAATGCATACTTTCTAACCCAGGCAGCATCCTGGTAAATCTCCTCTGTACCCTTTCCAATGCTTCCACATCCTTCCTATAGTGAGGCGACCAGAACTGGACACAGTACTCCAAGTGTGGCCTAACCAGAGTTTTATAGAGCTGCATCATTACATCGCGACTCTTAAACTCTATCCCTCGACTTATGAAAGCTAACACCCCATAAGCTTTCTTAACTACCCTATCCACCTGTGAGGCAACTTTCAGGAATCTGTGGACATGTACCCCGAGATCCCTCTGCTCCTCCACACTACCAAGTATCCTGCCATTTACTTTGTACTCTGCCTTGGAGTTTGTCCTTCCAAAGTGTACCACCTCACACTTCTCCGGGTTGAACTCCATCTGCCACTTCTCAGCCCACTTCTGCACCCTATCAATGTCTCTCTGCAATCTTTGACAATCCTCTACACTATCTACAACACCACCAACCTTTGTGTCGTCTGCAAACTTGCCAACCCACCCTTCTACCCCCACATCCAGGTCGTTAATAAAAATCACGAAAAGTAGAGGTCCCAGAACAGACCCTTGTGGGACACCACTAGTCACAATCCTCCAATCTGAATGTACTCCCTCCACCACCACCCTCTGCCTTCTGCAGGCAAGCCAATTCTGAATCCACCTGGCCAAACTTCCCTGGATCCCATGCCTTCTAACTTTCTGAATAAGCCTATCGTGTGGAACCTTGTCAAATGCCTTACTAAAATCCATATAGATCACATCCACTGCACTACCCTCATCTATATGCCTGGTCACCTCCTCAAGGAACTCTATCAGGCTTGTTAGACACGATCTGCTCTTCACAAAGCCATGCTGACTGTCCCTGATCAGACCATGATTCTCTAAATGCCTATAGATCCTATCTCTAAGAATCTTTCCCACCACAGACGTAAAGCTCACTGGCCTATAATTACCCAGACTATCCCTACTACCTTTTTTGAACAAGGGGACAACATTCGCCTCCCTCCAATCCTCCGGTACCATTCCCATCGACAACGAGGACATAAAGATCCTAGCCAGAGGCTCAGCAATCTCTTCTCTCGCCTCGTGGAGCAGCCTGGGGAATATTCGGTCAGGCCCCGGGGATTTATCTGTCCTAATCTATTTTAACAACTCCAACACCTCCTCTCCCTTAATATCAACATGCTCCAGAACATCAACCTCACTCATATTGTCCTCACCATCATCAAGTTCCCTCTCATTGGTGAATACCAAAGAGAAGTATTCATTGAGGACCTCGCTCACTTCCACAGCCTCCAGACACATCTTCCCACCTTTATCTCTAATCGGTCCTACCTTCACTCCTGTCATCCTTTTTTCCTTCACATAATTGAAGAATGCCTTGGGGTTTTCCTTTACCCTACTCGCCAAGGCCTTCTCATGCCCCCTTCTGGCTCTTCTCAGCCCATTCTTAAGCTCCTTTATGCTTCCCTATATTCCTCAATAGACCCATCGGATCCTTGCTTCCTAAACCTTATGTATGCTGCCTTCTTCCACCTGACTAGATTTTCCACCTCACTTGTCACCCATGGTCCCTTCACCCTACCATTCTTTATCTTCCTCACCGGGACAAATTTATCCCTAACATCCCGCAAGAGATCGCTAAACATCAACCACATGTCCATAGTACATTTCCCTGCAAAAACATCATCCCAATTCACACCCGCAAGTTCTAGCCTTATAGCCTCATAATTTGCCTTTCCACAATTAAAAATTTTCCTGTCCTCTCTGATTCTATCCTTTTCCATGATAATGCTAAAGGCCAGAGAGCAGTGGTCACTGTCCCCCAGATGCTCACCGACTGAGAGATCTGTGACCTGACCTGGTTCATAACCAAGTACTAGATCTAGTATGGCATTCCCCCTAGTCGGCCTGTCGACATACTGTGACAGGAATCCGTCCTGGACACACTTAACAAAACTCTGCCCCATCTAAACCCTTGGAACTAATCAGGCGCCAATCAATATTAGGGAAGTTAAAGCCACCCATGATAACAACCCTGTTATTTTTGCACCTTTCCAAAATCTGCCTCCCAATCTGCTCCACTGCATCTCTGCTGCTACCAGGGGGCCTATAGAATACCCCCAATAGAGTAACTGGTCCCTTCCTGTTCCTGACTTCCACCCATATTGACTCAAAAGAGGATCCTGCTACATTACCCACTTTTTATGTAGCTGTAATAGTATCCCTGACCAGTAATGCCACCCCTCCTCCCCTTTTTCTGCCCTCCCTATCCCTGTTAAAGCACTGAAATCCAGGAATATTGAGAATCCATTCCTGCCCTGGTGCCAGCCAAGTCTCTGTAATGGCCACTACATCATAATTCCATGTATGTATCCATACTCTCAGTTCATCACCTTTGTCCCTGATGCTTCTTGCATTGAGGTACACACATTTCAGCCCTTCTACCTTACTGTCTTTACACCATTTATTCTGCTTCTCTTTCCTCAAAGCCTCTCTGTATGTTAGATCCGGCTTTACTCCATGCACTTCTTTCACTGCTCTGTCGCTCTGGGTTCCAACCCCTCGCAAATTAGTTTAAGCCCTCCTGAACCATGCTAGCAAACCTACTTGCAAGGATATTGCTCCCCCTCAACTTCAGGTGCAACCCATCCAATCTGTACAGGTCCTACCTTCCCCAGAAGCGATCCCAATGATCCAAAAATCTAAAACCCTGCTCCCTGCACCAACTCCTCAGCCACGCATTCAACTGCCATCTCCTCCAATTCTTACCATCTCTGTCACGTAGCACTGGCAGCAATCCTGAGAGTGCCACCCTTGAGGTCCTGTTCTTCAGCCTTCTGCCTATTTCACGAAACTCACACTTCAGGACCTCATCCCTCTTCCTGCCTATGTCATTGGTCCCAACACGTATCACGACTTCTGGTTGCTTTCCCTCTCGTACCAGGATGTCGTGCACCCGGTCAGAGACATCCCGGACCCTGGCACCCAGGAGGCAACAAACCATGCGGGTGTCCTTCTCACGTCCACAAAATCTCCTGTCCGCTCCCCTGACTATAGAGTCTCCAATGACAACAGATCTCCTCTTCTCCGTCCCACCCTTCTGCACACACCCTCCTGCCACCGTGGCTCACACCTGGTCGGTCATCCCCGCCAACAGTATCCAGGACGGTAAACTTATTATTTAGGGGATTGGCTACAGGGGTGCTCTGCCTACCTGTCTGCTCACCTTCGCTTTCCCCGCTCTGACAAGGTAACGTTCCGGAATGTCGGCTGTTTATTCAGCTCCGTAGGCTTCTGCCCTGTTGAGTTCCTTCTGCATTTTGTGTGTGTTACTCTGGATTTCCAGCATCTGCAGAATCTCTTGTGGCTATGGTCTTAATTGCCACATGTAATCAGTGAGATGTCCTTGACTCCAGAGTTCTCGATTACAAAAAGGACAGAGATAGAAAAATTATAGCTTTGGCATTGATCCAATGGCTTCCCTCTGCCGGACAAATCAGCACGTTTTCGGGAGCTGCCCACCGGTAAAAAAAACAAGAGCACAAACAGGAGCCTGAGTGTCTCCAAACAAAGGCTCCCAGCAGAAAGGAATTTGAGTTTTGCTGGGTAAAGTTCACTTATTGATAGATTTTCATATACAGATACAGCACAGAAGCAAACCTTTGCGGCCTAACAAGCCCAATTCCACCCATGTAAACTACTAACCTGCATGTCTTTGGAACGTGGGAGGAAATCGGAGCACCCAGAAAAACCCACGCTGTCACGAGGAGAACATACAAACTCCGCGGCAGGAAATGAACCTGGCTACTGGCACTTCAAAAGTATTACGTTAGCCTGTGCTGCTTCTGTTTCTATATCTTATGGTCTTAAACTAATAGGTGAGAAATGGATAGTAATGAAAGCAAATGAGCAAATGCCACTGGCACTATACTGAAGAGAAGAGATACAGTCCAACCTCGAGACCAGCCGATCCACCGACAAAGGTTCCAATGAATAAACATACTGAGAAGAGGGTAAAGTATGCAATTTCTGGGTGAGACCCTAGTGCCTCCAGGCTCCCTAGTGGACTAGGTATGTTTGGAAATTGGAGACAGCAGGTAGAAACATAGAAAACCTACAGCCCAACACAGCCCCCTCAGTCCACAATGCTGTGCCGAACATGTACGTACTGTAGAAATTACCTAGGGTTATCCATAGCGCTCTGTTTTTCTCAGCTTCATGTACCTATCCAGGAGTCTCTTAAAAGACCCTATCACATCTGCCTCCACCACCCTCGCCGGCAGTCCATTCCACGCATTCACCACTCTCTGCATAAAAAACTCACCCTTGACATCTCCTCTGTACCTACTTCCAAGCACCTTAAAACGTGCCCTCTCGTGTTATCCATTTCATCCCTGGGAAAAAACCTCTGACTATCCAGACGATCAATGCCTCTCATCATCTTATACACCTCTAACAGGTCACCTCTCATCCTCCGTCGTTCCAAGGAGAAAAGGCCGAGTTCACTCAACCTGTTTTCATAAGGCATGCTCCCCAATCCAGGCAACATCTTTGTAAATCTCCTCTGCACTCTTTCTATAGCTTCCACATCCTTCCTGTAGTGAGCTGACAAGAACTGAGCACAGTACTCTAAGTGGGGTCTGACCAGGGTCCTATAAAGCTGCAACATTACCTCTCGGCTCTTAAACTTAATCCCATGGTTGATGAAGGCCAATGCAGTGTAAGCCTTGTTGACACAGTCAACCTGTGTAGCAGCTTTGAGGGTCCTGTGGATTCGGACCCCAAGATCCCTCTGATCTTCCACACTGCCAAGAGTCTTACCATTAATACTATATTCTGCCATCATATTTGACCTACCATTTGAATCACCTCACACCTATCTGAGTTGAACTCCATCTGCCACTTCCCAGCCCAGTTTTGCATCCTATCAATGACCCGCTGTAAGCTCTGACAGCCCTCCACACTATCTAGAACACCCCAATCATCAGCTAATTTACTAACCCATCGCTCTACCTTTTCTCATGATTTTTACAGATGGATGCAAGGAGACTGTCCTTATGTAGGCTCTTCTGATTTAAATAAAACTTGCTAGTGGTTTTAGAATACATGATGTGGTGTTTTAATACAGTGCCTATAAAAAGTATTAACCTCCCTTGGAAGTTTTCATGTTTTATCGTTTTCCAGCATTGAATCACAGAGGATTTAATTTGTCTTTTTTGACACTGATCAACGGAAAAAGACTCTTCTGTATCAAAGTGAAAACAGATCTCTACAAAATGATCTCAATTAATTACAAATATAAAACCCAAAATAACTGATTGCATAAGTATTCACTGCCTTAAATAGTCACATCAAATCATCACTGGTGCAGCCAACTAGTTTTAGATGTCATATAATTAATTAAACAGAGATTTGTCTTTGGAGACCTGTGAGCAGTCAAAGTGTTTCAATTCAATGTGGAAAAAATACACCTGTATCTGGAAGGTCCAATTGCTGCTGAGTTAGTATCCTGGCAAAAACTACACCATGAAGACCAAAGAACACATCAAGCAACTCCGCAGAAAGATTATTGAAAAGCACAAGTCAGGAGATGCATACAAGAAAATTTCAAAGTTACTGAGTATCATTCAGAGTACAGCTAAGTCATTCATCAAGAAATGTAATGAATATGACACCGCGGAACATCAGCCTAGAGCAGCCCATCTTCAAAAACTGAGTGACCGTGCAAGAAGGGGACTAGTGAGGGAGGCCACCAACAGACCCATGACAACTCTGGAGGAGTTACAAGCTTCAGTGGCTGAGATGGGAGAGACTGCACATACAACAACTGTTGCCCAGGTGCTTCAGCAGTCACAGCTCATGGGAGAGCAGCAAAGAGAAAAGGTCTCACAGTAAAGCTCAGCTGGAGTTGGTCAGAAGGCATATGGGAGACTCTGAGAGCTGGAGAAAGGTTCCCTGGTCTGATGAAACCAAAATTGAGGTTTCTGGCCATCAGAGTAAATACTGCATTTGGCGTAAAAGTCACACCCTCCCTACGGTGAAACCTGGTGGTGTCTGCATCATGCTGTGGAGATGCTTCACTGCAGCAGGCCCTGGAAGGCTTGTGAAGGTAGAGGGTAAAATGAATGCAGCAAAATACACAGAAATCCTGGAGGAAAACCTGATGCAGTCTGCAAGGGAACTGTGACTTTGGAAAAGATTTGTTTTCCAGCAAGACAATGACCCCAAGCATAAAGCCAAAGCTACACAGGAATGGCTTAAAAACAACAAAGTTAATGTCCTGGAGTGGCCAAGTCAGAGTCCAGACCTCAATCCAATTGAGAATTTGTGGCAGTACTTGAAAAGGGCTGTTCATTCACATCCCCATGTAATCTGATAGAGCTTGAGCAGTTTTGTAAAGAAGAATGGGGAAAAATTGCAGCGTCCAAAGGTGCAGTTACTAAATACTGACTTGAAAGGGGTGAATACCTATGTAATCAATTATTTTGTATTTTACATTTGTAATTAATTTGGTTCATTTTGTAGAGATCTGTTTTCATTTTGACATGAAAGGGTCTTTTTCTGTTGATCAGGGTCAAAAAAGCCAAATTAAATCCACTGTGATTCAATGTTGTAAAAGAAAACATGAAAACTTCTAAGTGGAGGCGGGGTTGGGGGTGTTGGATACCTTCAACAGGCAGTGTAAATGGCAAAAAGTGGCCAAAAGGCACGTGCCACCAAAAGCTAAACCTAAGATGGAGTAGGAAAAACGCCAAATATAGAAGTAGATCTGCCTCCCCCTCCATTTCTCCCTGTGGGACTCTATCCTAAAATCCTAGCTGACGGGCTGTGGAAAACCCTATGATGGAAATAGTCATGTTTGTCACGGCTGTCACACAACATTTCGCTCAGCAGCTGCAATGACAAACACAATTGACATAGTCCTATTCCGGAAACCAGCTTCCCTCATATGAACAGGTTACCCCATTCGATGCCTCGAGCACAGGGGGATCCTTCTGCACCCAGGGAATGGAACAGTCATAACCTCTGGTCATTCCACAGGGTGTAGGTGTGCAAACACAGTCACAGACCAGGTGCATACTGAATGTGGAGCAGATAGCAGGACCTAGTGAGAGTGATAGGGAAAATGAGCTACCTGATAGTACCTCCCATACGCAGGTACGTACCCTAAATAATGGCATGAGATATACCGACCCTTAGCCCTGGACCCAGCAGAGGTTAGAAGTAGGATCAGTGACGACCCCAAACCTATCACGTTCCACAATTAGTTAGTACAAACTTGTGGAATTTTTAACCCTTTACCCAGAGATATGCAGCAACTAACTCCTGTGAGTCGCCTATGGCAGTGCCTGGTCCACCCTCAAACAACGATCTGCTGTTCCTCAAGGATAGATGGAGATTGGGCCCCCGGTTAAGATGGTGATGAAGACAACCCCAGGATGCAGAAATTGTTAGCGTAGGCCAGAGATAATCCTAGCAGCATGGTGATTTTGAGGGAAGTCACAAGATGCCAACAGAAGAAAAAGGATGAGCCTGGGAAAGATCTAATTTCCCTGTTTAAAGATGCATAGGAAAATTGTGCACAAATACGATTGGAACAGAATGGACCTTTAGAGTGCAAACTTTGTAAAATTGTTTGCGACCCAGAGTAGCATGCTCATTCAAACTGGCTAACCTGAAGTGGCAGACTAAGACAAGGGAAGAAGTGGTAACTCTCCTTATTAACGGATTGTTTAAAAGTACTGGAGAAGCGAATGGGCAGTATATACAGCAGGAAAGACGGGAGGTCTGAAGGAAGAGGTTGCAGGAGTGGAAATAAAAGAGGAAGAGGAAAAAAGTCAGGATGCATGGCATCGGTGTGGGAGAAAAGGGCACAGGGCAAGAGAGTGTCACATCCCTTTTGAGGAAATGAAAGGCAGGGAAATCGTGGGGAAGAAAGGACAGGGGGAAAGGCACCTTTCACTATGAGTAACCCTTTTTCCCAGCTTCTGTTATTGGGGGGGATGCTCGAGGGCTGGGCAATTCAGGCAGCAATGATCAGTTTTTCTACTACACCCTAGAGGACCCATAGCCGAAATACAAGTAGGCCAGGGAAGAATACAAATCCCGTCGATTCCGGCGCTACCTTATCGTCCATATCCCCCTCCGTGGACTTGCCAAAAAATGTTAAGACTAGGGATAGCCAGAATCCCCATGATAGAGCCTTCATCTAATCTGTAGCTATTAAACTGGAAGAACAACACAGTAGAGGAATCATTTATAGTGTGCAAACTAAATGCGAGCATCCACTGTACCCCAGACGGATTACCTGAACCGAATATGCCACGATTTCAGGCAATGATGTAACAGTAATGTGTCAGTCAAAAGGAGTAGCCTGGCAACATATAGTTGGTAGTTGGCTGATGAAGGGGAAGCCCAAGGAAAATGTAATTGAAAATTAAACCACATTAGGGGACTTTGGCGGTGGGGGACTAATACTACTTGCAAATTCCTTACTCAGTTACACTGGGCAGCTGCTTTCTGGTTTCCTGATGTTGATGAGGTATATAAGATTAAGAAACCCAGGCTGATTTCAGAGAGCATTATAATGTGTGCTTTAAGGACCAAATTTTTTTTAGCACTGAAAGCACAGCCACCAAGATACAACTATACCATTCTCAGATAAATTATTTCCGGGAAGGAGGCCAGTTCATAATTCTTATACCTCTGGGAATAAAGTCTCTCTCTGAACCTAAAGATCAGTAAAACAGTTAAAAGAGCAAATCGCAAACAAGAGAAAATCTGCTGTTGCTGGAAATCCGAGCAACACACAAAATGCTGGAGGAACCCTGCTGCGTTCCTGCAGCATTTTGTGTGTGTTGTAAAGGAGCAAATTCAGGGCACCCTTTCAATTGGTATAACCTATTTTGATCCCGATAGTAACAAATCCTCTTAAGACTTTCCCTTGAGGATTTCTCGTATCTTTAGGCGAGAAAGCACTCCTTTCTCCTCCGTATGACCCTCCACTTTAACTGAAAGATGTGGACCAATGCTGTGGGCTTTGCCCAATATTCACGTGGGTTTAGTTGCCTGTGCGGCACCCCACCGAGTCACATTTAAGAAAACGTCAGACTCCATTCCACTCGCCAATACCATTTATCTCCTGGGGCTGTTCACGAAATTAAACCTGTTATTGAGAATCTTTTACAGCAAGAACGCTACGCATGATGCAGAGCCCTTGCAATACCCCCATATTGCCAATCCCAAATCAGGCAGGCCGGACGAATAGCGGTTTGTGCAAAATTTGCGGGTTGTCAACTAGATAATACAGTCCATTTTCCCGGTTGTACTAGACACAGGTATTATTTTGGCCTCTATACCATCTGAATCTCAACAGTACTCGGTGATTGACCCCTGCTCCACCTTCTTCTCGGTCCCAGTGTACGAGAACATTCAATACCTGTCATCTCCACTCCCCTGCCTTCGCCCCAGACCCCTTGATGCCCTGGCTAATCAAGAACGTATCCATCTCTGCTTTAAATGCACCCAATGACTCGGCTCCACAGCCGCTCGTGGCAACAAATCCCACAGGTTTATCACCCTCTGATGAAAGTAATTTCTCCGCATCTCAGTTCTAAATGGACGTCCTTCAATCTTGTCCTAGAATCACCTACCATAACTTTGCCATATCTAAGTTGTTCAGGCCTTTTAACATTCGGAATATTTCTATGAGATCCCGTCTCATTCTCCTGAACTCCAGGGAATACAGCCCAAGGGCTGCCAGATGTTCCTCATATGGTAACCCTTTCATTCCTGGAATCATTCTTGTGAATTTATTTATTTCTCCCACCAAAGTGCATGACAACACACTTTCCAACATTGTATTTCATTTGCCACTTCATTGCCCATTCCCCTAAACCAGGGGACCCCAACCTTTTTAGCACTGCGGACCAGTTAAATATTGGCAATATTCTTGCGCACCGGCCGACCCAGCAGGGGGGCGGGTAGGGTTGCTAACGGACAAGAGCAGCAGCCAAATACGTTGCATTTCCCAGAGATAGACTACAATGACCATGAAGCCCTGCGCGGACACCAGTGCGCATGTGTGACCTGCCCACGCGTGTACCTGCTGATAATTTCCCCTGCAAATCGTCTTTGGCGATTCTGCTCGGAGGGCGGGGTTGTTATTCACGACCAGATTATAGGTGAGAAGTGGTTAATACACTCAATTTCGTTTGTAAAAGGTTTATCTAACGAATTTAATATTAAACACACAGCGCTTATTTTCCTCGCATGAATATAACGATAAGTCAATTATCAGTGGAGGATGGGGAGTTTGAAGTAAGTGTTGAACGAACTCCAGTAGAAGTGGTAGAGGCAGGTTCGATATTATCATTTAAAGAAAAATTGGATAGGTTTATGGACAGGAAAGGAATGGAGGGTGGTGGGACCCTAATAGGTGAGAGTAGCGTTCGGCACGGACTAGAAGGGCAGAGATGGTCTGTTTCCGTGCTGTAATTGTTATATGCTTATATAAGTCAACAGCATCATATCATTTTAAGTAACGTTTGGACATTAAACATACAGCACATATTTTCCCCGTATGAACATATAAAATCATTGCAACACACCAATATCGCTGAATCAGTGGGAGCCCTGGGCTTGTTTCCCTGCCACAAGGTGGTCCTATCGAGGGGTGATTGGAGACAGCGATACTCGAAGGGGGTTCCTTATGAAAACAGGTTGAGTGAATAAGGTTACTTATATTCCGCAATTTAGTTTTCGTTGCATTCATTGCAGAAAACTCAGCTTCGCAGAAAAATGTTGGAAATGGAAGCAACGTTTTCAGTGCTTTCGTGGCTATCTCAGGATATTTAGCCTTGACTTTGATTCGGAATGCTGGCAGAGATGTTATGTCAAACATACTTTTCAGCCCGCCATCATTTGCAAGCTCGAGGAGTTGATCTCCTTCCAGCTCTGACATGGATGACGCGCGGGTAATGACCTCGCGTGTTAATGGCTCAACACTCGCCGTGACAGGGAATGAGGAAAGGTTTCCTCGCGGCCCGGCAGGGAATGAGGAAAGGTGTTGCCCGTGACGGGGAATGAGGAAACATAGAAACATAGAAAATAGGTGCAGGAGTAGGCCATTCGGCCCTTCGAGCCTGCACCGCCATTCAGTATGATCATGGGTGTTCATCCAACTCAGAACCCTGCACCAGCCTTCCCTCCCATACCCCCTGATCCCTTTAGTCACAAGGGCCATGTCTAACTCTGTCTTAAATATAGCCAATGAACTGGCCTCAACTGTTTCCTGTGGCAGAGAATTCCACAGATTCACCACTCTCTGTATGAAGAAGTTTTTCCCAATCTCGGTCCTAAAAGGCTTCCCCTTTATCCTCAAACTGTGACCCCTCGTTCTGGACTTCCCCAACATTGGGAACAATCTTCCTGCATCTAGCCTGTCCAATCCCTTTAGGATTTTATACGTTTCAATCAGATCCCCCCTCAATCTTCTAAATTCCAACCAGTATAAGCCTAGTCGATCCAGTCTTTCATCATATGAAAGTCCTGCCATCCCAGGAATCAATCTGGAAAGGTGCAGCTGACTCATATCACCAAATCATATCGCTTCCTCGCGGCCCGGTAGCACATGCTTTGCGGCCAGGTATCGGTCTGCGGCCCGATGGTTGGGGACGGCCGCCCTAAACTATCTAAGTCTCTCTGCCGGCTGTCTGTTTGCTCAATACTACCCGCTCCTCCACCCATCTTCGTAGCATCGGCAAATTTATCCACAAATCCACTAATCCCACAGTCCAAATCATTGACATACATCATAAAAAGCAACAGTCCCAACACCGATCCCTGTGGAACTCCACTGGTAACCACTGGCAGTCAGAATTGAAACCTTTTATTCCCACTCTCTGTTTTATGCTGATCAGCCAATGCTCCATCCATGCTAGTAACTTCCCTGTAATTCCATGGGCTCTTATCTTGCTAAGCAGTGCGGCACGTGCGGCAGCATTTCAAAGGCCTTCTGAAAATCCAAGTACACCATATCTACCGCATCTCCTTTGTCTACCCTGATTGTAATTTCCTCAAAGAATTGCAGTAGGTTTGTCAGGCAGGATTTTCCTTTCAGAAAACCATGCTAGTTTTGGTCTATCTTGTCATGTACCTCCAGGTACTCCGTAATCGCATCCCTAACAATCGATTCCAACAACTTCCCAACCACTGATGTTAGGCCAACAGGTCTATAGTTTCCTTTCTGCTGCCTCCCACCCTTCTTAATTAGCGGAGTAACGTTTGTAATTTTCCAGTCATCCGGTACAATGCCAGAATATATTGAGCCTTCAAAGATCATTGTTAATGCCTCCGCAATCTCTCCAGCTACTTCTTTCAGAACCCGAGGGTGCATTCCGTCAGATCCAGGAGATTTATCCACCTCAGACCATTAACCTTCCTGAGCACCTTCTCAGTCATAATTTTTCTGAGCACCTTCTCAGTCATAATTTTCACTGCACAAACTTCACTTCCCCGACACTCTTGAATGTCCGGCATACTGCAGTCATCTTTCACTGTGAAGACTGATGCAAAATACACATTCAGTTCCTCTGCCATCTCTGCATCTCTCATTACAATATCTCCAGCGTCATTTTGTATTGGTCCTATATCTATCCTCAACTCTCTTTTACCCATTATAAACTTGAAAAAGCTCTTCGTATCTTCTTTGATGTTAGTCACCAGCTTCCTCTCATAATTCATCCTTTCCTTCCTAATAACCTTCTTAGTTTCCTTCTGCAAGTTTTTAAAGCTCCCCAATCCTCTATCTTCCCACTAGCTCTGGCTTCCTTGTATGCCCTCTCTTTTGCTTTTACTTTGGCTCTGACTTCACTTGTCAGCCACGGTAGTGTCCTTCTTCCCTTTGAAAATTTCTTCTTATTTGGAATATATCTGTCTTGTACTTCCTTCATTTTCCGCAGAAACTCCAGCCATTGCGGCTCTGCTGTCCTTCCTGCAAATGTCCCTTTCCAGTCTACCTTGGCCAGTTCCCCTCTCATGCCATTGTAATTTCCTTTATTCCACTTGAAATACTGTCACACTGGATTTTATTTTTCCCTCCCTCTCAAATTTCAACGTGAACTCCATCATATTGTGATCACTCTTCCCTGAGGGTTCCTTAACCTTAAGCTCTCTTATCACCTCTGGATCACTGCACAACACCCAATCCAGCACATCTAGTGGGGTGAACAACAAGCTCTTTCAAAGAGCCATCCCTTAGACGTTCTACAAATTCTCTCTCTTGAGGTTCAGTACTGACCTGGTTTTCCCAATCCACTTTCATGTTAAAATCCGCAACGATTTTAATTAGAATTGTAACATTACCCTTATTACATGCCTTTTCCAGCTCCCTTTGTAATCTCAACCCCACATCATGGTTACTATTTGGAGGCCTATATATGATACCCATAATGTTTTTTTTACCATCCACCCACAAAGATTCATCATTCTTTGATCCTATGTCACCTCTTTATAAAGATGTAATTCCATCTCTTACCAACAGAGCCACACCACCGCCTATGCCTACCTGCGTTCTTTCAATACAACATATATGCTTTGATGTTAAACTCCCATCTATGGCCTTCTTTCAGCCACGACTGATGGCCACAATGTCATACTGGCCAATCTCTAATTGCACCACGAGTTTGTCCACCTTATTCTGAACGCTACGCACATTTAAATACAGCACCTTCAGTCCTGCATTCTTCACGCTTCTGGATTTCTTATCTGTGGTACAATTTAACTCTTTGCTCTGTCTGCATTTCTAACCAATCATTGGTTCGTAAACAAGATTTATTTGTGACCAACTTTTATTGAATTTCTGTAACAAATTAATTTCTGTAATAGGGTATGGGGGTATACTGAGGATTCCTCAGAACCAAACAGCAGAAAACTACCCCATCAGTGCAGGGATCAAATTGATGTATCAAATATTCACAGATTGGACAGCGTTGAGGAAAGTTTGACACACACAATGAAGCAATTATTTACATGTACTTGTTAGTGTGTGTTAGAATAGGTCCAGTCCACTTACCCCCAGGTCATCGTACTTTGTCTGGGATAAAGTCCTCGATGAATCAATAGATATTCTGTAAGTTCACAGTCCTGCAACACCTGTACTAGATAAGATACAAGTACTGGAAGCTGACCGAGCCTTGGGAGCTAGCACACTGCATCCCAGTGATCTGAAAGAGGTCCTCATGGAACTGTGGTTGGTCCAACATTTCTAGAGATTTGGAAATTGTTGCTATGGATTGAAGTTAGTAAGTGTGACCCCAGTGCCAAACAAAAGATGGAGCCAAAAGAGGATCACTGCCCTATTGGCGGGACATCCCTATGGCTGGATCCTATGGTAAAGAATGGAATTACATAACTTCTAGGAGAGAATATTAGGATTGAGGATGGAGACACAAGAGACAATAGATGTTGGAATCTCGGGCAAGTCCAGCAGCATCTGGAATCATTGACATTTTGGGTCAAAATCCTGCCTCAGTATTTAATCAGGACTGATAAATCAACACAGGGTACTGAACCAACAGTTCTGTTCATCTACTGGAGTTTGAAAGGGAGAATATGACTACAGCTGTGATGGACCCTGATGTACACAGTGACACTGTGATCTCTGTCTTGCAGGCCAATGTTAGGCTGTCTTTCAGAAGAGTGACTCCTCACAAGATGGCAAACCCTAAAGAGTACCTGGTAAGGTTCTGAAAACTTGTGCCAAGCAACTTGGAGTAGTGTGAGCTGCCTTAATGACTATCACCCAGTAGCACTCACATCTATGGTGATGAAATGCATTGAGAGGTTGGTCATGCGAGAATGAACTCCTGCCTCAGCAAGGACCTAGACCCACTGTAATTTGCCTATTGCCACAATCGGTCGACAGCGGACGCAAGCTCAATGGCTCTTCACTCAGCCTTAGATCACCTGGGCAATACAAACACCCATGTCAGTTCGTTTACTATCGTTCAGCGTTTAACACCATCATTCCTACAGTGCTGATTGATAAGCTACAGAACCTAGACTTCTGTAACTCCCTCTGTAATTGGATCCTCGACTTCCTAACCAGAAAACCACAATCTGTGTGGATCGATGTCTCCTCCTCGCAGATGATCAACACTAGCTCATCTCAGGGGTGTGTGCTTAGCCCTCTGCTCTACTCTCTCTACACCCATGACTGTGTGGCTTGTCATAACTCAAATGCCATCTATAAATTTGCTGATGATACAGCCATTGTTGGCAGAACCTCAGATGGAGACGAGGGGGTGTACTGGAGTGAGGTACATCAGCTAGTTGAGTGGTATCACAGCAACAACCTTGCACTCAAGGTCACTAAGACCAAAGAGTTGATTAGGGACTATAGAAAGGGTTGGATAGGGAACACAAACCAATCCTCGTAGAGGGAGTAGAATTGGAGAGAGTGAGCAGTTTCAAGTCCCTAGGTGTCATGAGGGGAGGTGTTGGAGTTGTTGAAATAGATTAGGACAGATAAGTCCCCGGGACCTGACGGAATATTCCCCAGGCTGCTCCACGAGGCGAGAGAAGAGATTGCTGAGCCTCTCCCTAGGATCTTTATGTTCTCGTTGTCTACGGGAATGGTACCGGAGGATTGGAGGGAGGCGAATGTTGTCCCCTTGTTCAAAAAAGGTAGTAGGGATAGTCTGGGTAATTATAGACCAGTGAGCCTTACGTATGTGGTGGGAAAGCTGTTGGAAAAGATTCTTAGAGATAGGATCTATAGGCATTTAGGGAATCATGGCCTGATCAGGGACAGTCAGCAAGGCTTTGTGAAGGGCAGATCGTGTCTAACAAGCCTGATAGAGTTCCTTGAGGAGGTGACCAGGCATATAGATGAGGGTAGTGCTGTGGATGTGATCTGTATGGATTTTAGTAAGGCATTTGACAAGGTTCCACACGGTAGGCTTATTCAGAAAGTTAGAAGGCATGGGATCCAGGGATGTTTGGCCAGGTGGATTCAGAATTGGCTTGCCTGCAGAAGGCAGAGGGTGGTGGTGGAGGGAGTACATTCAGATTGGAGGATTGTGATTAGTGGTGTCCCACAAGGATCTGTTCTGGGACCTCTACTTTTTGTGATCTTTATTAACGACCTGGATGTGAGGGTAGAAGGGTGGGTTGGCAAGTTTGCAGATGACACAAAGGTTGGTGGTGTTGTAGATAGTGTAGAGGATTGTTGAAGATTGCAGAGAGACATTGATAGGATGCAGGAGTGAGCTGAGAAGTGGCAGATGGAGTTCAACCCGGAGAAGTGTGAGGTGGTACACTTTGAAAGGACAAACTCCAAGGCAGAGTACAAAGTAAATGGCAGGATACTTGGTAGTGTGGAGGAGCAGAGGGATCTCGGGGCCACACTTGGAGTACTGTGTCCAGTTCTGGTTACCTCACTATAGGAAGGATGTGGAAGCATTGGAAAGGGTACAGAGGAGATTTACCAGGATGCTGCCTGGTTTAGAAAGTATGCATTATGATCAGAGATTAAGGGAGCTAGGGCTTTACTCTTTGGAGAGAAGGAGGATGAGAGGAGACATGATAGAGGTGTACAAGATAATAAGAGGAATAGATAGAGTGGATAGCCAGCGCCTCTTCCCCAGGGCACCACTGCCCAATACAAGAGGACATGGCTTTAAGGTGAGGGGTGGGAAGTTCAACGGGAATATTAGAGGAAGGTTTTTTACTCAGAGAGTGGTTGGTGCGTGGAATGCACGGCCTGAGTCAGTGGTGGAGGCAGATACACTAGTGAAGTTTAAGAGACTACTAGATAGGTATATGGAGGAATCTAAGGTGGGGGCTTATATGGGAGGCAGGGTTTGAGGGTCGGCACAACATTGTGGGCCCAAGAGCCTGCACTGTGCTGTACTATTCTATGTTCTATCTTTGAATATCCAACCCTTTCTATAGTCCCAACATATTGATACAGTTATCAAGGAGGCAATACAGCGACTAGATTTCATTAGGGACTTGGTTTGTCACCTAAGACACTTGAAAACTTCTACAGGTGTACCATGGAGAGCATTCTGACAGGCTGCATCACTGTCTGGTGTGAGGGGGCTACTGCACAGGATCAAAAGAAGCTACAGAAAGTTGCAGAATTAGTTAGCTCTATCTCAGGTACTAGCTTCTATAGTATCCAAGACATCTTCAAGGACTAGTGGGCCAGAAAGGCAGCATCCATCATTAAGGACCCCCACCAGCCAGGACATTCCTCTTCTCATTGTTACCATCAGGAAGGAGGTACAGAAGCCTGAAGGCACACACTCAGTGATTCAGGAACAGCTTCTTCCCCTCTGCCATCTGATTCCTAAAAGTGAGGTCCATGAACACTACCTCACTTTTCTTATTTCTGTTTGTGAACTATTTTTAATTTAACTATTTAATATACATACATATCTTTTCTTATATTATTATGTATTGCATTGTACTGTTGCCACTATATTAACAAATTTGACGACATATGCTGGAGATATTAAACCCGATTCTGATTCTTATTCTGAGTTCTGTGAACAGACAGGAGTCAGCCAATAGACGCAGGGATTTGGATTTTCAGAATGCTGTGACACTGTACTACAGGATATTGATCAGCAAGGACAGAGCACATGGAGTTGGGGTTACAGACTGATCAGGATCACAATGGTCATCGGACAGAAAGAAAAGGCTCGGAATGAATGGGCCTCTCTGAGTTTGGCCAGGTTACAGCTCCTTGTGTTCAGCAGGGAACAGTAGTTAGCGTCCAAACAGTCATAATCTACATCAACACTTTGATTGTTGGATCAATTGCCCTCTATACGGATTTGCTGACCTCACCAAACCAGTGGCAGAACATCACGGGCAAACACTCCCTGTCTTTGGTACTATCAACCTTGGGCACTGCCTCAAACAGCTCCCCACTGTCCAGGACAGACCATCTTCTCACATCTCCCATCAGGCAGCAAATACAGAAGCCTGAAGTTCCACATCAGCAGGTTCAAGAACAGATACTTCCCTCCAACCATTTGCTTTTACAACAATCTGCATAACCATAAGCCCTACCTCAGTATAGCAACACTAGATTTGTGTTCCTGCTTGTAAATGTATAGTGATGTTTTTTTCAGGTGAATGCTGCTTTCATGGTACTATGCTCCTGTGATGCTGCTGCCAGTACGTCTCTTCTTGCCCCCACGTGCAGACAGCAAAAGGACGAGATGGAAAGGAATATCAAGGGGTATATGGACAAGGATATGGAATAGGCATCAACATGACAGATGCACTTGCACCAGGAAAATACTGAAGTAAGAAGAGAGGATTTTTAGACAATACAGCAGGTTTGAGATAGCGGAGCCATTGTTTTGTGGATTTTGAGCTTGAGATTTGAGGCGTGGCCAGTCAGAACATTTGGCAGGGTTGAGAACAGCATTCTTTCTTTTTTATTGCACAGTTAGATTAGTGGGAATATGAGGCAGGATAAAGGAATGCCCCTCTTGTGGGTTGTGGGAAGGCCAGGACACATCCATTGTCTTTGATGGCGACACCTGCAAGAACTGAATCCAGTTGCAGCTTCTTACGACCATGTTAGAAAACTAGAGCTTGAGCTGGATGATCTCCAGATCACTGGGAGGCTGAGGGGTTGATAGACTGGACAAGGTGTAGGATACAGGTAACTAGATAACCCTCAGGATGGGGAAAGGGGATAGGCAGCCACTGTAGAATTTACCCTGATTTACTGTATTTTATTGTAAAAGAACTTCATCACCAAATTACTATAAGAGACTTCATCCCATTAACAAACAGAAATAAAGACACAGACCTCAATGTAAGGTTAACCCTTTAATATATGAACATGGGGAGCCAGTATCCTACGGCCTTGCCAATATCAGACTACACCTTAGGTTTATACAGCAAATTTTCTGTAATAGGCAACAACCAAACATACTTGGTCTGTGATTTCAAAAAATTCTTGTTAGGTATCTGCAAGTCTACAAATGTTCCTGGGCGATACACAAAACTAGAATTGCACAACTAGTACAGTCAGTTCCTTTATTAGCTGGAGAATCTCGGACAAAGGTTGACAATACTTCATCACTGGCATGATCCACTGCTAGCTCATACAAGTATCTGTATCTTATCCTGTTACTCTCATGACCCAAGTCTTAAGCAATACTTAGCTAGTCAAGCTTGACAACAAAGTATCATTCAAAATTTAAGTTTCCTCTTCATTTTCTTCCACACATACCCCTGTGGCTATTATCCTCAATAAAAAGGATACTGCTGTGCTTGGGGCTGACCGAGCAGAGGACAACTGCAGCAGTCAGGTTTCTAGCATTGAGTCTGGCTCTGTAACTCAGAAGTGGAGAGGAGGAGAAGCGAGCTGCAGAATAGGAACTTCATGTAGGGGACAGACAAGAGTTCTGTGGACAAGAATATGATTCCCAAGTGCTACGGTCAGGGTCACCTCAGATGGAGTCCATAGCCTTTTTAAGTGGGAGGGTGAGCAGCCAGAGGTCATGGTCCATGTTGGTTCCAATGACATAGGTAGGAAGTGAGTTCAGGGAATTAGGAGCTAATTTGAAGGACAGGACCATCAGGATGCTGATCTCAGAAATGCTACCCATGCCACATGCTGGTGAGGCCAGAAGTGGGAAGATAATACAGTTTAGTATGTGGTTAAGGGGATGGTGCAGGGAGGAGGGCTTCAGGTGTTTGGATCATTTCCAGGGACCTGTACAAACAGAATGGTTTGCACTGAACAGAAGCGTGACAAATATCCTTGTGGAAGGTTTCCTAGTGCTGCATGGTGAGGGAGGTGGGGGGAGATTAAACTAGAATTGCAGGAGAATATCATACGGCGGTGGCTGGGAACGGACCCAAGTGCAAGACACAGACACTGAAGTATTAGGGACAGGACTAGGATACAGGGTGAGGGCAAGGACATGGAAACGAAAACCGGGAACCCAGAACAGGACTGGACAAGAGAGCTAGGAGCCTGGGCTTGGACTCTGAGCCAGAGACTGGACAAGGACCCAGTACCTGGGTCTAGCCTCTGGCTCGGACCCCAGAACTAGGCAAGGACGAGACGTGGCTGGCAGGCAGGATGAGGCTGGAGTCTTAAGGCTTGAGGCTAGAGACTACAGACTTGGCTAGGCAGGAGGCTGGAGTCTTCAGGCTTGAGGCTTGAGGCTAGAGGCTAGAGACTTGAGGCTAGAGGAGGCTTGGCAGGAGGCAGAAGGCTTGTGTCTTCAGGCTTGAGGCTAGAGGCTAGAGACGAGGCGAGGCTTGGCAGGAGGCAGGAGGCAGGAGTCTTCAGGCTTGAAGCTAGAGGCCACAGACTTGCGGCGAGGCTTGGCAGGAGGCCGGAGGCTGGAGTCCTCAGGCTTGAGGCTAGAGACTTGAGGCGAGGCTTGGCAGGGTTCTCCTGGGCAGGGCGCAGTTCTCCTGGGCAGGACGTGGATCTCCTGGGCTGGACACGGTTCTCCTGGGCCGGACGTGGATCACCACCCGACGGAGGCAAGGGACAGGAAGGGACAGAACCAACCGCAGGTAACGGCAAGACAGCCTGACTTACCTGGCGGAGGCAAGGGACAGGAATGGAGCTAGGTACGGGGTGGCTCCAGGACAAGACTGAAGGCAAGACGAGGCGAGAGTTACCAGCAAGACTAGGCAAGGCTTCAGGCAATGCAAGGCAAAACGAGAACTTCAGGCGAGGCGAGAGTTACCGGCAAGACAAGGCAAGGCTTCTGGCAAGGCAAGGTGAGACGAGAACTTCAGGCAAGGCGAGAGTTACTGGCAAGACAAGGGAGGGCAGGGCTTCAGGCAAGGAAACAGAAGGCTGAGGAAGGGATACAAGGAGTAAGGACAAGAACAATCCAGCAGCCACACCCTGGTCTCTGAAGGTATTTATGCAGCCAGCCCCAACGAGCATCAGCTGCCTCAATTAGCTCAACAAGAACAGAAACAGGGTAGACAGGAAAACCTGGAGCAAGGGCCGATGGACCTGACTATGTACCGGAATACAGACTTCACGGATTGGACCATGACAGAGAATGGGAACCAGAGTGCCAGGGCAGAGACTACAGAGGTCTGGGGGAAAATGTTGTTAAGCCCACATGGAAGGACAGGAAGCAAAAGATTGAACATAGTGGGAATAATGTTCTCAGTTCAACCTAATTCAATGCAAGGAGTATTTTCGGAAAGGCAGATGAACTTTGGGTTTGGATCAGCACCTGGAGTTACGACAGTGTGGCCATTAGTGAGGCTTCATTGCAGGAGGGGCAGAATGGCAGCTCAATGTTGCAGGTTTCTGTTGTTTTAAGCATGATAGAGCAGTGTTGATCAAAGGGGGAGGGGTGGCATTACTAGTCGGAAAATGTCACGGCAGTGCTCAATCAGGACAGGCTGGAGGGTTTTTCTACTGAAGCTACATGGGTAGAACTGAGGAATGAGAAAGGATGACCACACTAATGGGAGGCCACATCTGCCAGCTAGGCACTAAGGGTTCAGATGACGATGACACTAATGGGATTATACTATAGATGACCCAAAGGTATAATTACCTTGGTAGCTTTATATCACAAGATGCCAGAAGTAGAGTAACCTCCAAAAAATCAAAAAATTAGAAGAGGTGACAAAGAGTAAGAAGATGTTGAATTGTTGTCACAGAGTCACAGACTCATTGAGTACAGAAACAGGCCCTTTGGCCCATCTAGTCTATGCCTAAATCATTTAAACTGCCTACTCACACCAACCTGCACTGGGACCATAGCCCTCCATATCCCTACCATTCATGTACCTATCCAAACTTCTCAAACATTGAAATTGAGCCTGCATGCACCACTTGCACAGGCAGCTCATTCCACACTGTCATATCCCTCTACGTGAGTAAGTTTCCCCTCATGGTCCCTTAAACTTTTTAACTTTCACCCTTAACCCATGACCTCTGGTTGTGGTTCCACCCAACCTCAGTGGAAAATGCCTGCTTGCACTTGCCCTATCTATACCCCTCATAATTTTGTATACCTCTATCAAATCTCTCAATCTTCGACGTTCTAAGGTATATAGTCCTAACCAATTCAATCTTTCTTTATAACTCACGTCCTCCAGACCTGGCAACATCCTTCTAAATTGTCTCTATCTTTATTATTTCAAACTTGTTTACATCACCTAGGTAGGTGACGAAAACTACACACAATACTCCAAATTAGGACTCACCTACATCTTACAAAACTTCAACACAACATTCCATCTCCTGCACTCAATACATTGAGTTATGAAGGCCAACATGCCAAAAGCTTTCTTTACCACCCTGTCTATCTGTGATGCCACTTTCTTTACGACCCTGTCCATCTCAGGACTCGCACCACCACGTCCAGGAACAGGTATTGCCCCTCACCTATCGATCTCAGGACTCACACCACCACATCCAGGAACAGGTATTGCCCCTCACCTATCGATCTCAGGACTCGCACCACCGCGTCCAGGAACAGGTATTGCCCCTCACCTATCGATCTCAGGACTCGCACCACCGCGTCCAGGAACAGGTATTGCCCCTCACCTATCGATCTCTTGAACCAAACAGGATAACTTAGCTTCTCTTGCCCCTTCATTGAAATGTTCGCACAACCTATGGATTCACTTCAAAGAACTCTTCATCTAATGTTCTTGGTATTTATTGCTTATTTATTTATTGTTTTCATTGTTTCTTTCTTTTTGTATTTGCTCAGTTTGTTGTCTTTTGCATGCTGACTGAGTGTCCAAGTTGGTGTGGTCTTTCATTTATTCTGTTACAGTTATTATTCTATTGGGGATTTATTGAGTATGCACAAGAAAATGAATCTCAGGGTTGTGTATGGTTCCATGTAGACACTTTGATAAAAATTAACTTTTAACTTTGAAGGGAGGGAAACAGAAGAAAAGAAACTATTGCCCATTTAGCTTGACTTCACTGGTTGGGAAGATGTTGCACTAGATTACTAAGAATGATTTCTCGGTATTTGAAGACACATGATAAAATAGACAGAAAGCTTCCTTTCAAAACTATTCACATTCATTGAGGAAATAATCAGACCATAAGACCATAGGAGCAGAATTAGGTCATTTGGCCCATCGAGTCTGCTCTGCCATTTCTAAACGGGGAATGAAGATGTGGTGAGGATATTTCCTCTAATGGGAGACTCTGGTACCAGAGTACAAGAATGTCCCTTTAGAACAGAGATGAGGAGGATTTCTTTACCAGAGGGAGGTGAATCTGTGGAATTCATTGGCACAAACGGCTGTGGAGGCCAAATAATTGGGTATACTTAAAGAAGAGGTTTATATAACCATATAACAGTTACAACATGGAAACAGGCCATCTCGGCCCTTCTAGTCTCTGCCGAACTCTTACTCTCACCTAGTCCCACCGACCTGCACTCAGCCCATAACCCTCCATTCCTTTCCTGTCCATATATCTATCCAATTTAACGTTAAACAACAACATCAAACCTGCCTCAACCACTTCTGCTGGAAGCTCGTTCCACACAGCTACCACTCTCTGAGTAGAGAAGTTCCCCCTCATGTTACCCCTAAACTTTTGTCCTTTAACTCTCAACTCATCTCTTGTTTGAATCTTCCCCACTCTCAATGGAAAAAGCCTACCAATGTCAACTCTATCAATTTCCCTCATAATTTTAAACACCTCTATCAAGTCCCCCCTCAACCTTCTATGCTCCAAAGAATAAAGACCTAACTTGTTCAACCTTTCTATGTAACTTAGGAGATGAAACCCAGACAACATTTTAGTAAACCTCCTCTGTACTCTCTCAATTTTATTGACATCTTTCTGATAATTTGGTGACCAGAACTGTACACAATACTCCAAGTTTGGCATTACCAATGCCCTATACAATTTCAACATTACTTCCCAACTCCTATACTCAATGCTCTGATTAATAAAGGCCAGCATACCAAAACCTTTCTTTACCACCCTATCCACATGAGATTCACCTTCAGGGAACTATGCACCATTATTCCTAGATCCTTCTGTTCTACAGCATTCTTCAATGCCCTACCATTTACCATGTATGTCCTATTTTGATTAGTCCTACCAAAATGTAGCACCTCACATTTATCAGCATTAAACTCCATCTGCCATCTTTTAGCCCACTCTTCTAACTGTCCTAAATCTCTCTGCAATCTTTGAAAACCTACCTCATCATTCACAACGCCACCTATCTTAGTATCATCTGCATACTTACTAATCCAATTTAACACCCCATCATCCAGATCATTAATATACATAACAAGCAACACTGGACCCAGTACAGATCCCTGAGGCACACCGCTACACACGTTTAAATGACATTCATTTCTCTATTACATCCTTCCCATTAAACAAATTGTCCCAATCCAGGAGATCCAACACTGCCCCTTCTCTAGTTGGTACCTCTATGTATTGCTCCAAAAAACTACCTTGCACACATTTGACAAATTCCAAACCATCCAGCCCTTTTACAGAATGGGCTTCCCGGTCTATGTGTGGAAAATTAAAATCTCCCACAATCACAACCTTGTGCTTACTACAAATATCTGATATCTCCTTACAAATTTGCTCCTCCAGTTCTGGGTCCCCATTAGGTGGTCTATAATACACCCTATAAGCGTCACAACATTTTTCCTATTCCTCAATTCCACCTAAATAGCCTCCCTAGACGAGTCCACTAATCTATCCTGCCAGAGCACCCCAGTTATATATTCTCTGACAAGCAATGCAACACCTCCCCCTCTTGCCCCTCCTGTTCTATCACACCTGAAGCAACGAAATCCTGGAATATTTAGTTGCCAATCACACCCCTCCTGCAACCACGTTTCACTAATAGCTACAACGTCATATTTCCAGGTATCAATCCATGCTCTAAGATCATCCACCTTTCTTACAATGCTCCTAGATTTAAAATAGATGCATTTAAGAAACTCTCCACCTCCTACTCTCTGTTTATCCTTAATGGAACAAACAACTTTGTTATCATTTTCTTCCTTTTCCCCTACATCAACCTCCCATCTCCTAGTCTCTTAATTTGATTCCCTCCCCCCAACCATTCTAGTTTAAAGTCACCTCAGGAGCCCTCGCAAATCTCCCCGCCAGGATATTGGTCCCCCTAGGATTCAAGTGCAACCCGTCCCCTTTGTACAGATCAATCAGTGGTCCCAATGATCCAAAAACTTGAATCCCTGTCCCCTGCTCCAATCCCTCAGCCATGCATTTATCCTCCACCTCATTGCATTCCTACTCTCACTGTCGCGTGGCACAGGCAGTAATCCCGAGATTACTACCTTTGCGGTCCTTTTTCTCAACTCCCTATATTCTCCTTTCAGGACCTCTCCCCTTTTCCTACCTATGTCATTGGTACCTATATGTACCACGACCTCTGGCTCCTCACCCTCCCACTTCAGGATATCTTGGACGCGATCAGAAACATGCCGGACACTGGCACCAGGGAGGCAAACTACCATCCGTGTGTCTGGACTGCGTCCACAGAATCGCCTATCTGACCCCCTAACTATTGAGTTTATCGGCTCTTGATTCGTCAGGGCGCCAAAGGTTACTGCGAGAAATCAGGAGAATTGTGTAGAGAGAGATAATAACGAAGCTATTACGTAACAGAAGTGCGGACTCAGTGGGTGGAGTACTATACTTTATTTCAGCTCCGACGCCTTATGATCGTATGGTAACGTATACGCACTAAATTGCACAGTTGTATTTATGCCATTTAACAGGAGAAAACGGTCATCCTTACCTAAAACCTCACTGTAATACGAATTCCAATAGGACCATATTTCTTCAACTATCCACTGATACATAAAAGTGTAAAACACATTCTGAACTCTCTCCGGAAAAGACATCTTATCAGAAAACTCTGACAGAGAAGTCGGTACATAGGAAGGAGGAGCAGGCAGCTGCCCGCAGAGTCTCTCCGCAACAAACCCCGGGGAGAATCTCAGACTGAAGATAAAGGGAATGCCCAGCTTCAGGGCCAGAATATCTCCACAGCAACAGGCAGGATCACTCAACAACACTTTGAACGCAGACTCCCGCAGTCTCTCCAGCAGTTTGTCGTTCTTTAATAACCCGTCACAGACCTCTCGCCTCATTTTCTTAGCATTTTCCATGATCTTTGAAAATTTTCTGTAGGCACCCCAGTGGGACAGGAAAGGCTTCTCATTTGTCCAGAATTCTATTAGATCGTTGAAAAAGGCATCGTTATCCACTATGGTAAACGGCACCTGAAATACTTCAAACTGTACGGGTGAGGGCTCGGAGTAGTTGACGAAAAGTGACGCTGAATTTACAGCCACCGTGACATTGTGACCCCGGGCGATCAGTTCATTGATAATAGATTTTGCATTGATCCAGTGGCTTCCCTCCGCTGGCCAGATCAGTATGTTTTCGGGAGCTGCTCGCTGGTAAAAAAACAAGAGCACAAACAGGAGCCCGAGTTGCATCGTGTCCGAGCAACGGCTCCCAGCTGAAGTTCTGGTCACCTTGTTGTGTATGTGGCCTGTTTACGCAACAAAGTTATTAATGAAAACGCTGGAGACGGGAACTAAATACAGAAAGAGTCCAAGAGTCCAAACTTTTACACACACTGATATATAAATCCATGCGCGCCTAATAGCGCATGCAACGACGTGGTACTAAAGCATAAACTAGTCCCCTATTCTAATACTGTATAGGCTCTACGGTACCCTCCTCCCCTTTTATTTTAATAGTGTATCAACTGTTTTCTTTACTGGGGCACTGTGCCAAACAAATATGTTTATCCTTAACATACAAACGCCTACCATTTGTTCACACATTTTAACAAAGTAACTTAATGATATCAAATTATAACAAGCCTTTTTTTTACTTTTTACTTTTGGTCTAAGACCCATTTCTAACTCAAAACTCTGAGGAGGTCTTCTCTGCCTCTCCAGGTGACGTCTGTCCAGAAACGTTTGCTTTGGGTAATGAGTCTACACAGGTACATCAGGTGGGTCCCCAGCACTGATGACAGGCTTATCTGTGGATGAGGCTGATGTGATCACATCAGGAGTGTTTGCTTCTATGTCAGGGGAGTCCAGGCAAGGTGTTGTTGTGTTTTTCACCTGAGCATCCAGGATTTGGTCCACGTGACGTCTCATACGTTCTCTCCCACCTCCACTGTATACATCAGTGGCCTGTCTATGGTGGAAATTGTACCCGGCTGCCACTTTTCAGTCCGGTAATCACCTGCAAGAACTGACTGTCCCACACTGAAGCTCCGGGTGGACTTAGCATTCAAGTGTTTGAACTCTCTGTTCTCCACATCACGCCGTACATCTGGTTTGAGAAGATCCATGCCGGACCTTAGGTTCCTGTTCAGAAACATCATCACTAGAGTCTGATTCGTGGTTGCGTGTACTGCATTACGATAGGCAAGGAGGAAGCTGTCTATCTTGTGTTGCAGTGGTCGATTTTCGCTGTCCATTGACTTGATGGCTTTCTTGAACGTCTGCACAAATCTTTCTGCCAAGCCATTTGTGGAGGGATGGTAAGGGGCAGATGTAAAGTGCTTGATCCCATCGTTCTTCACAAAACTTTGGAATTCTTCAGCGATAAATTGCCATCCACTCTCTGTACAGATTTGTTCTGGCATGCCATTCCTGGTGAACATGGTGCTCAGAACTGTAATGGTCTTTTCCAAGGAACACACATGAAAGTTGCTGGTGAACGCAGCAGGCCAGGCAGCATCTCTAGGAAGAGGTACAGTCGACGTTTCAGGCCGAGACCCTTCGTCAGGACTAACTGAAGGAAGAGTTAGTAAGAGATTTGAAAGTGCGAGGGGGAGGGGGAGATCCAAAATGATAGCAGACGACAGGAGGGGGAGGGATAGAGCCAAGAGCTGGACAGCTGATTGGCAAAAGGGATACAAGAGGATCATGGGACAGGAGGTCCGGGAAGAAAGACAAGGGGGGGGGAACCCAGAGGATGGGCAAGGGGTATAGTCAGAGGGACAGAGGGAGAAAAAGGAGAGTGAGAGAAAGA
Organism: Mobula birostris; assembly: GCF_030028105.1. Lineage (NCBI taxonomy): Eukaryota > Metazoa > Chordata > Chondrichthyes > Myliobatiformes > Myliobatidae > Mobula > Mobula birostris. Next base: position 821,964 of record NC_092386.1, read on the forward strand.
ATGTGTGTATAAAAATAAAAAACGGATGGGGTACGAGGGGGAGGTGGGGCATTAGCGGAAGTTAGAGAAGTCGATGTCATGCCATCAGGTTGGAGGCTACCCAGACGGAATATAAGGTGTTGTTCCTCCAACCTGAGTGTGGCTTCATTTTTACAGTAGAGGAGGCCGTGGATAGACATGTCAGAATGGGAATGGGATGTGGAATTAAAATGTGTGGCCACTGGGAGATCCTGCTTTCTCTGGCGGACAGAGCGTAGGTGCTCAGCAAAGCGGTCTCCCAGTCTGCGTCGGGTGTCGCCTATATATAGAAGGCCACATCGGAAGCACCGGACGCAGTATATCACCCCAGCCGACTCACAGGTGAAGTCAGCTGTCCAGCTCTTGGCTCCATCCCTCCCCCTCCTGTCTTCTCCTATCATTTTGGATCTCCCCCTTCCCCTCCCACTTTCAAATCTCTTACTAACTCTTCCTTCAGTTAGTCCTGACGAAGGGTCTCGGCCTGAAACGTCGACTGTACCTCTTCCTAGAGATGCTGCCTGGCCTGCTGCGTTCACCAGCAACTTTCATGTGTGTTGCTTGAACTTCCAGCATCTGCAGAATTCCTGTTGTTTGGTCTTTTCCAATGTGGCTGTCTTCATTTTGATGACCTCTGGCCATTTGGAATGTGCATCGAAGGCGATTAAAGAGATAGAGTCCATGAATACTCCAGCAAAGTCCATGTGCACTCGTTGCCATGGTGATGAGGGCCACTCCCACGGATGGAGAGGGGCTTCTGGTGGTGTGTTCTGGGCCTTTTGACATCCAGAGCAGTTCTTGGTCAAGTCCTCAATCTGTTTATCAATTCCTGGCCACCACACATAAGTACGGGAAGGACCTTTCATCTTCAAGGTACCGAGGTGCCCCTCGTGCAGTTCCTCCAGCACCCTGGTGTGTAGCTTGGGAGGAATCACAACTCGTGAGCCACACATTAGTGTTCCCTGACACACTGACAACTGCTCCTTCCTCGCTGAGAAGGCTGGAAACAGTGTGTTACCCCGCGCTGGCCATCCCTTTACCGTGATGTCATACACTTTTGACAACGTAGGGTCATTGCGTGTTCCCCTTTCAATGAGGCTGTTTGTCACTGGTAATAGGTCAGCTATTGTTGTGTGAAAGACCTCTGCTGAATACATTTGTGTAGTTATCTCAGAAGTGGGCAGTGGTAAATGTGACAAACCATCTGCGTTGCCGTGTAGCTTGGTCCCCTTGTGTTCAGTGTCATACCTGTGACCTCCTAAGAAAAGAGCCCATCGCTGCAGCCTTTGTGCTGTCATCACTGGAATGTCTTTTCCTGGGTTGAAGATTGACATGAGAGGCTGATGGTCAGTCAACAGGGTAAACTTTTGACCATACAGGTAGTGACTGAATTTCTTGACTCCCCACATGAGGCTTAGGGCCTCTCTGTCAATCTGTGCGTAGTTGTGTTCAGCTGAAGTTAACATTCTTGAGGCAAAGGCTATTGGTCTTTCGGAGCCATCTGGAAACTTGTGTGATAACACAGCTCCTATCCCATGGGGTGAGGCATCACAAGTCAGTCGGATTGGTAAGGAGGGGTCAAAGTGCGCGAGCACTCCTTCCGAAGTTATGAGTCTTTTAGTTTTTTGAAACACTTTCTCACAGCTCTCAGTCCACTTCCATTGTGTCCCTGTCTGTAATAGTGCATTTAGTGGCTGTAGGACTGTGGACAGGTGAGGCAATAACTTGTGGTAATAGTTCACTAGTCCAAGATATGCTCTCAGCTGAGACACATTTTCAGGTGGTGGTGCCTTAAGCACCGCTTCTATCTTGTCTTGAGACGTGTGTAAGCCATCCTTGTTGATCACATGCCCACAGTAGGAGATTTCCTTTTTGAAAAACTCACATTTCTGTCAATTAGCTCTGAGCCTATATTCTCGTAACCTGGTGAGCACTTGTTCAAGGTTAGAAAGATGTCCGTCATCATCTTTGCCGGTGACAATGATGTCATCCAGATAACACTGAGTCCCTGGAATCCCCTGCAGGACCTGGTCCATTGCCCTTTGCCAGATTGCAGGAACTGATACTATCCCAAACACCAACCTGTTGTACTGGTAAAGTCCTTTCTGTGTACTTATTGTCAGGTATTTCATCTTGGATGCTTCATCGATTTCCATTTGGAGATAAGCCTGGGCCAAATCGATTTTTGTGAAATGTTCCCCTCCTGACAGGGAAGCAAAGATGTCCTCAATACGAGGTAGAGGATACTGTACTGTGCGGAGAACCGGGTTAACAGTCACTTTAAAGTCTCCACATATGCGCACCTTGCTTTGTTTTCCTGGTTTTGTGCTGGAGGTTTTCTTCATCACTGCGTGGCCCATTAACTCCAATCCACCTTTGACAGGACCCCAGTCTGCTCCAGATTTTTCAGCTCTGCCTCCGCTGTAAGACGGATTGCATATGGTGCTGGTCTGGCTTTGTGAAATTTCGGACATTTATTTTTCTTAATCTCAATCTTTGCGTTCATGCCCTGAAGTGTTCCTATTCCTTTCATGAACACTTCCTCAGAGTCAGCAAGTGTTTGTGACAGTCTCTCAGATGTAGCCTTGCTGCCCTCCTTTGCTGACACAACTAGCGCCTTGATGGTGTGCCAGTCCAACTGGATTTTCCTGAGCTATTCACGTCCCAGCAACCGTGGTCCTCCATTTTTCAATACATAGAGGTTCAGCTGCTGTGTTTTGTCTCCGTAGGTCACTGTCACTTTAATCTTAGCTTTGGGATGCACTCTTTGTAAGTCTCTAGCAGTTTAGTTCACTTCAGAGGTATGTGAGAAAACAGTCATGTATAATTGTGTACAGAGATCACTGTTAAAGCTGAGCCTGTGTCCAACTCCATTTTCAGTCTCACGCCTGCCACTTGTGGTGTGATCCATATTACTCTTCGATCATCTGTCTCTTTCACGCCGTGAAGCTGCAGACACGACAATTCACTGTTGTCTGAGTCGTATTCATCAGAACTGCTTTCTTCCATTTTGTGTACATTGTTGTGTTTTCCTTGCTGGGGTTTCTTGTTTCTCTGTATTTTGTCCTTTTTCTGCTGTTTACTAGCTTTGCATACTCTGCCAATGTGGCCCTGTTTGCCACAGTTTCTGCATTGTTTCTCTTGGAACCAACAGTCCTTAGGGTCATGTGACACATTCCCACAATGGTGACATTTCTTTCCTCCATTTTTGTTCAGTGACATTTTATTTGTAGCATATTCCAGCGATTTTTGTTGTATCTCTGAAGCACCCTGTGCTGCTGTTTCCATTGATATTGCAATGTTCAGCGCGTCCTCGAATGTAAGGTCTTTTTCACCCAGGAGCTTCTTCTGTGTGGTTTCACAGTGCATGCCACACACGAACCTGTCCCTCAGTACGTCCAATAGTCCAGCTCCAAATTGACAATGTTCTGATAATCTGCGCAATTCAGCACAATATTCAGAAATGCTTTCATTTTTGCTTTGATTCTGTTTGTGAAATTTAAATCTTTCAGCAATGACCAGTGGTTTGGAGTTTAAATGCTGTTGGAGAGTGTCTACTATTTGCTTGAACGTTTTGTCAGCTGGCTTTTCAGGGGTTAACAAGCTCCATAGCAGCCCGGAAGTTCTTGCTCCCATAACACTGAGGCTAAATCCACACTGAGCCGGTGAATTTTGAAAACGCTAGTGTTGCGATAAAACGATAGGTGTTCGCACCAGGCATTTCTGAAAATACCTCCATTCTCATTAAAACTGGTATTTGGGTAAATCTCCTCCTACTGGGCAGGCACGCAGGACACAGCTACAGAAAACAAGCCAAGAAGAAATGGTATACTATTTCCGTTTCCTCCTCTTAGTTCAAGAAAACAATGAAATGCCGATCTGCCACCACCATCTGTTCCGGTATGTCATGACAGTGTTTTTAAAAAGCTCCGATTACCCCATAAACACTACACTACCCAGCCGGCGTTTTCAGATTTATACACTCTGGAGAGCGTTTCAGAAAAGCTCCATTTTCAGTGGAGGAAAACGCCATTTCAGTGTTGACGAGGCCGGAGTAAGACGCTGGCTTTCTTTTCATCATTAACAGCGTTAGCATCACAATATAACTCCACTCTTTCAATGTAAGTCACCCAGTTTTCAATGCCACTATCAAATGCTGTCATGATTCCAATCATTGCCATCTTTGTTACGTTGATTTAGCCCCGTCTTTCCTTGTTTCCTTTTTAGCTAGCTCCTAGCAGTCACTGCACGTTTCACTTGACTTACGTGTCCTTTTTGCTAGCGCAGGGAGCGTACTCCGTCTAGATGCGTGTGTCGCTCCTATTCATTTCCCTTCTCTCTCTTCTCCTCCGAGTGTTGTTATCAACTAAAACACGGTGTTCCGGTAAGATGCAGGTTCATAATCCTGATCGCCAATTTGTTGTGTATGTGGCCTGTTTACACAACTAATTTATTAATAAAAACACTGGAGAAGGGAAGTAAGTTTCATGGTTCTTTCACTGGAAGAGTCCGAACTTTTACACACACATATATAGATCCATACTCACCAAATAGCGTTAGCAACGACTTGTTACTAAAAGATAAAGCAGTCCCTTATTCTAATGTAGGCTATATGGTACACACCTGATGGGACTTCAAGCATTGAACATAGAACATAGAATAGTACAGCACAGTACAGGCCCTTCGGCCCACAATGTTGTGCCGACCCTCAAACCCTGCCTCCCATATAAGCCCCCACCTTAAATTCCTCCACTTACCTGTCTAATACTCTCTTAAACTTCACTAGTGTATCTGCCTCCACCACTGACTCAGGCAGTGCATTCCATGCACCAACCACTCTCTGAGTAAAAAACCTTCCTCTAATATCCCCCTTGAACTTCCCACCCCTTACCTTAAAGCCATGTCCTCTTGTATTGAGCAGTGCTGCCCTGGGGAAGAGGGGCTGGCTATCTACTCTATCTATTCCTCTTATTATCTTTTACACCTCTATCATGTCTCCTCTGATCCTCCTTCTCTCCAAAGAGTAAAGCCCTAGCTCCGTTAATCTCTGATCACAATGCATACTTTCTAAACCAGGCAGCATCCTGGTAAATCTCCTCTCTACCCTTTCCAATCCTTCCGCATCCTTCCCATAGTGAGGTGACCAGAACTGGACACAGTACTCCAAGTGTGGCCTAACCAGAGTTTTATAGAGCTGCATCATTACATCGCGACTCTTAAACTCTATCCCTCAACTTATGAAAGCTAACACCCCATAAGCTTTCTTAACTACCCTATCCACCTGTGAGGCAACTTTCAGGGATCTGTGGAAATGTACCCCGAGATCCCTCTGCTCCTCCACACTACCAAGTATCCTGCCATTTACTTTGTACTCTGCCTTGGAGTTTGTCCTTCCAAAGTGTACCACCTCACACTTCTCTGGGTTGAACTCCATATGCCACTTCTCAGCCCACTCCTGCATCCTATCAATGTCTCTCTGCAATCTTTGACAATCCTCTACACTATCTACAACACCACCAACCTTTGTGTCATCTGCAAACTTGCCAACCCACCCATCTACCCCCACATCCAGGTCGTTAATAAAAATCACAAAAAGTAGAGGTCCCAGAGCAGATCCTTGTGGGACACCACTAGTCACAATCCTCCAATCTGAATGTACTCCCTCCACCACCACCCTCTGCCTTCTGCAGGCAAGCAAATTCTGAATCCACCTGGCCAAACTTCCCTGGATCCCATGCCTTCTAACTTTCTGAACAAGCCTACCGTGTGGAACCTTGTCAAATGCCTTACTAAAATCCATACAGATCACATCCACAGCACTACCCTCATCTATATGCCTGGTCACCTCCTCAAGGAACTCTATCAGGCTTGTTAGACACGATCTGCCCTTCACAAAGCCATGCTGACTGTCTCTGATCAGACCATGATTCTCTAAATGCCTATAGATCCTATCTGTAAGAATCTTTTCCAACAGTTTTCCAGACGTAAGGTTCACTGGTCTATAATTATCCCTACTACCTTTTTTGAACAAGGGGACAACATTCGCCTCCCTCCAATCCTCCGGTACCATTCCCGTGGACAACAAGGACATAAAGATCCTAGCCAAAGGCTCAGCAATCTCTTCTCTCGCCTCGTGGAGCAGCCTGGGGAATATTCCATTAGGTCCCGGGGACTTATCTGTCCTAATCTATTTTAACAACTCCAACACCTCCTCTCCCTTAATATCAACATGCTCCAGAACATCAACCTCACTCATATTGTCCTCACCATCATCAAGTTCCCTCTCATTGGTGAATACCGAAGTGAAGTATTCATTGAGGACCTCGCTCACTTCCACAGCCTCCAGACACATCTTACTACCTTTATCTCTAATCGGTTCTACCTTCACTCCTATCATCCTTTTTTTCTTCACATAATTGAAGAATGCCTTGGGGTTTTCCTTTACCCTACTCACCAATGCCTTCTCATGCCCCCTTCTGGCTCTTCTCAGCCCCTTCTTAAGCTCCTTTATGCTTCCCTATATTCCTCAATAGACCCATCTGATCCTTGCTTCCTAAACCTTATGTATGCTGCCTTCTTCCACCTGACTAGATTTTCCACCTCACTTGTCACCAATGGTCCCTTCACCCTACCATTCTTTATCTTCCTCACCGGGACAAATTTATCCCTAACATCCCGCAAGAGATCTCTAAACATCAACCGCATGTCCATAGTACATTTCCCTGCAAAAACATCATCCCAGTTCACACCCGCAAGTTCTAGCCTTATAGCCTCATAATTTGCCTTTCCCCAATTAAAAATTTTCCTGTCCTCTCTGATTCTATCCTTTTCCATGATAATGCTAAAGGCCAGAGAGCAGTGGTCACTGTCCCCCAGATGCTCACCAACTGAGAGATCTGTGACCTGACCCGGTTCATTACCAAGTACTAGATCTAGTATGGCATTCCCCCTAGTCGGCCTGTCCACACACTGTGACAGGAATCCGTCCTGGACACACTTAACAAAACTCTGCCCCATCTAAACCCTTGGAACTAATCAAGCGCCAATCAGTATTAAGGAAGTTAAAGTCACCCATGATAACAACACTGTTATTTTTGTACCTTTCCAAAATCTGCCTCTCAATCTGCTCCTCTGTATCTCTGCTGCTACCAGGGGGCCTATAGAATACCCCCAATAGAGTAACTGGTCCCTTCCTGTTCCTGACTTCCACCCATATTGACTCAAAAGAGGATCCTGCTACATTACCCACTCTTTCTGTAGCTGTAATAGTATCACTGACCAGTAATGCCACCCCTCCTCCCCTTTTTCCACCCTCTCTATCCCTTTTAAAGCACTGAAATCCAGGAATATTGAGAATCCATTCCTGCCCTGTTGCCAGCCAATTCTTTGTAATGGCCACTACATCATAATTCCATGTATGTATCCAAGCTCTCAGTTCATCACCTTTGTTCCTGATGCTTCTTGCATTGAGGTACACACATTTCAGCCCTTCTACCTTACTGTCTTTACAATGTTTATTCTGCTTCTCTTTCCTCAAAGCCTCTCTGTTTGTTAGATCCGGGTTTACTCCATGCACTTCTTTCACTGCTGTATCGCTGTGGGTCCCAACCCCTCGCAAATTAGTTTAAGCCCTCCTGAACCATGCTAGCAAACCTACCTGCAAGGATATTGCTCCCCCTCGACTTCAGGTGCAACCCATCCAATCTGTGCAGGTCCTACCTTCCCCAGAAGCGATCCCAATGATCTAAAAATCTAAAACCCTGCTCCCTGCACCAACTCCTCAGCCACGCATTCAACTGCCATCTCCTCCAATTCTTACCATCACTGTCACGTAGCACTGGCAGCAATCCTGAGAGTGCCACCCTTGAGGTCCTGTTCTTCAGCCTTCGGCCTAATACCCGAAACTCACACTTCAGGACCTCATCCCTCTTCCTGCCTATGTCGTTGGCCCCAACATGTATCACGACTTCTGGTTGCTTTCCCTCTCGTATCAGGATGTCGTGCACCCGGTCAGAGACATCCCGGACCCTGGCACCCAGGAGGCAACAAACCATGCGGGTGTCCTTCTCACGTCCACAAAATCTCCTGTCCGCTCCCCTGACTATAGAGTCTCCAATGATGACATCTCTCCTCTTATCCGTCCCACCCTTCTGCACCACAGGGTCAGACTCCGTGCCGGAGGCCCTGCCACCGTGGCTCACACCTGGTCGGTCGTCCCCGCCAACAGTATCCAGGTCGGTAAACTTATTATTCCGGGGAATGGCTACAGGGGTGCTCTGCCTACATGTCTGCTCACCTTCGCTTTCCCCGCTCTGACAAGGTAACGTTCCGGAATGTCGGCTGTTTATTCAGCTCCGTAGGCTTCTGCCCTGTTGAGTTCCTTCTGCATTTTGTGTGTGTTACTCTGGATTTCCAGCATCTGCAGAATCTCTTGTGGCTATGGTCTTAATTGCCACATGTAATCAGTGAGATGTCCTTGACTCCAGAGTTCTCGATTACAAAAGGGACAGAGATAGAAAAATTATAGCTTTGGCATTGATCCAATGGCTTCCCTCCGCCGGACAAATCAGCACGTTTTCGGGAGCTGCCCACCAGTAAAAAAACAAGAGCACAAACAGGAGCCTGAGTGTCTCCAAACAAAGGCTCCCAGCAGAAAGGAATTTGAGTTTTGCTGGGTAAAGTTCACTTATTGATAAATTTTCATATACAGATACAGCACAGAAGCAAACCTTTGCGACCTAACAAGCCCAATTCCACCCATGTAAACTACTAACCTGCATGTCTTTGGAACGTGGGAGGAAATCGGAGCACCCAGAAAAACCCACGCTGTCACGAGGAGAACATACAAACTCCGCGGCAGGAAATGAACCAGGCCACTGGCACTTCAAAAGTATTATGTTAACCTGTGCTGCTTCTGTTTCTATATCTTATGGTCTTAAACTAATAGGTGAGAAATGGATAGTAATGAAAGCAAATGAGCAAATGCCACTGGCACTATACTGAAGAGAAGAGATACAGTCCAACCTCGAGACCAGCGGATCCACCGACAAAGGTTCCAATGAATAAACATACTGAGAAGAGGGTAAAGTATGCAATTTCTGGGTGAGACCCTAGTGCCTCCAGGCTCCCTAGTGGACTAGGTATGTTTGGAAATTGGAGACAGCAGGTAGGAACATAGAAAGCCTACAGCCCAACACAGCCCCCTCGGTCCACAATGCTGTGCCGAACATGTACGTACTGTAGAAATTACCTAGGGTTATCCATAGCGCTCTGTTTTTCTCAGCTTCATGTACCTATCCAGGAGTCTCTTAAAAGACCCTATCACATCTGCCTCCACCACCCTCGCCGGCAGTCCATTCCACGCATTCACCACTCTCTGCGTAAAAAACTCACCCTTGACATCTCCTCTGTACCTACTTCCAAGCACCTAAAAACGTGCCCTCTCATGTTATCCATTTCATCCCTGGGAAAAAACCTCTGACTATCCAGACGATCAATGCCTCTCATCATCTTATACACCTCTAACAGGTCACCTCTCATCCTCCGTCGTTCCAAGGAGAAAAGGCCGAGTTCACTCAACCTGTTTTCATAAGGCATGCTCCCCAATCCAGGCAACATCTTTGTAAATCTCCTCTGCACTCTTCTTATAGCTTCCACATCCTTCCTGTAGTGAGCTGACAAGAACTGAGCACAGTACTCTAAGTGGGGTCTGACCAGGGTCCTATAAAGCTGCAACATTACCTCTCGGCTCTTCAACTTAATCCCATGGTTGATGAAGGCCAATGCACTGTAAGCCTTGTTGACACAGTCAACCTGTGCAGCAGCTTTGAGGGTTCTGTGGATTCGGACCCCAAGATCCCTCTGATCTTCCACACTGCCAAGAGTCTTGCCATTAATACTATGTTCTGCCGTCATATTTGACCTTTCATTTGAACCACCTCACACCTATCTGAGTTGAACTCCATCTGCCACTTCCCAGCCCAGTTTTGCATCCTATCAATGACCCGCTGTAAGCTCTGACAGCCCTCCACACTATCTAGAACACCCCAATCATCAGCTAATTTACTAACGCATCGCTCCACCTTTTCTCATGATTCTTAAAGATGGATGCAAGGAGACTGACCTTATGTAGGCTCTTCTGATTTAAATAAAACTTGCTAGTGGTTTTAGAATACATGATGTGGTGTTTTAATACAGTGCCTATAAAAAGTATTCACCTCCCTTGGAAATTTTCATGTTTTATCGTTTTACAACATTGAATCACAGAGGATTTAATTTGGCTTTTTTGACACTGATCAACCGAAAAAGACTCTTCTGTATCAAAGTGAAAACAGATCTCTACAAAATGATCTCAATTAATTACAAATATAAAACCCAAAATAGCTGATTGCATAAGTATTCACTGTCTTAAATAGTCACATCAAATCATCACTGGTGCAGCCAACTGGTTTTAGGTGTCATATAATTAATTAAACGGAAATTTGTCTTTGGAGACCTGTGAGCAGTCAAAGTGTTTCAATTCAATGTGGAAAAAATACACCTGTATCTGGAAGGTCCAATTGCTGCTGAGTTAGTATCCTGGCAAAAACTACACCATGAAGACCAAAGAACACATCAAGCAACTCCGCAGAAAGATTATTGAAAAGCACAAGTCAGGAGATGCATACAAGAAAATTTCAAAGTTACTGAGTATCATTCAGAGTACAGCTAAGTCATTCATCAAGAAATGTAATGAATATGACACCGCGGAACATCAGCCTAGAGCAGCCCATCTTCAAAAACTGAGTGACCGTGCAAGAAGGGGACTAGTGAGGGAGGCCACCAACAGACCCATGACAACTCTGGAGGAGTTACAAGCTTCAGTGGCTGAGATGGGAGAGACTGCACATACAACAACTGTTGCCCAGGTGTTTCACCAGTCACAGCTCATGGGAGAGCAGCAAAGAGAAAAGGTCTCACAGTAAAGCTCAGCTGGAGTTGGTCAGAAGGCATATGGGAGACTCTGAAAGCTGGAGGAAGGTTCCCTGGTCTGATGAAACCAAAATTGAGGTTTCTGGCCATCAGAGTAAATACTGCATTTGGCGTAAAAGTCACACCCTCCCTACGGTGAAACCTGGTGGTGTCTGCATCATGCTGTGGAGATGCTTCACTGCAGCAGGCCCTGGAAGGCTTGTGAAGGTAGAGGGTAAAAGGAATGCAGCAAAATACACAGAAATCCTGGAGGAAAACCTGATGCAGTCTGCAAGGGAACTGTGACTTTGGAAAAGATTTGTTTTCCAGCAAGACAATGACCCCAGGCATAGTCCAAAGCTACACAGGAATGGCTTAAAAACAACAAAGTTAATGTCCTGGAGTGGCCAAGTCAGAGTCCAGACCTCAATCCAATTGAGAATTTGTGGCAGTACTTGAAAAGGGCTGTTCATTCACATCCCCATGTAATCTGATAGAGCTTGAGCAGTTTTGTAAAGAAGAATGGGGAAAAATTGCAGCGTCCAAAGGTGCAATTACTAAATACTGAGTACTAATTACTAAATTACTAAAAAGGGGTGAATACCTATGTAATCAATTATTTTGTATTTTACATTTGTAATTAATTTGGTTCATTTTGTAGAGACCTGTTTTCATTTTGACATGAAAGGGTCTTTTTCTGTTGATCAGGGTCAAAAAAGCCAAATTAAATCCACTGTGATTCAATGTTGTAAAAGAAAACATGAAAACTTCTAAGTGGAGGCGGGGTTGGGGGTGTTGGATACCTTCAACAGGCAGTGTGAATGGCAAAAAGTGGCCAAAAGGCACGTGCCACCAAAAGCTAAACCTAAGATGGAGTAGGAAAAACACCAAAAATAGAAGTAGATCTGCCTCCCCCTCCATTTCTCCCTGTGAGACTCTATCCTAAAATCCTAGCTGACGGGCTGTGGAAAACCCTATGATGGAAATAGTCATGTTTGTCACGGCTGTCACACAACATTTCGCTCAGCAGCTGCAATGACAAACACAATTGACATAGTCCTATTCCGGAAACCAGCTTCCCTCATATGAACAGGTTACCCCATCCAGTGCCTCGAGCACAGGGCGATCCTTCTGCACCCGGGGAACGGATTACAGGTGTCCCTCGCTTTCCGAACGTTTGCTTTACGAAACCTCACTGTTACGAAAGACCTACATTAGTACCCTGTTTTCGCTTTCAGAAGGCGTTTTCACTGTTACGAAAAACAAGCAGCATGCGATAAAAAATTCAGTGCGCGAAAAAAATCAGCACGCCATGAAAGGCAGCCGCTCTCCCCCGGATTCTCGCCGGCATTGCTTAAACACGCACCTGTGAGCAGCCGTTTGCAAGATGAGTTCTATGGTATCGGAAAAGTCTAAAAGAGCTCGTAAGGGTGTTACACTTAGCGTAAAACTAGACATAATTAAGCGTTTCGATCGTGGTGAATGAAGCAAGGACAGAGTGAGTTTGGCTTGTGGAAGTTGACGAAGATAATGTTGAAGAGGTTTTGACATCCCATAACCAAGAACTGATAGACAAAGAGCTGATGCAATTGGAAGAAGAAAGGATAGCAATCGAAACCAAATTCATCAGCGAAATGAACGTGAAGCAACTGCGTGAGATTTTTGCTGCAATGATAAAGTACGACTTTACTTTTGAAAGGCTACATAGGGTTGGGGGATATTTGCAAGATGGTTTGAGTCCTTACAAACAACTGTGTGATAGAAAAATGCGCGAGGCTCAGCAGTCAAGCAAGCCTTCCACATCAGCCACAGCAGACGACGAACCTCGACCTTCGACATCGAGGCGGGCAGTCATAGGAGAAGATGAGCTGCCTGGCCTAATGGAAACAGACGACGAGATGACACCCCAGTGTCCCACCACCCCAACACCCAGGCCGTGGACAGATACTGTACCGATTTGCGGAGAATGCAGCAGTAGCCGGGAGGCACACGGCACCTACAGTACGGTTGCCAGGTACTAGTGTCATTTTACAATGTGTTGATGATCAACTTAACTGATGATCAATTTAACAAACCATAATGTGCCAAAATTACATGTAGCTACCCCTGAAAAGTGCTGATGTCAGACAGATAACATGAGAATGATGAAGTGTAGAGAGAAAACTAGTACATAGTGAGTGTCCATAGCACCTCTGAAACATCTCTATGGTTACTAAATGCACATACTGGATATATGTGGATTGAATTTACCCCTGGCTACCTTTTATCTGGACAGGATGTTGTCACCCTGGAGTTGTGGAGCCTATGGTACGTTACTCTCATCACCTAAACCCCCTTACCCTCTCAAGGAAGAAAAGACCGTAAGACCAGAAGACAAAGGAGTAGAATTCGGCCATTCGGCCTACTGAGCCTGCTCTGCCATTCCATTATGACTGATCCCGGATCCCACTCAACCTCATACAACTGCCTCCTCGCCATAACCTCGATGCCCCGACCAATCAGGCAATTATCGACTTCCGCCTTAAATATACCCACGGACTTGGCCTCCACCGCTGTCTGTGGCAGAGCATTCCACAGATTCACTACTCTCTGTCTAGAATAAATTCTTCCTTACCTCTGGTTTAAAAGACTGTACTTCAATTTTGAAGCTGTGACCTCTAGTTCTGGATACCCCCACCAGAGGCAACATCCTCTCCATATCTTTCAATGTCCTTTCAACATTTGGTAGGTTTCAATGAGAGCCCCCCAAATTCTTCTAAATTCCAGTGAGTACAGGCGCAAAGCTGCCAAATGCTCCTCGTATGTTAACCCTTTCATTCGCAGACTCTCAGATGACAACACATCCTTTCTAGGATACGGGGCCCAAAACTGTTGGCAATACTTGATATGAAGCCTGATCAGTGTCTTATAAAGGCTCAGCGTTACCTCCTTGCTTTTCTATTCTATTCCCCTTGAAGAAAGTGCAAACATTGCATTCACGTTCTTTACCATAGACTCAACCTGTAAATTCACCTTCTGGGAGTCCTGCACGACTCATTGTTAATGCCTCCGCAATCTCTCCAGCTACTTCTTTCAGAACCCGAGGGTGCATTCCATCAGATCCAGGAGATATATCCACCTCAGACCATTAAGGTTCCTGAGCACCTTCTCAGTCATAATTTTTCTGAGCACCTACTCAGTCATAATTTTCACTGCACAAACTTCGCTTCCCTGCCACTCTTGAATGTCCGGTATACTGCAGTCATCTTCCACTGGGAAGACTGATGCAAAATACACATTCAGTTCCTCTGCCCTCTCTGCATCTCTCATTACGATATCTCCAGCGTCATTTTGTATTGGTCCTATATCTATCCTCAACTCTCTTTTACCCTTTATAAACTTAAAAAAGCTCTTCATATCTTCTTTGATATTAGTCACCAGCTTCCTCTCATAATTCATCCTTTCCTTCCTAATAACCTTCTTAGTTTCCTTCTGCAAGTTTTCAAATGCTTCCCAATCCTCTATCTTCCCACTAGCTCTGGCTTCCTTGTATGCCCTCTCTTTTGCTTTTACTTTGGCTCTGACTTCACTTGTTACTTGACTATGAAATACTGTCACATTGAATTTTATTTTTCCCTCTCAAATTTCAACGTGAACTCCATCATATCGTGATCACTCTTCCCTGAGGGTTCCTTAACCTTAAGCTCTCTTATCACCTCTGGATCACTGCACAACACCCAATCCAGCACATCTAGTGGGGTGAACAACAAGCTCTTTCAAAGAGCCATCCCTTAGACGTTCTACAAATTCTCTCTCTTGAGGTTCAGTACTGACCTGGTTTTCCCAATCCACTTTCATGTTAAAATCCGCAACGATTTTAATTAGAATTGTAACATTACCCTTATTACATGCCTTTTCCAGCTCCCTTTGTAATCTCAACCCCACATCATGGTTACTATTTGGAGGCCTATATATGATACCCATAATGTTTTTTTTACCATCCACCCACAAAGATTCATCATTCTTTGATCCTATGTCACCTCTTTATAAAGATGTAATTCCATCTCTTACCAACAGGGCCACACCACCGCCTATGCCTACCTGCGTTCTTTCAATACAACATATATGCTTTGATGTTAAACTCCCATCTATGGCCTTCTTTCAGCCACGACTGATGGCCACAATGTCATACTGGCCAATCTCTAATTGCACCACGAGTTTGTCCACCTTATTCTGAACGCTACGCACATTTAAATACAGCACCTTCAGTCCTGCATTCTTCACGCTTCTGGATTTCTTATCTGTGGTACAATTTAACTCTTTGCTCTGTCTGCATTTCTAACCAATCATTGGTTCGTAAACAAGATTTATTTGTGACCAACTTTTATTGAATTTCTGTAACAAATTAATTTCTGTAATAGGGTATGGGGGTATACTGAGGATTCCTCAGAACCAAACAGCAGAAAACTACCCCATCAGTGCAGGGATCAAATTGATGTATCAAATATTCACAGATTGGACAGCGTTGAGGAAAGTTTGACACACACAATGAAGCAATTATTTACATGTACTTGTTAGTGTGTGTTAGAACAGGTCCAGTCCACTTACCCCCAGGTCATCGTACTTTGTCTGGGATAAAGTCCTCGATGAATCAATAAATATTCTGTAAGTTCACAGTCCTGCAACACCTGTACTAGATAAGATACAAGTACTGGAAGCTGACCGAGCCTTGGGAGCTAGCACACTGCATCCCAGTGATCTGAAAGGGGTCCTCATGGAACTGTGGTTGGTCCAACATTTCTAGAGATTTGGAAATTGTTGCTATGGATTGAAGTTAGTAAGTGTGACCCCAGTGCCAAACAAAAGATGGAGCCAAAAGAGGATCACTGCCCTATTGGCGGGACATCCCTATGGCTGGATCCTATGGTAAAGAATGGAATTACATAACTTCTAGGAGAGAATATTAGGATTGAGGATGGAGACACAAGAGACAATAGATGTTGGAATCTCGGGCAAGTCCAGCAGCATCTGGAATCATTGACATTTTGGGTCAAAATCCTGCCTCAGTATTTAATCAGGACTGATAAATCAACACAGGGTACTGAACCAACAGTTCTGTTCATCTACTGGAGTTTGAAAGGGAGAATATGACTACAGCTGTGATGGACCCTGATGTACACAGTGACACTGTGATCTCTGTCTTGCAGGCCAATGTTAGGCTGTCTTTCAGAAGAGTGACTCCTCACAAGATGGCAAACCCTAAAGAGTACCTGGTAAGGTTCTGAAAACTTGTGCCAAGCAACTTGGAGTAGTGTGAGCTGCCTTAATGACTATCACCCAGTAGCACTCACATCTATGGTGATGAAATGCATTGAGAGGTTGGTCATGCGAGAATGAACTCCTGCCTCAGCAAGGACCTAGACCCACTGTAATTTGCCTATTGCCACAATCGGTCGACAGCGGACGCAAGCTCAATGGCTCTTCACTCAGCCTTAGATCACCTGGGCAATACAAACACCCATGTCAGTTCGTTTACTATCGTTCAGCGTTTAACACCATCATTCCTACAGTGCTGATTGATAAGCTACAGAACCTAGACTTCTGTAACTCCCTCTGTAATTGGATCCTCGACTTCCTAACCAGAAAACCACAATCTGTGTGGATCGATGTCTCCTCCTCGCAGATGATCAACACTAGCTCATCTCAGGGGTGTGTGCTTAGCCCTCTGCTCTACTCTCTCTACACCCATGACTGTGTGGCTTGTCATAACTCAAATGCCATCTATAAATTTGCTGATGATACAGCCATTGTTGGCAGAACCTCAGATGGAGACGAGGGGGTGTACTGGAGTGAGGTACATCAGCTAGTTGAGTGGTATCACAGCAACAACCTTGCACTCAAGGTCACTAAGACCAAAGAGTTGATTAGGGACTATAGAAAGGGTTGGATAGGGAACACAAACCAATCCTCGTAGAGGGAGTAGAATTGGAGAGAGTGAGCAGTTTCAAGTCCCTAGGTGTCATGAGGGGAGGTGTTGGAGTTGTTGAAATAGATTAGGACAGATAAGTCCCCGGGACCTGACGGAATATTCCCCAGGCTGCTCCACGAGGCGAGAGAAGAGATTGCTGAGCCTCTCCCTAGGATCTTTATGTTCTCGTTGTCTACGGGAATGGTACCGGAGGATTGGAGGGAGGCGAATGTTGTCCCCTTGTTCAAAAAAGGTAGTAGGGATAGTCTGGGTAATTATAGACCAGTGAGCCTTACGTATGTGGTGGGAAAGCTGTTGGAAAAGATTCTTAGAGATAGGATCTATAGGCATTTAGGGAATCATGGCCTGATCAGGGACAGTCAGCAAGGCTTTGTGAAGGGCAGATCGTGTCTAACAAGCCTGATAGAGTTCCTTGAGGAGGTGACCAGGCATATAGATGAGGGTAGTGCTGTGGATGTGATCTGTATGGATTTTAGTAAGGCATTTGACAAGGTTCCACACGGTAGGCTTATTCAGAAAGTTAGAAGGCATGGGATCCAGGGATGTTTGGCCAGGTGGATTCAGAATTGGCTTGCCTGCAGAAGGCAGAGGGTGGTGGTGGAGGGAGTACATTCAGATTGGAGGATTGTGATTAGTGGTGTCCCACAAGGATCTGTTCTGGGACCTCTACTTTTTGTGATCTTTATTAACGACCTGGATGTGGGGGTAGAAGGGTGGGTTGGCAAGTTTGCAGATGACACAAAGGTTGGTGGTGTTGTAGATAGTGTAGAGGATTGTTGAAGATTGCAGAGAGACATTGATAGGATGCAGGAGTGAGCTGAGAAGTGGCAGATGGAGTTCAACCCGGAGAAGTGTGAGGTGGTACACTTTGAAAGGACAAACTCCAAGGCAGAGTACAAAGTAAATGGCAGGATACTTGGTAGTGTGGAGGAGCAGAGGGATCTCGGGGTACATGTCCACAGATCCCTGAAAGTTGCCTGACAGGTGGATAGGGTAGTTAAGAAAGCTTATGGGGTGTTAGCTTTCATAAGTCAAGGGATAGAGTTTAAGAGTCGCGATATAATGATGCAGCTCTATAAAACTCTGGTTAGGCCACACTTGGAGTACTGTGTCCAGTTCTGGTTACCTCACTATAGGAAGGATGTGGAAGCATTGGAAAGGGTACAGAGGAGATTTACCAGGATGCTGCCTGGTTTAGAAAGTATGCATTATGATCAGAGATTAAGGGAGCTAGGGCTTTACTCTTTGGAGAGAAGGAGGATTAGAGGAGACATGATAGAGGTGTACAAGAGGACATGGCTTTAAGGTGAGGGGTGGGAAGTTCAACGGGAATATTAGAGGAAGGTTTTTTACTCAGAGAGTGGTTGGTGCGTGGAATGCACGGCCTGAGTCAGTGGTGGAGGCAGATACACTAGTGAAGTTTAAGAGACTACTAGATAGGTATATGGAGGAATCTAAGGTGGGGGCTTATATGGGAGGCAGGGTTTGAGGGTCGGCACAACATTGTGGGCCCAAGAGCCTGCACTGTGCTGTACTATTCTATGTTCTATCTTTGAATATCCAACCCTTTCTATAGTCCCAACATATTGATACAGTTATCAAGGAGGCAATACAGCGACTAGATTTCATTAGGGACTTGGTTTGTCACCTAAGACACTTGAAAACTTCTACAGGTGTACCATGGAGAGCATTCTGACAGGCTGCATCACTGTCTGGTGTGAGGGGGCTACTGCACAGGATCAAAAGAAGCTACAGAAAGTTGCAGAATTAGTTAGCTCTATCTCAGGTACTAGCTTCTATAGTATCCAAGACATCTTCAAGGACTAGTGGGCCAGAAAGGCAGCATCCATCATTAAGGACCCCCACCAGCCAGGACATTCCTCTTCTCATTGTTACCATCAGGAAGGAGGTACAGAAGCCTGAAGGCACACACTCAGTGATTCAGGAACAGCTTCTTCCCCTCTGCCATCTGATTCCTAAAAGTGAGTTCCATGAACACTACCTCACTTTTCTTATTTCTGTTTGTGAACTATTTTTAATTTAACTATTTAATATACATACATATCTTTTCTTATATTATTATGTATTGCATTGTACTGTTGTCACTATATTAACAAATTTGACGACATATGCTGGAGATATTAAACCCGATTCTGATTCTTATTCTGAGTTCTGTGAACAGACAGGAGTCAGCCAATAGACGCAGGGATTTGGATTTTCAGAATGCTGTGACACTGTACTACAGGATATTGATCAGCAAGGACAGAGCACATGGGGTTGGGGTTACAGACTGATCAGGATCACAATGGTCATCGGACAGAAAGAAAAGGCTCGGAATGAATGGGCCTCTCTGAGTTTGGCCAGGTTACAGCTCCTTGTGTTCAGCAGGGAACAGTAGTTAGCATCCAAACAGTCATAATCTACATCAACACTTTGATTGTTGGATCAATTGCCCTCTATACGGATTTGCTGACCTCACCAAACCAGTGGCAGAACATCAAGGGCAAACACTCCCTGTCTTTGGTACTATCAACCTTGGGCACTGCCTCAAACAGCTCCCCACTGTCCAGGACAGACCATCTTCTCACATCTCCCATCAGGCAGCAAATACAGAAGCCTGAAGTTCCACATCAGCAGGTTCAAGAACAGATACTTCCCTCCAACCATTTGCTTTTACAACAATCTGCATAACCATAAGCCCTACCTCAGTATAGCAACACTAGATTTGTGTTCCTTCTTGTAAATGTATAGTGATGTTTTTTTCAGGTGAATGCTGCTTTCATGGTACTATGCTCCTGTGATGCTGCTGCCAGTACGTCTCTTCTTGCCCCCACGTGCAGACAGCAAAAGGACGAGATGGAAAGGAATATCAAGGGGTATATGGACAAGGATATGGAATAGGCATCAACATGACAGATGCACTTGCACCAGGAAAAAACTGAGGTAAGAAGAGAGGATTTTTAGACAATACAGCAGGTTTGAGACAGCGGAGCCATTGCTTTGTGGATTTTGAGCTTGAGATTTGAGGCGTGGCCAGTCAGAACATTTGGCAGGGTTGAGAACAGCAGTCTTTCTTTTTTATTGCACAGTTAGATTAGTGGGAATATGAGGCAGGATAAAGGAATGCCCCTCTTGTGGGTTGTGGGAAGGCCAGGACACATCCATTGTCTTTGATGGCGACACCTGCAAGAACTGAATCCAGTTGCAGCTTCTTACGACCATGTTAGAAAACTAGAGCTTGAGCTGGATGATCTCCAGATCACTGGGAGGCTGGGATACAGGGTGAGGGCAAGGAGATGGAAACGAAAACCGGGAACCCGCAACAGGACTGGACAAGAGAGCTAGGAGCCCGGGCTTGGACTCTGAGCCAGAGACTGGACAAGGACCTAGAACCTGGGTCTAGCCTCTGGCTCGGACCCCAGAACTAGGCAAGGACGAGGCTTGGCTGGCAGCCAGGACGTGGCTGGAGTCTTAAGGCTTGGGGCTAGAGACTAGAGACTTGGCTTAGCTGGAGGCAGGAGGCTGGAGTCTTCAGGCTTGAGGCTAGAGACTACAGACTTGAGGCGAGGCTTGGCAGAAGGCAGGAGGCTGGAGTCCTCAGGCTTGAGGCTAGAGTCTAGAGACTCAAAGCGAGGCTTGGCAGGGGTTCTCCTGGGCAGGGTACGCTTCTCCTGGGCAAGATGAGGTTCTCCTGGGCAGGACGCGGATCACCACCCGACAGAGGCAAGGGACAGGAAGGGACAGAACCAACCGCAGATAACAGCAAGGCTGCCTGGCTTATCTGATGGAGGCAAGGGACAGGAAGGGACAGAACCAACTGCAGGTAACGGCAATACAGCCTGGCTTACCCGACGGAGGCAAGGGACAGTAAGGGACAGAACCAGCCGCAGGGTAATGGCAAGACAGCCTGACTTACCCGGCAGAGGCAAGGGACAGGAATGGAGCTAGGTACGGGGTGGCTCCAGGACAAGACTGAAGGCGAGAGTTCCCAGCAAGACCAGGCAAGGTTTCAGGCAATGCAAGGCAAAATGAGAACTTCAGGCGAGGCGAGAGTTACTGGCAAGACAAGGCAGGGCTTCAGGCAAGGAAACAGAAGGCTGAGGAAGGGATACAAGGAGTAAGGACAAGAACAATCCAGCAGCCACGCCCTGGTCTCTGAAGGTATTTATGCAGCCAGCCCCAACGAGCATCAGCTGCCTCAATTAGAGCTCAACAAGAACAGAAACAGGGTAGACAGGAAAACCTAGCGCAAGGGCTGATGGACCTGACTGTGTACTGGAATACAGACTTCATGGATTGGACCATGACAGAGAATGGGAACCAGAGTGCCAGGGCAGAGACTACAGAGGTCTGGGGGAAAATGTTGTTAAGCCCACATGCAAAGACAGGAATCAAAAGATTGAACATAGTGGGAATAATGCTCTCAGTTCAACCTAATTCAATGCAAGGAGTATTTTCGGAAAGGCAGATGAACTTAGGGTTTGGATCAGCACCTGGAATTACGACAGTGTGGCCATTATTGAGGCTTCATTGCAGGAGGGGCAGAATGGCAGCTCAATGTTGCAGGTTTCTGTTGTTTTAAGCATGATAGAGCAGTGTTGATCAAAGGAGGAGGGGTGGCATTACTAGTCGGAAAATGTCACGGCAGTGCTCAATCAGGACAGGCTGGAGGGTTTTTCTACTGAAGCTACATGGGTAGAACTGAGGAATGAGAAAGGGATGACCACACTAATGGGAGGCCACATCTGCCAGCTAGGCACTAAGGGTTCAGATGACGATGACACTAATGGGATTATACTATAGATGACCCAAAGGTATAATTACCTTGGTAGCTTTATATCACAAGATGCCAGAAGTAAAGTAACTTCCAAAAAATCAAAAAATTAGAAGAGGTGACAAAGAGTAAGAAGATGTTGAATTGTTGTCATAGAGTCACAGAGACATAGAGTACAGAAACAGGCCCTTTGGCCCATCTAGTCTATGCCTAAATCATTTAAACTGCCTACTCCCAGCAACCTGCACTGGGACCATAGGCCTCCATATCCCTACCATTCATGTACCTATCCAAACCTCTCAAACATTGAAATTGAGCTTGCATGCACCACTTGCACAAGCAGCTCATTCCACACTGACATATCCCTCTACGTGAGTAAGTTTCCCCTCATGGTCCCTTAAACTTTTTAACTTTCACCCTTAACCCATGACCTCTGGTTGTGGTTCCACCCAACCTCAGTGGAAAATGCCTGCTTGCACTTGCCCTATCTATACCCCTCATAATTTTGTATACCTCTATCAAATCTCTCAATCTTTGACGCTCTAAGGTATATAGTCCTAACCAATTCAATCTTTCTTTATAACTCACGTCCTCCAGACCTGGCAACATCCTTCTAAATTGTCTCTATCTTTATTATTTCAAACTTGTTTACATCACCTAAGTAGGTGACGAAAACTACACACAATACTCCAAATTAGGCCTCACCTACATCTTATAAAACTTCAACACAACATTCCATCTCCTGCACTCAATACATTGAGTTATGAAGGCCAACATGCCAAAAGCTTTCTTTACCACCCTGTCTATCTGTGATGCCACTTTCTTTACGACCCTGTCCATCTCAGAACTCGCACCACCACGTCCAGGAACAGGTATTGCCCCTCACCTATTGATCTCAGGACTCACACCACCACATCCAGGAACAGGTATTGCCCCTCACTTATCGATCTCAGGACTCACACCACCACGTCCAGGAACAGGTATTGCCCCTCACCTATTGATCTCTTGAACCAAACAGGATAACTTAGCTTCACTTGCCCCTTCATTGAAATGTTCGCACAACCTATGGATTCACTTCAAAGAACTCTTCATCTAATGTTCTTGATATTTATTGCTTATTTATTTATTGTTTTCATTGTTTCTCTCTTTTTGTATTTGCTCAGTTTGTTGTCTTTTGCATGCTGGCTGAATGTCCAAGTTGGTGTGGTCTTTCATTGATTCTGTTACAGTTATTATTCTACTGTGGATTTATTGAGTATGCATAAGAAAATGAATCTCAGGGTTGTGTATGGTTCCATGTAGATACGTAGATAAAAATTAACTTTTAACTTTGAAGGGAGGGAGACAGAAGAAAAGAAACTATTGCCCATTTAGCTCGACTTCACTGGTTGGGAAGATGTTGCACTAGATTACTAAGAATGATTTCTCGGTATTTGAAGACACATGATAAAATAGACAGAAAGGTGCCTTTCAAAACTATTCACATTCATTGAGGAAATAATCAGACCATAAGACCATAGGAGCAGAATTAGGTCATTTGGCCCATCGAGTCTGCTCTGCCATTTCCAAATGGGGAGTGAAGATGTGGTGAGGATATTTCCTCTAATGGGAGAATCTGGTACAGGAGTACAAGAATGTCCCCTTAGAACAGAGATGAGGAGGATTTTTTTACAAGAGGGAGGTGAATCTGTGGAATACATTGGCACAGACAGCTGTGGAGGCCAAATAATTGGGTATACTTAAACAAGTTTATATAACCATATAACCATATAACAATTACAGCACAGAAACAGGCCATCTCGGCCCTTCTAGTCTTTGCCTAACCCTTTCTCTCACTTCATCCCACCGACCTGCACTCAGCCCATAACCCTCCATTCCTTTCCTGTCCATATATCTATCCAATTTAACTTTAAATGACAACATCGAACCTGCCTCAACCACTTCTGCTGGAAGCTCATTCCACACAGCTACCACTCTCTGAGTAAAGAAGTTCCCCCTCATGTTACCGTTAAACTTTTGTCCTTTAACTCTCAACTCATGTCCTCTTGTTTGAATCTTCCCCACTCTCAATGGAAAAAGCCTATCCACGTCAACTCTATCAATCCCCCTCATAATTTTAAACACCTCTATCAAGTCCCCCCTCAACCTTCTACGCTCCACAGAATAAAGACCTAACTTGTTCAACCTTTCTCTGTAACTTAGGAGATGAAACCCAGACAACATTTAAGTAAACCTCCTCTGTACTCTCTCAATTCTATTGACATCTTTCCTATAATTCGGTGACCAGAACTGTCCACAATACTCCAAATTTGGCATTACCAATGCCCTATACAATTTCAACATTACATCCCAACTCCTATACTCAATGCTCTGATTAATAAAGGCCAGCATACCAAAAGCTTTCTTCACCACCTTATCCACATGAGATTCCACCTTCCGGGAACTATGCACCATTATTCCCAGATCCCTCTGTTCTACAGCGTTCTTCAATGCCCTACCATTTACCATGTATGTCCTATTTTGATTTGTCCTACCAAAATGCAGCACCTCACACTTTTCAGCATTAAACTCCATCTGCCATCTTTTAGCCCACTCTTCTAACTGTCCTAAATCTCTCTGCAATCTTTGAAAACTTACCTCAACATCCACAACTCCACCTATCTTAGTATCATCTGCATACTTACTAATCCAATTTACCACCCCATCATCCAGATCATTAATATATATGACAAACAACATTGGACCCAGTACAGATCCCTGAGGCAGACCGCTACACACCATCCTCCAATCTGACACACAGTATCCACCACTATCCTTTGGCATCTCCCATCCAGCCACTGCTGAATCCAGTTTACTACTTCCATATTAATACCTAACGATTGAACCTTCCTAACTAACCTTCCGTGTGGAACCTTGTCAAAGGCCTTACTGAAGTCCATATAGACAACATCCACTGATTTACCCTCATCAATTTTGTTAGTAACCTCATTAAAATATTCAATAAGATTTGGCAAACATGACCTTCCATGCACAAATCCATGTTGACTGTTCTTAATCAGACCCTGTCTGTCCAGATAATTACATATACCATCTCTAAGAATACTTTCCATCAATTTACCCACCACTGACGTCAAACTCACAGGCCGATAATTGCCAGGTTTACTCTTAGAACCCTTTTTAAACAATGGAACCACATGAGCAATACGCCAATCCTCTGGCACCATCCCCGTTTCTAATGACATTTGAAATATTTCTGTCAGAGCCCCTGCTATTTCCACACTAATTTCCCTCAAGGTCCTAAGGAATATCTTGTCCGGACCCGGAGACTTATCCACTTTTATATTGCTTAAAAGCACCAGTACTTCCTCTTCTTTAATTGTCATACTTTCTATAACTACCCTTCTTGTTTCCTTTACCTTACACAATTCAATATCCTTCTCCTTAGTGAATACCGAAGAAAAGAAACTGTTCAAAATCTCCCCCATCTCTTCTGGCTCCACACATAGCTGTCCACTCTGATTCTCCAAGGGACCAATTTTATCCCTCACTATCCTTTTGCTATTAATATAACTGTAGAAGTCCTTTGGATTTATTTTCACCTTACTTGCCAAAACAGCCTCGTATCTTCTTTCAGCTTTTCTAATTTCTTTCTTAAGATTCTTTTTACATTCTTTTTATTCCTCGAGTACCTCATTAACTCCAAGCTGCCTATATTTATTGAAGAGCCCTCTCTTTTTCCAATCCAAGTTTCCAATATCCTTTGAATACCATGGCTCTCTCGAACTTTTAACCTTTCCTTTCAATCTAACAGGAACATAAAGATTCTGTACCCTCAAAATTTCACCTTTAAATGACCTTCATTTCTTTATTACATCCTTCCCATAAAACAAATTGTCCCAATCCACTCCTTCAAAATCCTTTCGCAGCTCCTCAAAGTTAGCCTTTCTCCAATCAAAAATCTCACTTCTAGGTCCAGTCCTATCCTTCTCCATAATTACACTGAAACTAATTGTATTGCGATCACTGGACCCGAAGTGCTCCCCAACACATACCTCCATCACCTGCCCTGTCTCATTCCCTAACAGGAGATCCAACACTGCCCCTTCTCTAGTTGGTACCTCTATGTATTGCTCCAAAAAACTATCTTGCACACATTTGACAAACTCCAAACCATCCAGCCCTTCTACAGAATGGGTTTCCCAGTCTATGTGTGGAAAATTAAAATCTCCCACAATCACAACCTTGTGCTTACTACAAATATCTGCTACCTCCTTACAAATTTGCTCCTCCAGTTCTCGGTCCCCATTAGGTGGTCTATAATACACCCCGATAAGCGTCACAACACCTTTCCTATTCCTCAATTCCACCCAAATAGCCTCCCTAGACGAGTCCACTAATCTATCCTGCCAGAGCACCCCTGTTATATATTCCCTGACAAGCAATGCAACACCTCCCCCTCTTGCCCCTCCTGTTCTATCACACCTGAAGCAACGAAATCCTGGAATATTTAGTTGATCTTTTTCTTCCTTTACATCAACCTCCCATCTCCTAGTCTCTTAAGTTGATTCCCTCCCCCAAACCATTCTAGTTTAAAGTCACCTCAGGAGCCCTCGCAAATCTCCCTGCCAGGATATTGGTCCCCCTAGGATTCAAGTGCAACCCGTCCCCTTTGTACAGGTCAATCAGTGGTCCCAATGATCCAAAAACCCAAATCCCTGTCCCCTGCTCCAATCCCTCAGCCACGCATTTATCCTCCACCTCATTGCATTCCTACTCTCACTGTCGCGTGGCACAGGCAGTAATCCCGAGATTATTAACTTTGCGGTCCTTTTTCTCAACTTACTTCCTAACTCCCTATATTCTTCTTTCAGGACCTCTCCCCTTTTCCTACCTATGTCATTGGTACCTATATGTACCACGACCTCTGCCTCCTCACCCTCCCACTTCAGGATATCTTGGACGCGATCAGAAACATGCCGGACACTGACACCAGGGAGGCAAACTACCATCCGGGTGTCTGGACTGCGTCCACACAATCGCCTATCTGACCCCCTAACTATTGAGTTTATCGGTTCTTGGTTAGTCAGGGCGTCGAAGGTTACTGGCAGAAATCAGCAGAATTGTGTAGAGAGAGATAATAATGAAGCTATTATGTAACAGAAGTGCGGACTTAGTGGGTGGAGTACTGTAACTTAATTCAGCTCCGACGCCTTATGATCGTATGGTAACGTATACGCACTAAATTGCACAGTTGTATTTATGCCATTTAACAGGAGAAAACGGTCATCTTTACCTAAAACCTCACTGTAATACGAATTCCAATGGGACCATATTTCTTCAACTATCCACTGATACATAAAAGTGTAAAACACATTCTGAACTCTCTCCGGAAAAGACATCTTATCAGAAAACTCTGACAGAGAAGTCGGTACATGGGAAGGAGGAGCAGGCAGCTGCCCACAGAGTCTCTCCGTAACAAACCCCGGGGAGAATCTCAGACTGAAGATAAAGGGAATGCCCAGCTTCATGGCCAGAAGATCTCCACAGCGATACACCGGATCAGACAACAACACTTTGAATGCAGACTCCCGCAGTCTCTCTAGCAGTTTGTCGTTCTTTAATACCCCGTCACAGATCTCTAGCAACATTTTGCTAGCAGTTTCCATGAACTTTGAAAATTTTCTGTAGGCACCCCAGTGGGACAGGAAAGGCTTCTCATTTGTCAAGAATTCTACTATATCATTGAAGACGGCTTCGTAATCCACTATGGTAAACGGCACCTCAAATACTTCAAACTGTACGGGTGAGGGCTCGGAGTAGTTGACGAAAAGTGACGCTGAATGTACAGCCACCGTGACATTGTGACCCCGGGCGATCAGTTCATTGATAATAGATCTTGCATTGATCCAGTGGCTTCCATCCGCTGCCCAAATCAGCATGTTTTCGGGAGCTGCTCGCTGGTAAAAAAACAAGAGCACAAACAGGAGCCCGAGTTGCATCGTGTCCAAGCAACGGCTCCCAGCTGAAGTTCTGGTCACCTTGTTGTGTATGTGGTCTGTTTACGCAACTAAGTTATTAATGAAAACGCTGGAGACGGGAACTAAGTACAGGAAGAGTCCAAGAGTCCAAACTTTTACACACACTGATATATAAATCCATGCGCGCCTAATACCGCATGCAACGACGTGGTACTAAAGCATAAACTAGTCCCCTATTCTAATACTGTATAGGCTCTACGGTACCCTCCTCCCTTTTTATTTTAATAGTGTATCAACTGTTTTCTTTACTGGGGCACTGTGCTAAACAAATATGTTTATCCTTAACATACAAACGCCTACCATTTGTTCACACATTATAACAAAGTAACTTAATGATATCAAATTATAACAAACGTTTTTTTTACTTTTTACTTTGGAAATTGTACCCGGCTGCCACTTTTCGGTCCGGTAATCACCTGCAAGAACTGACTGTCCCACACTGAAGCTCCAGGTGGACTTAGCATTCAAGTGTTTGAACTGTCTGTTCTCCACATCACGCCGTACATCTGGTTTGAGAAGATCCATGCCGGACCTTAGGTTCCTGTTCAGAAACAACATCGCTGGAGTCTGATTCGTGGTTGCGTGTACTGCATTACGATAGGCAAGGAGGAAGCTGTCTATCTTGTGTTGCAGTGGTCGATTTTCGCTGTCCATTGACTTGATGGCTTTCTTGAACGTCTGCACAAATCTTTCTGCCAAGCCATTTGTGGAGGGATGGTAAGGGGCAGATTTAAAGTGCTTGATTCCATCGTTCTTTACAAAACTTTGGAATTCTTCAGAGATAAATTGCCATCCATTCTCTGTACAGATTTGTTCTGGCATGCCATTCCTGGCAAAATGGTCATCAGAACTGTAATGGTCTTTTCCGATGTGGTTGTCTTCATTTTGATGACCTCTGACCATTTGGAATGTACATCGAAGGCGATTAAAAAGATAGAGTCCATGAATACTCCAGCAAAGCCCATGTGCACTCGTTGCCATGGTGATAAGGGCCACTCCCATGGATGGAGTGGGGCTTATGGTGGTGTGTTCTGGACCTTTTGACATCCAGAGCACTTCTTGGTCAAGTCCTCAATCTGTTTATCGATTCCTGGCCACCACACAGAGGCACGGGCAAGACTCTTCATCTTCACGATACCCAGGTGCCCCTTGTGCAGTTCCTCCAGCACTCTGGTGCGTAGCTTGGGAGGAATCACAACTCGTGAACCACACATTAGTGTCCCTGACACACTGACAACTGCTCCTTCCTCGCTGGGAAGGCTGGAAACAGTGTGTTACCCCGCGCTGGCCATCCCTTTACCGTGATGTCATACACTTTTGACAATGTAGGGTCATTGCATGTTTCCCTTTCAATGAGGCTGTTTGTCACTGGTAATAGTTCAGCTATTGTTGTGTGAAAGACCTCTGCTGAATACATTTGTGTAGTTATCTCAGAAGTGGGCAGTGGTAAATGTGACAAACCATCTGCGTTGCCGTGTAGCTTGGTCCCCTTGTGTTCAGTGTCATACCTGTGACCTCCTAAGAAAAGAGACTATCGCTGCAGCCTTTGTGCTGTCATCACTGGTACGTCTTTTCCTGGGTTGAAGATTGACATGAGAGGCTGATGGTCAGTCAACAGGGTAAACTTTTGACCATACAGGTAGTGACTGAATTTCTTGACTCCCCACATGAGGCTTAGGGCCTCTCTGTCAATCTGTGCGTAGTTGCATTCAGCTGAAGTTAACATTCTTGAGGCAAAGGCTATTGGTCTTTCGGAGCCATCTGGAAACTTGTGTGATAACACAGCTCCTATCCCATGGGGTGAGGCATCACAAGTCAGTCGGATTGGTAAGGAGGGGTCAAAGTGCGCGAGCACCCCTTCCGAAGTTATGAGTCTTTTAGTTTTTTGAAACACTTTCTCACAGCTCTCAGTCCACTTCCATTGTGTCCCTGTCTGTAATAGTGCATTTAGTGGGTGTAGGACTGTGGACAGGTGAGGCAATAACTTGTGGTAATAGCTCACTAGTCCAAGATATGCTCTCAGCTGAGACACATTTTCAGGTGGTGGTGCCTTAAGCACCGCTTCTATCTTGTCTTGAGACGTGTGTAAGCCATCCTTGTTGATCACATGCCCACAGTAGGAGATTTCCTTTTTGAAAAACTCACATTTCTGTCAATTAGCTCTGAGCCTATATTCTCGTAACCTGGTGAGCACTTGTTCAAGGTTAGAAAGATGTCCGTCATCATCTTTGCCGGTGACAATGATGTCATCCAGGTAACACTGAGTCCCTGGAATCCCCTGCAGGACCTGGTCCATTGCCCTTTGCCAGATTGCAGGAGCTGATACTATCCCAAACACCAACCTGTTGTACTGGTAAAGTCCTTTCTGTGTACTTATTGTCAGGTATTTCATCTTGGATGCTTCATCGATTTCCATTTGGAGATAAGCCTGGGCCAAATCGATTTTTGTGAAATGTTCCCCTCCTGACAGGGAAGCAAAGATGTCCTCAATACGAGGTAGAGGATACTGTACTGTGCGGAGAACCGGGTTAACAGTCACTTTAAAGTCTCCACATATGCGCACCTTGCTTTGTTTTCCTGGTTTTGTGCTGGAGGTTTTCTTCATCACTGCGTGGCCCATTAACTCCAATCCACCTTTGACAGGACCCCAGTCTGCTCCAGATTTTTCAGCTCTGCCTCCGCTGTAAGACGGATTGCATATGGCACTGGTCTGGCTTTGTGAAATTTCGGACATTTATTTTTCTTAATCTCAATCTTTGCGTTCATGCCCTGAAGTGTTCCTATTCCTTTCATGAACACTTCCTCAGAGTCAGCAAGTGTTTGTGACAGTCTCTCAGTAGGACGGATTGCACATGGCACTGGTCTGGCTTTGTGAAATTGTGACAGTCTCTCTGTAGGACAGATTGCATATGGCACTGGTCTGGCTTTGTGAAATTTCGGACATGCATTTTCCTTAATCTCAATCTTTGCCTTCATGCCCTGAAGTGTTCCTATTCCTTTCATGAACACTTCCTCAGAGTCAGCAAGTATTTGTGACAGTCTCTCACTATCACTTTAATTTTACCTTTGGAATGCACGCACTGTAAATCTTGAGCAGTAGTTTAGTTCACTTCAGAGGTATGTGAGAAAACAGTCATTTATAATTGTGTACAGAGATCAGAGTTAAGCTGAGCCTGTGTCCAACTCCATTTTCAGTCTCACGCCTGCCACTTGTGGTGCGATCCATATTACTCTTCGATCACCTGTCTCTTTCACGCTGTGAAGCTGCAGACGAGACAATTCACTTTTGTCTGAGTCGTTTTCATCAGAACTTCTTTCTTCCATTTTGTGTACATTGTTCTGTTTTCCTTGCTGGGGTTTCTTGTTTCTCTGTATTTTGTCCTTTTTCTGCTGTTTACTAGCTTTGCATACTCTTCCAATGTGGCCCTGTTTGCCACAGTTTCTGCATTGTTTCTCTTTCAACCAACAGTCCTCAGGGTCATGTGACACATTCCCACAACGGTAACATTTCTTTCCTTCATTTCTGTTCAGTGACATTTTATTTGTAGCATATTCCAGAGATTTTTGTTGTATCTCTGAAGCACCCTGTGCTGCTGTTTCCATTGATATTGCAATGTTCAGCGCGTCCTCGAATGTAAGGTCTTCTTCACCCAGGAGCTTCTTCTGTGTGGTTTCACAGTGCATGCCACACGCTAACCTGTCCCTCAGTACGTCCAATAGTCCAGCTCCAAATTGACAATGTTCTGATAATCTGCGCAATTCAGCACAATATTCAGAAATGCTTTCATTTTTGCTTTGATTCTGTTTGTGAAATTTAAATCTTTCAGCAATGACCAGTGGTTTGGAGTTTAAATGCTGTTGGAGAGTGTCTACTATTTGCTTGAATGTTTTGTCAGCTGGCTTTTCAGGGGTTAACAAGCTCCATAGCAGCCCGGAAGTTCTTGCTCCCATAACACTGAGGCTAAATCCACACTGAGCCGGTGAATTTTGAAAACGCTGGTGTTGCGATAAAACGATAGGTGTTCGCACCAGGCATTTCTGAAAATACCTCCATTCTCACTAAAACTGGTATTTGGGCAAATCTCCTCCTACTGGGCAGGCACGCAGGACACAGCTACAGAAAACAAGCCAAGAAGAAATGGTATACTATTTCCGTTTCCTCCTCTTAGTTCAAGAAAACAATGAAATGCCGATCTGCCACCACCATCTGTTCCGGCATGTCATGACAGTGTTTTTAAAAAGCTCCGATTACCCCATAAACACTATACTACCCAGCCGGCGTTTTCAGATTTATACACTCTGGAGAGCGTTTCAGAAAAGCTCCATTTTCAGTGGAGGAAAACGCCATTTCAGTGTTGACGAGGCCGGAGTAAGACGCTGGCTTTCTTTTCATCATTAACAGTGTTAGCATCACAATATAACTCCACTCTTTCAATGTAAGTCACCCAGTTTTCAATGCCACTATCAAATGCTGTCATGATTCCAATCATTGCCATCTTTGTTACGTTGATTTAGCTCCGTCTTTCCTTGTTTCCTTTTTAGCTAGCTCCTTGCAGTCACTGCACGTTTCACTTGACTTACGTGTCCTTTTTGCTAGCGCAGGGAGCGTACTCCGTCTAGATGCGTGTGTCGCTCCTATTCATTTCCCTTCTCTCTCTTCTCCTCCGAGTGTTGTTATCAACTAAAACACGGTGTTCCGGTAAGATGCAGGTTCATAATCCTGATCGCCAATTTGTTGTGTATGTGGCCTGTTTACACAACTAATTTATTAATAAAAACGCTGGAGAAGGGAAGTAAGTTTCATGGTTCTTTCACTGGAAGAGTCCGAACTTTTACACACACATATATAGATCCATACTCGCCAAATAGCGTTAGCAATGACTTGTTACTAAAAGATAAAGCAGTCCCTTATTCTAATGTAGGCTATATGGTACACACCTGATGGGACTTCAAGCATTGAACATAGAACATAGAATAGTACAGCACAGTACAGGCCCTTCGGCCCACAATGTTGTGCCGACCCTCAAACCCTGCCTCCCATATAAGCCCCCACCTTAAATTCCTCCACTTACCTGTCTAATACTCTCTTAAACTTCACTAGTGTATCTGCCTCCACCACTGACTCAGGCAGTGCATTCCATGCACTAACCACTCTCTGAGTAAAAAACCTTCCTCTAATATCCCCCTTGAACTTCCCACCCCTTACCTTAAAGCCATGTCCTCTTGTATCGAGCAGTGCTGCCCTGGGGAAGAGGTGCTGGCTATCCACTCTACCTATTCCTCTTATTATCTCATACACCTCTATCATGTCTCCTCTCATCCTCCTTCTCTCCAAAGAGTAAAGCCCTAGCTCCCTTAATCTCTGATCATAATGCATACTTTCTAACCCAGGCAGCATCCTGGTAAATCTCCTCTGTACCCTTTCCAATGCTTCCACATCCTTCCTATAGTGAGGCGACCAGAACTGGACACAGTACTCCAAGTGTGGCCTAACCAGAGTTTTATAGAGCTGCATCATTACATCGCGACTCTTAAACTCTATCCCTCGACTTATGAAAGCTAACACCCCATAAGCTTTCTTAACTACCCTATCCACCTGTGAGGCAACTTTCAGGAATCTGTGGACATGTACCCCGAGATCCCTCTGCTCCTCCACACTACCAAGTATCCTGCCATTTACTTTGTACTCTGCCTTGGAGTTTGTCCTTCCAAAGTGTACCACCTCACACTTCTCCGGGTTGAACTCCATCTGCCACTTCTCAGCCCACTTCTGCACCCTATCAATGTCTCTCTGCAATCTTTGACAATCCTCTACACTATCTACAACACCACCAACCTTTGTGTCGTCTGCAAACTTGCCAACCCACCCTTCTACCCCCACATCCAGGTCGTTAATAAAAATCACGAAAAGTAGAGGTCCCAGAACAGACCCTTGTGGGACACCACTAGTCACAATCCTCCAATCTGAATGTACTCCCTCCACCACCACCCTCTGCCTTCTGCAGGCAAGCCAATTCTGAATCCACCTGGCCAAACTTCCCTGGATCCCATGCCTTCTAACTTTCTGAATAAGCCTATCGTGTGGAACCTTGTCAAATGCCTTACTAAAATCCATATAGATCACATCCACTGCACTACCCTCATCTATATGCCTGGTCACCTCCTCAAGGAACTCTATCAGGCTTGTTAGACACGATCTGCTCTTCACAAAGCCATGCTGACTGTCCCTGATCAGACCATGATTCTCTAAATGCCTATAGATCCTATCTCTAAGAATCTTTCCCACCACAGACGTAAAGCTCACTGGCCTATAATTACCCAGACTATCCCTACTACCTTTTTTGAACAAGGGGACAACATTCGCCTCCCTCCAATCCTCCGGTACCATTCCCATCGACAACGAGGACATAAAGATCCTAGCCAGAGGCTCAGCAATCTCTTCTCTCGCCTCGTGGAGCAGCCTGGGGAATATTCGGTCAGGCCCCGGGGATTTATCTGTCCTAATCTATTTTAACAACTCCAACACCTCCTCTCCCTTAATATCAACATGCTCCAGAACATCAACCTCACTCATATTGTCCTCACCATCATCAAGTTCCCTCTCATTGGTGAATACCAAAGAGAAGTATTCATTGAGGACCTCGCTCACTTCCACAGCCTCCAGACACATCTTCCCACCTTTATCTCTAATCGGTCCTACCTTCACTCCTGTCATCCTTTTTTCCTTCACATAATTGAAGAATGCCTTGGGGTTTTCCTTTACCCTACTCGCCAAGGCCTTCTCATGCCCCCTTCTGGCTCTTCTCAGCCCATTCTTAAGCTCCTTTATGCTTCCCTATATTCCTCAATAGACCCATCGGATCCTTGCTTCCTAAACCTT
Source organism: Mobula birostris (assembly GCF_030028105.1). Classification (NCBI taxonomy): domain Eukaryota; kingdom Metazoa; phylum Chordata; class Chondrichthyes; order Myliobatiformes; family Myliobatidae; genus Mobula; species Mobula birostris. The sequence goes on from NC_092386.1 coordinate 856,589, forward strand.
ATGTATGCTGCCTTCTTCCACCTGACTAGATTTTCCACCTCACTTGTCACCCATGGTCCCTTCACCCTACCATTCTTTATCTTCCTCACCGGGACAAATTTATCCCTAACATCCCGCAAGAGATCGCTAAACATCAACCACATGTCCATAGTACATTTCCCTGCAAAAACATCATCCCAATTCACACCCGCAAGTTCTAGCCTTATAGCCTCATAATTTGCCTTTCCACAATTAAAAATTTTCCTGTCCTCTCTGATTCTATCCTTTTCCATGATAATGCTAAAGGCCAGAGAGCAGTGGTCACTGTCCCCCAGATGCTCACCGACTGAGAGATCTGTGACCTGACCTGGTTCATAACCAAGTACTAGATCTAGTATGGCATTCCCCCTAGTCGGCCTGTCGACATACTGTGACAGGAATCCGTCCTGGACACACTTAACAAAACTCTGCCCCATCTAAACCCTTGGAACTAATCAGGCGCCAATCAATATTAGGGAAGTTAAAGCCACCCATGATAACAACCCTGTTATTTTTGCACCTTTCCAAAATCTGCCTCCCAATCTGCTCCACTGCATCTCTGCTGCTACCAGGGGGCCTATAGAATACCCCCAATAGAGTAACTGGTCCCTTCCTGTTCCTGACTTCCACCCATATTGACTCAAAAGAGGATCCTGCTACATTACCCACTTTTTATGTAGCTGTAATAGTATCCCTGACCAGTAATGCCACCCCTCCTCCCCTTTTTCTGCCCTCCCTATCCCTGTTAAAGCACTGAAATCCAGGAATATTGAGAATCCATTCCTGCCCTGGTGCCAGCCAAGTCTCTGTAATGGCCACTACATCATAATTCCATGTATGTATCCATACTCTCAGTTCATCACCTTTGTCCCTGATGCTTCTTGCATTGAGGTACACACATTTCAGCCCTTCTACCTTACTGTCTTTACACCATTTATTCTGCTTCTCTTTCCTCAAAGCCTCTCTGTATGTTAGATCCGGCTTTACTCCATGCACTTCTTTCACTGCTCTGTCGCTCTGGGTTCCAACCCCTCGCAAATTAGTTTAAGCCCTCCTGAACCATGCTAGCAAACCTACTTGCAAGGATATTGCTCCCCCTCAACTTCAGGTGCAACCCATCCAATCTGTACAGGTCCTACCTTCCCCAGAAGCGATCCCAATGATCCAAAAATCTAAAACCCTGCTCCCTGCACCAACTCCTCAGCCACGCATTCAACTGCCATCTCCTCCAATTCTTACCATCTCTGTCACGTAGCACTGGCAGCAATCCTGAGAGTGCCACCCTTGAGGTCCTGTTCTTCAGCCTTCTGCCTATTTCACGAAACTCACACTTCAGGACCTCATCCCTCTTCCTGCCTATGTCATTGGTCCCAACACGTATCACGACTTCTGGTTGCTTTCCCTCTCGTACCAGGATGTCGTGCACCCGGTCAGAGACATCCCGGACCCTGGCACCCAGGAGGCAACAAACCATGCGGGTGTCCTTCTCACGTCCACAAAATCTCCTGTCCGCTCCCCTGACTATAGAGTCTCCAATGACAACAGATCTCCTCTTCTCCGTCCCACCCTTCTGCACACACCCTCCTGCCACCGTGGCTCACACCTGGTCGGTCATCCCCGCCAACAGTATCCAGGACGGTAAACTTATTATTTAGGGGATTGGCTACAGGGGTGCTCTGCCTACCTGTCTGCTCACCTTCGCTTTCCCCGCTCTGACAAGGTAACGTTCCGGAATGTCGGCTGTTTATTCAGCTCCGTAGGCTTCTGCCCTGTTGAGTTCCTTCTGCATTTTGTGTGTGTTACTCTGGATTTCCAGCATCTGCAGAATCTCTTGTGGCTATGGTCTTAATTGCCACATGTAATCAGTGAGATGTCCTTGACTCCAGAGTTCTCGATTACAAAAAGGACAGAGATAGAAAAATTATAGCTTTGGCATTGATCCAATGGCTTCCCTCTGCCGGACAAATCAGCACGTTTTCGGGAGCTGCCCACCGGTAAAAAAAACAAGAGCACAAACAGGAGCCTGAGTGTCTCCAAACAAAGGCTCCCAGCAGAAAGGAATTTGAGTTTTGCTGGGTAAAGTTCACTTATTGATAGATTTTCATATACAGATACAGCACAGAAGCAAACCTTTGCGGCCTAACAAGCCCAATTCCACCCATGTAAACTACTAACCTGCATGTCTTTGGAACGTGGGAGGAAATCGGAGCACCCAGAAAAACCCACGCTGTCACGAGGAGAACATACAAACTCCGCGGCAGGAAATGAACCTGGCTACTGGCACTTCAAAAGTATTACGTTAGCCTGTGCTGCTTCTGTTTCTATATCTTATGGTCTTAAACTAATAGGTGAGAAATGGATAGTAATGAAAGCAAATGAGCAAATGCCACTGGCACTATACTGAAGAGAAGAGATACAGTCCAACCTCGAGACCAGCCGATCCACCGACAAAGGTTCCAATGAATAAACATACTGAGAAGAGGGTAAAGTATGCAATTTCTGGGTGAGACCCTAGTGCCTCCAGGCTCCCTAGTGGACTAGGTATGTTTGGAAATTGGAGACAGCAGGTAGAAACATAGAAAACCTACAGCCCAACACAGCCCCCTCAGTCCACAATGCTGTGCCGAACATGTACGTACTGTAGAAATTACCTAGGGTTATCCATAGCGCTCTGTTTTTCTCAGCTTCATGTACCTATCCAGGAGTCTCTTAAAAGACCCTATCACATCTGCCTCCACCACCCTCGCCGGCAGTCCATTCCACGCATTCACCACTCTCTGCATAAAAAACTCACCCTTGACATCTCCTCTGTACCTACTTCCAAGCACCTTAAAACGTGCCCTCTCGTGTTATCCATTTCATCCCTGGGAAAAAACCTCTGACTATCCAGACGATCAATGCCTCTCATCATCTTATACACCTCTAACAGGTCACCTCTCATCCTCCGTCGTTCCAAGGAGAAAAGGCCGAGTTCACTCAACCTGTTTTCATAAGGCATGCTCCCCAATCCAGGCAACATCTTTGTAAATCTCCTCTGCACTCTTTCTATAGCTTCCACATCCTTCCTGTAGTGAGCTGACAAGAACTGAGCACAGTACTCTAAGTGGGGTCTGACCAGGGTCCTATAAAGCTGCAACATTACCTCTCGGCTCTTAAACTTAATCCCATGGTTGATGAAGGCCAATGCAGTGTAAGCCTTGTTGACACAGTCAACCTGTGTAGCAGCTTTGAGGGTCCTGTGGATTCGGACCCCAAGATCCCTCTGATCTTCCACACTGCCAAGAGTCTTACCATTAATACTATATTCTGCCATCATATTTGACCTACCATTTGAATCACCTCACACCTATCTGAGTTGAACTCCATCTGCCACTTCCCAGCCCAGTTTTGCATCCTATCAATGACCCGCTGTAAGCTCTGACAGCCCTCCACACTATCTAGAACACCCCAATCATCAGCTAATTTACTAACCCATCGCTCTACCTTTTCTCATGATTTTTACAGATGGATGCAAGGAGACTGTCCTTATGTAGGCTCTTCTGATTTAAATAAAACTTGCTAGTGGTTTTAGAATACATGATGTGGTGTTTTAATACAGTGCCTATAAAAAGTATTAACCTCCCTTGGAAGTTTTCATGTTTTATCGTTTTCCAGCATTGAATCACAGAGGATTTAATTTGTCTTTTTTGACACTGATCAACGGAAAAAGACTCTTCTGTATCAAAGTGAAAACAGATCTCTACAAAATGATCTCAATTAATTACAAATATAAAACCCAAAATAACTGATTGCATAAGTATTCACTGCCTTAAATAGTCACATCAAATCATCACTGGTGCAGCCAACTAGTTTTAGATGTCATATAATTAATTAAACAGAGATTTGTCTTTGGAGACCTGTGAGCAGTCAAAGTGTTTCAATTCAATGTGGAAAAAATACACCTGTATCTGGAAGGTCCAATTGCTGCTGAGTTAGTATCCTGGCAAAAACTACACCATGAAGACCAAAGAACACATCAAGCAACTCCGCAGAAAGATTATTGAAAAGCACAAGTCAGGAGATGCATACAAGAAAATTTCAAAGTTACTGAGTATCATTCAGAGTACAGCTAAGTCATTCATCAAGAAATGTAATGAATATGACACCGCGGAACATCAGCCTAGAGCAGCCCATCTTCAAAAACTGAGTGACCGTGCAAGAAGGGGACTAGTGAGGGAGGCCACCAACAGACCCATGACAACTCTGGAGGAGTTACAAGCTTCAGTGGCTGAGATGGGAGAGACTGCACATACAACAACTGTTGCCCAGGTGCTTCAGCAGTCACAGCTCATGGGAGAGCAGCAAAGAGAAAAGGTCTCACAGTAAAGCTCAGCTGGAGTTGGTCAGAAGGCATATGGGAGACTCTGAGAGCTGGAGAAAGGTTCCCTGGTCTGATGAAACCAAAATTGAGGTTTCTGGCCATCAGAGTAAATACTGCATTTGGCGTAAAAGTCACACCCTCCCTACGGTGAAACCTGGTGGTGTCTGCATCATGCTGTGGAGATGCTTCACTGCAGCAGGCCCTGGAAGGCTTGTGAAGGTAGAGGGTAAAATGAATGCAGCAAAATACACAGAAATCCTGGAGGAAAACCTGATGCAGTCTGCAAGGGAACTGTGACTTTGGAAAAGATTTGTTTTCCAGCAAGACAATGACCCCAAGCATAAAGCCAAAGCTACACAGGAATGGCTTAAAAACAACAAAGTTAATGTCCTGGAGTGGCCAAGTCAGAGTCCAGACCTCAATCCAATTGAGAATTTGTGGCAGTACTTGAAAAGGGCTGTTCATTCACATCCCCATGTAATCTGATAGAGCTTGAGCAGTTTTGTAAAGAAGAATGGGGAAAAATTGCAGCGTCCAAAGGTGCAGTTACTAAATACTGACTTGAAAGGGGTGAATACCTATGTAATCAATTATTTTGTATTTTACATTTGTAATTAATTTGGTTCATTTTGTAGAGATCTGTTTTCATTTTGACATGAAAGGGTCTTTTTCTGTTGATCAGGGTCAAAAAAGCCAAATTAAATCCACTGTGATTCAATGTTGTAAAAGAAAACATGAAAACTTCTAAGTGGAGGCGGGGTTGGGGGTGTTGGATACCTTCAACAGGCAGTGTAAATGGCAAAAAGTGGCCAAAAGGCACGTGCCACCAAAAGCTAAACCTAAGATGGAGTAGGAAAAACGCCAAATATAGAAGTAGATCTGCCTCCCCCTCCATTTCTCCCTGTGGGACTCTATCCTAAAATCCTAGCTGACGGGCTGTGGAAAACCCTATGATGGAAATAGTCATGTTTGTCACGGCTGTCACACAACATTTCGCTCAGCAGCTGCAATGACAAACACAATTGACATAGTCCTATTCCGGAAACCAGCTTCCCTCATATGAACAGGTTACCCCATTCGATGCCTCGAGCACAGGGGGATCCTTCTGCACCCAGGGAATGGAACAGTCATAACCTCTGGTCATTCCACAGGGTGTAGGTGTGCAAACACAGTCACAGACCAGGTGCATACTGAATGTGGAGCAGATAGCAGGACCTAGTGAGAGTGATAGGGAAAATGAGCTACCTGATAGTACCTCCCATACGCAGGTACGTACCCTAAATAATGGCATGAGATATACCGACCCTTAGCCCTGGACCCAGCAGAGGTTAGAAGTAGGATCAGTGACGACCCCAAACCTATCACGTTCCACAATTAGTTAGTACAAACTTGTGGAATTTTTAACCCTTTACCCAGAGATATGCAGCAACTAACTCCTGTGAGTCGCCTATGGCAGTGCCTGGTCCACCCTCAAACAACGATCTGCTGTTCCTCAAGGATAGATGGAGATTGGGCCCCCGGTTAAGATGGTGATGAAGACAACCCCAGGATGCAGAAATTGTTAGCGTAGGCCAGAGATAATCCTAGCAGCATGGTGATTTTGAGGGAGGTCACAAGATGCCAACAGAAGAAAAAGGATGAGCCTGGGAAAGATCTAATTTCCCTGTTTAAAGATGCATAGGAAAATTGTGCACAAATACGATTGGAACAGAATGGACCTTTAGAGTGCAAACTTTGTAAAATTGTTTGCGACCCAGAGTAGCATGCTCATTCAAACTGGCTAACCTGAAGTGGCAGACTAAGACAAGGGAAGAAGTGGTAACTCTCCTTATTAACGGATTGTTTAAAAGTACTGGAGAAGCGAATGGGCAGTATATACAGCAGGAAAGACGGGAGGTCTGAAGGAAGAGGTTGCAGGAGTGGAAATAAAAGAGGAAGAGGAAAAAAGTCAGGATGCATGGCATCGGTGTGGGAGAAAAGGGCACAGGGCAAGAGAGTGTCACATCCCTTTTGAGGAAATGAAAGGCAGGGAAATCGTGGGGAAGAAAGGACAGGGGGAAAGGCACCTTTCACTATGAGTAACCCTTTTTCCCAGCTTCTGTTATTGGGGGGGATGCTCGAGGGCTGGGCAATTCAGGCAGCAATGATCAGTTTTTCTACTACACCCTAGAGGACCCATAGCCGAAATACAAGTAGGCCAGGGAAGAATACAAATCCCGTCGATTCCGGCGCTACCTTATCGTCCATATCCCCCTCCGTGGACTTGCCAAAAAATGTTAAGACTAGGGATAGCCAGAATCCCCATGATAGAGCCTTCATCTAATCTGTAGCTATTAAACTGGAAGAACAACACAGTAGAGGAATCATTTATAGTGTGCAAACTAAATGCGAGCATCCACTGTACCCCAGGCGGATTATCTGAACCAAATATGCCACGATTTCAGGCAATGATGTAACAGTAATGTGTCAGTCAAAAGGAGTAGCCTGGCAACATATAGTTGGTAGTTGGCTGATGAAGGGGAAGCCCAAGGAAAATGTAATTGAAAATTAAACCACATTAGGGGACTTTGGCGGTGGGGGACTAATACTACTTGCAAATTCCTTACTCAGTTACACTGGGCAGCTGCTTTCTGGTTTCCTGATGTTGATGAGGTATATAAGATTAAGAAACCCAGGCTGATTTCAGAGAGCATTATAATGTGTGCTTTAAGGGCCAAATTTTTTTTAGCACTGAAAGCACAGCCACCAAGATACAACTATACCATTCTCACATAAATTATTTCCGGGAAGGAGGCCAGTTCATAATTCTTATACCTCTGGGAATAAAGTCTCTCTCTGAACCGAAAGATCAGTAAAACAGTTAAAAGAGCAAATCGCAAACAAGAGAAAATCTGCTGTTGCTGGAAATCCGAGCAACACACAAAATGCTGGAGGAACCCTGCTGCGTTCCTGCAGCATTTTGTGTGTGTTGTAAAGGAGCAAATTCAGGGCACCCTTTCAATTGGTATAACCTATTTTGATCCCGATAGTAACAAATCCTCTTAAGACTTTCCCTTGAGGATTTCTCGTATCTTTAGGCGAGAAAGCACTCCTTTCTCCTCCGTATGACCCTCCACTTTAACTGAAAGATGTGGACCAATGCTGTGGGCTTTGCCCAATATTCACGTGGGTTTAGTTGCCTGTGCGGCACCCCACCGAGTCACATTTAAGAAAACGTCAGACCCCATTCCATTTGCCAATACCATTTATCTCCTGGGGCTGTTCACGAAATTAAACCTGTTATTGAGACTCTTTTACAGCAAGAACGCTACGCATGATACAGAGCCCTTGCAATACCCCCATATTGCCAATCCCAAATCAGGCAGGCCGGACGAATAGCGGTTTGTGCAAAATTTGCGGGTTGTCAACTAGATAATACAGTCCATTTTCCCGGTTGTACTAGACACAGGTATTATTTTGGCCTCTATACCATCTGAATCTCAACAGTACTCGGTGATTGACCCCTGCTCCACCTTCTTCTCGGTCCCAGTGTACGAGGACATTCAATACCTGTCATCTCCACTCCCCTGCCTTCGCCCCAGACCCCTTGATGCCCTGGCTAATCAAGAACGTATCCATCTCTGCTTTAAATGCACCCAATGACTCGGCTCCACAGCCGCTCGTGGCAACAAATCCCACAGGTTTATCACCCTCTGATGAAAGTAATTTCTCCGCATCTCAGTTCTAAATGGACGTCCTTCAATCTTGTCCTAGAATCACCTACCATAACTTTGCCATATCTAAGTTGTTCAGGCCTTTTAACATTCGGAATATTTCTATGAGATCCCGTCTCATTCTCCTGAACTCCAGGGAATACAGCCCAAGGGCTGCCAGATGTTCCTCATATGGTAACCCTTTCATTCCTGGAATCATTCTTGTGAATTTATTTATTTCTCCCACCAAAGTGCATGACAACACACTTTCCAACATTGTATTTCATTTGCCACTTCATTGCCCATTCCCCTAAACCAGGGGACCCCAACCTTTTTAGCACTGCGGACCAGTTAAATATTGGCAATATTCTTGCGGACCGGCCGACCCAGCAGGGGGGCGGGTAGGGTTGCCAACGGACAAGAGTAGCAGCCAAATACGTTGCATTTCCCAGAGATAGACTACAATGACCATGAAGCCCTGCGCGGACACCAGTGCGCATGCGTGACCTGCCCACGCGTGTACCTGCTGATAATTTCCCCTGCAAATCGTCTTTGGCGATTCTGCTCGGAGGGCGGGGTTGTTATTCACGACCAGATTATAGGTGAGAAGTGGTTAATACACTCAATTTCGTTTGTAAAAGGTTTATCTAACGAATTTAATATTAAACACACAGCGCTTGTTTTCCTCGCATGAATATAACGATAAGTCAATTATCAGTGGAGGACGGGGAGTTTGAAGTAAGTGTTGAACGAACTTCCAGTAGAAGTGGTAGAGGCAGGTTCGATATTATCATTTAAAGGAAAATTGGATAGGTTTATGGACAGGAAAGGAATGGAGGGTTATGGGCTGAGTGCAGGTCGGTGGGACTAGGTGAGAGTAGCGTTCGGCACGGACTAGAAGGGCAGAGATGGTCTGTTTCCGTGCTGTAATTGTTATATGCTTATATAAGTCAACAGCATCATATCATTTTAAGTAACATTTGGACATTAAACATACAGCACATATTTTCCCCGTATGAACATATAAAATCATTGCAACACACCAATATCGCTGAATCAGTGGGAGCCCTGGGCTTGTTTCCCTGCCACAAGGTGGTCCTATCGAGGGGTGATTGGAGACAGCGATACTCGAAGAGGGTTCCTTATGAAAACAGGTTGAGTGAATAAGGTTACTTATATTCCGCAATTTAGTTTTCGTTGCATTCATTGCAGAAAACTCAGCTTCGCAGAAAAATGTTGGAAATGGAAGCAACGTTTTCAGTGCTTTCGTGGCTATCTCAGGATATTTAGCCTTGACTTTGATTCGGAATGCTGGCAGAGATGTTATGTCAAACATACTTTTCAGCCCGCCATCATTTGCAAGCTCGAGGAGTTGATCTCCTTCCAGCTCTGACATGGATGACGCGCGGGTAATGACCTCGCGTGTTAATGGCTCAACACTCGCCGTGACAGGGAATGAGGAAAGGTTTCCTCGCGGCCCGGCAGAGAATGAGGAAAGGTGTTGCCCGTGACGGGGAATGAGGAAACATAGAAACATAGAAAATAGGTGCAGGAGTAGGCCATTCGGCCCTTCGAGCCTGCACCGCCATTCAGTATGATCATGGGTGTTCATCCAACTCAGAACCCTGCACCAGCCTTCCCTCCCATACCCCCTGATCCCTTTAGTCACAAGGGCCATGTCTAACTCCCTCTTAAATATAGCCAATGAACTGGCCTCAACTGTTTCCTGTGGCAGAGAATTCCACAGATTCACCACTCTCTGTATGAAGAAGTTTTTCCCAATCTCGGTCCTAAAAGGCTTCCCCTTTATCCTCAAACTGTGACCCCTCATTCTGGACTTCCCCAACATTGAGAACAATCTTCCTGCATCTAGCCTGTCCAATCCCTTTAGGATTTTATACGTTTCAATCAGATCCCCCCTCAATCTTCTAAATTCCAACCAGTATAAGCCTAGTCGATCCAGTCTTTCATCATATGAAAGTCCTGCCATCCCAGGAATCAATCTGGAAAGGTGCAGCTGACTCATATCACCAAATCATATCGCTTCCTCGCGGCCCGGTAGCACATGCTTTGCGGCCAGGTATCGGTCTGCGGCCCGATGGTTGGGGACGGCCGCCCTAAACTATCTAAGTCTCTCTGCCGGCTGTCTGTTTGCTCAATACTACCCGCTCCTCCACCCATCTTCGTAGCATCGGCAAATTTATCCACAAATCCACTAATCCCACAGTCCAAATCATTGACATACATCATAAAAAGCAACAGTCCCAACACCGATCCCTGTGGAACTCCACTGGTAACCACTGGCAGTCAGAATTGAAACCTTTTATTCCCACTCTCTGTTTTATGCTGATCAGCCAATGCTCCATCCATGCTAGTAACTTCCCTGTAATTCCATGGGCTCTTATCTTGCTAAGCAGTGCGGCACGTGCGGCAGCATTTCAAAGGCCTTCTGAAAATCCAAGTACACCATATCTACCGCATCTCCTTTGTCTACCCTGATTGTAATTTCCTCAAAGAATTGCAGTAGGTTTGTCAGGCAGGATTTTCCTTTCAGAAAACCATGCTAGTTTTGGTCTATCTTGTCATATACCTCCAGGTACTCCGTAATCGCATCCCTAACAATCGATTCCAACAACTTCCCAACCACTGATGTTAGGCCAACAGGTCTATAGTTTCCTTTCTGCTGCCTCCCACCCTTCTTAATTAGCGGAGTAACATTTGTAATTTTCCAGTCATCCGGTACAATGCCAGAATATATTGAGCCTTCAAAGATCATTGTTAATGCCTCCGCAATCTCTCCAGCTACTTCTTTCAGAACCCGAGGGTGCATTCCGTCAGATCCAGGAGATTTATCCACCTCAGACCATTAACCTTCCTGAGCACCTTCTCACTCATAATTTTTCTGAGCATCTTCTCAGTCATAATTTTCACTGCACAAACTTCACTTCCCCGACACTCTTGAATGTCCCGTATACTGCAGTCATCTTTCACTGTGAAGACTGATGCAAAATACACATTCAGTTCCTCTGCCATCTCTGCATCTCTCATTACAATATCTCCAGCATCATTTTGTATTGGTCCTATATCTATCCTCAACTCCCTTTCACCCATTATAAACTTGAAAAAGCTCTTCGTATCTTCTTTGATGTTAGTCACCAGCTTCCTCTCATAATTCATCCTTTCCTTCCTAATAACCTTCTTAGTTTCCTTCTGCAAGTTTTTAAAGCTCCCCAATCCTCTATCTTCCCACTAGCTCTGGCTTCCTTGTATGCCCTCTCTTTTGCTTTTACTTTGGCTCTGACTTCACTTGGCAGCCATGGTAGTGTCCTTCTTCCCTTTGAAAATTTCTTCTTATTTGGAATATATCTGTCTTGTACTTCCTTCATTTTCCGCAGAAACTCCAGCCATTGCGGCTCTGCTGTCCTTCCTGCAAATGTCCCTTTCCAATCTACCTTGGCCAGTTCCCCTCTCATGCCATTGTAATTTCCTTTATTCCACTTGAAATACTGTCACACTGGATTTTATTTTTCCCTCCCTCTCAAATTTCAACGTGAACTCCATCATATTGTGATCACTCTTCCCTGAGGGTTCCTTAACCTTAAGCTCTCTTATCACCTCTGGATCACTGCACAACACCCAATCCAGCACATCTAGTGGGGTGAACAACAAGCTCTTTCAAAGAGCCATCCCTTAGACGTTCTACAAATTCTCTCTCTTGAGGTTCAGTACTGACCTGGTTTTCCCAATCCACTTTCATGTTAAAATCCGCAACGATTTTAATTAGAATTGTAACATTACCCTTATTACATGCCTTTTCCAGCTCCCTTTGTAATCTCAACCCCACATCATGGTTACTATTTGGAGGCCTATATATGATACCCATAATGTTTTTTTTACCATCCACCCACAAAGATTCATCATTCTTTGATCCTATGTCACCTCTTTATAAAGATGTAATTCCATCTCTTACCAACAGGGCCACACCACCGCCTATGCCTACCTGCGTTCTTTCAATACAACATATATGCTTTGATGTTAAACTCCCATCTATGGCCTTCTTTCAGCCACGACTGATGGCCACAATGTCATACTGGCCAATCTCTAATTGCACCACGAGTTTGTCCACCTTATTCTGAACGCTACGCACATTTAAATACAGCACCTTCAGTCCTGCATTCTTCACGCTTCTGGATTTCTTATCTGTGGTACAATTTAACTCTTTGCTCTGTCTGCATTTCTAACCAATCATTGGTTCGTAAACAAGATTTATTTGTGACCAACTTTTATTGAATTTCTGTAACAAATTAATTTCTGTAATAGGGTATGGGGGTATACTGAGGATTCCTCAGAACCAAACAGCAGAAAACTACCCCATCAGTGCAGGGATCAAATTGATGTATCAAATATTCACAGATTGGACAGCGTTGAGGAAAGTTTGACACACACAATGAAGCAATTATTTACATGTACTTGTTAGTGTGTGTTAGAACAGGTCCAGTCCACTTACCCCCAGGTCATCGTACTTTGTCTGGGATAAAGTCCTCGATGAATCAATAAATATTCTGTAAGTTCACAGTCCTGCAACACCTGTACTAGATAAGATACAAGTACTGGAAGCTGACCGAGCCTTGGGAGCTAGCACACTGCATCCCAGTGATCTGAAAGAGGTCCTCATGGAACTGTGGTTGGTCCAACATTTCTAGAGATTTGGAAATTGTTGCTATGGATTGAAGTTAGTAAGTGTGACCCCAGTGCCAAACAAAAGATGGAGCCAAAAGAGGATCACTGCCCTATTGGCGGGACATCCCTATGGCTGGATCCTATGGTAAAGAATGGAATTACATAACTTCTAGGAGAGAATATTAGGATTGAGGATGGAGACACAAGAGACAATAGATGTTGGAATCTCGGGCAAGTCCAGCAGCATCTGGAATCATTGACATTTTGGGTCAAAATCCTGCCTCAGTATTTAATCAGGACTGATAAATCAACACAGGGTACTGAACCAACAGTTCTGTTCATCTACTGGAGTTTGAAAGGGAGAATATGACTACAGCTGTGATGGACCCTGATGTACACAGTGACACTGTGATCTCTGTCTTGCAGGCCAATGTTAGGCTGTCTTTCAGAAGAGTGACTCCTCACAAGATGGCAAACCCTAAAGAGTACCTGGTAAGGTTCTGAAAACTTGTGCCAAGCAACTTGGAGTAGTGTGAGCTGCCTTAATGACTATCACCCAGTAGCACTCACATCTGTGGTGATGAAATGCATTGAGAGGTTGGTCATGCGAGAATGAACTCCTGCCTCAGCAAGGGCCTAGACCCACTGTAATTTGCCTATTGCCACAATCGGTCGACAGCGGACGCAAGCTCAATGGCTCTTCACTCAGCCTTAGATCACCTGGGCAATACAAACACCCATGTCAGTTCGTTTACTATCGTTCAGCGTTTAACACCATCATTCCTACAGTGCTGATTGATAAGCTACAGAACCTAGACTTCTGTAACTCCCTCTGTAATTGGATCCTCGACTTCCTAACCAGAAAACCACAATCTGTGTGGATCGATGTCTCCTCCTCGCAGATGATCAACACTAGCTCATCTCAGGGGTGTGTGCTTAGCCCTCTGCTCTACTCTCTCTACACCCATGACTGTGTGGCTTGTCATAACTCAAATGCCATCTATAAATTTGCTGATGATACAGCCATTGTTGGCAGAACCTCAGATGGAGACGAGGGGGTGTACTGGAGTGAGGTACATCAGCTAGTTGAGTGGTATCACAGCAACAACCTTGCACTCAAGGTCACTAAGACCAAAGAGTTGATTAGGGACTATAGAAAGGGTTGGATAGGGAACACAAACCAATCCTCGTAGAGGGAGTAGAATTGGAGAGAGTGAGCAGTTTCAAGTCCCCAGGTGTCATGAGGGGAGGTGTTGGAGTTGTTGAAATAGATTAGGACAGATAAGTCCCCGGAACCTGACGGAATATTCCCCAGGCTGCTCCACGAGGCGAGAGAAGAGATTGCTGAGCCTCTCCCTAGGATCTTTATGTTCTCGTTGTCTACGGGAATGGTACCGGAGGATTGGAGGGAGGCGAATGTTGTCCCCTTGTTCAAAAAAGGTAGTAGGGATAGTCTGGGTAATTATAGACCAGTGAGCCTTACGTATGTGGTGGGAAAGCTGTTGGAAAAGATTCTTAGAGATAGGATCTATAGGCATTTAGGGAATCATGGCCTGATCAGGGACAGTCAGCAAGGCTTTGTGAAGGGCAGATCGTGTCTAACAAGCCTGATAGAGTTCCTTGAGGAGGTGACCAGGCATATAGATGAGGGTAGTGCTGTGGATGTGATCTGTATGGATTTTAGTAAGGCATTTGACAAGGTTCCACACGGTAGGCTTATTCAGAAAGTTAGAAGGCATGGGATCCAGGGATGTTTGGCCAGGTGGATTCAGAATTGGCTTGCCTGCAGAAGGCAGAGGGTGGTGGTGGAGGGAGTACATTCAGATTGGAGGATTGTGATTAGTGGTGTCCCACAAGGATCTGTTCTGGGACCTCTACTTTTTGTGATCTTTATTAACGACCTGGATGTGAGGGTAGAAGGGTGGGTTGGCAAGTTTGCAGATGACACAAAGGTTGGTGGTGTTGTAGATAGTGTAGAGGATTGTTGAAGATTGCAGAGAGACATTGATAGGATGCAGGAGTGAGCTGAGAAGTGGCAGATGGAGTTCAACCCGGAGAAGTGTGAGGTGGTACACTTTGAAAGGACAAACTCCAAGGCAGAGTACAAAGTAAATGGCAGGATACTTGGTAGTGTGGAGGAGCAGAGGGATCTCGGGGCCACACTTGGAGTACTGTGTCCAGTTCTGGTTACCTCACTATAGGAAGGATGTGGAAGCATTGGAAAGGGTACAGAGGAGATTTACCAGGATGCTGCCTGGTTTAGAAAGTATGCATTATGATCAGAGATTAAGGGAGCTAGGGCTTTACTCTTTGGAGAGAAGGAGGATGAGAGGAGACATGATAGAGGTGTACAAGATAATAAGAGGAATAGATAGAGTGGATAGCCAGCGCCTCTTCCCCAGGGCACCACTGCCCAATACAAGAGGACATGGCTTTAAGGTGAGGGGTGGGAAGTTCAACGGGAATATTAGAGGAAGGTTTTTTACTCAGAGAGTGGTTGGTGCGTGGAATGCACGGCCTGAGTCAGTGGTGGAGGCAGATACACTAGTGAAGTTTAAGAGACTACTAGATAGGTATATGGAGGAATCTAAGGTGGGGGCTTATATGGGAGGCAGGGTTTGAGGGTCGGCACAACATTGTGGGCCCAAGAGCCTGCACTGTGCTGTACTATTCTATGTTCTATCTTTGAATATCCAACCCTTTCTATAGTCCCAACATATTGATACAGTTATCAAGGAGGCAATACAGCGACTAGATTTCATTAGGGACTTGGTTTGTCACCTAAGACACTTGAAAACTTCTACAGGTGTACCATGGAGAGCATTCTGACAGGCTGCATCACTGTCTGGTGTGAGGGGGCTACTGCACAGGATCAAAAGAAGCTACAGAAAGTTGCAGAATTAGTTAGCTCTATCTCAGGTACTAGCTTCTATAGTATCCAAGACATCTTCAAGGACTAGTGGGCCAGAAAGGCAGCATCCATCATTAAGGACCCCCACCAGCCAGGACATTCCTCTTCTCATTGTTACCATCAGGAAGGAGGTACAGAAGCCTGAAGGCACACACTCAGTGATTCAGGAACAGCTTCTTCCCCTCTGCCATCTGATTCCTAAAAGTGAGGTCCATGAACACTACCTCACTTTTCTTATTTCTGTTTGTGAACTATTTTTAATTTAACTATTTAATATACATACATATCTTTTCTTATATTATTATGTATTGCATTGTACTGTTGCCACTATATTAACAAATTTGACGACATATGCTGGAGATATTAAACCCGATTCTGATTCTTATTCTGAGTTCTGTGAACAGACAGGAGTCAGCCAATAGACGCAGGGATTTGGATTTTCAGAATGCTGTGACACTGTACTACAGGATATTGATCAGCAAGGACAGAGCACATGGAGTTGGGCTTACAGACTGATCAGGATCACAATGGTCATCGGACAGAAAGAAAAGGCTCGGAATGAATGGGCCTCTCTGAGTTTGGCCAGGTTACAGCTCCTTGTGTTCAGCAGGGAACAGTAGTTAGCGTCCAAACAGTCATAATCTACATCAACACTTTGATTGTTGGATCAATTGCCCTCTATACGGATTTGCTGACCTCACCAAACCAGTGGCAGAACATCACGGGCAAACACTCCCTGTCTTTGGTACTATCAACCTTGGGCACTGCCTCAAACAGCTCCCCACTGTCCAGGACAGACCATCTTCTCACATCTCCCATCAGGCAGCAAATACAGAAGCCTGAAATTCCACATCAGCAGGTTCAAGAACAGATACTTCCCTCCAACCATTTGCTTTTACAACAATCTGCATAACCATAAGCCCTACCTCAGTATAGCAACACTAGATTTGTGTTCCTGCTTGTAAATGTATAGTGATGTTTTTTTCAGGTGAATGCTGCTTTCATGGTACTATGCTCCTGTGATGCTGCTGCCAGTACGTCTCTTCTTGCCCCCACGTGCAGACAGCAAAAGGACGAGATGGAAAGGAATATCAAGGGGTATATGGACAAGGATATGGAATAGGCATCAACATGACAGATGCACTTGCACCAGGAAAATACTGAAGTAAGAAGAGAGGATTTTTAGACAATACAGCAGGTTTGAGATAGCGGAGCCATTGTTTTGTGGATTTTGAGCTTGAGATTTGAGGCGTGGCCAGTCAGAACATTTGGCAGGGTTGAGAACAGCATTCTTTCTTTTTTATTGCACAGTTAGATTAGTGGGAATATGAGGCAGGATAAAGGAATGCCCCTCTTGTGGGTTGTGGGAAGGCCAGGACACATCCATTGTCTTTGATGGCGACACCTGCAAGAACTGAATCCAGTTGCAGCTTCTTACGACCATGTTAGAAAACTAGAGCTTGAGCTGGATGATCTCCAGATCACTGGGAGGCTGAGGGGTTGATAGACTGGACAAGGTGTAGGATACAGGTAACTAGATAACCCTCAGGATGGGGAAAGGGGATAGGCAGCCACTGTAGAATTTACCCTGATTTACTGTATTTTATTGTAAAAGAACTTCATCACCAAATTACTATAAGAGACTTCATCCCATTAACAAACAGAAATAAAGACACAGACCTCAATGTAAGGTTAACCCTTTAATATATGAACATGGGGAGCCAGTATCCTACGGCCTTGCCAATATCAGACTACACCTTAGGTTTATACAGCAAATTTTCTGTAATAGGCAACAACCAAACATACTTGGTCTGTGATTTCAAAAAATTCTTGTTAGGTATCAGCAAGTCTACAAATGTTCCTGGGCGATACACAAAACTAGAATTGCACAACTAGTACAGTCAGTTCCTTTATTAGCTGGAGAATCTCGGACAAAGGTTGACAATACTTCATCACTGGCATGATCCACTGCTAGCTCATACAAGTATCTGTATCTTATCCTGTTACTCTCATGACCCAAGTCTTAAGCAATACTTAGCTAGTCAAGCTTGACAACAAAGTATCATTCAAAATTTAAGTTTCCTCTTCATTTTCTTCCACACATACCCCTGTGGCTATTATCCTCAATAAAAAGGATACTGCTGTGCTTGGGGCTGACCGAGCAGAGGACAACTGCAGCAGTCAGGTTTCTAGCATTGAGTCTGGCTCTGTAACTCAGAAGTGGAGAGGAGGAGAAGCGAGCTGCAGAATAGGAAATTCATGTAGGGGACAGACAAGAGTTCTGTGGACAAGAATGTGATTCCCAAGTGCTACGGTCAGGGTCACCTCAGATGGAGTCCATAGTCTTTTTAAGTGGGAGGGTGAGCAGCCAGAGGTCATGGTCCATGTTGGTTCCAATGACATAGGTAGGAAGTGAGTTCAGGGAATTAGGAGCTAATTTGAAGGACAGGACCATCAGGATGCTGATCTCAGAAATGCTACCCATGCCACATGCTGGTGAGGCCAGAAGTGGGAAGATAATACAGTTTAGTATGTGGTTAAGGGGATGGTGCAGGGAGGAGGGCTTCAGGTGTTTGGATCATTTCCAGGGACCTGTACAAACAGAATGGTTTGCACTGAACAGAAGCGTGACAAATATCCTTGTGGAAGGTTTCCTAGTGCTGCATGGTGAGGGAGGTGGGGGGAGATTAAACTAGAATTGCAGGAGAATATCATACGGCGGTGGCTGGGAACGGACCCAAGTGCAAGACACAGACACTGAAGTATTAGGGACAGGACTAGGACACAGGGTGAGGGCAAGGACATGGAAACGAAAACTGGGAACCCAAAACAGGGCTGGACAAGAGAGCTAGGAGCCTGGGCTTGGACTCTGAGCCAGAGACTGGACAAGGACCCAGTACCTGGGTCTAGCCTCTGGCTTGGACCCCAGAACTAGGCAAGGACGAGACTTGGCTGGCAGGCAGGATGAGGCTGGAGTCTTAAGGCTTGAGGCTAGAGACTACAGACTTGGCTAGGCAGGAGGCTGGAGTCTTCAGGCTTGAGGCTTGAGGCTAGAGGCTAGAGACTTGAGGCTAGAGGAGGCTTGGCAGGAGGCAGAAGGCTTGCGTCTTCAGGCTTGAGGCTAGAGGCTAGGGACGAGGCGAGGCTTGGCAGGAGGCAGGAGGCAGGAGTCTTCAGGCTTGAAGCTAGAGGCCACAGACTTGCGGCGAGGCTTGGCAGGAGGCCGGAGGCTGGAGTCCTCAGGCTTGAGGCTAGAGACTTGAGGCGAGGCTTGGCAGGGTGCAGTTCTCCTGGGCAGGACGCGGATCTCCTGGGCCGGACGTGGATCACCACCCGACGGAGGCAAGGGACAGGAAGGGACAGAACCAACCGCAGGTAACGGCAAGACAGCCTGACTTACCCAGCGGAGGCAAGGGACAGGAATGGAGCTAGGTTACGGGGTGGCTCCAGGACAAGACTGAAGGCAAGACGAGGCGAGAGTTACCAGCAAGACCAGGCAAGGCTTCAGGCAATGCAAGGCAAAACGAGAACTTCAGGCGAGGCGAGAGTTACCGGCAAGACAAGGCAAGGCTTCTGGCAAAGCAAGGTGAGACGAGAACTTCAGGCGAGGCGAGAGTTACTGGCAAGACAAGGCAGGGCTTCAGGCAAGGAAACAGAAGGCTGAGGAAGGGATACAAGGAGTAAGGACAAGAACAATCCAGCAGCCACGCCCTGGTCTCTGAAGGTATTTATGCAGCCAGTCCCAACGAGCATCAGCTGCCTCAATTAGCTCAACAAGAACAGAAACAGGGTAGACAGGAAAACCTGGAGCAAGGGCTGATGGACCTGACTATGTACCGGAATACAGACTTCACGGATTGGACCATGACAGAGAATGGGAACCAGAGTGCCAGGGCAGAGACTACAGAGGTCTGGGGGAAAATGTTGTTAAGCCCACATGGAAGGACAGGAAGCAAAAGATTGAACATAGTGGGAATAATGTTCTCAGTTCAACCTAATTCAACGCAAGGAGTATTTTCGGAAAGGCGGATGAACTTTGGGTTTGGATCAGCCCCTGGAATTACGACAGTGTGGCCATTAGTGAGGCTTCATTGCAGGAGGGGCAGAATGGCAGCTCAATGTTGCAGGTTTCTGTTGTTTTAAGCATGATAGAGCAGTGTTGATCAAAGGAGGAGGGGTGGCATTACTAGTCGGAAAATGTCACGGCAGTGCTCAATCAGGACAGGCTGGAGGGTTTCTCTACTGAAGCTACATGGGTAGAACTGAGGAATGAGAAAGGGATGACCACACTAATGGGAGGCCACATCTGCCAGCTAGGCACTAAGGGTTCAGATGACGATGACACTAATGGGATTATACTATGGATGACCCAAAGGTATAATTACCTTGGTAGCTTTATATCACAAGATGCCAGAAGTAAAGTAACCTCCAAAAAATCAAAAAATTAGAAGAGGTGACAAAGAGTAAGAAGATGTTGAATTGTTGTCATAGAGTCACAGAGACATAGAGTACAGAAACAGGCCCTTTGGCCCATCTAGTCTATGCCTAAATCATTTAAACTGCCTACTCCCACCAACCTGCACTGGGACCATAGGCCTCCATATCCCTACCATTCATGTACCTATCCAAACCTCTCAAACATTGAAATTGAGCTTGCATGCACCACTTGCACAGGCAGCTCATTCCACACTGTCATATCCCTCTACGTGAGTAAGTTTCCCCTCATGGTCCCTTAACCTTTTTGACTTTCACCCTTAACCCATGACCTCTGGTTGTGGTTCCACCCAACCTCAGTGGAAAATGCCTGCTTGCACTTGCCCTATCTATACCCCTCATAATTTTGTATACCTCTATCAAATCTCTCAATCTTCGACGTTCTAAGGTATATAGTCCTAACCAATTCAATCTTTCTTTATAACTCACGTCCTCCAGACCTGGCAACATCCTTCTAAATTGTCTCTATCTTTATTATTTCAAACTTGTTTACATCACCTAGGTAGATGACGAAAACTACACACAATACTCCAAATTAGGACTCACCTACATCTTACAAAACTTCAACACAACATTCCATCTCCTGCACTCAATACATTGAGTTATGAAGGCCAACATGCCAAAA
Source organism: Mobula birostris (assembly GCF_030028105.1). NCBI lineage: Eukaryota > Metazoa > Chordata > Chondrichthyes > Myliobatiformes > Myliobatidae > Mobula > Mobula birostris. The sequence goes on from NC_092386.1 coordinate 877,369, forward strand.
GCTTTCTTTACCACCCTGTCTATCTGTGATGCCACTTTCTTTACGACCCTGTCCATCTCAGGACTCGCACCACCACGTCCAGGAACAGGTATTGCCCCTCACCTATCGATCTCAGGACTCACACCACCACATCCAGGAACAGGTATTGCCCCTCACCTATCGATCTCAGGACTCGCACCACCGCGTCCAGGAACAGGTATTGCCCCTCACCTATCGATCTCAGGACTCGCACCACCGCGTCCAGGAACAGGTATTGCCCCTCACCTGTCGATCTCTTGAACCAAACAGGATAACTTAGCTTCTCTTGCCCCTTCATTGAAATGTTCGCACAACCTATGGATTCACTTCAAAGAACTCTTCATCTACTGTTCTTGGTATTTATTGCTTATTTATTTATTGTTTTCATTGTTTCTTTCTTTTTGTATTTGCTCAGTTTGTTGTCTTTTGCATGCTGACTGAGTGTCCAAGTTGGTGTGGTCTTTCATTTATTCTGTTATAGTTATTATTCTATTGGGGATTTATTGAGTATGCACAAGAAAATGAATCTCAGGGTTGTGTATGGTTCCATGTAGACACTTTGATAAAAATTAACTTTTAACTTTGAAGGGAGGGAGACAGAAGAAAAGAAACTATTGCCCATTTAGCTTGACTTCACTGGTTGGGAAGATGTTGCACTAGATTACTAAGAATGATTTCTCGGTATTTGAAGACACATGATAAAATAGACAGAAAGCTTCCTTTCAAAACTATTCACATTCATTAAGGAAATAATCAGACCATAAGACCATAGGAGCAGAATTAGGTCATTTGGCCCATCGAGTCTGCTCTGCCATTTCTAAACGGGGAATGAAGATGTGGTGAGGATATTTCCTCTAATGGGAGACTCTGGTACCAGAGTACAAGAATGTCCCTTTAGAACAGAGATGAGGAGGATTTCTTTACCAGAGGGAGGTGAATCTGTGGAATTCATTGGCACAAACGGCTGTGGAGGCCAAATAATTGGGGATACTTAAAGAAGAGGTTTATATAACCATATAACAGTTACAACACGGAAACAGGCCATCTCGGCCCTTCTAGTCTCTGCCGAACTCTTACTCTCACCTAGTCCCACCGACCTGCACTCAGCCCATAACCCTCCATTCCTTTCCTGTCCATATATCTATCCAATTTAACGTTAAACGACAACATCAAACCTGCCTCAACCACTTCTGCTGGAAGCTCGTTCCACACAGCTACCACTCTCTGAGTAGAGAAGTTCCCCCTCATGTTACCCCTAAACTTTTGTCCTTTAACTCTCAACTCATGTCTTGTTTGAATCTTCCCCACTCTCAATGGAAAAAGCCTACCAATGTCAACTCTATCAATTTCCCTCATAATTTTAAACACCTCTATCAAGTCCCCCCTCAACCTTCTATGCTCCAAAGAATAAAGACCTAACTTGTTCAACCTTTCTATGTAACTCAGGAGATGAAACCCAGACAACATTTTAGTAAACCTCCTCTGTACTCTCTCAATTTTATTGACATCTTTCCGATAATTTGGTGACCAGAACTGTACACAGTACTCCAAATTTGGCATTACCAATGCCCTATACAATTTCAACATTACTTCCCAACTCCTATACTCAATGCTCTGATTAATAAAGGCCAGCATACCAAAACCTTTCTTCACCACCCTATCCACATGAGATTCCACCTTCCGGGAACTATGCACCATTATTCCTAGATCCTTCTGTTCTACAGCATTCTTCAATGCCCTACCATTTACCATGTATGTCCTATTTTGATTAGTCCTTCCAAAATGTAGCACCTCACATTTATCAGCATTAAATTCCATCTGCCATCTTTTAGCCCACTCTTCTAACTGTCCTAAATCTCTCTGCAATCTTTGAAAACCTACCTCATCATTCACAACGCCACCTATCTTAGTATCATCTGCATACTTACTAATCCAATTTAACACCCCATCATCCAGATCATTAATATACATAACAAGCAACACTGGACCCAGTACAGATCCCTGAAGCACACCGCTACACACATTTAAATGACATTCATTTCTCTATTACATCCTTCCCATTAAACAAATTGTCCCAATCCAGGAGATCCAACACTGCCCCTTCTCTAGTTGGTACCTCTATGTATTGCTCCAAAAAACTACCTTGCACACATTTGACAAATTTCAAACCATCCAGCCCTTTTACAGAATGGGCTTCCCAGTCTATGTGTGGAAAATTAAAATCTCCCACAATCACAACCTTGTGCTTACTACAAATATTTGATATCTCCTTACAAATTTGCTCCTCCAGTTCTGGGTCCCTATTAGGTGGTCTATAATACACCCTATAAGCGTCACAACATTTTTCCTATTCCTCAATTCCACCTAAATAGCCTCCCTAGACGAGTCCACTAATCTATCCTGCCAGAGCACCCCAGTTATATATTCTCTGACAAGCAATGCAACACCTCCCCCTCTTGCCCCTCCTGTTCTATCACACCTGAAGCAACGAAATCCTGGAATATTTAGTTGCCAATCACACCCCTCCTGCAACCACGTTTCACTAATAGCTACAACGTCATATTTCCAGGTATCAATCCATGCTCTAAGATCATCCACCTTTCTTACAATGCTCCTAGATTTAAAATAGATGCATTTAAGAAACCCTCCACCTCCTACTCTCTGTTTATCCTTAATGGAACAAACAACTTTGTTATCATTTTCTTCCTTTTCCCCTACATCAACCTCCCATCTCCTAGTCTCCTAATTTGATTCCCTCCCCTCAACCATTCTAGTTTAAAGTCACCTCAGGAGCCCTCGCAAATCTCCCCGCCAGGATATTGGTCCCCCTAGGATTCAAGTGCAACCCGTCCCCTTTGTACAGATCAATCAGTGGTCCCAATGATCCAAAAACTTGAATCCCTGTCCCCTGCTCCAATCCCTCAGCCATGCATTTATCCTCCACCTCATTGCATTCCTACTCTCACTGTCGCGTGGCACAGGCAGTAATCCCGAGATTACTACCTTTGCGGTCCTTTTTCTCAACTCCCTTCCTAACTCCCTATATTCTCCTTTCAGGACCTTTCCCCTTTTCCTACCTATGTCATTGGTACCTATATGTACCACGACCTCTGGCTCCTCACCTTCCCACTTCAGGATATCTTGGACGCGATCAGAAACATGCCGGACACTGGCACCTGGGAGGCAAACTACCATCCGGGTGTCTGGACTGCGTCCACAGAATCGCCTATCTGACCCCCTAACTATTGAGTTTATCGGCTCTTGATTCGTCAGGGCGCCAAAGGTTACTGCGAGAAATCAGGAGAATTGTGCAGAGAGAGATAATAACGAAGCTATTACGTAACAGAAGTGCGGACTCAGTGGGTGGAGTACTATACTTTAATTCAGCTCCGACGCCTTATGATCGTATGGTAACGTATACGCACTAAATTGCACAGTTGTATTTATGCCATTTAACAGGAGAAAACGGTCATCCTTACCTAAAACCTCACTGTAATACGAATTCCAATGGGACCATATTTCTTCAACTATCCACTGATACATAAAAGTGTAAAACACATTCTGAACTCTCTCCGGAAAAGACATCTTATCAGAAAACTCTGACAGAGAAGTCGGTACATAGGAAAGAGGAGCAGGCAGCTGCCCACAGAGTCTCTCCGCAACAAGCCCCGGGGAGAATCTCAGACTGAAGATAAAGGGAATGCCCAGCTTCAGGGCCAGAATATCTCCACAGTAAAAGACAGGATCACTCAACGACACTTTGAACGCAGACTCCCGCAGTCTCTCTTGCAGTTTGTCGTTCGTTAACACCCCGTCACAGATCTCTCGCATGTTTTTGTTAGCATTTTCCATGATCTTTGAAAATTTTCTGTAGGCACCCCAGTGGGACAGTAAAGGCTTCTCATTTGTCCAGAATTCTATTAGATCGTTGAAAAAGGCATCGTTATCCACTATGGTAAACGGCACCTGAAATACTTCAAACTGTGCGGGTGAGGGCTCGGAGTAGTTGACGAAAAGTGACGCTGAATTTACAGCCACCGTGACATTGTGACCCCGGGCGATCAGTTCATTGATAATAGATTTTGTATTGATCCAGTGGCTTCCGGCCGCTGGCCAGATCAGTATGTTTTCGGGAGCTGCTCGCTGGTAAAAAAACAAGAGCACAAACAGGAGCCCGAGTTGCATCGTGTCCGAGCAACGGCTCCCAGCTGAAGTTCTGGTCACCTTGTTGTGTATATGGTCTGCTTACGCAACTAAGTTATTAATAAAAACGCTGGAGACGGGAACTAAATACAGGAAGAGTCCAAACTTTTACACACACTGATATATAAATCCATGCGCGCCTAATAGCGCATGCAACGACGTGGTACTAAAGCATAAACTAGTCCCCTATTCTAATACTGTATAGGCTCTACGGTACCCTCCTCCCCTTTTAGTTTAATAGTGTGTCAACTGTTTTCTTTACTGGGGCACTGTGCTAAACAAATATGTTTATCCTTAACATACAAACGCCTACCATTTGTTCACACATTTTAACAAAGTAACTTAATGATATCAAATTATAACAAGCCTTTTTTTGTACTTTTTACTTTTGGTCTAAGACCCATTTCTAACTCAAAACTCTGAGGAGGTCTTCTCTGCCTCTCCAGGTGACGTCTGTCCAGAAACGTTTGCTTTGGGTAATGAGTCTACACGGGTACATCAGGTGGGTCCCCAGCACTGATGACAGGCTTATCTGTGGATGAGGCTGATGTGATCACATCAGGAGTGTTTGCTTCTATATCAGGGGAGTCCGGGCAAGGTGTTGTTGTGTTTTTCACCTGAGCATCCAGGATTTGGTCCACGTGACGTCTCATACGTTCTCTCCCACCTCCACTGTATACATCAGTGGCCTGTCTATGGTGGAAATTGTACCCGGCTGCCACTTTTCGGTCCGGTAATCACCTGCAAGAACTGACTGTCCCACACTGAAACTCCGTGTGGACTTAGCATTCAAGTGTTTGAACTGTCTGTTCTACACATCACGCCGTACATCTGGTTTGAGAAGATCCATGCCGGACCTTAGGTTCCTGTTCAGAAACAACATCGCTGGAGTCTGATTCGTGGTTGCGTGTACTGCATTACGATAGGCAAGGAGGAAGCTGTCTATCTTGTGTTGCAGTGGTCGATTTTCGCTGTCCATTGACTTGATGGCTTTCTTGAACGTCTGCACAAATCTTTCTGCCAAGCCATTTGTGGAGGGATGGTAAGGGGCAGATGTAAAGTGCTTGATCCCATCATTCTTCACAAAACTTTGGAATTCTTCAGAGATAAATTGCCATCCACTCTCTGTACAGATTTGTTCTGGCATGCCATTCCTGGTGAACATGGTGCTCAGAACTGTAATGGTCTTTTCCAAGGAACACACATCAAAGTTGCTGGTGAATGCAGCAGGCCAGGCAGCATCTCTAGGAAGAGGTACAGTCGACGTTTCAGGCCGAGACCCTTCGTCAGGACTAACTGAAGGAAGAGTTAGTAAGAGATTTGAAAGTGCGAGGGGGAGGGGGAGATCCAAAATGATAGGAGACGACAGGAGGGGGAGGGATAGAGCCAAGAGCTGGACAGCTGATTGGCAAAAGGGATACAAGAGGATCATGGGACAGGAGGTCCGGGAAGAAAGACAAGGGCGGGGAACCCAGAGGATGGGCAAGGGGTATAGTCAGAGGGACAGAGGGAGAAAAAGGAGAGTGAGAGAAAGAATGTGTGTATAAAAATAAAAAACGGATGGGGTACGAGGGGGAGGTGGGGCATTAGCGGAAGTTAGAGAAGTCGATGTCATGCCATCAGGTTGGAGGCTACCCAGACGGAATATAAGGTGTTGTTCCTCCAACCTGAGTGTGGCTTCATTTTTACAGTAGAGGAGGCCGTGGATAGACATGTCAGAATGGGAATGGGATGTGGAATTAAAATGTGTGGCCACTGGGAGATCCTGCTTTCTCTGGCGGACAGAGCGTAGGTGCTCAGCAAAGCGGTCTCCCAGTCTGCGTCGGGTGTCGCCTATATATAGAAGGCCACATCGGAAGCACTGGACGCAGTATATCACCCCAGCCGACTCACAGGTGAAGTCAGCTGTCCAGCTCTTGGCTCCATCCCTCCCCCTCCTGTCTTCTCCTATCATTTTGGATCTCCCCCTTCCCCTTCCACTTTCAAATCTCTTACTAACTCTTCCTTCAGTTAGTCCTGACGAAGGGTCTCGGCCTGAAACGTCGACTGTACCTCTTCCTAGAGATGCTGCCTGGCCTGCTGCGTTCACCAGCAACTTTGATGTGTGTTGCTTGAATTTCCAGCATCTGCAGAATTCCTGTTGTTTGGTCTTTTCCAATGTGGCTGTCTTCATTTTGATGATGTCTGGCCATTTGGAATGTGCATCGAAGGCGATTAAAGAGATAGAGTCCATGAATACTCCAGCAAAGTCCATGTGCACTCGTTGCCATGGTGATGAGGGCCACTCCCACGGATGGAGAGGGGCTTCTGGTGGTGTGTTCTGGACCTTTTGACATCCAGAGCAGTTCTTGGTCAAGTCCTCAATCTGTTTATCGATTCCTGGCCACCACACATAAGCACGGGCAGGACTTTTCATCTTCACGATACCCAGGTGCCCCTCGTGCAGTTCCTCCAGCACCCTGGTGTGTAGCTTGGGAGGAATCACAACTCGTGAGCCACACATTAGTGTTCCTTGACACACTGACAACTGCTCCTTCCTCGCTGAGAAGGCTGGAAACAGTGTGTTACCCCGCGCTGGCCATCCCTTTACCGTGATGTCATACACTTTTGACAACGTAGGGTCATTGCGTGTTTCCCTTTCAATGAGGCTGTTTGTCACTGGTAATAGGTCAGCTATTGTTGTGTGAAAGACCTCTGCTGAATACATTTGTGTAGTTATCTCAGAAGTGGGCAGTGGTAAATGTGACAAACCATCTGCGTTGCCGTGTAGCTTGGTCCCCTTGTGTTCAGTGTCATACCTGTGACCTCCTAAGAAAAGAGACCATCGCTGCAGCCTTTGTGCTGTCATCACTGGAACGTCTTTTCCTGGGTTGAAGATTGACATGAGAGGCTGATGGTCAGTCAACAGGGTAAACTTTTGACCATACAGGTAGTGACTGAATTTCTTGACTCCCCACATGAGGCTTAGGGCCTCTCTGTCAATCTGTGCGTAGTTGCATTCAGCTGAAGTTAACATTCTTGAGGCAAAGGCTATTGGTCTTTCGGAGCCATCTGGAAACTTGTGTGATAACACAGCTCCTATCCCATGGGGTGAGGCATCACAAGTCAGTCGGATTGGTAAGGAGGGGTCAAAGTGCGCGAGCACCCCTTCCGAAGTTATGAGTCTTTTAGTTTTTTGAAACACTTTCTCACAGCTCTCAGTCCACTTCCATTGTGTCCCTGTCTGTAATAGTGCATTTAGTGGCTGTAGGACTGTGGACAGGTGAGGCAATAACTTGTGGTAATAGTTCACTAGTCCAAGATATGCTCTCAGCTGAGACACATTTTCAGGTGGTGGTGCCTTAAGCACCGCTTCTATCTTGTCTTGAGACGTGTGTAAGCCATCCTTGTTGATCACATGCCCACAGTAGGAGATTTCCTTTTTGAAAAACTCACATTTCTGTCAATTAGCTCTGAGCCTATATTCTCGTAACCTGGTGAGCACTTGTTCAAGGTTAGAAAGGTGTTCGTCATCATCTTTGCCGGTGACAATGATGTCATCCAGGTAACACTGAGTCCCTGGAATCCCCTGCAGGACCTGGTCCATTGCCCTTTGCCAGATTGCAGGAGCTGATACTATCCCAAACACCAACCTGTTGTACTGGTAAAGTCCTTTCTGTGTACTTATTGTCAGGTATTTCATCTTGGATGCTTCATCGATTTCCATTTGGAGATAAGCCTGGACCAAATCGATTTTTGTGAAATGTTCCCCTCCTGACAGGGAAGCAAAGATGTCCTCAATACGAGGTAGAGGATACTGTACTGTGCGGAGAACCGGGTTAACAGTCACTTTAAAGTCTCCACATATGCGCACCTTGCTTTGTTTTCCTGGTTTTGTGCTGGAGGTTTTCTTCATCACTGCGTGGCCCATTAACTCCAATCCACCTTTGACAGGACCCCAGTCTGCTCCAGATTTTTCAGCTCTGCCTCCGCTGTAAGACGGATTGCATATGGTACTGGTCTGGCTTTGTGAAATTTCGGACATTTATTTTTCTTAATCTCAATCTTTGCGTTCATGCCCTGAAGTGTTCCTATTCCTTTCATGAACACTTCCTCAGAGTCAGCAAGTGTTTGTGACAGTCTCTCAGATGTAGCCTTGCTGCCCTCCTTTGCTGACACAACTAGTGCCTTGATGGTGTACCAGTCCAACTGGATTTTCCTGAGCTATTCACGTCCCAGCAACCGTGGTCCTCCATTTTTCAATACATAGAGGTTCAGCTGCTGTGTTTTGTCTCCGTAGGTCACTGTCACTTTAATCTTACCTTTGGGATGCACTCTTTGCAAGTCTCTAGCAGTAGTTTAGTTCACTTCAGAGGTATGTGAGAAAACAGTCATTTATAATTGTGTACAGAGATCACTGTTAAAGCTGAGCCTGTGTCCAACTCCACTTTCAGTCTCATGCCTGCCACTTGTGGTGTGATCCATATTACTCTTCGATCATCTGTCTCTTTCATGCCGTGAAGCTGCAGACGAGACAATTCACTTTTGTCTGAGTCGTATTCATCAGAACTGCTTTCTTCCATTTTGTGTACATTGTTGTGTTTTCCTTGCTGGGGTTTCTTGTTTCTCTGTATTTTGTCCTTTTTCTGCTGTTTACTAGCTTTGCATACTCTGCCAATGTGGCCCTGTTTGCCACAGTTTCTGCATTGTTTCTCTTTGAACCAACAGTCCTTAGGGTCATGTGACACATTCCCACAACGGTAACATTTCTTTCCTCCATTTCTGTTCAGTGACATTTTATTTGTAGCATATTCCAGAGATTTTTGTTGTATCTCTGAAGCACCCTGTGCTGCTGTTTCCATTGATATTGCAATGTTCAGCGCGTCCTCGAATGTAAGGTCTTCTTCACCCAGGAGCTTCTTCTGTGTGGTTTCACAGTGCATGCCACACACTAACCTGTCCCTCAGTATGTCCAATAGTCCAGCTCCAAATTGACAATGTTCTAATAATCTGCGCAATTCAGCACAATATTCAGAAATGCTTTCATTTTTGCTTTGATTCTGTTTGTGAATTTTAAATCTTTCAGCAATGACCAGTGGTTTGGAGTTTAAATGCTGTTGGAGAGTGTCTACTATTTGCTTGAACGTTTTGTCAGCTGGCTTTTCAGGGGTTAACAAGCTCCATAGCAGCCTGGAAGTTCTTGCTCCCATAACACTGAGGCTAAATCCACACTGAGCCGGTGAATTTTGAAAACGCTGGTGTTGCAATAAAATGATAGGCATTCACACCAGGCATTTCTGAAAATACCTCCATTCTCATTAAAACTGGTATTTGGGCAAATCCCCTCCTACTGGGCAGGCACGCAGGACACAGCTACAGAAAACAAGCCAAGAAGAAATGGTATACTATTTCCGTTTCCTCCTCTTAGTTCAAGAAAACAATGAAATGCCGATCTGCCACCACCATCTGTTCCGGCATGTCATGACAGTGTTTTTAAAAAGCTCCGATTACCCCATAAACACTACACTACCCAGCCGGCGTTTTCAGATTTATACACTCTGGAGAGCGTTTCAGAAAAGCTCCATTTTCAGTGGAGGAAAACGCCATTTCAGTGTTGACGAGGCCGGAGTAAGACGCTGGCTTTCTTTTCATCATTAACAGTGTTAGCATCACAATATAACTCCACTCTTTCAATGTAAGTCACCCAGTTTTCAATGCCACTATCAAATGCTGTCATGATTCCAATCATTGCCATCTTTGTTACGTTGATTTAGCCCCGTCTTTCCTTGTTTCCTTTTTAGCTAGCTCCTTGCAGTCACTGCACGTTTCACTTGACTTACGTGTCCTTTTTGCTAGCGCAGGGAGCGTACTCCGTCTAGATGCGTGTGTCGCTCCTATTCATTTCCCTTCTCTCTCTTCTCCTCCGAGTGTCATTATCAACTAAAACACGGTGTTCCGGTAAGATGCAGGTTCATAATCCTGATCGCCAATTTGTTGTGTATGTGGCCTGTTTACACAACTAATTTATTAATAAAAACGCTGGAGAAGGGAAGTAAGTTTCATGGTTCTTTCACTGGAAGAGTCCGAACTTTTACACACACATATATAGATCCATACTCGCCAAATAGCGTTAGCAACGACTTGTTACTAAAAGATAAAGCAGTCCCTTATTCTAATGTAGGCTATATGGTACACACCTGATGGGACTTCAAGCATTGAACATAGAACATAGAATAGTACAGCACAGTACAGGCCCTTCGGCCCACAATGTTGTGCCGACCCTCAAACCCCGCCTCCCATATAAGCCCCACATTAAATTCCTCCGTATGCCTGTCTAGTAGTCTCTTAAACTTCACTAGTGTATCTGCCTCCACCACTGACTCAGGCAGTGCATTCCATGCACCAACCACTCTCTGAGTAAAAAACCTTCCTCTAATATCCCCGTTGAACTTCCCACCCCTTACCTTAAAGCCATGTCCTCTTGTATTGAGCAGTGCTGCCCTGGGGAAGAGGCGCTGGCTATCTACTCTATCTATTTCTCTTATTATCTTTTACACCTCTATCATGTCTCCTCTGATCCTCCTTCTCTCCAAAGAGTAAAGCCCTAGCTCCCTTAATCTCTGATCATAATGCATACTTTCTAAACCAGGCAGCATCCTGGTAAATCTCCTCTCTACCCTTTCCAATCCTTCCGCATCCTTCCCATAGTGAGGTGACCAGAACTGGACACAGTACTCCAAGTGTGGCCTAACCAGAGTTTTATAGAGCTGCATCATTACATCGCGACTCTTAAACTCTATCCCTCAACTTATGAAAGCTAACACCCCATAAGCTTTCTTAACTACCCTATCCACCTGTGAGGCAACTTTCAGGGATCTGTGGAAATGTACCCCGAGATCCCTCTGCTCCTCCACACTACCAAGTATCCTGCCATTTACTTTGTACTCTTCCTTGGAGTTTGTCCTTCCAAAGTGTACCACCTCACACTTCTCCGGGTTGAACTCCATCTGCCACTTCTCAGCCCACTCCTGCACCCTATCAATGTCTCTCTGCAATCTTTGACAATCCTCTGCACTATCTACAACACCACCAACCTTTGTGTCATCTGCAAACTTGCCAACCCACCCTTCTACCCCCACATCCAGGTCGTTAATAAAAATCACAAAAAGTAGAGGTCCCAGAGCAGATCCTTGTGGGACACCACTAGTCACAATCCTCCAATCTGAATGTACTCCCTCCACCACCACCCTCTGCCTTCTGCAGGCAAGCAAATTCTGAATTCACCTGGCCAAACTTCCCTGGATCCCATGCCTTCTAACTTTCTGAATAATCCCACCGTGTGGAACCTTGTCAAATGCCTTACTAAAATCCATACAGATCACATCCACAGCACTACCCTCATCTATATGCCTGGTCACCTCCTCAAGGAATTCTATCAGGCTTGTTAGACACGATCTGCCCTTCACAAAGCCATGCTGACTGTCTCTGATCAGACCATGATTCTCTAAATGCCTATAGATCCTATCTGTAAGAATCTTTTCCAACAGTTTTCCAGACGTAAGGTTCACTGGTCTATAATTATCCCTACTACCTTTTTTGAACAAGGGGACAACATTCGCCTCCCTCCAATCCTCCGGTACCATTCCCGTGGACAATAAGGACATAAAGATCCTAGCCAAAGGCTCAGCAATCTCTTCTCTCGCCTCGTGGAGCAGCCTGGGGAATATTCCATCAGGTCCCGGGGACTTATCTGTCCTAATCTATTTTAACAACTCCAACACCTCCTCTCCCTTAATATCAACATGCTCCAGAACATCAACCTCACTCATATTGTCCTCACCATCATCAAGTTCCCTCTCATTGGTGAATACCGAAGTGAAGTATTCATTGAGGACCTCGCTCACTTCCACAGCCTCCAGGCACATCTTCCCACCTTTATCTCTAATCGGTCCTACCTTCACTCCTGTCATCCTTTTTTTCTTCACATAATTGAAGAATGCCTTGGGGTTTTCCTTTACCCTACTCACCAAGGCCTTCTCATGCCCCCTTCTGGCTCTTCTCAGCCCCTTCTTAAGCTCCTTTATGCTTCCCTATATTCCTCAATAGACCCATCGGATCCTTGCTTCCTAAACCTTATGTATGCTGCCTTCTTCCACCTGACTAGATTTTCCACCTCACTTGTCACCCATGGTCCCTTCACCCTACCATTCTTTATCTTCCTCACCGGGACAAATTTATCCCTAACATCCCGCAAGAGATCTCTAAACATCAACCGCATGTCCATAGTACATTTCCCTGCAAAAACATCATCCCAGTTCACACCCGCAAGTTCTAGCCTTATAGCCTCATAATTTGCCTTTCCCCAATTAAAAATTTTCCTGTCCTCTTTGATTCTATCCTTTTCCATGATAATGCTAAAGGCCAGAGAGCAGTGGTCACTGTCCCCCAGATGCTCACCAACTGAGAGATCTGTGACCTGACCCGGTTCATTACCAAGTACTAGATCTAGTATGGCATTCCCCCTAGTCGGCCTGTCCACACACTGTGACAGGAATCTGTCCTGGACACACTTAACAAAACTCTGCCCCATCTAAACCCTTGGAACTAATCAAGCGCCAATCAGTATTAAGGAAGTTAAAGTCACCCATGATAACAACACTGTTATTTTTGCACCTTTCCAAAATCTGCCTCTCAATCTGCTCCTCTGTATCTCTACTGCTACCAGGGGGCCTATAGAATACCCCCAATAGAGTAACTGGTCCCTTCCTGTTCCTGACTTCCACCCATATTGACTCAAAACAGGATCCTGCTACATTACCCACTCTTTCTGTAGCTGTAATAGTATCACTGACCAGTAATGCCACCCCTCCTCCCCTTTTTCCACCCTCTCTATCCCTTTTAAAGCACTGAAATCCAGGAATATTGAGAATCCATTCCTGCCCTGTTGCCAGCCAATTCTTTGTAATGGCCACTACATCATAATTCCATGTATGTATCGAAGCTCTCAGTTCATCACCTTTGTTCCTGATGCTTCTTGCATTGAGGTACACACATTTCAGCCCTTCTACCTTACTGTCTTTACAATGTTTATTCTGCTTCTCTTTCCTCAAAGCCTCTCTGTATGTTAGATCCGGGTTTACTCCATGCACTTCTTTCACTGCTGTATCGCTCTGGGTCCCAACCCCTCGCAAATTAGTTTAAACCCTCCTGAACCATGCTAGCAAACCTACTTGCAAGGATATTGCTCCCCCTCGACTTCAGGTGCAACCCATCCAATCTGTGCAGGTCCTACCTTCCCCAGAAGCGATCCCAATGATCTAAAAATCTAAAACCCTGCTCCCTGCACCAACTCCTCAGCCACGCATTCAACTGCCATCTCCTCCAATTCTTACCATCACTGTCACGAAGCACTGGCAGCAATCCTGAGAGTGCCACCCTTGAGGTCCTGTTCTTCAGCCTTCGGCCTAATACCCGAAACTCACACTTCAGGACCTCATCCCTCTTCCTGCCTATGTCGTTGGTCCCAACATGTATCACGACTTCTGGTTGCTTTCCCTCTCGTACCAGGATGTCGTGCACCCGGTCAGAGACATCCCGGACCCTGGCACCCAGGAGGCAACAAACCATGCGGGTGTCCTTCTCACGTCCACAAAATCTCCTGTCCGCTCCCCTGACTATAGAGTCTCCAATGATGACAGCTCTCCTCTTCTCCGTCCCACGCTTCTGCACCACAGGGTCAGACTCAGTGCCAGAGGCCCTGCCACCGTGGCTCACACCTGGTCGGTCATCCCCGCCAACAGTATCCAGGTCAGTGAACTTATTATTCAGGGGAATGGCTACAGGGGTGCTCTGCCTACCTGTCTGCTCACCTTCGCTTTCCCCGCTCTGACAAGGTAACGTTCCGGAATGTCGGCTGCTTATTCAGCTCCGTAGGCTTCTGCCCTGTTGAGTTCCTTCTGCATTTTGTGTGTGTTACTCTGGATTTCCAGCATCTGCAGAATCTCTTGTGGCTATGGTCTGAATTGCCACATGTAATCAGTGAGATGTCCTTGACTCCAGAGTTCTCGATTACAAAAAGGACAGAGATAGAAAAATTATAGCTGTGGCATTGATCCAATGGCTTCCCTCCACCGGACAAATCAGCACGTTTTCGGGAGCTGCCCACCAGTAAAAAAACAAGAGCACAAACAGGAGCCTGAGTGTCTCCAAACAAAGGCTCCCAGCAGAAAGGAATTTGAGTTTTGCTGGGTAAAGTTCACTTATTGATAGATTTTCATATACAGATACAGCACAGAAGCAAACCTTTGCGGCCTAACAAGCCCAATTCCACCCATGTAAACTACTAACCTGCATGTCTTTGGAACGTGGGAGGAAATCGGAGCACCCAGAAAAACCCACGCTGTCACGAGGAGAACATACAAACTCCGCGGCAGGAAATGAACCAGGCCACTGGCACTTCAAAAGTATTATGTTAACCTGTGCTGCTTCTGTTTCTATATCTTATGGTCTTAAACTAATAGGTGAGAAATGGATAGTAATGAAAGCAAATGAGCAAATGCCACTGGCACTATACTGAAGAGAAGAGATACAGTCCAACCTCGAGACCAGCGGATCCACCGACAAAGGTTCCAATGAATAAACATACTGAGAAGAGGGTAAAGTATGCAATTTCTGGGTGAGACCCTAGTGCCTCCAGGCTCCCTAGTGGACTAGGTATGTTTGGAAATTGGAGACAGCAGGTAGAAACATAGAAAGCCTACAGCCCAACACAGCCCCCTCGGTCCACAATGCTGTGCCGAACATGTACGTACTGTAGAAATTACCTAGGGTTATCCATAGCGCTCTGTTTTTCTCAGCTTCATGTACCTATCCAGGAGTCTCTTAAAAGACCCTATCACATCTGCCTCCACCACCCTCGCCGGCAGTCCATTCCACGCATTCACCACTCTCTGCGTAAAAAACTCACCCTTGACATCTCCTCTGTACCTACTTCCAAGCACCTTAAAACGTGCCCTCTCATGTTATCCATTTCATCCCTGGGAAAAAACCTCTGACTATCCAGACGATCAATGCCTCTCATCATCTTATACACCTCTAACAGGTCACCTCTCATCCTCCGTCGTTCCAAGGAGAAAAGGCCGAGTTCACTCAACCTGTTTTCATAAGGCATGCTCCCCAATCCAGGCAACATCTTTGTAAATCTCCTCTGCACTCTTTCTATAGCTTCCACATCCTTCCTGTAGTGAGCTGACAAGAACTGAGCACAGTACTCTAAGTGGGGTCTGACCAGGGTCCTATAAAGCTGCAACGTTACCTCTCGGCTCTTAAACTTAATCCCATGGTTGATGAAGGCCAATGCACTGTAAGCCTTGTTGACACAGTCAACCTGTGCAGCAGCTTTGAGGGTCCTGTGGATTCGGACCCCAAGATCCCTCTGATCTTCCACACTGCCAAGAGTCTTGCCATTAATACTATGTTCTGCCATCATATTTGACCTTTCATTTGAACCACCTCACACCTATCTGAGTTGAACTCCATCTGCCACTTCCCAGCCCAGTTTTGCATCCTATCAATGACCCGCTGTAAGCTCTGACAGCCCTCCACACTATCTAGAACACCCCAATCATCAGCTAATTTACTAACGCATCGCTCCACCTTTTCTCATGATTCTTAAAGATGGATGCAAGGAGACTGACCTTATGTAGGCTCTTCTGATTTAAATAAAACTTGCTAGTGGTTTTAGAATACATGATGTGGTGTTTTAATACAGTGCCTATAAAAAGTATTCACCTCCCTTGGAAGTTTTCATGTTTTATCGTTTTACAACATTGAATCACAGAGGATTTAATTTGGCTTTTTTGACACTGATCAACCGAAAAAGACTCTTCTGTATCAAAGTGAAAACAGATCTCTACAAAATGATCTCAATTAATTACAAATATAAAACCCAAAATAGCTGATTGCATAAGTATTCACTGCCTTAAATAGTCACATCAAATCATCACTGGTGCAGCCAACTGGTTTTAGGTGTCATATAATTAATTAAACGGAAATTTGTCTTTGGAGACCTGTGAGCAGTCAAAGTGTTTCAATTCAATGTGGAAAAAATACACCTGTATCTGGAAGGTCCAATTGCTGCTGAGTTAGTATCCTGGCAAAAACTACACCATGAAGACCAAAGAACACACCAAGCAACTCCGCAGAAAGATTATTGAAAAGCACAAGTCAGGAGATGCATACAAGAAAATTTCAAAGTTACTGAGTATCATTCAGAGTACAGCTAAGTCATTCATCAAGAAATGTAATGAAAATGACACCGCGGAACATCAGCCTAGAGCAGCCCATCTTCAAAAACTGAGTGACCGTGCAAGAAGGGGACTAGTGAGGGAGGCCACCAACAGACCCATGACAACTCTGGAGGAGTTACAAGCTTCAGTGGCTGAGATGGGAGAGACTGCACATACAACAACTGTTGCCCAGGTGTTTCACCAGTCACAGCTCATGGGAGAGCAGCAAAGAGAAAAGGTCTCACAGTAAAGCTCAGCTGGAGTTGGTCAGAAGGCATATGGGAGACTCTGAGAGCTGGAGGAAGGTTCCCTGGTCTGATGAAACCAAAATTGAGGTTTCTGGCCATCAGAGTAAATACTGCATTTGGCGTAAAAGTCACACCATCCCTACGGTGAAACCTGGTGGTGTCTGCATCATGCTGTGGAGATGCTTCACTGCAGCAGGCCCTGGAAGGCTTGTGAAGGTAGAGGGTAAAATGAATGCAGCAAAATACACAGAAATCCTGGAGGAAAACCTGATGCAGTCTGCAAGGGAACTGTGACTTTGGAAAAGATTTGTTTTCCAGCAAGACAATGACCCCAGGCATAGTCCAAAGCTACACAGGAATGGCTTAAAAACAACAAAGTTAATGTCCTGGAGTGGCCAAGTCAGAGTCCAGACCTCAATCCAATTGGGAATTTGTGGCAGTACTTGAAAAGGGCTGTTCATTCACAATCCCCATGTAATCTGATAGAGCTTGAGCAGTTTTGTAAAGAAGAATGGGGAAAAATTGCAGCGTCCAAAGGTGCAATTACTAAATACTGAGTACTAATTACTAAATTACTAAAAAGGGGTGAATACCTATGTAATCAATTATTTTGTATTTTACATTTGTAATTAATTTGGTTCATTTTGTAGAGATCTGTTTTCATTTTGACATGAAAGGGTCTTTTTCTGTTGATCAGGGTCAAAAAAGCCAAATTAAATCCACTGTGATTCAATGTTGTAAAAGAAAACATGAAAACTTCTAAGTGGAGGCGGGGTTGGGGGTGTTGGATACCTTCAACAGGCAGTGTAAATGGCAAGAAGTGGCCAAAAGGCACGTGCCACCAAAAGCTAAACCTAAGATGGAGTAGGAAAAACACCAAAAATAGAAGTAGATCTGCCTCTCCCTCCATTTCTCCCTGTGAGACTCTATCCTAAAATCCTAGCTGACGGGCTGTGGAAAACCCTATGATGGAAATAGTCATGTTTGTCACGGCTGTCACACAACATTTCGCTCAGCAGCTGCAATGACAAACACAATTGACATAGTCCTATTCCGGAAACCATCTTCCCTCATATGAACAGGTTACCCCATCCAGTGCCTCGAGCACAGGGCAATCCTTCTGCACCCGGGGAACGGATTACAGGTGTCCCTCGCTTTCCGAACGTTTGCTTTACGAAACCTCACTGTTACGAAAGACCTACATTAGTACCCTGTTTTCGCTTTCAGAAGGCGTTTTCACTGTTACGAAAAACAAGCAGCATGCGATAAAAAATTCAGTGCGCGAAAAAAATCAGCACGCCATGAAAGGCAGCCGCTCTCCCCCGGTTCTCGCCGGCATTGCTTAAACACGCACCTGTGAGCAGCCGTTTGCAAGATGAGTTCTATGGTATCGGAAAAGTCTAAAAGAGCTCGTAAGGGTGTTACACTTAGCGTAAAACTAGACATAATTAAGCGTTTCGATCGTGGTGAATGAAGCAAGGACAGAGTGAGTTTGGCTTGTGGAAGTTGACGAAGATAATGTTGAAGAGGTTTTGACATCCCATAACCAAGAACTGATAGACAAAGAGCTGATGCAATTGGAAGAAGAAAGGATAGCAATCGAAACCAAATTCATCAGCGAAATGAACGTGAAGCAACTGCGTGAGATTTTTGCTGCAATGATAAAGTACGACTTTACTTTTGAAAGGCTACATAGGGTTGGGGGATATTTGCAAGATGGCTTGAGTCCTTACAAACAACTGTGTGATAGAAAAATGCGCGAGGCTCAGCAGTCAAGCAAGCCTTCCACATCAGCCACAGCAGACGACGAACCTCGACCTTCGACATCGAGGCGGGCAGTCATAGGAGAAGATGAGCTGCCTGGCCTAATGGAAACAGACGACGAGATGACACCCCAGTGTCCCACCACCCCAACACCCAGGCCGTGGACAGATACTGTACCGATTTGCAGAGAATGCAGCAGTAGCCGGGAGGCACACGGCACCTACAGTACGGTTGCCAGGTACTAGTGTCATTTTACAATGTGTTGATGATCAACTTAACTGATGATCAATTTAACAAACCATAATGTGCCAAAATTACATGTAGCTACCCCTGAAAAGTGCTGATGTCAGACAGATAACATGAGAATGATGAAGTGTAGAGAGAAAACTAGTACATAGTGAGTGTCCATAGCACCTCTGAAACATCTCCATGGTTACTAAATGCACATACTGGATATATGTGGATTGAATTTACCCCTGGCTACCTTTTATCTGGACAGGATGTTGTCACCCTGGAGTTGTGGAGCCTATGGTACGTTACTCTCATCACCTAAACCCCCTTACCCTCTCAAGGAAGAAAAGACCGTAAGACCAGAAGACAAAGGAGTAGAATTCGGCCATTCGGCCTACTGAGCCTGCTCTGCCATTCCATTATGACTGATCCCGGATCCCACTCAACCTCATACAACTGCCTCCTCGCCATAACCTCGATGCCCTGACCAATCAGGAAATTATCGACTTCCGCCTTAAATATACCCACGGACTTGGCCTCCACCGCTGTCTGTGGTAGAGCATTCCACAGATTCACTACTCTCTGTCTAGAATAAATTCTTCCTTACCTCTGGTTTAAAAGACTGTACTTCAATTTTGAAGCTGTGACCTCTAGTTCTGGATACCCCCACCAGAGGCAACATCCTCTCCATATCTTTCAATGTCCTTTCAACATTTGGTAGGTTTCAATGAGAGCTCCCCAAATTCTTCTAAATTCCAGTGAGTACAGGCGCAAAGCTGCCAAATGCTCCTCGTATGTTAACCCTTTCATTCGCAGACTCTCAGATGACAACACATCCTTTCTAGGATACGGGGCCCAAAACTGTTGGCAATACTTGATATGAAGCCTGATCAGTGTCTTATAAAGGCTCAGCGTTACCTCCTTGCTTTTCTATTCTATTCCCCTTGAAGAAAGTGCAAACATTGCATTCACGTTCTTTACCATAGACTCAACCTGTAAATTCACCTTCTGGGAGTCCTGCACGACTCATTGTTAATGCCTCCGCAATCTCTCCAGCTACTTCTTTCAGAACCCGAGGGTGCATTCCATCAGATCCAGGAGATATATCCACCTCAGACCATTAAGGTTCCTGAGCACCTTCTCAGTCATAATTTTTCTGAGCACCTACTCAGTCATAATTTTCACTGCACAAACTTCACTTCCCTGCCACTCTTGAATGTCCGGTATACTGCAGTCATCTTTCACTGGGAAGACTGATGCAAAATACACATTCAGTTCCTCTGCCCTCTCTGCATCTCTCATTACGATATCTCCAGCGTCATTTTGTATTGGTCCTATATCTATCCTCAACTCTCTTTTACCCTTTATAAACTTAAAAAAGCTCTTCATATCTTCTTTGATATTAGTCACCAGCTTCCTCTCATAATTCATCCTTTCCTTCCTAATAACCTTCTTAGTTTCCTTCTGCAAGTTTTCAAATGCTTCCCAATCCTCTATCTTCCCACTAGCTCTGGCTTCCTTGTATGCCCTCTCTTTTGCTTTTACTTTGGCTCTGACTTCACTTGTTACTTGACTATGAAATACTGTCACATTGAATTTTATTTTTCCCTCTCAAATTTCAACGTGAACTCCATCATATTGTGATCACTCTTCCCTGAGGGTTCCTTAACCTTAAGCTCTCTTATCACCTCTGGATCACTGCACAACACCCAATCCAGCACATCTAGTGGGCTCAACAACAAGCTCTTTAAAAGAGCCATCCCTTAGACGTTCTACAAATTCTCTCTCTTGAGGTCCAGTACTGACCTGGTTTTCCCAATCCACTTTCATGTTAAAATCCGCAACGATTTTAATTAGAGTTGTAACATTACCCTTATTACATGCCTTT
This sequence comes from Mobula birostris, assembly GCF_030028105.1. NCBI lineage: Eukaryota > Metazoa > Chordata > Chondrichthyes > Myliobatiformes > Myliobatidae > Mobula > Mobula birostris. The sequence goes on from NC_092386.1 coordinate 897,987, forward strand.
TCCAGCTCCCTTTGTAATCTCAACCCCACATCATGGTTACTATTTGGAAGCCTATATATGATACCCATAATGATTTTTTTACCATTCACCCACAAAGATTCATCATTCTCTGATCCTATGTCACCTCTTTATAAAGATGTAATTCCATCTCTTACCAACAGAGCCACACCACCGCCTATGCCTACCTGCGTTCTTTCAATACAACATATATGCTTTGATGTTAAACTCCCATCTATGGCCTTCTTTCAGCCACGACTGATGGCCACAATGTCATACTGGCCAATCTCTAATTGCACCACGAGTTTGTCCACCTTATTCTGAACGCTACGCACATTTAAATACAGCACCTTCAGTCCTGCATTCTTCACGCTTCTGGATTTCTTATCTGTGGTACAATTTAACTCTTTGCTCTGTCTGCATTTCTAACCAATCATTGGTTCGTAAACAAGATTTATTTGTGACCAACTTTTATTGAATTTCTGTAACAAATTAATTTCTGTAATAGGGTATGGGGGTATACTGAGGATTCCTCAGAACCAAACAGCAGAAAACTACCCCATCAGTGCAGGGATCAAATTGATGTATCAAATATTCACAGATTGGACAGCGTTGAGGAAAGTTTGACACACACAATGAAGCAATTATTTACATGTACTTGTTAGTGTGTGTTAGAACAGGTCCAGTCCACTTACCCCCAGGTCATCGTACTTTGTCTGGGATAAAGTCCTCGATGAATCAATAAATATTCTGTAAGTTCACAGTCCTGCAACACCTGTACTAGATAAGATACAAGTACTGGAAGCTGACCGAGCCTTGGGAGCTAGCACATTGCATCCCAGTGATCTGAAAGAGGTCCTCATGGAACTGTGGTTGGTCCAACATTTCTAGAGATTTGGAAATTGTTGCTATGGATTGAAGTTAGTAAGTGTGACCCCAGTGCCAAACAAAAGATGGAGCCAAAAGAGGATCACTGCCCTATTAGCGGGACATCCCTATGGCTGGATCCTATGGTAAAGGATGGAATTACATAACTTCTAGGAGAGAATATTAGGATTGAGGATGGAGACACAAGAGACAATAGATGTTGGAATCTCGGGCAAGTCCAGCAGCATCTGGAATCATTGACATTTTGGGTCAAAATCCTGCCTCAGTATTTAATCAGGACTGATAAATCAACACAGGGTACTGAACCAACAGTTCTGTTCATCTACTGGAGTTTGAAAGGGAGAATATGACTACAGCTGTGATGGACCCTGATGTACACAGTGACACTGTGATCTCTGTCTTGCAGGCCAATGTTAGGCTGTCTTTCAGAAGAGTGACTCCTCACAAGATGGCAAACCCTAAAGAGTACTTGGTAAGGTTCTGAAAACTTGTGCCAAGCAACTTGGAGTAGTGTGTGCTGCCTTAATGACTATCACCCAGTAGCACTCACATCTATGGTGATGAAATGCATTGAGAGGTTGGTCATGCGAGAATGAACTCCTGCCTCAGCAAGGACCTAGACCCACTGTAATTTGCCTATTGCCACAATCGGTCAACAGCGGACGCAAGCTCAATGGCTCTTCACTCAGCCTTAGATCACCTGGGCAATACAAACACCCATGTCAGTTCGTTTACTATCGTTCAGCATTTAACACCATCATTCCTACAGTGCTGATTGATAAGCTACAGAACCTAGACTTCTGTAACTCCCTCTGTAATTGGATCCTCGACTTCCTAACCAGAAAACCACAATCTGTGTGGATTGATGTCTCCTCCTCGCAGATGATCAACACTAGCTCATCTCAGGGGTGTGTGCTTAGCCCTCTGCTCTACTCTCTCTACACCCATGACTGTGTGGCTTGTCATAACTCAAATGCCATCTATAAATTTGCTGATGATACAGCCATTGTTGGCAGAACCTCAGATGGAGACGAGGGGGTGTACTGGAGTGAGGTACATCAGCTAGTTGAGTGGTATCACAGCAACAACCTTGCACTCAAGGTCACTAAGACCAAAGAGTTGATTAGGGACTATAGAAAGGGTTGGATAGGGAACACAAACCAATCCTCGTAGAGGGAGTAGAATTGGAGAGAGTGAGCAGTTTCAAGTCCCCAGGTGTCATGATCTCTGAATATCCAACCCTTTCTACAGTTATCAAGGAGGCAATACAGCGACTAGATTTCATTAGGAACTTGGTTTGTCACCTAAGACACTTGAAAACTTCTACAGATGGACCATGGAGAGCATTCTGACAGGCTGCATCACTGTCTGGTGTGAGGGGGCTACTGCACAGGATCAAAAGAAGCTAAAGAAAGTTGCAGAATTAGTTAGCTCTATCTCAGGTAACTAGCCTCTATAGTATCCAAGACATCTTCAAGGACTAGTGGGCCAGAAAGGCAGCATCCATCATTAAGGACCCCCACCAGCCAGGACATTCCTCTTCTCATTGTTACCATCAGGAAGGAGGTACAGAAGCCTGAAGGCACACACTCAGTGATTCAGGAACAGCTTCTTCCCCTCTGCCATCTGATTCCTAAAAGTGAGGTCCATGAACACTACCTCACTTTTCTTATTTCTGTTTGTGAACTATTTTTAATTTAACTATTTAATATACATACATATCTTTTCTTATATTATTATGTATTGCATTGTACTGTTGCCACTATATTAACAAATTTGACGACATATGCTGGAGATATTAAACCCGATTCTGATTCTTATTCTGAGTTCTGTGAACAGACAGGAGTCAGCCAATAGACGCAGGGATTTGGATTTTCAGAATGCTGTGACACTGTACTACAGGATATTGATCAGCAAGGACAGAGCACATGGAGTTGGGGTTACAGACTGATCAGGATCACAATGGTCATCGGACAGAAAGAAAAGGCTCGGAATGAATGGGCCTCTCTGAGTTTGGCCAGGTTACAGCTCCTTGTGTTCAGCAGGGAACAGTAGTTTGCGTCCAAACAGTCATAATCTACATCAACACTTTGATTGTTGGATCAATTGCCCTCTATACGGATTTGCTGACCTCACCAAACCAGTGGCAGAACATCACGGGCAAACACTCCCTGTCTTTGGTACTATCAACCTTGGGCACTGCCTCAAACAGCTCCCCACTGTCCAGGACAGACCATCTTCTCACATCTCCCATCAGGCAGCAAATACAGAAGCCTGAAGTTCCACATCAGCAGGTTCAAGAACAGATACTTCCCTCCAACCATTTGCTTTTACAACAATCTGCATAACCATAAGCCCTACCTCAGTATAGCAACACTAGATTTGTGTTCCTTCTTGTAAATGTATAGTGATGTTTTTTTCAGGTGAAAGAGAGTGATCAATCTGTGGAATTCTCTGCCACCGGAAACAGTTGAGGCCAGTTCATTGGCTATATTTAAGAGGGAGTTAGATATGGCCCTTGTGGCTAAAGGGATCAGGGGGTATGGAGAGAAGGCAGGTACAGGGTTCTGAGTTGGATGATCAGCCATGATCATACTGAATGATGGTGCCGGCTCGGAGGGCCGAATGTCCTACTTCTGCGCCTATTTTCTAAGTTTCTATGTTTTTTCTAAGGAGTACTTTCAGAAAGGCGGGTGAACTTAGGGCTTGGATCAGCACCTGGAATTACGACAGTGTGGCCATTATTGAGGCTTCATTGCAGGAGGGGCAGAATGGCAGCTCAATGTTGCAGGTTTCTGTTGTTTTAAGCATGATAGAGCAGTGTTGATCAAAGGAGGAGGGGTGGCATTACTAGTCGGAAAATGTCACGGCAGTGCTCAATCAGGACAGGCTGGAGGGTTTCTCTACTGAAGCTACATGGGTAGAACTGAGGAATGAGAAAGGGATGACCACACTAATGGGAGGCCACATCTGCCAGCTAGGCACTAAGGGTTCAGATGACGATGACACTAATGGGATTATACTATAGATGACCCAAAGGTATAATTACCTTGGTAGCTTTATATCACAAGATGCCAGAAGTAAAGTAACCTCCAAAAAATCAAAAAATTAGAAGAGGTGACAAAGAGTAAGAAGATGTTGAATTGTTGTCACAGAGTCACAGACTTATTGAGTACAGAAACAGGCCCTTTGGCCCATCTAGTCTATGCCTAAATCATTTAAACTGCCTACTCCCACCAACCTGCACTGGGACCATAGGCCTCCATATCCCTACCATTCATGTACCTATCCAAACCTCTCAAACATTGAAATTGAGCTTGCATGCACCACTTGCACAGGCAGCTCATTCCACACTGTCATATCCCTCTACGTGAGTAAGTTTCCCCTCATGGTCCCTTAAACTTTTTAACTTTCACCCTTAACCCATGACCTCTGGTTGTGGTTCCACCCAACCTCAGTGGAAAATGCCTGCTTGCACTTGCCCTATCTATACCCCTCATAATTTTGTATACCTCTATCAAATCTCTCAATCTTCGACGTTCTAAGGTATATAGTCCTAACCAATTCAATCTTTCTTTATAACTCACGTCCTCCAGACCTGGCAACATCCTTCTAAATTGTCTCTATCTTTATTATTTCAAACTTGTTTACATCACCTAGGTAGGTGACGAAAACTACACACAATACTCCAAATTAGGACTCACCTACATCTTACAAAACTTCAACACAACATTCCATCTCCTGCACTCAATACATTGAGTTATGAAGGCCAACATGCCAAAAGCTTTCTTTACCACCCTGTCTATCTGTGATGCCACTTTCTTTACGACCCTGTCCATCTCAGGACTCGCACCACCACGTCCAGGAACAGGTATTGCCCCTCACCTATCGATCTCAGGACTCGCACCACCACGTCCAGGAACAGGTATTGCCCCTCACCTATCGATCTCAGGACTCGCACCACCGCGTCCAGGAACAGGTATTGCCCCTCACCTATCGATCTCTTGAACCAAACAGGATAACTTAGCTTCACTTGCCCCTTCATTGAAAAGTTCGCACAACCTATGGATTCACTTCAAAGAACTTTTCATCTAATGTTCTTGGTATTTATTGATTATTTATTTATTGTTTTCATTGTTTCTCTCTTTATGTATTTGCTCAGTTTGTTGTCTTTTGCATGCTGGCTGAGTGTCCAAGTTGGTGTGGTCTTTCATTGATTCTGTTACAGATATTATTCTATTGTGGATTTATTGAGTATGCACAAGAAAATGAATCTCAGGGTTGTGTATGGTTCCATGTAGATACTTTGATAAAAATTAACTTTTAACTTTGAAGGGAGGGAGACAGAAGAAAAGAAACTATTGCCCATTTAGCTTGACTTCACTGGTTGGGAAGATGTTGCACGAGATTACTAAGAATGATTTCTCGGTATTTGAAGACACATGATAAAATAGACAGAAAGCCTCCTTTCAAAACTATTCACATTCATTGAGGAAATAATCAGACCATAAGACCATAGGAGCAGAATTAGGTCATTTGGCCCATCGAGTCTGCTCTGCCATTTCTAAACGGGGAGTGAAGATGTGGTGAGGATATTTCCTCTAGTGGGAGACTCTGCTACCAGAGTACAAGAATGTCCCTTTAGAACAGAGATAAGGAGGATTTATTTACCAGAGGGAGGTGAATCTGTGGAATTCATTGGCACAGACGGCTGTGGAGGCCAAATAATTGGGTATCCTTAAAGAAGAAGTTTATATAACCATATAACAATTACATCATGGAAACAGGCTGCCTCAGCCCTTCTAGTCCATGCTGAACTCTTACTCTCACCTAGTCCCACCGACCTGAACTCAGCCCATAACCCTCCATTCCTTTCCTGTCCATATATCTATCCAATTTAACTTTAAACGACAATATCAAACCTGCCTCAACCACTTCTGCTGGAAGCTCGTTCCACACAGCTACCAGTCTCTGAGTAAAGAAGTTCCCCCTCATGTTACCCCTAAACTTTTGTCCTTTAACTCTCAACTCATGTCCTCTTGTTTGAATCTTCCCCACTCTCAATGGAAAAAGCCTATTCACGTCAACTCTATCTATCCCCCTCATAATTTTAAACACCTCTATCAAGTCCCCCCTCAACATTCTATGCTCCAAAGAATAAAGACCTAACTTGTTCAAACTTCCTCTGTAACTTAGGAGATGAAACCCAGGCAACATTTTATTAAACCTTCTCTGTACTCTCCTAATTTTATTGACATCTTTCCTATAATTCGGTGACCAGAACTGTACACAATACTCCAAATTTGGCATTACCAATGCCCTATACAATTTCAACATTACATCCCAACTCCTATACTCAATGCTCTGATTAATAAAGGCCAGCATACCAAAAGCTTTCTTCACCACCTTATCCACATGAGATTCCATCTTCAGGGAAATATGCACCATTATTCCTAGAATCTCTGTTCTACAGCGTTCTTCAATGCCCTACCATTTACCATGTATGTCCTATTTTGATTAGTCCTACCAAAATGTAGCACCTTACATTTTTCAGCATTAAACTCCATTTGCCATCTCTCAGCCCACTCTTCTAACTGTCCTAAATCTCTGCAAGCTTTGAAAACCTACTTCATCATCCACAACGCCACCTATCTTAGTATCATCTGCATACTTATCATCCAATTTACCACCCCATCATCCAGATCATTAATATATAATTACAAACAACATTGGACCCAGTACAGATCCCTGAGGCACACCGCTACACACCGTCCTCCAATCTGACACATGGTTATCCAGCATTACTCTCTGGTGTCTCCCATCTAGCCACTGCTGAATCCATTTTACTACTTCCATATTAATGCCTAACGATTGAACCTTCCTAACTAACCTTCCATGTGGAACCTTGTCAAAGGTCTTACTGAAGTCCATATAGACAACATCCACCGCTTTACCCTCGTCAACTTTCTTAGTAACCTCATCAAAAAATTCAATAGGATTTGGCAAACGTGACCTTCCATGCACAAATCCATGTTGACTGTTCTTAATCAGACCCTGTCTATCCAGATAATTATATATACCATCTCTAAGAATACTTTCCATCAACTTACCCACCACTGACATCAAACTCACAGGCCAATAATTGCCAAGTTTACTCTTAGAACCCTTTTTAAACAATGGAACCACATGAGCAATACTCCAATCCTCTGGCACCATCCCCGTTTCTAATGACATTTGAAATATTTCTGTCAGAGCCCCTGCTATTTCCACATTAACTTCCCTCAAGGTCCTAAGGAATATCTTGTCCGGACCCGGAGACTTATCCACCTTTATATTCCTTAAAAGGATCAGTACTTCCTCTTCTTTAATTGTCATACTTTCCATAACTACCCTTCTTGTTTCCTTTACCTTACACAATTCAATATCCTTCTCCTTAGTGAATACTGAAGAAAAGAAACTGTTCAAAATCTCCCCCATCTCTTTTGGCTCCGCACATAGCTGTCCACTCTGATTCTCCAAGGGACCAATTTTATCCCTCACTATCATTTTGACACTCACATAACTGTAGAAACTCCTTGGATTTATTTTCACCTTACTTGCCAAAGCAGCCTCGTATCTTCTTTTAGCTTTTCTAATTTCTTTCTTAAGATTCTTTTTACATTCTTTATATTCCTTGAGCACCTCATTAACTCCAAGCTGCCTATATTTACTGAAGATCCTTCTCTTTTTCTGAACCAAGTTTCCAATATCTCTTGAATACCATGGCTCTCTCAAACTTTTAACCTTTCCTTTCAATCTAACAGGAACATAAAGATTCTGTACCCTCAAAATTTCACCTTTAAATGACCTTCATTTCTCTATTACATCCTTCCCATAAAACAAATTGTCCCAATCCACACCTTCAAAATCCTTTTGCATTCTCCTCAAAGTTAGCCTTTCTCCAATCAAAAATCTCAATCCTAGGTCCAGTCCTATCCTTCTCCATAATTACACTGAAACTAATTGTACTGCGATCACTGGACCCGAAGTGCCCCCCAACACATACCTCTGTCACCTGCCCTATCTCATTCCCTAACAGGAGATCCAACACTGCCCCTTCTCTAGTTGGTACCTCTATGTATTGCTCCAAAAAACTATCCTGCACACATTTGACAAACTCCAAACCATGCAGCCCTTTTACAGAATGGGTTTCCCAGTCTATGTGTGGAAAATTAAAATCTCCCACAATCACAACCTTGTGCTTACTACAAATATCTGCTATCTCCTTACAAATTTGCTCCTCCTCAGTCCCCATTAGGTGGTCTATAATACACCCTATAAGAGTCACAACACTTTTCCTATTCCTCAATTCCACCCAAATAGCTGCCCTAGATGAGTCCACTAATCTATCCTGCCAGAGCACCCCTGTTATATATTCTCTGACAACCAATGCAACACCTCCCCCTCTTGCCCCTCCTGTTCTATCACACCTGAAGCAACGAAATCCTGGAATATTTAGAACATAAAATAGTACAGCACAGTACAGGCCCTTCGGCCCACAACGTTGTGCCGACCCTCAAACCCTGCCTCCCACATATCCCCCACCTTAGATTCCTCCATATACCTGTCTAGTAGTGTCTTAAACTTCACTGGAGTGTCTGCCTCCACCACTGACTCAGGCAGTGTATTCCACGCACCAACCACTCTCTGAGTAAAAAACCTTCCTCTAATATCCCCCTTGAACTTCCCACCCCTCACCTTAAAGCTATGTCCTCTTGTATTGAGCAGTGGTGCCCTGGGGAAGAGGCGCTGGCTATCCACTCTATCTATTCCTCTTATTATCTTGTACACCTCTATCATGTCTCCTCTCGTCCTCCTTCTCTCCAAAGAGTAAAGCCCTAGCTCCCTTAATCTCTGATCATAATGCATACTTTCTAAACCAGGCAGCATCCTGGTAAATCTCCTCTGTACCCTTTCCAATGCTTCCACATCCTTCCTATAGTGAGGTGACCAGAACTGGACACAGTAATCCAAGTGTGGCCTAACCACACCCCTCCTTTAGTTGCCAATCACACCCCTCCTGCAACCACGTTTCACTAATAGCTACAACGTCATATCTCCAGGTATCAATCCATGCTCTAAACTCATCCACCTTTCTTACAATGCTCCTAGCATTAAAACAGATGCATTTAAGAAACTCTCTACCTCCTACTCTCTGTTTGTCCTTAATGGAACAAACAACTTTGTTATCTTTTTCTTCCTTTTCCCCTAAATCAACCTCCCATCTCCTAGTCTCTTAATTTGATTCCCTCCCCCCAACCATTCTAGTTTAAAGTCACCTCAGTAGCCCTTGCAAATCTCCCCGCCAGGATATTGGTCCCCCTAGGATTCAAGTGCAACCCGTCCCCTTTGTACAGATCAATCAGTGGTCCCAATGATCCAAAAACCCGAATCCCTGCCCCCTGCTCCAATCCCTCAGCCATGCATTTATCCTCCACCTCATTGCATTCCTACTCTCACTGTCGCGTGGCACAGGCAGTAATCCCAAGATTACTACCTTTGCGGTCCTTTTTCTCAACTCCCTTCCTAACTCCCTATATTCTCCTTTCAGGACCTCTCCCCTTTTCCTACCTATGTCATTGGTACCTATATGTACCACGACCTCTGGCTCCTCTCCCTCCCACTTCAAGATATCTTGGACGCGATCAGAAACATGCCGGACACTGGCACCAGGGAGGTAAACTACCATCCGGGTGTCTGGACTGCGTCCACAGAATCGCCTATCTGACCCCCTAACTATTGAGTTTATCGGTTCTTGGTTAGTCAGGGCGTCGAAGGTTACTGGGAGAAATCAGGAGAATTGTGTAGAGAGAGATAATAACGAAGCTATTACGTAACAGAAGTGCGGACTCAGTGGGTGGAGTACTATACTTTAATTCAGCTCCGACGCCTTATGATCGTATGGTAACGTATACGCACTAAATTGCACAGTTGTATTTATGCCATTTAACAGGAGAAAACGGTCATCCTTACCTAAAACCTCACTGTAATACGAATTCCAATGGGACCATATTTCTTCAACTATCCACTGATACATAAATGTGTAAAACGCATTCTGAACTCTCTCCGGAAAAGACATTTTATCAGAAAACTCTGACAGAGAAGTCGGTACATAGGAAGGAGGAGCAGGCAGCTGCCCGCAGAGTCTCTCCGCAACAAACCCCGGGGAGAATCTCAGACTGAAGATAAAGGGAATGCCCAGCTTCACGGCCAGAATATCTCCACAGTAAAGGACAGGATCACTCAACAACACTTTGAACGCAGACTCCCGCAGTCTCTCTAGCAGTTTGTCCTTCTTTAATACCCCATCACAGATCTCTCGCATCATTTTGTTAGCATTTTCCATGATCTTTGAAAATTTTCTGTAGGCACCCCAGTGGGACAGTAAAGGCTTCTCATTTGTCCAGAATTCTATTAGATCGTTGAAAAAGGCATCGTTATCCACTATGGTAAACGGCACCTGAAATACTTCAAACTGTACGGGTGAGGGCTCGGAGTAGTTGACGAAATGTTTGGCTGAATTTACAACCACCGTGACATTGTGACCCCGGGCGATCAGTTCATCGATAATAGATTTTGCATTGATCCAGTGGCTTCCCTCCGCTGGCCAGATCAGTATGTTTTCGGGAGCTGCGCGCTGGTAAAAAAACAAGAGCACAAACAGGAGCCCGAGTTGCATCGTGTCCGAGCAACGGCTCCCAGCTGAAGTTCTGGTCACCTTGTTGTGTATGTGGCCTGCTTACGCAACTAAGTTATCAGTGAAAACGCTGGAGACGGGAACTAAATACAGGAAGAGTCCAAACTTTTACACACACTTATATATAAATCCATGCGCGCCTAATAGCGCATGCAACGACGTGGTACTAAAGCATAAACTAGTCCCCTATTCTAATACTGTATAGGCTCTACGGTACCCTCCTCCCCTTTTATTTTAATAGTGTATCAACTGTTTTCTTTACTGGGGCACTGTGCTAAACAAATATGTTTATCCTTAACATACAAACGCCTACCATTTGTTCACACATTTTAACAAAGTAACTTAATGATATCAAATTATAACAAGCCTTTTTTTTACTTTTTACTTTTGGTCTAAGACCCATTTCTAACTCAAGTCTCTGAGGAGGTCTTCTCTGCCTCTCCGGGTGACGTCGGGAAACGTTTGCTTTGGGTAATGAGTCTACACAGGTACATCAGGTGGGTCCTCAGCACTGATGACAGGCTTATCTGTGGATGAGGCTGATGTGATCACATCAGGAGTGTTTGCTTCTATGTCAGGGGAGTCCGGGCAAGGTGTTGTTGTGTTTTTCACCTGAGCATCCAGGATTTGGTCCACGTGACGTCTCATATGTTCTCTCCCACCTCCACTGTATACATCAGTGGCCTGTCTATGGTGGAAATTGTACCCGGCTACCACTTTTCAGTCCGATAATCACCTGCAAGAACTGACTGTCCCACACTGAAACTCCGTGTGGACTTAGCATTCAAGTGTTTGAACTGTCTGTTCTCCACATCACGCCGTACATCTGGTTTGAGAAGATCCATGCCGGACCTCAGGTTCCTGTTCAGAAAAATCATCGCTGGAGTCTGATTCGTGGTTGCGTGTACTGCATTACGATAGGCAAGGAGGAAGCTGTCTATCTTGTGTTGCAGTGATCGATTTTCACTGTCCATTGACTTGATGGCTTTCTTGAACATCTGCACAAATCTTTCTGCCAAGCCATTTGTGGAGGGATGGTAAGGGGCAGATGTAAAGTGCTTGATCCCATCGTTCTTCACAAAACTTTGGAATTCTTCAGAGATAAATTGCCATCCACTCTCTGTACAGATTTGTTCTGGCATGCCATTCCTGGCAAACATGATCCTCAGAACTGTAATGGTCTTTTCCGATGTGGTTGTCTTCATTTTGATGACCTCTGGCCATTTGGAATGTGCATCGAAGGCGATTAAAGAGATAGAGTCCATGAATACTCCAGCAAAGTCCATGTGCACTCATTGCCATGGTGATGAGGGCCACTCCCACGGATGGAGAGGGGCTTATGGTGGTGTGTTCTGGACCTTTTGACATCCAGAGCAGTTCTTGGTCAAGTTCTCAATCTGTTTATCGATTCCTGGCCACCACACATAAGCACGGGCAGGACTTTTCATCTTCACGATACCCAGGTGCCCCTCGTGCAGTTCCTCCAGCACTCTGGTGTGTAGCTTGGGAGGAATCACAACTCGTGAGCCACACATTAGTGTTCCCCGACACACTGACAACTGCTCCTTCCTCGCTGAGAAGGCTGGAAACAGTGTGTTACCCCACGCTGGCCATCCCTTTACCGTGATGTCATACACTTTTGACAACAAAGGGTCATTGCGTGTTTCCCTTTCAATGAGGCTGTTTGTCACTGGTAATAGTTCAGCTATTGTTGTGTGAAAGACCTCTGCTGAATCCATTTGTGTAGTTACCTCAGAAGTGGGCAGTGGTAAACGTGACAAGCCTTCTGCGTTGCCGTGTAGCTTGGTCCCCTTGTGTTCAGTGTCATACCTGTGACCTCCTAAGAAAAGAGACCATCGCTGCAGCCTTTGTGCTGTCATCACTGGAACGTCTTTTCCTGGGTTGAAGATTGACATGAGAGGCTGATGGTCAGTCAACAGGGTAAACTTTTGACCATACAGGTAGTGACTGAATTTCTTGACTCCCCACATGAGGCTTAGGGCCTCTCTGTCAATCTGTGCGTAGTTGCATTCAGCTGAAGTTAACATTCTTGAGGCAAAGGCTATTGGTCTTTCGGAGCCATCTGGAAACTTGTGTGATAACACAGCTCCTATCCCATGGGGTGAGGCATCACAAGTCAGTCGGATTGGTAAGGAGGGGTCAAAGTGCGCGAGCACCCCTTCCGAAGTTATGAGTCTTTTAGTTTTTTGAAACACTTTCTCACAGCTCTCAGTCCACTTCCATTGTGTCCCTGTCTGTAATAGTGCATTTAGTGGGTGTAGGACTGTGGACAGGTGAGGCAATAACTTGTGGTAATAGCTCACTAGTCCAAGATATGCTCTCAGCTGAGACACATTTTCAGGTGGTGGTGCCTTAAGCACCGCTTCTATCTTGTCTTGAGACGTGTGTAAGCCATCCTTGTTGATCACATGCCCACAGTAGGAGATTTCCTTTTTGAAAAACTCACATTTCTGTCAATTAGCTCTGAGCCTATATTCTCGTAACCTGGTGAGCACTTGTTCAAGGTTAGAAAGATGTCCGTCATCATCTTTGCCGGTGACAATGATGTCATCCAGGTAACACTGAGTCCCTGGAATCCCCTGCAGGACCTGGTCCATTGCCCTTTGCCAGATTGCAGGAGCTGATACTATCCCAAACACCAACCTGTTGCACTGGTAAAGTCCTTTCTGTGTACTTATTGTCAGGTATTTCATCTTGGATGCTTCATCGATTTCCATTTGGAGATAAGCCTGGGCCAAATTGATTTTTGTGAAATGTTCCCCTCCTGACAGGGAAGCAAAGATGTCCTCAATACGAGGTAGAGGATACTGTACTGTGCGGAGAACCGGGTTAACAGTCACTTTAAAGTCTCCACATATGCGCACCTTGCTTTGTTTTCCTGGTTTTGTGCTGGAGGTTTTCTTCATCACTGCGTGGCCCATTAACTCCAATCCACCTTTGACAGGACCCCAGTCTGCTCCAGATTTTTCAGCTCTGCCTCCGCTGTAAGACGGATTGCATATGGCACTGGTCTGGCTTTGTGAAATTTCGGACATTTATTTTTCTTAATCTCAATCTTTGCGTTCATGCCCTGAAGTGTTCCTATTCCTTTCATGAACACTTCCTCAGAGTCAGCAAGTGTTTGTGACAGTCTCTCAGTAGGACGGATTGCATATGGCACTGGTCTGGCTTTGTGAAATTGTGACAGTCTCTCTGTAGGACAGATTGCATATGGCACTGGTCTGGCTTTGTGAAATTTCGGACATGCATTTTCCTTAATCTCAATCTTTGCCTTCATGCCCTGAAGTGTTCCTATTCCTTTCATGAACACTTCCTCAGAGTCAGCAAGTATTTGTGACAGTCTCTCACTATCACTTTAATTTTACCTTTGGAATGCACGCACTGTAAATCTTGAGCAGTAGTTTAGTTCACTTCAGAGGTATGTGAGAAAACAGTCATTTATAATTGTGTACAGAGATCAGAGTTAAGCTGAGCCTGTGTCCAACTCCATTTTCAGTCTCACGCCTGCCACTTGTGGTGCGATCCATATTACTCTTCGATCACCTGTCTCTTTCACGCTGTGAAGCTGCAGACGAGACAATTCACTTTTGTCTGAGTCGTTTTCATCAGAACTTCTTTCTTCCATTTTGTGTACATTGTTCTGTTTTCCTTGCTGGGGTTTCTTGTTTCTCTGTATTTTGTCCTTTTTCTGCTGTTTACTAGCTTTGCATACTCTTCCAATGTGGCCCTGTTTGCCACAGTTTCTGCATTGTTTCTCTTTCAACCAACAGTCCTCAGGGTCATGTGACACATTCCCACAACGGTAACATTTCTTTCCTTCATTTCTGTTCAGTGACATTTTATTTGTAGCATATTCCAGAGATTTTTGTTGTATCTCTGAAGCACCCTGTGCTGCTGTTTCCATTGATATTGCAATGTTCAGCGCGTCCTCGAATGTAAGGTCTTCTTCACCCAGGAGCTTCTTCTGTGTGGTTTCACAGTGCATGCCACACGCTAACCTGTCCCTCAGTACGTCCAATAGTCCAGCTCCAAATTGACAATGTTCTGATAATCTGCGCAATTCAGCACAATATTCAGAAATGCTTTCATTTTTGCTTTGATTCTGTTTGTGAAATTTAAATCTTTCAGCAATGACCAGTGGTTTGGAGTTTAAATGCTGTTGGAGAGTGTCTACTATTTGCTTGAATGTTTTGTCAGCTGGCTTTTCAGGGGTTAACAAGCTCCATAGCAGCCCGGAAGTTCTTGCTCCCATAACACTGAGGCTAAATCCACACTGAGCCGGTGAATTTTGAAAACGCTGGTGTTGCGATAAAACGATAGGTGTTCGCACCAGGCATTTCTGAAAATACCTCCATTCTCACTAAAACTGGTATTTGGGCAAATCTCCTCCTACTGGGCAGGCACGCAGGACACAGCTACAGAAAACAAGCCAAGAAGAAATGGTATACTATTTCCGTTTCCTCCTCTTAGTTCAAGAAAACAATGAAATGCCGATCTGCCACCACCATCTGTTCCGGCATGTCATGACAGTGTTTTTAAAAAGCTCCGATTACCCCATAAACACTATACTACCCAGCCGGCGTTTTCAGATTTATACACTCTGGAGAGCGTTTCAGAAAAGCTCCATTTTCAGTGGAGGAAAACGCCATTTCAGTGTTGACGAGGCCGGAGTAAGACGCTGGCTTTCTTTTCATCATTAACAGTGTTAGCATCACAATATAACTCCACTCTTTCAATGTAAGTCACCCAGTTTTCAATGCCACTATCAAATGCTGTCATGATTCCAATCATTGCCATCTTTGTTACGTTGATTTAGCTCCGTCTTTCCTTGTTTCCTTTTTAGCTAGCTCCTTGCAGTCACTGCACGTTTCACTTGACTTACGTGTCCTTTTTGCTAGCGCAGGGAGCGTACTCCGTCTAGATGCGTGTGTCGCTCCTATTCATTTCCCTTCTCTCTCTTCTCCTCCGAGTGTTGTTATCAACTAAAACACGGTGTTCCGGTAAGATGCAGGTTCATAATCCTGATCGCCAATTTGTTGTGTATGTGGCCTGTTTACACAACTAATTTATTAATAAAAACGCTGGAGAAGGGAAGTAAGTTTCATGGTTCTTTCACTGGAAGAGTCCGAACTTTTACACACACATATATAGATCCATACTCGCCAAATAGCGTTAGCAATGACTTGTTACTAAAAGATAAAGCAGTCCCTTATTCTAATGTAGGCTATATGGTACACACCTGATGGGACTTCAAGCATTGAACATAGAACATAGAATAGTACAGCACAGTACAGGCCCTTCGGCCCACAATGTTGTGCCGACCCTCAAACCCTGCCTCCCATATAAGCCCCCACCTTAAATTCCTCCACTTACCTGTCTAATACTCTCTTAAACTTCACTAGTGTATCTGCCTCCACCACTGACTCAGGCAGTGCATTCCATGCACTAACCACTCTCTGAGTAAAAAACCTTCCTCTAATATCCCCCTTGAACTTCCCACCCCTTACCTTAAAGCCATGTCCTCTTGTATCGAGCAGTGCTGCCCTGGGGAAGAGGTGCTGGCTATCCACTCTACCTATTCCTCTTATTATCTCATACACCTCTATCATGTCTCCTCTCATCCTCCTTCTCTCCAAAGAGTAAAGCCCTAGCTCCCTTAATCTCTGATCATAATGCATACTTTCTAACCCAGGCAGCATCCTGGTAAATCTCCTCTGTACCCTTTCCAATGCTTCCACATCCTTCCTATAGTGAGGCGACCAGAACTGGACACAGTACTCCAAGTGTGGCCTAACCAGAGTTTTATAGAGCTGCATCATTACATCGCGACTCTTAAACTCTATCCCTCGACTTATGAAAGCTAACACCCCATAAGCTTTCTTAACTACCCTATCCACCTGTGAGGCAACTTTCAGGAATCTGTGGACATGTACCCCGAGATCCCTCTGCTCCTCCACACTACCAAGTATCCTGCCATTTACTTTGTACTCTGCCTT
Source organism: Mobula birostris (assembly GCF_030028105.1). Lineage (NCBI taxonomy): Eukaryota > Metazoa > Chordata > Chondrichthyes > Myliobatiformes > Myliobatidae > Mobula > Mobula birostris. The sequence continues at coordinate 914,625 of NC_092386.1, forward strand.
GGAGTTTGTCCTTCCAAAGTGTACCACCTCACACTTCTCCGGGTTGAACTCCATCTGCCACTTCTCAGCCCACTTCTGCACCCTATCAATGTCTCTCTGCAATCTTTGACAATCCTCTACACTATCTACAACACCACCAACCTTTGTGTCGTCTGCAAACTTGCCAACCCACCCTTCTACCCCCACATCCAGGTCGTTAATAAAAATCACGAAAAGTAGAGGTCCCAGAACAGACCCTTGTGGGACACCACTAGTCACAATCCTCCAATCTGAATGTACTCCCTCCACCACCACCCTCTGCCTTCTGCAGGCAAGCCAATTCTGAATCCACCTGGCCAAACTTCCCTGGATCCCATGCCTTCTAACTTTCTGAATAAGCCTATCGTGTGGAACCTTGTCAAATGCCTTACTAAAATCCATATAGATCACATCCACTGCACTACCCTCATCTATATGCCTGGTCACCTCCTCAAGGAACTCTATCAGGCTTGTTAGACACGATCTGCTCTTCACAAAGCCATGCTGACTGTCCCTGATCAGACCATGATTCTCTAAATGCCTATAGATCCTATCTCTAAGAATCTTTCCCACCACAGACGTAAAGCTCACTGGCCTATAATTACCCAGACTATCCCTACTACCTTTTTTGAACAAGGGGACAACATTCGCCTCCCTCCAATCCTCCGGTACCATTCCCATCGACAACGAGGACATAAAGATCCTAGCCAGAGGCTCAGCAATCTCTTCTCTCGCCTCGTGGAGCAGCCTGGGGAATATTCGGTCAGGCCCCGGGGATTTATTTGTCCTAATCTATTTTAACAACTCCAACACCTCCTCTCCCTTAATATCAACATGCTCCAGAACATCAACCTCACTCATATTGTCCTCACCATCATCAAGTTCCCTCTCATTGGTGAATACCAAAGAGAAGTATTCATTGAGGACCTCGCTCACTTCCACAGCCTCCAGACACATCTTCCCACCTTTATCTCTAATCGGTCCTACCTTCACTCCTGTCATCCTTTTTTCCTTCACATAATTGAAGAATGCCTTGGGGTTTTCCTTTACCCTACTCGCCAAGGCCTTCTCATGCCCCCTTCTGGCTCTTCTCAGCCCATTCTTAAGCTCCTTTATGCTTCCCTATATTCCTCAATAGACCCATCGGATCCTTGCTTCCTAAACCTTATGTATGCTGCCTTCTTCCACCTGACTAGATTTTCCACCTCACTTGTCACCCATGGTCCCTTCACCCTACCATTCTTTATCTTCCTCACCGGGACAAATTTATCCCTAACATCCCGCAAGAGATCGCTAAACATCAACCACATGTCCATAGTACATTTCCCTGCAAAAACATCATCCCAATTCACACCCGCAAGTTCTAGCCTTATAGCCTCATAATTTGCCTTTCCACAATTAAAAATTTTCCTGTCCTCTCTGATTCTATCCTTTTCCATGATAATGCTAAAGGCCAGAGAGCAGTGGTCACTGTCCCCCAGATGCTCACCGACTGAGAGATCTGTGACCTGACCTGGTTCATAACCAAGTACTAGATCTAGTATGGCATTCCCCCTAGTCGGCCTGTCGACATACTGTGACAGGAATCCGTCCTGGACACACTTAACAAAACTCTGCCCCATCTAAACCCTTGGAACTAATCAGGCGCCAATCAATATTAGGGAAGTTAAAGCCACCCATGATAACAACCCTGTTATTTTTGCACCTTTCCAAAATCTGCCTCCCAATCTGCTCCACTGCATCTCTGCTGCTACCAGGGGGCCTATAGAATACCCCCAATAGAGTAACTGGTCCCTTCCTGTTCCTGACTTCCACCCATATTGACTCAAAAGAGGATCCTGCTACATTACCCACTTTTTATGTAGCTGTAATAGTATCCCTGACCAGTAATGCCACCCCTCCTCCCCTTTTTCTGCCCTCCCTATCCCTGTTAAAGCACTGAAATCCAGGAATATTGAGAATCCATTCCTGCCCTGGTGCCAGCCAAGTCTCTGTAATGGCCACTACATCATAATTCCATGTATGTATCCATACTCTCAGTTCATCACCTTTGTCCCTGATGCTTCTTGCATTGAGGTACACACATTTCAGCCCTTCTACCTTACTGTCTTTACACCATTTATTCTGCTTCTCTTTCCTCAAAGCCTCTCTGTATGTTAGATCCGGCTTTACTCCATGCACTTCTTTCACTGCTCTGTCGCTCTGGGTTCCAACCCCTCGCAAATTAGTTTAAGCCCTCCTGAACCATGCTAGCAAACCTACTTGCAAGGATATTGCTCCCCCTCAACTTCAGGTGCAACCCATCCAATCTGTACAGGTCCTACCTTCCCCAGAAGCGATCCCAATGATCCAAAAATCTAAAACCCTGCTCCCTGCACCAACTCCTCAGCCACGCATTCAACTGCCATCTCCTCCAATTCTTACCATCTCTGTCACGTAGCACTGGCAGCAATCCTGAGAGTGCCACCCTTGAGGTCCTGTTCTTCAGCCTTCTGCCTATTTCACGAAACTCACACTTCAGGACCTCATCCCTCTTCCTGCCTATGTCATTGGTCCCAACATGTATCACGACTTCTGGTTGCTTTCCCTCTCGTACCAGGATGTCGTGCACCCGGTCAGAGACATCCCGGACCCTGGCACCCAGGAGGCAACAAACCATGCGGGTGTCCTTCTCACGTCCACAAAATCTCCTGTCCGCTCCCCTGACTATAGAGTCTCCAATGACAACAGATCTCCTCTTCTCCGTCCCACCCTTCTGCACACACCCTCCTGCCACCGTGGCTCACACCTGGTCGGTCATCCCCGCCAACAGTATCCAGGACGGTAAACTTATTATTTAGGGGATTGGCTACAGGGGTGCTCTGCCTACCTGTCTGCTCACCTTCGCTTTCCCCGCTCTGACAAGGTAACGTTCCGGAATGTCGGCTGTTTATTCAGCTCCGTAGGCTTCTGCCCTGTTGAGTTCCTTCTGCATTTTGTGTGTGTTACTCTGGATTTCCAGCATCTGCAGAATCTCTTGTGGCTATGGTCTTAATTGCCACATGTAATCAGTGAGATGTCCTTGACTCCAGAGTTCTCGATTACAAAAAGGACAGAGATAGAAAAATTATAGCTTTGGCATTGATCCAATGGCTTCCCTCTGCTGGACAAATCAGCACGTTTTCGGGAGCTGCCCACCGGTAAAAAAAACAAGAGCACAAACAGGAGCCTGAGTGTCTCCAAACAAAGGCTCCCAGCAGAAAGGAATTTGAGTTTTGCTGGGTAAAGTTCACTTATTGATAGATTTTCATATACAGATACAGCACAGAAGCAAACCTTTGCGGCCTAACAAGCCCAATTCCACCCATGTAAACTACTAACCTGCATGTCTTTGGAACGTGGGAGGAAATCGGAGCACCCAGAAAAACCCACGCTGTCACGAGGAGAACATACAAACTCCGCGGCAGGAAATGAACCAGGCCACTGGCACTTCAAAAGTATTACGTTAGCCTGTGCTGCTTCTGTTTCTATATCTTATGGTCTTAAACTAATAGGTGAGAAATGGATAGTAATGAAAGCAAATGAGCAAATGCCACTGGCACTATACTGAAGAGAAGAGATACAGTCCAACCTCGAGACCAGCGGATCCACCGACAAAGGTTCCAATGAATAAACATACTGAGAAGAGGGTAAAGTATGCAATTTCTGGGTGAGACCCTAGTGCCTCCAGGCTCCCTAGTGGACTAGGTATGTTTGGAAATTGGAGACAGCAGGTAGAAACATAGAAAACCTACAGCCCAACACAGCCCCCTCGGTCCACAATGCTGTGCCGAACATGTACGTACTGTAGAAATTACCTAGGGTTATCCATAGCGCTCTGTTTTTCTCAGCTTCATGTACCTATCCAGGAGTCTCTTAAAAGACCCTATCACATCTGCCTCCACCACCCTCGCCGGCAGTCCATTCCACGCATTCACCACTCTCTGCATAAAAAACTCACCCTTGACATCTCCTCTGTACCTACTTCCAAGCACCTTAAAACGTGCCCTCTCGTGTTATCCATTTCATCCCTGGGAAAAAACCTCTGACTATCCAGACGATCAATGCCTCTCATCATCTTATACACCTCTAACAGGTCACCTCTCATCCTCCGTCGTTCCAAGGAGAAAAGGCCGAGTTCACTCAACCTGTTTTCATAAGGCATGCTCCCCAATCCAGGCAACATCTTTGTAAATCTCCTCTGCACTCTTTCTATAGCTTCCACATCCTTCCTGTAGTGAGCTGACAAGAACTGAGCACAGTACTCTAAGTGGGGTCTGACCAGGGTCCTATAAAGCTGCAACATTACCTCTCGGCTCTTAAACTTAATCCCATGGTTGATGAAGGCCAATGCAGTGTAAGCCTTGTTGACCCAGTCAACCTGTGTAGCAGCTTTGAGGGTCCTGTGGATTCGGACCCCAAGATCCCTCTGATCTTCCACACTGCCAAGAGTCTTACCATTAATACTATATTCTGCCATCATATTTGACCTACCATTTGAACCACCTCACACCTATCTGAGTTGAACTCCATCTGCCACTTCCCAGCCCAGTTTTGCATCCTATCAATGACCCGCTGTAAGCTCTGACAGCCCTCCACACTATCTAGAACACCCCAATCATCAGCTAATTTACTAACCCATCGCTCTACCTTTTCTCATGATTTTTACAGATGGATGCAAGGAGACTGTCCTTATGTAGGCTCTTCTGATTTAAATAAAACTTGCTAGTGGTTTTAGAATACATGATGTGGTGTTTTAATACAGTGCCTATAAAAAGTATTAACCTCCCTTGGAAGTTTTCATGTTTTATCGTTTTCCAGCATTGAATCACAGAGGATTTAATTTGTCTTTTTTGACACTGATCAACGGAAAAAGACTCTTCTGTATCAAAGTGAAAACAGATCTCTACAAAATGATCTCAATTAATTACAAATATAAAACCCAAAATAACTGATTGCATAAGTATTCACTGCCTTAAATAGTCACATCAAATCATCACTGGTGCAGCCAACTAGTTTTAGATGTCATATAATTAATTAAACAGAGATTTGTCTTTGGAGACCTGTGAGCAGTCAAAGTGTTTCAATTCAATGTGGAAAAAATACACCTGTATCTGGAAGGTCCAATTGCTGCTGAGTTAGTATCCTGGCAAAAACTACACCATGAAGACCAAAGAACACATCAAGCAACTCCGCAGAAAGATTATTGAAAAGCACAAGTCAGGAGATGCATACAAGAAAATTTCAAAGTTACTGAGTATCATTCAGAGTACAGCTAAGTCATTCATCAAGAAATGTAATGAATATGACACCGCGGAACATCAGCCTAGAGCAGCCCATCTTCAAAAACTGAGTGACCGTGCAAGAAGGGGACTAGTGAGGGAGGCCACCAACAGACCCATGACAACTCTGGAGGAGTTACAAGCTTCAGTGGCTGAGATGGGAGAGACTGCACATACAACAACTGTTGCCCAGGTGCTTCAGCAGTCACAGCTCATGGGAGAGCAGCAAAGAGAAAAGGTCTCACAGTAAAGCTCAGCTGGAGTTGGTCAGAAGGCATATGGGAGACTCTGAGAGCTGGAGAAAGGTTCCCTGGTCTGATGAAACCAAAATTGAGGTTTCTGGCCATCAGAGTAAATACTGCATTTGGCGTAAAAGTCACACCCTCCCTACGGTGAAACCTGGTGGTGGCTGCATCATGCTGTGGAGATGCTTCACTGCAGCAGGCCCTGGAAGGCTTGTGAAGGTAGAGGGTAAAATGAATGCAGCAAAATACACAGAAATCCTGGAGGAAAACCTGATGCAGTCTGCAAGGGAACTGTGACTTTGGAAAAGATTTGTTTTCCAGCAAGACAATGACCCCAAGCATAAAGCCAAAGCTACACAGGAATGGCTTAAAAACAACAAAGTTAATGTCCTGGAGTGGCCAAGTCAGAGTCCAGACCTCAATCCAATTGAGAATTTGTGGCAGTACTTGAAAAGGGCTGTTCATTCACATCCCCATGTAATCTGATAGAGCTTGAGCAGTTTTGTAAAGAAGAATGGGGAAAAATTGCAGCGTCCAAAGGTGCAGTTACTAAATACTGACTTGAAAGGGGTGAATACCTATGTAATCAATTATTTTGTATTTTACATTTGTAATTAATTTGGTTCATTTTGTAGAGATCTGTTTTCATTTTGACATGAAAGGGTCTTTTTCTGTTGATCAGGGTCAAAAAAGCCAAATTAAATCCACTGTGATTCAATGTTGTAAAAGAAAACATGAAAACTTCTAAGTGGAGGCGGGGTTGGGGGTGTTGGATACCTTCAACAGGCAGTGTAAATGGCAAAAAGTGGCCAAAAGGCACGTGCCACCAAAAGCTAAACCTAAGATGGAGTAGGAAAAACGCCAAATATAGAAGTAGATCTGCCTCCCCCTCCATTTCTCCCTGTGGGACTCTATCCTAAAATCCTAGCTGACGGGCTGTGGAAAACCCTATGATGGAAATAGTCATGTTTGTCACGGCTGTCACACAACATTTCGCTCAGCAGCTGCAATGACAAACACAATTGACATAGTCCTATTCCGGAAACCAGCTTCCCTCATATGAACAGGTTACCCCATTCGATGCCTCGAGCACAGGGGGATCCTTCTGCACCCAGGGAATGGAACAGTCATAACCTCTGGTCATTCCACAGGGTGTAGGTGTGCAAACACAGTCACAGACCAGGTGCATACTGAATGTGGAGCAGATAGCAGGACCTAGTGAGAGTGATAGGGAAAATGAGCTACCTGATAGTACCTCCCATACGCAGGTACGTACCCTAAATAATGGCATGAGATATACCGACCCTTAGCCCTGGACCCAGCAGAGGTTAGAAGTAGGATCAGTGACGACCCCAAACCTATCACGTTCCACAATTAGTTAGTACAAACTTGTGGAATTTTTAACCCTTTACCCAGAGATATGCAGCAACTAACTCCTGTGAGTCGCCTATGGCAGTGCCTGGTCCACCCTCAAACAACGATCTGCTGTTCCTCAAGGATAGATGGAGATTGGGCCCCCGGTTAAGATGGTGATGAAGACAACCCCAGGATGCAGAAATTGTTAGCGTAGGCCAGAGATAATCCTAGCAGCATGGTGATTTTGAGGGAGGTCACAAGATGCCAACAGAAGAAAAAGGATGAGCCTGGGAAAGATCTAATTTCCCTGTTTAAAGATGCATAGGAAAATTGTGCACAAATACGATTGGAACAGAATGGACCTTTAGAGTGCAAACTTTGTAAAATTGTTTGCGACCCAGAGTAGCATGCTCATTCAAACTGGCTAACCTGAAGTGGCAGACTAAGACAAGGGAAGAAGTGGTAACTCTCCTTATTAACGGATTGTTTAAAAGTACTGGAGAAGCGAATGGGCAGTATATACAGCAGGAAAGACGGGAGGTCTGAAGGAAGAGGTTGCAGGAGTGGAAATAAAAGAGGAAGAGGAAAAAAGTCAGGATGCATGGCATCGGTGTGGGAGAAAAGGGCACAGGGCAAGAGAGTGTCACATCCCTTTTGAGGAAATGAAAGGCAGGGAAATCGTGGGGAAGAAAGGACAGGGGGAAAGGCACCTTTCACTATGAGTAACCCTTTTTCCCAGCTTCTGTTATTGGGGGGGATGCTCGAGGGCTGGGCAATTCAGGCAGCAATGATCAGTTTTTCTACTACACCCTAGAGGACCCATAGCCGAAATACAAGTAGGCCAGGGAAGAATACAAATCCCGTCGATTCCGGCGCTACCTTATCGTCCATATCCCCCTCCGTGGACTTGCCAAAAAATGTTAAGACTAGGGATAGCCAGAATCCCCATGATAGAGCCTTCATCTAATCTGTAGCTATTAAACTGGAAGAACAACACAGTAGAGGAATCATTTATAGTGTGCAAACTAAATGCGAGCATCCACTGTACCCCAGGCGGATTATCTGAACCAAATATGCCACGATTTCAGGCAATGATGTAACAGTAATGTGTCAGTCAAAAGGAGTAGCCTGGCAACATATAGTTGGTAGTTGGCTGATGAAGGGGAAGCCCAAGGAAAATGTAATTGAAAATTAAACCACATTAGGGGACTTTGGCGGTGGGGGACTAATACTACTTGCAAATTCCTTACTCAGTTACACTGGGCAGCTGCTTTCTGGTTTCCTGATGTTGATGAGGTATATAAGATTAAGAAACCCAGGCTGATTTCAGAGAGCATTATAATGTGTGCTTTAAGGGCCAAATTTTTTTTAGCACTGAAAGCACAGCCACCAAGATACAACTATACCATTCTCAGATAAATTATTTCCGGGAAGGAGGCCAGTTCATAATTCTTATACCTCTGGGAATAAAGTCTCTCTCTGAACCGAAAGATCAGTAAAACAGTTAAAAGAGCAAATCGCAAACAAGAGAAAATCTGCTGTTGCTGGAAATCCGAGCAACACACAAAATGCTGGAGGAACCCTGCTGCGTTCCTGCAGCATTTTGTGTGTGTTGTAAAGGAGCAAATTCAGGGCACCCTTTCAATTGGTATAACCTATTTTGATCCCGATAGTAACAAATCCTCTTAAGACTTTCCCTTGAGGATTTCTCGTATCTTTAGGCGAGAAAGCACTCCTTTCTCCTCCGTATGACCCTCCACTTTAACTGAAAGATGTGGACCAATGCTGTGGGCTTTGCCCAATATTCACGTGGGTTTAGTTGCCTGTGCGGCACCCCACCGAGTCACATTTAAGAAAACGTCAGACCCCATTCCATTTGCCAATACCATTTATCTCCTGGGGCTGTTCACGAAATTAAACCTGTTATTGAGACTCTTTTACAGCAAGAACGCTACGCATGATACAGAGCCCTTGCAATACCCCCATATTGCCAATCCCAAATCAGGCAGGCCGGACGAATAGCGGTTTGTGCAAAATTTGCGGGTTGTCAACTAGATAATACAGTCCATTTTCCCGGTTGTACTAGACACAGGTATTATTTTGGCCTCTATACCATCTGAATCTCAACAGTACTCGGTGATTGACCCCTGCTCCACCTTCTTCTCGGTCCCAGTGTACGAGGACATTCAATACCTGTCATCTCCACTCCCCTGCCTTCGCCCCAGACCCCTTGATGCCCTGGCTAATCAAGAACGTATCCATCTCTGCTTTAAATGCACCCAATGACTCGGCTCCACAGCCGCTCGTGGCAACAAATCCCACAGGTTTATCACCCTCTGATGAAAGTAATTTCTCCGCATCTCAGTTCTAAATGGACGTCCTTCAATCTTGTCCTAGAATCACCTACCATAACTTTGCCATATCTAAGTTGTTCAGGCCTTTTAACATTCGGAATATTTCTATGAGATCCCGTCTCATTCTCCTGAACTCCAGGGAATACAGCCCAAGGGCTGCCAGATGTTCCTCATATGGTAACCCTTTCATTCCTGGAATCATTCTTGTGAATTTATTTATTTCTCCCACCAAAGTGCATGACAACACACTTTCCAACATTGTATTTCATTTGCCACTTCATTGCCCATTCCCCTAAACCAGGGGACCCCAACCTTTTTAGCACTGCGGACCAGTTAAATATTGGCAATATTCTTGCGGACCGGCCGACCCAGCAGGGGGGCGGGTAGGGTTGCCAACGGACAAGAGTAGCAGCCAAATACGTTGCATTTCCCAGAGATAGACTACAATGACCATGAAGCCCTGCGCGGACACCAGTGCGCATGCGTGACCTGCCCACGCGTGTACCTGCTGATAATTTCCCCTGCAAATCGTCTTTGGCGATTCTGCTCGGAGGGCGGGGTTGTTATTCACGACCAGATTATAGGTGAGAAGTGGTTAATACACTCAATTTCGTTTGTAAAAGGTTTATCTAACGAATTTAATATTAAACACACAGCGCTTGTTTTCCTCGCATGAATATAACGATAAGTCAATTATCAGTGGAGGACGGGGAGTTTGAAGTAAGTGTTGAACGAACTTCCAGTAGAAGTGGTAGAGGCAGGTTCGATATTATCATTTAAAGGAAAATTGGATAGGTTTATGGACAGGAAAGGAATGGAGGGTTATGGGCTGAGTGCAGGTCGGTGGGACTAGGTGAGAGTAGCGTTCGGCACGGACTAGAAGGGCAGAGATGGTCTGTTTCCGTGCTGTAATTGTTATATGCTTATATAAGTCAACAGCATCATATCATTTTAAGTAACATTTGGACATTAAACATACAGCACATATTTTCCCCGTATGAACATATAAAATCATTGCAACACACCAATATCGCTGAATCAGTGGGAGCCCTGGGCTTGTTTCCCTGCCACAAGGTGGTCCTATCGAGGGGTGATTGGAGACAGCGATACTCGAAGAGGGTTCCTTATGAAAACAGGTTGAGTGAATAAGGTTACTTATATTCCGCAATTTAGTTTTCGTTGCATTCATTGCAGAAAACTCAGCTTCGCAGAAAAATGTTGGAAATGGAAGCAACGTTTTCAGTGCTTTCGTGGCTATCTCAGGATATTTAGCCTTGACTTTGATTCGGAATGCTGGCAGAGATGTTATGTCAAACATACTTTTCAGCCCGCCATCATTTGCAAGCTCGAGGAGTTGATCTCCTTCCAGCTCTGACATGGATGACGCGCGGGTAATGACCTCGCGTGTTAATGGCTCAACACTCGCCGTGACAGGGAATGAGGAAAGGTTTCCTCGCGGCCCGGCAGGGAATGAGGAAAGGTGTTGCCCGTGACGGGGAATGAGGAAACATAGAAACATAGAAAATAGGTGCAGGAGTAGGCCATTCGGCCCTTCGAGCCTGCACCGCCATTCAGTATGATCATGGGTGTTCATCCAACTCAGAACCCTGCACCAGCCTTCCCTCCCATACCCCCTGATCCCTTTAGTCACAAGGGCCATGTCTAACTCCCTCTTAAATATAGCCAATGAACTGGCCTCAACTGTTTCCTGTGGCAGAGAATTCCACAGATTCACCACTCTCTGTATGAAGAAGTTTTTCCCAATCTCGGTCCTAAAAGGCTTCCCCTTTATCCTCAAACTGTGACCCCTCATTCTGGACTTCCCCAACATTGAGAACAATCTTCCTGCATCTAGCCTGTCCAATCCCTTTAGGATTTTATACGTTTCAATCAGATCCCCCCTCAATCTTCTAAATTCCAACCAGTATAAGCCTAGTCGATCCAGTCTTTCATCATATGAAAGTCCTGCCATCCCAGGAATCAATCTGGAAAGGTGCAGCTGACTCATATCACCAAATCATATCGCTTCCTCGCGGCCCGGTAGCACATGCTTTGCGGCCAGGTATCGGTCTGCGGCCCGATGGTTGGGGACGGCCGCCCTAAACTATCTAAGTCTCTCTGCCGGCTGTCTGTTTGCTCAATACTACCCGCTCCTCCACCCATCTTCGTAGCATCGGCAAATTTATCCACAAATCCACTAATCCCACAGTCCAAATCATTGACATACATCATAAAAAGCAACAGTCCCAACACCGATCCCTGTGGAACTCCACTGGTAACCACTGGCAGTCAGAATTGAAACCTTTTATTCCCACTCTCTGTTTTATGCTGATCAGCCAATGCTCCATCCATGCTAGTAACTTCCCTGTAATTCCATGGGCTCTTATCTTGCTAAGCAGTGCGGCACGTGCGGCAGCATTTCAAAGGCCTTCTGAAAATCCAAGTACACCATATCTACCGCATCTCCTTTGTCTACCCTGATTGTAATTTCCTCAAAGAATTGCAGTAGGTTTGTCAGGCAGGATTTTCCTTTCAGAAAACCATGCTAGTTTTGGTCTATCTTGTCATGTACCTCCAGGTACTCCGTAATCGCATCCCTAACAATCGATTCCAACAACTTCCCAACCACTGATGTTAGGCCAACAGGTCTATAGTTTCCTTTCTGCTGCCTCCCACCCTTCTTAATTAGCGGAGTAACGTTTGTAATTTTCCAGTCATCCGGTACAATGCCAGAATATATTGAGCCTTCAAAGATCATTGTTAATGCCTCCACAATCTCTCCAGCTACTTCTTTCAGAACCCGAGGGTGCATTCCGTCAGATCCAGGAGATTTATCCACCTCAGACCATTAACCTTCCTGAGCACCTTCTCACTCATAATTTTTCTGAGCATCTTCTCAGTCATAATTTTCACTGCACAAACTTCACTTCCCCGACACTCTTGAATGTCCCGTATACTGCAGTCATCTTTCACTGTGAAGACTGATGCAAAATACACATTCAGTTCCTCTGCCATCTCTGCATCTCTCATTACAATATCTCCAGCATCATTTTGTATTGGTCCTATATCTATCCTCAACTCCCTTTCACCCATTATAAACTTGAAAAAGCTCTTCGTATCTTCTTTGATGTTAGTCACCAGCTTCCTCTCATAATTCATCCTTTCCTTCCTAATAACCTTCTTAGTTTCCTTCTGCAAGTTTTTAAAGCTCCCCAATCCTCTATCTTCCCACTAGCTCTGGCTTCCTTGTATGCCCTCTCTTTTGCTTTTACTTTGGCTCTGACTTCACTTGGCAGCCACGGTAGTGTCCTTCTTCCCTTTGAAAATTTCTTCTTATTTGGAATATATCTGTCTTGTACTTCCTTCATTTTCCGCAGAAACTCCAGCCATTGCGGCTCTGCTGTCCTTCCTGCAAATGTCCCTTTCCAATCTACCTTGGCCAGTTCCCCTCTCATGCCATTGTAATTTCCTTTATTCCACTTGAAATACTGTCACACTGGATTTTATTTTTCCCTCCCTCTCAAATTTCAACGTGAACTCCATCATATTGTGATCACTCTTCCCTGAGGGTTCCTTAACCTTAAGCTCTCTTATCACCTCTGGATCACTGCACAACACCCAATCCAGCACATCTAGTGGGGTGAACAACAAGCTCTTTCAAAGAGCCATCCCTTAGACGTTCTACAAATTCTCTCTCTTGAGGTTCAGTACTGACCTGGTTTTCCCAATCCACTTTCATGTTAAAATCCGCAACGATTTTAATTAGAATTGTAACATTACCCTTATTACATGCCTTTTCCAGCTCCCTTTGTAATCTCAACCCCACATCATGGTTACTATTTGGAGGCCTATATATGATACCCATAATGTTTTTTTTACCATCCACCCACAAAGATTCATCATTCTTTGATCCTATGTCACCTCTTTATAAAGATGTAATTCCATCTCTTACCAACAGGGCCACACCACCGCCTATGCCTACCTGCGTTCTTTCAATACAACATATATGCTTTGATGTTAAACTCCCATCTATGGCCTTCTTTCAGCCACGACTGATGGCCACAATGTCATACTGGCCAATCTCTAATTGCACCACGAGTTTGTCCACCTTATTCTGAACGCTACGCACATTTAAATACAGCACCTTCAGTCCTGCATTCTTCACGCTTCTGGATTTCTTATCTGTGGTACAATTTAACTCTTTGCTCTGTCTGCATTTCTAACCAATCATTGGTTCGTAAACAAGATTTATTTGTGACCAACTTTTATTGAATTTCTGTAACAAATTAATTTCTGTAATAGGGTATGGGGGTATACTGAGGATTCCTCAGAACCAAACAGCAGAAAACTACCCCATCAGTGCAGGGATCAAATTGATGTATCAAATATTCACAGATTGGACAGCGTTGAGGAAAGTTTGACACACACAATGAAGCAATTATTTACATGTACTTGTTAGTGTGTGTTAGAACAGGTCCAGTCCACTTACCCCCAGGTCATCGTACTTTGTCTGGGATAAAGTCCTCGATGAATCAATAAATATTCTGTAAGTTCACAGTCCTGCAACACCTGTACTAGATAAGATACAAGTACTGGAAGCTGACCGAGCCTTGGGAGCTAGCACACTGCATCCCAGTGATCTGAAAGAGGTCCTCATGGAACTGTGGTTGGTCCAACATTTCTAGAGATTTGGAAATTGTTGCTATGGATTGAAGTTAGTAAGTGTGACCCCAGTGCCAAACAAAAGATGGAGCCAAAAGAGGATCACTGCCCTATTGGCGGGACATCCCTATGGCTGGATCCTATGGTAAAGAATGGAATTACATAACTTCTAGGAGAGAATATTAGGATTGAGGATGGAGACACAAGAGACAATAGATGTTGGAATCTCGGGCAAGTCCAGCAGCATCTGGAATCATTGACATTTTGGGTCAAAATCCTGCCTCAGTATTTAATCAGGACTGATAAATCAACACAGGGTACTGAACCAACAGTTCTGTTCATCTACTGGAGTTTGAAAGGGAGAATATGACTACAGCTGTGATGGACCCTGATGTACACAGTGACACTGTGATCTCTGTCTTGCAGGCCAATGTTAGGCTGTCTTTCAGAAGAGTGACTCCTCACAAGATGGCAAACCCTAAAGAGTACCTGGTAAGGTTCTGAAAACTTGTGCCAAGCAACTTGGAGTAGTGTGAGCTGCCTTAATGACTATCACCCAGTAGCACTCACATCTGTGGTGATGAAATGCATTGAGAGGTTGGTCATGCGAGAATGAACTCCTGCCTCAGCAAGGGCCTAGACCCACTGTAATTTGCCTATTGCCACAATCGGTCGACAGCGGACGCAAGCTCAATGGCTCTTCACTCAGCCTTAGATCACCTGGGCAATACAAACACCCATGTCAGTTCGTTTACTATCGTTCAGCGTTTAACACCATCATTCCTACAGTGCTGATTGATAAGCTACAGAACCTAGACTTCTGTAACTCCCTCTGTAATTGGATCCTCGACTTCCTAACCAGAAAACCACAATCTGTGTGGATCGATGTCTCCTCCTCGCAGATGATCAACACTAGCTCATCTCAGGGGTGTGTGCTTAGCCCTCTGCTCTACTCTCTCTACACCCATGACTGTGTGGCTTGTCATAACTCAAATGCCATCTATAAATTTGCTGATGATACAGCCATTGTTGGCAGAACCTCAGATGGAGACGAGGGGGTGTACTGGAGTGAGGTACATCAGCTAGTTGAGTGGTATCACAGCAACAACCTTGCACTCAAGGTCACTAAGACCAAAGAGTTGATTAGGGACTATAGAAAGGGTTGGATAGGGAACACAAACCAATCCTCGTAGAGGGAGTAGAATTGGAGAGAGTGAGCAGTTTCAAGTCCCCAGGTGTCATGAGGGGAGGTGTTGGAGTTGTTGAAATAGATTAGGACAGATAAGTCCCCGGAACCTGACGGAATATTCCCCAGGCTGCTCCACGAGGCGAGAGAAGAGATTGCTGAGCCTCTCCCTAGGATCTTTATGTTCTCGTTGTCTACGGGAATGGTACCGGAGGATTGGAGGGAGGCGAATGTTGTCCCCTTGTTCAAAAAAGGTAGTAGGGATAGTCTGGGTAATTATAGACCAGTGAGCCTTACGTATGTGGTGGGAAAGCTGTTGGAAAAGATTCTTAGAGATAGGATCTATAGGCATTTAGGGAATCATGGCCTGATCAGGGACAGTCAGCAAGGCTTTGTGAAGGGCAGATCGTGTCTAACAAGCCTGATAGAGTTCCTTGAGGAGGTGACCAGGCATATAGATGAGGGTAGTGCTGTGGATGTGATCTGTATGGATTTTAGTAAGGCATTTGACAAGGTTCCACACGGTAGGCTTATTCAGAAAGTTAGAAGGCATGGGATCCAGGGATGTTTGGCCAGGTGGATTCAGAATTGGCTTGCCTGCAGAAGGCAGAGGGTGGTGGTGGAGGGAGTACATTCAGATTGGAGGATTGTGATTAGTGGTGTCCCACAAGGATCTGTTCTGGGACCTCTACTTTTTGTGATCTTTATTAACGACCTGGATGTGAAGGTAGAAGGGTGGGTTGGCAAGTTTGCAGATGACACAAAGGTTGGTGATGTTGTAGATAGTGTAGAGGATTGTTGAAGATTGCAGAGAGACATTGATAGGATGCAGGAGTGAGCTGAGAAGTGGCAGATGGAGTTCAACCCGGAGAAGTGTGAGGTGGTACACTTTGAAAGGACAAACTCCAAGGCAGAGTACAAAGTAAATGGCAGGATACTTGGTAGTGTGGAGGAGCAGAGGGATCTCGGGGCCACACTTGGAGTACTGTGTCCAGTTCTGGTTACCTCACTATAGGAAGGATGTGGAAGCATTGGAAAGGGTACAGAGGAGATTTACCAGGATGCTGCCTGGTTTAGAAAGTATGCATTATGATCAGAGATTAAGGGAGCTAGGGCTTTACTCTTTGGAGAGAAGGAGGATGAGAGGAGACATGATAGAGGTGTACAAGATAATAAGAGGAATAGATAGAGTGGATAGCCAGCGCCTCTTCCCCAGGGCACCACTGCCCAATACAAGAGGACATGGCTTTAAGGTGAGGGGTGGGAAGTTCAACGGGAATATTAGAGGAAGGTTTTTTACTCAGAGAGTGGTTGGTGCGTGGAATGCACGGCCTGAGTCAGTGGTGGAGGCAGATACACTAGTGAAGTTTAAGAGACTACTAGATAGGTATATGGAGGAATCTAAGGTGGGGGCTTATATGGGAGGCAGGGTTTGAGGGTCGGCACAACATTGTGGGCCCAAGAGCCTGCACTGTGCTGTACTATTCTATGTTCTATCTTTGAATATCCAACCCTTTCTATAGTCCCAACATATTGATACAGTTATCAAGGAGGCAATACAGCGACTAGATTTCATTAGGGACTTGGTTTGTCACCTAAGACACTTGAAAACTTCTACAGGTGTACCATGGAGAGCATTCTGACAGGCTGCATCACTGTCTGGTGTGAGGGGGCTACTGCACAGGATCAAAAGAAGCTAAAGAAAGTTGCAGAATTAGTTAGCTCTATCTCAGGTACTAGCTTCTATAGTATCCAAGACATCTTCAAGGACTAGTGGGCCAGAAAGGCAGCATCCATCATTAAGGACCCCCACCAGCCAGGACATTCCTCTTCTCATTGTTACCATCAGGAAGGAGGTACAGAAGCCTGAAGGCACACACTCAGTGATTCAGGAACAGCTTCTTCCCCTCTGCCATCTGATTCCTAAAAGTGAGGTCCATGAACACTACCTCACTTTTCTTATTTCTGTTTGTGAACTATTTTTAATTTAACTATTTAATATACATACATATCTTTTCTTATATTATTATGTATTGCATTGTACTGTTGCCACTATATTAACAAATTTGACGACATATGCTGGAGATATTAAACCCGATTCTGATTCTTATTCTGAGTTCTGTGAACAGACAGGAGTCAGCCAATAGACGCAGGGATTTGGATTTTCAGAATGCTGTGACACTGTACTACAGGATATTGATCAGCAAGGACAGAGCACATGGAGTTGGGCTTACAGACTGATCAGGATCACAATGGTCATCGGACAGAAAGAAAAGGCTCGGAATGAATGGGCCTCTCTGAGTTTGGCCAGGTTACAGCTCCTTGTGTTCAGCAGGGAACAGTAGTTAGCGTCCAAACAGTCATAATCTACATCAACACTTTGATTGTTGGATCAATTGCCCTCTATACGGATTTGCTGACCTCACCAAACCAGTGGCAGAACATCACGGGCAAACACTCCCTGTCTTTGGTACTATCAACCTTGGGCACTGCCTCAAACAGCTCCCCACTGTCCAGGACAGACCATCTTCTCACATCTCCCATCAGGCAGCAAATACAGAAGCCTGAAATTCCACATCAGCAGGTTCAAGAACAGATACTTCCCTCCAACCATTTGCTTTTACAACAATCTGCATAACCATAAGCCCTACCTCAGTATAGCAACACTAGATTTGTGTTCCTGCTTGTAAATGTATAGTGATGTTTTTTTCAGGTGAATGCTGCTTTCATGGTACTATGCTCCTGTGATGCTGCTGCCAGTACGTCTCTTCTTGCCCCCACGTGCAGACAGCAAAAGGACGAGATGGAAGGAATATCAAGGGGTATATGGACAAGGATATGGAATAGGCATCAACATGACTGATGCACTTGCACCAGGAAAATACTGAAGTAAGAAGAGAGGATTTTTAGACAATACAGCAGGTTTGAGATAGCGGAGCCATTGTTTTGTGGATTTTGAGCTTGAGATTTGAGGCGTGGCCAGTCAGAACATTTGGCAGGGTTGAGAACAGCATTCTTTCTTTTTTATTGCACAGTTAGATTAGTGGGAATATGAGGCAGGATAAAGGAATGCCCCTCTTGTGGGTTGTGGGAAGGCCAGGACACATCCATTGTCTTTGATGGCGACACCTGCAAGAACTGAATCCAGTTGCAGCTTCTTACGACCATGTTAGAAAACTAGAGCTTGAGCTGGATGATCTCCAGATCACTGGGAGGCTGAGGGGTTGATAGACTGGACAAGGTGTAGGATACAGGTAACTAGATAACCCTCAGGATGGGGAAAGGGGATAGGCAGCCACTGTAGAATTTACCCTGATTTACTGTATTTTATTGTAAAAGAACTTCATCACCAAATTACTATAAGAGACTTCATCCCATTAACAAACAGAAATAAAGACACAGACCTCAATGTAAGGTTAACCCTTTAATATATGAACATGGGGAGCCAGTATCCTACGGCCTTGCCAATATCAGACTACACCTTAGGTTTATACAGCAAATTTTCTGTAATAGGCAACAACCAAACATACTTGGTCTGTGATTTCAAAAAATTCTTGTTAGGTATCAGCAAGTCTACAAATGTTCCTGGGCGATACACAAAACTAGAATTGCACAACTAGTACAGTCAGTTCCTTTATTAGCTGGAGAATCTCGGACAAAGGTTGACAATACTTCATCACTGGCATGATCCACTGCTAGCTCATACAAGTATCTGTATCTTATCCTGTTACTCTCATGACCCAAGTCTTAAGCAATACTTAGCTAGTCAAGCTTGACAACAAAGTATCATTCAAAATTTAAGTTTCCTCTTCATTTTCTTCCACACATACCCCTGTGGCTATTATCCTCAATAAAAAGGATACTGCTGTGCTTGGGGCTGACCGAGCAGAGGACAACTGCAGCAGTCAGGTTTCTAGCATTGAGTCTGGCTCTGTAACTCAGAAGTGGAGAGGAGGAGAAGCGAGCTGCAGAATAGGAAATTCATGTAGGGGACAGACAAGAGTTCTGTGGACAAGAATGTGATTCCCAAGTGCTACGGTCAGGGTCACCTCAGATGGAGTCCATAGTCTTTTTAAGTGGGAGGGTGAGCAGCCAGAGGTCATGGTCCATGTTGGTTCCAATGACATAGGTAGGAAGTGAGTTCAGGGAATTAGGAGCTAATTTGAAGGACAGGACCATCAGGATGCTGATCTCAGAAATGCTACCCATGCCACATGCTGGTGAGGCCAGAAGTGGGAAGATAATACAGTTTAGTATGTGGTTAAGGGGATGGTGCAGGGAGGAGGGCTTCAGGTGTTTGGATCATTTCCAGGGACCTGTACAAACAGAATGGTTTGCACTGAACAGAAGCGTGACAAATATCCTTGTGGAAGGTTTCCTAGTGCTGCATGGTGAGGGAGGTGGGGGGAGATTAAACTAGAATTGCAGGAGAATATCATACGGCGGTGGCTGGGAACGGACCCAAGTGCAAGACACAGACACTGAAGTATTAGGGACAGGACTAGGACACAGGGTGAGGGCAAGGACATGGAAACGAAAACTGGGAACCCAAAACAGGGCTGGACAAGAGAGCTAGGAGCCTGGGCTTGGACTCTGAGCCAGAGACTGGACAAGGACCCAGTACCTGGGTCTAGCCTCTGGCTTGGACCCCAGAACTAGGCAAGGACGAGACTTGGCTGGCAGGCAGGATGAGGCTGGAGTCTTAAGGCTTGAGGCTAGAGACTACAGACTTGGCTAGGCAGGAGGCTGGAGTCTTCAGGCTTGAGGCTTGAGGCTAGAGGCTAGAGACTTGAGGCTAGAGGAGGCTTGGCAGGAGGCAGAAGGCTTGCGTCTTCAGGCTTGAGGCTAGAGGCTAGGGACGAGGCGAGGCTTGGCAGGAGGCAGGAGGCAGGAGTCTTCAGGCTTGAAGCTAGAGGCCACAGACTTGCGGCGAGGCTTGGCAGGAGGCCGGAGGCTGGAGTCCTCAGGCTTGAGGCTAGAGACTTGAGGCGAGGCTTGGCAGGGTGCAGTTCTCCTGGGCAGGACGCGGATCTCCTGGGCCGGACGTGGATCACCACCCGACGGAGGCAAGGGACAGGAAGGGACAGAACCAACCGCAGGTAACGGCAAGACAGCCTGACTTACCCAGCGGAGGCAAGGGACAGGAATGGAGCTAGGTACGGGGTGGCTCCAGGACAAGACTGAAGGCAAGACGAGGCGAGAGTTACCAGCAAGACCAGGCAAGGCTTCAGGCAATGCAAGGCAAAACGAGAACTTCAGGCGAGGCGAGAGTTACCGGCAAGACAAGGCAAGGCTTCTGGCAAAGCAAGGTGAGACGAGAACTTCAGGCGAGGCGAGAGTTACTGGCAAGACAAGGCAGGGCTTCAGGCAAGGAAACAGAAGGCTGAGGAAGGGATACAAGGAGTAAGGACAAGAACAATCCAGCAGCCACGCCCTGGTCTCTGAAGGTATTTATGCAGCCAGTCCCAACGAGCATCAGCTGCCTCAATTAGCTCAACAAGAACAGAAACAGGGTAGACAGGAAAACCTGGAGCAAGGGCCGATGGACCTGACTATGTACCGGAATACAGACTTCACGGATTGGACCATGACAGAGAATGGGAACCAGAGTGCCAGGGCAGAGACTACAGAGGTCTGGGGGAAAATGTTGTTAAGCCCACATGGAAGGACAGGAAGCAAAAGATTGAACATAGTGGGAATAATGTTCTCAGTTCAACCTAATTCAATGCAAGGAGTATTTTCGGAAAGGCGGATGAACTTTGGGTTTGGATCAGCCCCTGGAATTACGACAGTGTGGCCATTAGTGAGGCTTCATTGCAGGAGGGGCAGAATGGCAGCTCAATGTTGCAGGTTTCTGTTGTTTTAAGCATGATAGAGCAGTGTTGATCAAAGGAGGAGGGGTGGCATTACTAGTCGGAAAATGTCACGGCAGTGCTCAATCAGGACAGGCTGGAGGGTTTCTCTACTGAAGCTACATGGGTAGAACTGAGGAATGAGAAAGGGATGACCACACTAATGGGAGGCCACATCTGCCAGCTAGGCACTAAGGGTTCAGATGACGATGACACTAATGGGATTATACTATGGATGACCCAAAGGTATAATTACCTTGGTAGCTTTATATCACAAGATGCCAGAAGTAAAGTAACCTCCAAAAAATCAAAAAATTAGAAGAGGTGACAAAGAGTAAGAAGATGTTGAATTGTTGTCATAGAGTCACAGAGACATAGAGTACAGAAACAGGCCCTTTGGCCCATCTAGTCTATGCCTAAATCATTTAAACTGCCTACTCCCACCAACCTGCACTGGGACCATAGGCCTCCATATCCCTACCATTCATGTACCTATCCAAACCTCTCAAACATTGAAATTGAGCTTGCATGCACCACTTGCACAGGCAGCTCATTCCACACTGTCATATCCCTCTACGTGAGTAAGTTTCCCCTCATGGTCCCTTAACCTTTTTGACTTTCACCCTTAACCCATGACCTCTGGTTGTGGTTCCACCCAACCTCAGTGGAAAATGCCTGCTTGCACTTGCCCTATCTATACCCCTCATAATTTTGTATACCTCTATCAAATCTCTCAATCTTCGACGTTCTAAGGTATATAGTCCTAACCAATTCAATCTTTCTTTATAACTCACGTCCTCCAGACCTGGCAACATCCTTCTAAATTGTCTCTATCTTTATTATTTCAAACTTGTTTACATCACCTAGGTAGATGACGAAAACTACACACAATACTCCAAATTAGGACTCACCTACATCTTACAAAACTTCAACACAACATTCCATCTCCTGCACTCAATACATTGAGTTATGAAGGCCAACATGCCAAAAGCTTTCTTTACCACCCTGTCTATCTGTGATGCCACTTTCTTTACGACCCTGTCCATCTCAGGACTCGCACCACCACGTCCAGGAACAGGTATTGCCCCTCACCTATCGATCTCAGGACTCACACCACCACATCCAGGAACAGGTATTGCCCCTCACCTATCGATCTCAGGACTCGCACCACCGCGTCCAGGAACAGGTATTGCCCCTCACCTATCGATCTCAGGACTCGCACCACCGCGTCCAGGAACAGGTATTGCCCCTCACCTGTCGATCTCTTGAACCAAACAGGATAACTTAGCTTCTCTTGCCCCTTCATTGAAATGTTCGCACAACCTATGGATTCACTTCAAAGAACTCTTCATCTACTGTTCTTGGTATTTATTGCTTATTTATTTATTGTTTTCATTGTTTCTTTCTTTTTGTATTTGCTCAGTTTGTTGTCTTTTGCATGCTGACTGAGTGTCCAAGTTGGTGTGGTCTTTCATTTATTCTGTTATAGTTATTATTCTATTGGGGATTTATTGAGTATGCACAAGAAAATGAATCTCAGGGTTGTGTATGGTTCCATGTAGACACTTTGATAAAAATTAACTTTTAACTTTGAAGGGAGGGAGACAGAAGAAAAGAAACTATTGCCCATTTAGCTTGACTTCACTGGTTGGGAAGATGTTGCACTAGATTACTAAGAATGATTTCTCGGTATTTGAAGACACATGATAAAATAGACAGAAAGTTTCCTTTCAAAACTATTCACATTCATTAAGGAAATAATCAGACCATAAGACCATAGGAGCAGAATTAGGTCATTTGGCCCATCGAGTCTGCTCTGCCATTTCTAAACGGGGAATGAAGATGTGGTGAGGATATTTCCTCTAATGGGAGACTCTGGTACCAGAGTACAAGAATGTCCCTTTAGAACAGAGATGAGGAGGATTTCTTTACCAGAGGGAGGTGAATCTGTGGAATTCATTGGCACAAACGGCTGTGGAGGCCAAATAATTGGGGATACTTAAAGAAGAGGTTTATATAACCATATAACAGTTACAACACGGAAACAGGCCATCTCGGCCCTTCTAGTCTCTGCCGAACTCTTACTCTCACCTAGTCCCACCGACCTGCACTCAGCCCATAACCCTCCATTCCTTTCCTGTCCATATATCTATCCAATTTAACGTTAAACGACAACATCAAACCTGCCTCAACCACTTCTGCTGGAAGCTCGTTCCACACAGCTACCACTCTCTGAGTAGAGAAGTTCCCCCTCATGTTACCCCTAAACTTTTGTCCTTTAACTCTCAACTCATGTCTTGTTTGAATCTTCCCCACTCTCAATGGAAAAAGCCTACCAATGTCAACTCTATCAATTTCCCTCATAATTTTAAACACCTCTATCAAGTCCCCCCTCAACCTTCTATGCTCCAAAGAATAAAGACCTAACTTGTTCAACCTTTCTATGTAACTCAGGAGATGAAACCCAGACAACATTTTAGTAAACCTCCTCTGTACTCTCTCAATTTTATTGACATCTTTCCGATAATTTGGTGACCAGAACTGTACACAGTACTCCAAATTTGGCATTACCAATGCCCTATACAATTTCAACATTACTTCCCAACTCCTATACTCAATGCTCTGATTAATAAAGGCCAGCATACCAAAACCTTTCTTCACCACCCTATCCACATGAGATTCCACCTTCCGGGAACTATGCACCATTATTCCTAGATCCTTCTGTTCTACAGCATTCTTCAATGCCCTACCATTTACCATGTATGTCCTATTTTGATTAGTCCTTCCAAAATGTAGCACCTCACATTTATCAGCATTAAATTCCATCTGCCATCTTTTAGCCCACTCTTCTAACTGTCCTAAATCTCTCTGCAATCTTTGAAAACCTACCTCATCATTCACAACGCCACCTATCTTAGTATCATCTGCATACTTACTAATCCAATTTAACACCCCATCATCCAGATCATTAATATACATAACAAGCAACACTGGACCCAGTACAGATCCCTGAAGCACACCGCTACACACATTTAAATGACATTCATTTCTCTATTACATCCTTCCCATTAAACAAATTGTCCCAATCCAGGAGATCCAACACTGCCCCTTCTCTAGTTGGTACCTCTATGTATTGCTCCAAAAAACTACCTTGCACACATTTGACAAATTCCAAACCATCCAGCCCTTTTACAGAATGGGCTTCCCAGTCTATGTGTGGAAAATTAAAATCTCCCACAATCACAACCTTGTGCTTACTACAAATATTTGATATCTCCTTACAAATTTGCTCCTCCAGTTCTGGGTCCCTATTAGGTGGTCTATAATACACCCTATAAGCGTCACAACATTTTTCCTATTCCTCAATTCCACCTAAATAGCCTCCCTAGACGAGTCCACTAATCTATCCTGCCAGAGCACCCCAGTTATATATTCTCTGACAAGCAATGCAACACCTCCCCCTCTTGCCCCTCCTGTTCTATCACACCTGAAGCAACGAAATCCTGGAATATTTAGTTGCCAATCACACCCCTCCTGCAACCACGTTTCACTAATAGCTACAACGTCATATTTCCAGGTATCAATCCATGCTCTAAGATCATCCACCTTTCTTACAATGCTCCTAGATTTAAAATAGATGCATTTAAGAAACCCTCCACCTCCTACTCTCTGTTTATCCTTAATGGAACAAACAACTTTGTTATCATTTTCTTCCTTTTCCCCTACATCAACCTCCCATCTCCTAGTCTCCTAATTTGATTCCCTCCCCTCAACCATTCTAGTTTAAAGTCACCTCAGGAGCCCTCGCAAATCTCCCCGCCAGGATATTGGTCCCCCTAGGATTCAAGTGCAACCCGTCCCCTTTGTACAGATCAATCAGTGGTCCCAATGATCCAAAAACTTGAATCCCTGTCCCCTGCTCCAATCCCTCAGCCATGCATTTATCCTCCACCTCATTGCATTCCTACTCTCACTGTCGCGTGGCACAGGCAGTAATCCCGAGATTACTACCTTTGCGGTCCTTTTTCTCAACTCCCTTCCTAACTCCCTATATTCTCCTTTCAGGACCTTTCCCCTTTTCCTACCTATGTCATTGGTACCTATATGTACCACGACCTCTGGCTCCTCACCTTCCCACTTCAGGATATCTTGGACGCGATCAGAAACATGCCGGACACTGGCACCTGGGAGGCAAACTACCATCCGGGTGTCTGGACTGCGTCCACAGAATCGCCTATCTGACCCCCTAACTATTGAGTTTATCGGCTCTTGATTCGTCAGGGCGCCAAAGGTTACTGCGAGAAATCAGGAAAATTGTGCAGAGAGAGATAATAACGAAGCTATTACGTAACAGAAGTGCGGACTCAGTGGGTGGAGTACTATACTTTAATTCAGCTCCGACGCCTTATGATCGTATGGTAACGTATACGCACTAAATTGCACAGTTGTATTTATGCCATTTAACAGGAGAAAACGGTCATCCTTACCTAAAACCTCACTGTAATACGAATTCCAATGGGACCATATTTCTTCAACTATCCACTGATACATAAAAGTGTAAAACACATTCTGAACTCTCTCCGGAAAAGACATCTTATCAGAAAACTCTGACAGAGAAGTCGGTACATAGGAAAGAGGAGCAGGCAGCTGCCCACAGAGTCTCTCCGCAACAAGCCCCGGGGAGAATCTCAGACTGAAGATAAAGGGAATGCCCAGCTTCAGGGCCAGAATATCTCCACAGTAAAAGACAGGATCACTCAACAACACTTTGAACGCAGACTCCCGCAGTCTCTCTTGCAGTTTGTCGTTCGTTAACACCCCGTCACAGATCTCTCGCATGTTTTTGTTAGCATTTTCCATGATCTTTGAAAATTTTCTGTAGGCACCCCAGTGGGACAGTAAAGGCTTCTCATTTGTCCAGAATTCTATTAGATCGTTGAAAAAGGCATCGTTATCCACTATGGTAAACGGCACCTGAAATACTTCAAACTGTGCGGGTGAGGGCTCGGAGTAGTTGACGAAAAGTGACGCTGAATTTACAGCCACCGTGACATTGTGACCCCGGGCGATCAGTTCATTGATAATAGATTTTGTATTGATCCAGTGGCTTCCGGCCGCTGGCCAGATCAGTATGTTTTCGGGAGCTGCTCGCTGGTAAAAAAACAAGAGCACAAACAGGAGCCCGAGTTGCATCGTGTCCGAGCAACGGCTCCCAGCTGAAGTTCTGGTCACCTTGTTGTGTATATGGTCTGCTTACGCAACTAAGTTATTAATGAAAACGCTGGAGACGGGAACTAAATACAGGAAGAGTCCAAACTTTTACACACACTGATATATAAATCCATGCGCGCCTAATAGCGCATGCAACGACGTGGTACTAAAGCATAAACTAGTCCCCTATTCTAATACTGTATAGGCTCTACGGTACCCTCCTCCCCTTTTAGTTTAATAGTGTGTCAACTGTTTTCTTTACTGGGGCACTGTGCTAAACAAATATGTTTATCCTTAACATACAAACGCCTACCATTTGTTCACACATTTTAACAAAGTAACTTAATGATATCAAATTATAACAAGCCTTTTTTTGTACTTTTTACTTTTGGTCTAAGACCCATTTCTAACTCAAAACTCTGAGGAGGTCTTCTCTGCCTCTCCAGGTGACGTCTGTCCAGAAACGTTTGCTTTGGGTAATGAGTCTACACGGGTACATCAGGTGGGTCCCCAGCACTGATGACAGGCTTATCTGTGGATGAGGCTGATGTGATCACATCAGGAGTGTTTGCTTCTATATCAGGGGAGTCCGGGCAAGGTGTTGTTGTGTTTTTCACCTGAGCATCCAGGATTTGGTCCACGTGACGTCTCATACGTTCTCTCCCACCTCCACTGTATACATCAGTGGCCTGTCTATGGTGGAAATTGTACCCGGCTGCCACTTTTCGGTCCGGTAATCACCTGCAAGAACTGACTGTCCCACACTGAAACTCCGTGTGGACTTAGCATTCAAGTGTTTGAACTGTCTGTTCTACACATCACGCCGTACATCTGGTTTGAGAAGATCCATGCCGGACCTTAGGTTCCTGTTCAGAAACAACATCGCTGGAGTCTGATTCGTGGTTGCGTGTACTGCATTACGATAGGCAAGGAGGAAGCTGTCTATCTTGTGTTGCAGTGGTCGATTTTCGCTGTCCATTGACTTGATGGCTTTCTTGAACGTCTGCACAAATCTTTCTGCCAAGCCATTTGTGGAGGGATGGTAAGGGGCAGATGTAAAGTGCTTGATCCCATCATTCTTCACAAAACTTTGGAATTCTTCAGAGATAAATTGCCATCCACTCTCTGTACAGATTTGTTCTGGCATGCCATTCCTGGTGAACATGGTGCTCAGAACTGTAATGGTCTTTTCCAAGGAACACACATCAAAGTTGCTGGTGAATGCAGCAGGCCAGGCAGCATCTCTAGGAAGAGGTACAGTCGACGTTTCAGGCCGAGACCCTTCGTCAGGACTAACTGAAGGAAGAGTTAGTAAGAGATTTGAAAGTGCGAGGGGGAGGGGGAGATCCAAAATGATAGGAGACGACAGGAGGGGGAGGGATAGAGCCAAGAGCTGGACAGCTGATTGGCAAAAGGGATACAAGAGGATCATGGGACAGGAGGTCCGGGAAGAAAGACAAGGGCGGGGAACCCAGAGGATGGGCAAGGGGTATAGTCAGAGGGACAGAGGGAGAAAAAGGAGAGTGAGAGAAAGAATGTGTGTATAAAAATAAAAAACGGATGGGGTACGAGGGGGAGGTGGGGCATTAGCGGAAGTTAGAGAAGTCGATGTCATGCCATCAGGTTGGAGGCTACCCAGACGGAATATAAGGTGTTGTTCCTCCAACCTGAGTGTGGCTTCATTTTTACAGTAGAGGAGGCCGTGGATAGACATGTCAGAATGGGAATGGGATGTGGAATTAAAATGTGTGGCCACTGGGAGATCCTGCTTTCTCTGGCGGACAGAGCGTAGGTGCTCAGCAAAGCGGTCTCCCAGTCTGCGTCGGGTGTCGCCTATATATAGAAGGCCACATCGGAAGCACTGGACGCAGTATATCACCCCAGCCGACTCACAGGTGAAGTCAGCTGTCCAGCTCTTGGCTCCATCCCTCCCCCTCCTGTCTTCTCCTATCATTTTGGATCTCCCCCTTCCCCTTCCACTTTCAAATCTCTTACTAACTCTTCCTTCAGTTAGTCCTGACGAAGGGTCTCGGCCTGAAACGTCGACTGTACCTCTTCCTAGAGATGCTGCCTGGCCTGCTGCGTTCACCAGCAACTTTGATGTGTGTTGCTTGAATTTCCAGCATCTGCAGAATTCCTGTTGTTTGGTCTTTTCCAATGTGGCTGTCTTCATTTTGATGATGTCTGGCCATTTGGAATGTGCATCGAAGGCGATTAAAGAGATAGAGTCCATGAATACTCCAGCAAAGTCCATGTGCACTCGTTGCCATGGTGATGAGGGCCACTCCCACGGATGGAGAGGGGCTTCTGGTGGTGTGTTCTGGACCTTTTGACATCCAGAGCAGTTCTTGGTCAAGTCCTCAATCTGTTTATCGATTCCTGGCCACCACACATAAGCACGGGCAGGACTTTTCATCTTCACGATACCCAGGTGCCCCTCGTGCAGTTCCTCCAGCACCCTGGTGTGTAGCTTGGGAGGAATCACAACTCGTGAGCCACACATTAGTGTTCCTTGACACACTGACAACTGCTCCTTCCTCGCTGAGAAGGCTGGAAACAGTGTGTTACCCCGCGCTGGCCATCCCTTTACCGTGATGTCATACACTTTTGACAACGTAGGGTCATTGCGTGTTTCCCTTTCAATGAGGCTGTTTGTCACTGGTAATAGGTCAGCTATTGTTGTGTGAAAGACCTCTGCTGAATACATTTGTGTAGTTATCTCAGAAGTGGGCAGTGGTAAATGTGACAAACCATCTGCGTTGCCGTGTAGCTTGGTCCCCTTGTGTTCAGTATCATACCTGTGACCTCCTAAGAAAAGAGACCATCGCTGCAGCCTTTGTGCTGTCATCACTGGAACGTCTTTTCCTGGGTTGAAGATTGACATGAGAGGCTGATGGTCAGTCAACAGGGTAAACTTTTGACCATACAGGTAGTGACTGAATTTCTTGACTCCCCACATGAGGCTTAGGGCCTCTCTGTCAATCTGTGCGTAGTTGCATTCAGCTGAAGTTAACATTCTTGAGGCAAAGGCTATTGGTCTTTCGGAGCCATCTGGAAACTTGTGTGATAACACAGCTCCTATCCCATGGGGTGAGGCATCACAAGTCAGTCGGATTGGTAAGGAGGGGTCAAAGTGCGCGAGCACCCCTTCCGAAGTTATGAGTCTTTTAGTTTTTTGAAACACTTTCTCACAGCTCTCAGTCCACTTCCATTGTGTCCCTGTCTGTAATAGTGCATTTAGTGGCTGTAGGACTGTGGACAGGTGAGGCAATAACTTGTGGTAATAGTTCACTAGTCCAAGATATGCTCTCAGCTGAGACACATTTTCAGGTGGTGGTGCCTTAAGCACCGCTTCTATCTTGTCTTGAGACGTGTGTAAGCCATCCTTGTTGATCACATGCCCACAGTAGGAGATTTCCTTTTTGAAAAACTCACATTTCTGTCAATTAGCTCTGAGCCTATATTCTCGTAACCTGGTGAGCACTTGTTCAAGGTTAGAAAGGTGTTCGTCATCATCTTTGCCGGTGACAATGATGTCATCCAGGTAACACTGAGTCCCTGGAATCCCCTGCAGGACCTGGTCCATTGCCCTTTGCCAGATTGCAGGAGCTGATACTATCCCAAACACCAACCTGTTGTACTGGTAAAGTCCTTTCTGTGTACTTATTGTCAGGTATTTCATCTTGGATGCTTCATCGATTTCCATTTGGAGATAAGCCTGGACCAAATCGATTTTTGTGAAATGTTCCCCTCCTGACAGGGAAGCAAAGATGTCCTCAATACGAGGTAGAGGATACTGTACTGTGCGGAGAACCGGGTTAACAGTCACTTTAAAGTCTCCACATATGCGCACCTTGCTTTGTTTTCCTGGTTTTGTGCTGGAGGTTTTCTTCATCACTGCGTGGCCCATTAACTCCAATCCACCTTTGACAGGACCCCAGTCTGCTCCAGATTTTTCAGCTCTGCCTCCGCTGTAAGACGGATTGCATATGGTACTGGTCTGGCTTTGTGAAATTTCGGACATTTATTTTTCTTAATCTCAATCTTTGCGTTCATGCCCTGAAGTGTTCCTATTCCTTTCATGAACACTTCCTCAGAGTCAGCAAGTGTTTGTGACAGTCTCTCAGATGTAGCCTTGCTGCCCTCCTTTGCTGACACAACTAGTGCCTTGATGGTGTACCAGTCCAACTGGATTTTCCTGAGCTATTCACGTCCCAGCAACCGTGGTCCTCCATTTTTCAATACATAGAGGTTCAGCTGCTGTGTTTTGTCTCCGTAGGTCACTGTCACTTTAATCTTACCTTTGGGATGCACTCTTTGCAAGTCTCTAGCAGTAGTTTAGTTCACTTCAGAGGTATGTGAGAAAACAGTCATTTATAATTGTGTACAGAGATCACTGTTAAAGCTGAGCCTGTGTCCAACTCCACTTTCAGTCTCATGCCTGCCACTTGTGGTGTGATCCATATTACTCTTCGATCATCTGTCTCTTTCATGCCGTGAAGCTGCAGACGAGACAATTCACTTTTGTCTGAGTCGTATTCATCAGAACTGCTTTCTTCCATTTTGTGTACATTGTTGTGTTTTCCTTGCTGGGGTTTCTTGTTTCTCTGTATTTTGTCCTTTTTCTGCTGTTTACTAGCTTTGCATACTCTGCCAATGTGGCCCTGTTTGCCACAGTTTCTGCATTGTTTCTCTTTGAACCAACAGTCCTTAGGGTCATGTGACACATTCCCACAACGGTAACATTTCTTTCCTCCATTTCTGTTCAGTGACATTTTATTTGTAGCATATTCCAGAGATTTTTGTTGTATCTCTGAAGCACCCTGTGCTGCTGTTTCCATTGATATTGCAATGTTCAGCGCGTCCTCGAATGTAAGGTCTTCTTCACCCAGGAGCTTCTTCTGTGTGGTTTCACAGTGCATGCCACACACTAACCTGTCCCTCAGTATGTCCAATAGTCCAGCTCCAAATTGACAATGTTCTAATAATCTGCGCAATTCAGCACAATATTCAGAAATGCTTTCATTTTTGCTTTGATTCTGTTTGTGAATTTTAAATCTTTCAGCAATGACCAGTGGTTTGGAGTTTAAATGCTGTTGGAGAGTGTCTACTATTTGCTTGAACGTTTTGTCAGCTGGCTTTTCAGGGGTTAACAAGCTCCATAGCAGCCTGGAAGTTCTTGCTCCCATAACACTGAGGCTAAATCCACACTGAGCCGGTGAATTTTGAAAACGCTGGTGTTGCAATAAAATGATAGGCATTCACACCAGGCATTTCTGAAAATACCTCCATTCTCATTAAAACTGGTATTTGGGCAAATCCCCTCCTACTGGGCAGGCACGCAGGACACAGCTACAGAAAACAAGCCAAGAAGAAATGGTATACTATTTCCGTTTCCTCCTCTTAGTTCAAGAAAACAATGAAATGCCGATCTGCCACCACCATCTGTTCCGGCATGTCATGACAGTGTTTTTAAAAAGCTCCGATTACCCCATAAACACTACACTACCCAGCCGGCGTTTTCAGATTTATACACTCTGGAGAGCGTTTCAGAAAAGCTCCATTTTCAGTGGAGGAAAACGCCATTTCAGTGTTGACGAGGCCGGAGTAAGACGCTGGCTTTCTTTTCATCATTAACAGTGTTAGCATCACAATATAACTCCACTCTTTCAATGTAAGTCACCCAGTTTTCAATGCCACTATCAAATGCTGTCATGATTCCAATCATTGCCATCTTTGTTACGTTGATTTAGCCCCGTCTTTCCTTGTTTCCTTTTTAGCTAGCTCCTTGCAGTCACTGCACGTTTCACTTGACTTACGTGTCCTTTTTGCTAGCGCAGGGAGCGTACTCCGTCTAGATGCGTGTGTCGCTCCTATTCATTTCCCTTCTCTCTCTTCTCCTCCGAGTGTCATTATCAACTAAAACACGGTGTTCCGGTAAGATGCAGGTTCATAATCCTGATCGCCAATTTGTTGTGTATGTGGCCTGTTTACACAACTAATTTATTAATAAAAACGCTGGAGAAGGGAAGTAAGTTTCATGGTTCTTTCACTGGAAGAGTCCGAACTTTTACACACACATATATAGATCCATACTCGCCAAATAGCGTTAGCAACGACTTGTTACTAAAAGATAAAGCAGTCCCTTATTCTAATGTAGGCTATATGGTACACACCTGATGGGACTTCAAGCATTGAACATAGAACATAGAATAGTACAGCACAGTACAGGCCCTTTGGCCCACAATGTTGTGCCGACCCTCAAACCCCGCCTCCCATATAAGCCCCACATTAAATTCCTCCGTATGCCTGTCTAGTAGTCTCTTAAACTTCACTAGTGTATCTGCCTCCACCACTGACTCAGGCAGTGCATTCCATGCACCAACCACTCTCTGAGTAAAAAACCTTCCTCTAATATCCCCGTTGAACTTCCCACCCCTTACCTTAAAGCCATGTCCTCTTGTATTGAGCAGTGCTGCCCTGGGGAAGAGGCGCTGGCTATCTACTCTATCTATTTCTCTTATTATCTTTTACACCTCTATCATGTCTCCTCTGATCCTCCTTCTCTCCAAAGAGTAAAGCCCTAGCTCCCTTAATCTCTGATCATAATGCATACTTTCTAAACCAGGCAGCATCCTGGTAAATCTCCTCTCTACCCTTTCCAATCCTTCCGCATCCTTCCCATAGTGAGGTGACCAGAACTGGACACAGTACTCCAAGTGTGGCCTAACCAGAGTTTTATAGAGCTGCATCATTACATCGCGACTCTTAAACTCTATCCCTCAACTTATGAAAGCTAACACCCCATAAGCTTTCTTAACTACCCTATCCACCTGTGAGGCAACTTTCAGGGATCTGTGGAAATGTACCCCGAGATCCCTCTGCTCCTCCACACTACCAAGTATCCTGCCATTTACTTTGTACTCTTCCTTGGAGTTTGTCCTTCCAAAGTGTACCACCTCACACTTCTCCGGGTTGAACTCCATCTGCCACTTCTCAGCCCACTCCTGCACCCTATCAATGTCTCTCTGCAATCTTTGACAATCCTCTGCACTATCTACAACACCACCAACCTTTGTGTCATCTGCAAACTTGCCAACCCACCCTTCTACCCCCACATCCAGGTCGTTAATAAAAATCACAAAAAGTAGAGGTCCCAGAGCAGATCCTTGTGGGACACCACTAGTCACAATCCTCCAATCTGAATGTACTCCCTCCACCACCACCCTCTGCCTTCTGCAGGCAAGCAAATTCTGAATTCACCTGGCCAAACTTCCCTGGATCCCATGCCTTCTAACTTTCTGAATAATCCCACCGTGTGGAACCTTGTCAAATGCCTTACTAAAATCCATACAGATCACATCCACAGCACTACCCTCATCTATATGCCTGGTCACCTCCTCAAGGAATTCTATCAGGCTTGTTAGACACGATCTGCCCTTCACAAAGCCATGCTGACTGTCTCTGATCAGACCATGATTCTCTAAATGCCTATAGATCCTATCTGTAAGAATCTTTTCCAACAGTTTTCCAGACGTAAGGTTCACTGGTCTATAATTATCCCTACTACCTTTTTTGAACAAGGGGACAACATTCGCCTCCCTCCAATCCTCCGGTACCATTCCCGTGGACAATAAGGACATAAAGATCCTAGCCAAAGGCTCAGCAATCTCTTCTCTCGCCTCGTGGAGCAGCCTGGGGAATATTCCATCAGGTCCCGGGGACTTATCTGTCCTAATCTATTTTAACAACTCCAACACCTCCTCTCCCTTAATATCAACATGCTCCAGAACATCAACCTCACTCATATTGTCCTCACCATCATCAAGTTCCCTCTCATTGGTGAATACCGAAGTGAAGTATTCATTGAGGACCTCGCTCACTTCCACAGCCTCCAGGCACATCTTCCCACCTTTATCTCTAATCGGTCCTACCTTCACTCCTGTCATCCTTTTTTTCTTCACATAATTGAAGAATGCCTTGGGGTTTTCCTTTACCCTACTCACCAAGGCCTTCTCATGCCCCCTTCTGGCTCTTCTCAGCCCCTTCTTAAGCTCCTTTATGCTTCCCTATATTCCTCAATAGACCCATCGGATCCTTGCTTCCTAAACCTTATGTATGCTGCCTTCTTCCACCTGACTAGATTTTCCACCTCACTTGTCACCAATGGTCCCTTCACCCTACCATTCTTTATCTTCCTCACCGGGACAAATTTATCCCTAACATCCCGCAAGAGATCTCTAAACATCAACCGCATGTCCATAGTACATTTCCCTGCAAAAACATCATCCCAGTTCACACCCGCAAGTTCTAGCCTTATAGCCTCATAATTTGCCTTTCCCCAATTAAAAATTTTCCTGTCCTCTTTGATTCTATCCTTTTCCATGATAATGCTAAAGGCCAGAGAGCAGTGGTCACTGTCCCCCAGATGCTCACCAACTGAGAGATCTGTGACCTGACCCGGTTCATTACCAAGTACTAGATCTAGTATGGCATTCCCCCTAGTCGGCCTGTCCACACACTGTGACAGGAATCTGTCCTGGACACACTTAACAAAACTCTGCCCCATCTAAACCCTTGGAACTAATCAAGCGCCAATCAGTATTAAGGAAGTTAAAGTCACCCATGATAACAACACTGTTATTTTTGCACCTTTCCAAAATCTGCCTCTCAATCTGCTCCTCTGTATCTCTACTGCTACCAGGGGGCCTATAGAATACCCCCAATAGAGTAACTGGTCCCTTCCTGTTCCTGACTTCCACCCATATTGACTCAAAAGAGGATCCTGCTACATTACCCACTCTTTCTGTAGCTGTAATAGTATCACTGACCAGTAATGCCACCCCTCCTCCCCTTTTTCCACCCTCTCTATCCCTTTTAAAGCACTGAAATCCAGGAATATTGAGAATCCATTCCTGCCCTGTTGCCAGCCAATTCTTTGTAATGGCCACTACATCATAATTCCATGTATGTATCGAAGCTCTCAGTTCATCACCTTTGTTCCTGATGCTTCTTGCATTGAGGTACACACATTTCAGCCCTTCTACCTTACTGTCTTTACAATGTTTATTCTGCTTCTCTTTCCTCAAAGCCTCTCTGTATGTTAGATCCGGGTTTACTCCATGCACTTCTTTCACTGCTGTATCGCTCTGGGTCCCAACCCCTCGCAAATTAGTTTAAACCCTCCTGAACCATGCTAGCAAACCTACTTGCAAGGATATTGCTCCCCCTCGACTTCAGGTGCAACCCATCCAATCTGTGCAGGTCCTACCTTCCCCAGAAGCGATCCCAATGATCTAAAAATCTAAAACCCTGCTCCCTGCACCAACTCCTCAGCCACGCATTCAACTGCCATCTCCTCCAATTCTTACCATCACTGTCACGAAGCACTGGCAGCAATCCTGAGAGTGCCACCCTTGAGGTCCTGTTCTTCAGCCTTCGGCCTAATACCCGAAACTCACACTTCAGGACCTCATCCCTCTTCCTGCCTATGTCGTTGGTCCCAACATGTATCACGACTTCTGGTTGCTTTCCCTCTCGTACCAGGATGTCGTGCACCCGGTCAGAGACATCCCGGACCCTGGCACCCAGGAGGCAACAAACCATGCGGGTGTCCTTCTCACGTCCACAAAATCTCCTGTCCGCTCCCCTGACTATAGAGTCTCCAATGATGACAGCTCTCCTCTTCTCCGTCCCACGCTTCTGCACCACAGGGTCAGACTCAGTGCCAGAGGCCCTGCCACCGTGGCTCACACCTGGTCGGTCATCCCCGCCAACAGTATCCAGGTCAGTGAACTTATTATTCAGGGGAATGGCTACAGGGGTGCTCTGCCTACCTGTCTGCTCACCTTCGCTTTCCCCGCTCTGACAAGGTAACGTTCCGGAATGTCGGCTGCTTATTCAGCTCCGTAGGCTTCTGCCCTGTTGAGTTCCTTCTGCATTTTGTGTGTGTTACTCTGGATTTCCAGCATCTGCAGAATCTCTTGTGGCTATGGTCTGAATTGCCACATGTAATCAGTGAGATGTCCTTGACTCCAGAGCTCTCGATTACAAAAAGGACAGAGATAGAAAAATTATAGCTGTGGCATTGATCCAATGGCTTCCCTCCACCGGACAAATCAGCACGTTTTCGGGAGCTGCCCACCAGTAAAAAAACAAGAGCACAAACAGGAGCCTGAGTGTCTCCAAACAAAGGCTCCCAGCAGAAAGGAATTTGAGTTTTGCTGGGTAAAGTTCACTTATTGATAGATTTTCATATACAGATACAGCACAGAAGCAAACCTTTGCGGCCTAACAAGCCCAATTCCACCCATGTAAACTACTAACCTGCATGTCTTTGGAACGTGGGAGGAAATCGGAGCACCCAGAAAAACCCACGCTGTCACGAGGAGAACATACAAACTCCGCGGCAGGAAATGAACCAGGCCACTGGCACTTCAAAAGTATTATGTTAACCTGTGCTGCTTCTGTTTCTATATCTTATGGTCTTAAACTAATAGGTGAGAAATGGATAGTAATGAAAGCAAATGAGCAAATGCCACTGGCACTATACTGAAGAGAAGAGATACAGTCCAACCTCGAGACCAGCGGATCCACCGACAAAGGTTCCAATGAATAAACATACTGAGAAGAGGGTAAAGTATGCAATTTCTGGGTGAGACCCTAGTGCCTCCAGGCTCCCTAGTGGACTAGGTATGTTTGGAAATTGGAGACAGCAGGTAGAAACATAGAAAGCCTACAGCCCAACACAGCCCCCTCGGTCCACAATGCTGTGCCGAACATGTACGTACTGTAGAAATTACCTAGGGTTATCCATAGCGCTCTGTTTTTCTCAGCTTCATGTACCTATCCAGGAGTCTCTTAAAAGACCCTATCACATCTGCCTCCACCACCCTCGCCGGCAGTCCATTCCACGCATTCACCACTCTCTGCGTAAAAAACTCACCCTTGACATCTCCTCTGTACCTACTTCCAAGCACCTTAAAACGTGCCCTCTCATGTTATCCATTTCATCCCTGGGAAAAAACCTCTGACTATCCAGACGATCAATGCCTCTCATCATCTTATACACCTCTAACAGGTCACCTCTCATCCTCCGTCGTTCCAAGGAGAAAAGGCCGAGTTCACTCAACCTGTTTTCATAAGGCATGCTCCCCAATCCAGGCAACATCTTTGTAAATCTCCTCTGCACTCTTTCTATAGCTTCCACATCCTTCCTGTAGTGAGCTGACAAGAACTGAGCACAGTACTCTAAGTGGGGTCTGACCAGGGTCCTATAAAGCTGCAACGTTACCTCTCGGCTCTTAAACTTAATCCCATGGTTGATGAAGGCCAATGCACTGTAAGCCTTGTTGACACAGTCAACCTGTGCAGCAGCTTTGAGGGTCCTGTGGATTCGGACCCCAAGATCCCTCTGATCTTCCACACTGCCAAGAGTCTTGCCATTAATACTATGTTCTGCCATCATATTTGACCTTTCATTTGAACCACCTCACACCTATCTGAGTTGAACTCCATCTGCCACTTCCCAGCCCAGTTTTGCATCCTATCAATGACCCGCTGTAAGCTCTGACAGCCCTCCACACTATCTAGAACACCCCAATCATCAGCTAATTTACTAACGCATCGCTCCACCTTTTCTCATGATTCTTAAAGATGGATGCAAGGAGACTGACCTTATGTAGGCTCTTCTGATTTAAATAAAACTTGCTAGTGGTTTTAGAATACATGATGTGGTGTTTTAATACAGTGCCTATAAAAAGTATTCACCTCCCTTGGAAGTTTTCATGTTTTATCGTTTTACAACATTGAATCACAGAGGATTTAATTTGGCTTTTTTGACACTGATCAACCGAAAAAGACTCTTCTGTATCAAAGTGAAAACAGATCTCTACAAAATGATCTCAATTAATTACAAATATAAAACCCAAAATAGCTGATTGCATAAGTATTCACTGCCTTAAATAGTCACATCAAATCATCACTGGTGCAGCCAACTGGTTTTAGGTGTCATATAATTAATTAAACGGAAATTTGTCTTTGGAGACCTGTGAGCAGTCAAAGTGTTTCAATTCAATGTGGAAAAAATACACCTGTATCTGGAAGGTCCAATTGCTGCTGAGTTAGTATCCTGGCAAAAACTACACCATGAAGACCAAAGAACACACCAAGCAACTCCGCAGAAAGATTATTGAAAAGCACAAGTCAGGAGATGCATACAAGAAAATTTCAAAGTTACTGAGTATCATTCAGAGTACAGCTAAGTCATTCATCAAGAAATGTAATGAAAATGACACCGCGGAACATCAGCCTAGAGCAGCCCATCTTCAAAAACTGAGTGACCGTGCAAGAAGGGGACTAGTGAGGGAGGCCACCAACAGACCCATGACAACTCTGGAGGAGTTACAAGCTTCAGTGGCTGAGATGGGAGAGACTGCACATACAACAACTGTTGCCCAGGTGTTTCACCAGTCACAGCTCATGGGAGAGCAGCAAAGAGAAAAGGTCTCACAGTAAAGCTCAGCTGGAGTTGGTCAGAAGGCATATGGGAGACTCTGAGAGCTGGAGGAAGGTTCCCTGGTCTGATGAAACCAAAATTGAGGTTTCTGGCCATCAGAGTAAATACTGCATTTGGCGTAAAAGTCACACCATCCCTACGGTGAAACCTGGTGGTGTCTGCATCATGCTGTGGAGATGCTTCACTGCAGCAGGCCCTGGAAGGCTTGTGAAGGTAGAGGGTAAAATGAATGCAGCAAAATACACAGAAATCCTGGAGGAAAACCTGATGCAGTCTGCAAGGGAACTGTGACTTTGGAAAAGATTTGTTTTCCAGCAAGACAATGACCCCAGGCATAGTCCAAAGCTACACAGGAATGGCTTAAAAACAACAAAGTTAATGTCCTGGAGTGGCCAAGTCAGAGTCCAGACCTCAATCCAATTGGGAATTTGTGGCAGTACTTGAAAAGGGCTGTTCATTCACAATCCCCATGTAATCTGATAGAGCTTGAGCAGTTTTGTAAAGAAGAATGGGGAAAAATTGCAGCGTCCAAAGGTGCAATTACTAAATACTGAGTACTAATTACTAAATTACTAAAAAGGGGTGAATACCTATGTAATCAATTATTTTGTATTTTACATTTGTAATTAATTTGGTTCATTTTGTAGAGATCTGTTTTCATTTTGACATGAAAGGGTCTTTTTCTGTTGATCAGGGTCAAAAAAGCCAAATTAAATCCACTGTGATTCAATGTTGTAAAAGAAAACATGAAAACTTCTAAGTGGAGGCGGGGTTGGGGGTGTTGGATACCTTCAACAGGCAGTGTAAATGGCAAGAAGTGGCCAAAAGGCACGTGCCACCAAAAGCTAAACCTAAGATGGAGTAGGAAAAACACCAAAAATAGAAGTAGATCTGCCTCTCCCTCCATTTCTCCCTGTGAGACTCTATCCTAAAATCCTAGCTGACGGGCTGTGGAAAACCCTATGATGGAAATAGTCATGTTTGTCACGGCTGTCACACAACATTTCGCTCAGCAGCTGCAATGACAAACACAATTGACATAGTCCTATTCCGGAAACCATCTTCCCTCATATGAACAGGTTACCCCATCCAGTGCCTCGAGCACAGGGCAATCCTTCTGCACCCGGGGAACGGATTACAGGTGTCCCTCGCTTTCCGAACGTTTGCTTTACGAAACCTCACTGTTACGAAAGACCTACATTAGTACCCTGTTTTCGCTTTCAGAAGGCGTTTTCACTGTTACGAAAAACAAGCAGCATGCGATAAAAAATTCAGTGCGCGAAAAAAATCAGCACGCCATGAAAGGCAGCCGCTCTCCCCCGGTTCTCGCCGGCATTGCTTAAACACGCACCTGTGAGCAGCCGTTTGCAAGATGAGTTCTATGGTATCGGAAAAGTCTAAAAGAGCTCGTAAGGGTGTTACACTTAGCGTAAAACTAGACATAATTAAGCGTTTCGATCGTGGTGAATGAAGCAAGGACAGAGTGAGTTTGGCTTGTGGAAGTTGACGAAGATAATGTTGAAGAGGTTTTGACATCCCATAACCAAGAACTGATAGACAAAGAGCTGATGCAATTGGAAGAAGAAAGGATAGCAATCGAAACCAAATTCATCAGCGAAATGAACGTGAAGCAACTGCGTGAGATTTTTGCTGCAATGATAAAGTACGACTTTACTTTTGAAAGGCTACATAGGGTTGGGGGATATTTGCAAGATGGCTTGAGTCCTTACAAACAACTGTGTGATAGAAAAATGCGCGAGGCTCAGCAGTCAAGCAAGCCTTCCACATCAGCCACAGCAGACGACGAACCTCGACCTTCGACATCGAGGCGGGCAGTCATAGGAGAAGATGAGCTGCCTGGCCTAATGGAAACAGACGACGAGATGACACCCCAGTGTCCCACCACCCCAACACCCAGGCCGTGGACAGATACTGTACCGATTTGCAGAGAATGCAGCAGTAGCCGGGAGGCACACGGCACCTACAGTACGGTTGCCAGGTACTAGTGTCATTTTACAATGTGTTGATGATCAACTTAACTGATGATCAATTTAACAAACCATAATGTGCCAAAATTACATGTAGCTACCCCTGAAAAGTGCTGATGTCAGACAGATAACATGAGAATGATGAAGTGTAGAGAGAAAACTAGTACATAGTGAGTGTCCATAGCACCTCTGAAACATCTCCATGGTTACTAAATGCACATACTGGATATATGTGGATTGAATTTACCCCTGGCTACCTTTTATCTGGACAGGATGTTGTCACCCTGGAGTTGTGGAGCCTATGGTACGTTACTCTCATCACCTAAACCCCCTTACCCTCTCAAGGAAGAAAAGACCGTAAGACCAGAAGACAAAGGAGTAGAATTCGGCCATTCGGCCTACTGAGCCTGCTCTGCCATTCCATTATGACTGATCCCGGATCCCACTCAACCTCATACAACTGCCTCCTCGCCATAACCTCGATGCCCTGACCAATCAGGAAATTATCGACTTCCGCCTTAAATATACCCACGGACTTGGCCTCCACCGCTGTCTGTGGTAGAGCATTCCACAGATTCACTACTCTCTGTCTAGAATAAATTCTTCCTTACCTCTGGTTTAAAAGACTGTACTTCAATTTTGAAGCTGTGACCTCTAGTTCTGGATACCCCCACCAGAGGCAACATCCTCTCCATATCTTTCAATGTCCTTTCAACATTTGGTAGGTTTCAATGAGAGCTCCCCAAATTCTTCTAAATTCCAGTGAGTACAGGCGCAAAGCTGCCAAATGCTCCTCGTATGTTAACCCTTTCATTCGCAGACTCTCAGATGACAACACATCCTTTCTAGGATACGGGGCCCAAAACTGTTGGCAATACTTGATATGAAGCCTGATCAGTGTCTTATAAAGGCTCAGCGTTACCTCCTTGCTTTTCTATTCTATTCCCCTTGAAGAAAGTGCAAACATTGCATTCACGTTCTTTACCATAGACTCAACCTGTAAATTCACCTTCTGGGAGTCCTGCACGACTCATTGTTAATGCCTCCGCAATCTCTCCAGCTACTTCTTTCAGAACCCGAGGGTGCATTCCATCAGATCCAGGAGATATATCCACCTCAGACCATTAAGGTTCCTGAGCACCTTCTCAGTCATAATTTTTCTGAGCACCTACTCAGTCATAATTTTCACTGCACAAACTTCACTTCCCTGCCACTCTTGAATGTCCGGTATACTGCAGTCATCTTTCACTGGGAAGACTGATGCAAAATACACATTCAGTTCCTCTGCCCTCTCTGCATCTCTCATTACGATATCTCCAGCGTCATTTTGTATTGGTCCTATATCTATCCTCAACTCTCTTTTACCCTTTATAAACTTAAAAAAGCTCTTCATATCTTCTTTGATATTAGTCACCAGCTTCCTCTCATAATTCATCCTTTCCTTCCTAATAACCTTCTTAGTTTCCTTCTGCAAGTTTTCAAATGCTTCCCAATCCTCTATCTTCCCACTAGCTCTGGCTTCCTTGTATGCCCTCTCTTTTGCTTTTACTTTGGCTCTGACTTCACTTGTTACTTGACTATGAAATACTGTCACATTGAATTTTATTTTTCCCTCTCAAATTTCAACGTGAACTCCATCATATTGTGATCACTCTTCCCTGAGGGTTCCTTAACCTTAAGCTCTCTTATCACCTCTGGATCACTGCACAACACCCAATCCAGCACATCTAGTGGGCTCAACAACAAGCTCTTTAAAAGAGCCATCCCTTAGACGTTCTACAAATTCTCTCTCTTGGGGTCCAGTACTGACCTGGTTTTCCCAATCCACTTTCATGTTAAAATCCGCAACGATTTTAATTAGAGTTGTAACATTACCCTTATTACATGCCTTTTCCAGCTCCCTTTGTAATCTCAACCCCACATCATGGTTACTATTTGGAAGCCTATATATGA
Source organism: Mobula birostris (assembly GCF_030028105.1). Lineage (NCBI taxonomy): Eukaryota > Metazoa > Chordata > Chondrichthyes > Myliobatiformes > Myliobatidae > Mobula > Mobula birostris. Next base: position 957,267 of record NC_092386.1, read on the forward strand.
TACCCATAATGATTTTTTTACCATTCACCCACAAAGATTCATCATTCTTTGATCCTATGTCACCTCTTTATAAAGATGTAATTCCATCTCTTACCAACAGAGCCACACCACCGCCTATGCCTACCTGCGTTCTTTCAATACAACATATATGCTTTGATGTTAAACTCCCATCTATGGCCTTCTTTCAGCCACGACTGATGGCCACAATGTCATACTGGCCAATCTCTAATTGCACCACGAGTTTGTCCACCTTATTCTGAACGCTACGCACATTTAAATACAGCACCTTCAGTCCTGCATTCTTCACGCTTCTGGATTTCTTATCTGTGGTACAATTTAACTCTTTGCTCTGTCTGCATTTCTAACCAATCATTGGTTCGTAAACAAGATTTATTTGTGACCAACTTTTATTGAATTTCTGTAACAAATTAATTTCTGTAATAGGGTATGGGGGTATACTGAGGATTCCTCAGAACCAAACAGCAGAAAACTACCCCATCAGTGCAGGGATCAAATTGATGTATCAAATATTCACAGATTGGACAGCGTTGAGGAAAGTTTGACACACACAATGAAGCAATTATTTACATGTACTTGTTAGTGTGTGTTAGAACAGGTCCAGTCCACTTACCCCCAGGTCATCGTACTTTGTCTGGGATAAAGTCCTCGATGAATCAATAAATATTCTGTAAGTTCACAGTCCTGCAACACCTGTACTAGATAAGATACAAGTACTGGAAGCTGACCGAGCCTTGGGAGCTAGCACACTGCATCCCAGTGATCTGAAAGAGGTCCTCATGGAACTGTGGTTGGTCCAACATTTCTAGAGATTTGGAAATTGTTGCTATGGATTGAAGTTAGTAAGTGTGACCCCAGTGCCAAACAAAAGATGGAGCCAAAAGAGGATCACTGCCCTATTAGCGGGACATCCCTATGGCTGGATCCTATGGTAAAGGATGGAATTACATAACTTCTAGGAGAGAATATTAGGATTGAGGATGGAGACACAAGAGACAATAGATGTTGGAATCTCGGGCAAGTCCAGCAGCATCTGGAATCATTGACATTTTGGGTCAAAATCCTGCCTCAGTATTTAATCAGGACTGATAAATCAACACAGGGTACTGAACCAACAGTTCTGTTCATCTACTGGAGTTTGAAAGGGAGAATATGACTACAGCTGTGATGGACCCTGATGTACACAGTGACACTGTGATCTCTGTCTTGCAGGCCAATGTTAGGCTGTCTTTCAGAAGAGTGACTCCTCACAAGATGGCAAACCCTAAAGAGTACTTGGTAAGGTTCTGAAAACTTGTGCCAAGCAACTTGGAGTAGTGTGTGCTGCCTTAATGACTATCACCCAGTAGCACTCACATCTATGGTGATGAAATGCATTGAGAGGTTGGTCATGCGAGAATGAACTCCTGCCTCAGCAAGGACCTAGACCCACTGTAATTTGCCTATTGCCACAATCGGTCAACAGCGGACGCAAGCTCAATGGCTCTTCACTCAGCCTTAGATCACCTGGGCAATACAAACACCCATGTCAGTTCGTTTACTATCGTTCAGCATTTAACACCATCATTCCTACAGTGCTGATTGATAAGCTACAGAACCTAGACTTCTGTAACTCCCTCTGTAATTGGATCCTCGACTTCCTAACCAGAAAACCACAATCTGTGTGGATCGATGTCTCCTCCTCGCAGATGATCAACACTAGCTCATCTCAGGGGTGTGTGCTTAGCCCTCTGCTCTACTCTCTCTACACCCATGACTGTGTGGCTTGTCATAACTCAAATGCCATCTATAAATTTGCTGATGATACAGCCATTGTTGGCAGAACCTCAGATGGAGACGAGGGGGTGTACTGGAGTGAGGTACATCAGCTAGTTGAGTGGTATCACAGCAACAACCTTGCACTCAAGGTCACTAAGACCAAAGAGTTGATTAGGGACTATAGAAAGGGTTGGATAGGGAACACAAACCAATCCTCGTAGAGGGAGTAGAATTGGAGAGAGTGAGCAGTTTCAAGTCCCCAGGTGTCATGATCTCTGAATATCCAACCCTTTCTACAGTTATCAAGGAGGCAATACAGCGACTAGATTTCATTAGGAACTTGGTTTGTCTCCTAAGACACTTGAAAACTTCTACAGATGGACCATGGAGAGCATTCTGACAGGCTGCATCACTGTCTGGTGTGAGGGGGCTACTGCACAGGATCAAAAGAAGCTAAAGAAAGTTGCAGAATTAGTTAGCTCTATCTCAGGTAACTAGCCTCTATAGTATCCAAGACATCTTCAAGGACTAGTGGGCCAGAAAGGCAGCATCCATCATTAAGGACCCCCACCAGCCAGGACATTCCTCTTCTCATTGTTACCATCAGGAAGGAGGTACAGAAGCCTGAAGGCACACACTCAGTGATTCAGGAACAGCTTCTTCCCCTCTGCCATCTGATTCCTAAAAGTGAGGTCCATGAACACTACCTCACTTTTCTTATTTCTGTTTGTGAACTATTTTTAATTTAACTATTTAATATACATACATATCTTTTCTTATATTATTATGTATTGCATTGTACTGTTGCCACTATATTAACAAATTTGACGACATATGCTGGAGATATTAAACCCGATTCTGATTCTTATTCTGAGTTCTGTGAACAGACAGGAGTCAGCCAATAGACGCAGGGATTTGGATTTTCAGAATGCTGTGACACTGTACTACAGGATATTGATCAGCAAGGACAGAGCACATGGAGTTGGGGTTACAGACTGATCAGGATCACAATGGTCATCGGACAGAAAGAAAAGGCTCGGAATGAATGGGCCTCTCTGAGTTTGGCCAGGTTACAGCTCCTTGTGTTCAGCAGGGAACAGTAGTTTGCGTCCAAACAGTCATAATCTACATCAACACTTTGATTGTTGGATCAATTGCCCTCTATACGGATTTGCTGACCTCACCAAACCAGTGGCAGAACATCACGGGCAAACACTCCCTGTCTTTGGTACTATCAACCTTGGGCACTGCCTCAAACAGCTCCCCACTGTCCAGGACAGACCATCTTCTCACATCTCCCATCAGGCAGCAAATACAGAAGCCTGAAGTTCCACATCAGCAGGTTCAAGAACAGATACTTCCCTCCAACCATTTGCTTTTACAACAATCTGCATAACCATAAGCCCTACCTCAGTATAGCAACACTAGATTTGTGTTCCTTCTTGTAAATGTATAGTGATGTTTTTTTCAGGTGAAAGAGAGTGATCAATCTGTGGAATTCTCTGCCACCGGAAACAGTTGAGGCCAGTTCATTGGCTATATTTAAGAGGGAGTTAGATATGGCCCTTGTGGCTAAAGGGATCAGGGGGTATGGAGAGAAGGCAGGTACAGGGTTCTGAGTTGGATGATCAGCCATGATCATACTGAATGATGGTGCCGGCTCGGAGGGCCGAATGTCCTACTTCTGCGCCTATTTTCTAAGTTTCTATGTTTTTTCTAAGGAGTACTTTCAGAAAGGCGGGTGAACTTAGGGCTTGGATCAGCACCTGGAATTACGACAGTGTGGCCATTATTGAGGCTTCATTGCAGGAGGGGCAGAATGGCAGCTCAATGTTGCAGGTTTCTGTTGTTTTAAGCATGATAGAGCAGTGTTGATCAAAGGAGGAGGGGTGGCATTACTAGTCGGAAAATGTCACGGCAGTGCTCAATCAGGACAGGCTGGAGGGTTTCTCTACTGAAGCTACATGGGTAGAACTGAGGAATGAGAAAGGGATGACCACACTAATGGGAGGCCACATCTGCCAGCTAGGCACTAAGGGTTCAGATGACGATGACACTAATGGGATTATACTATAGATGACCCAAAGGTATAATTACCTTGGTAGCTTTATATCACAAGATGCCAGAAGTAAAGTAACCTCCAAAAAATCAAAAAATTAGAAGAGGTGACAAAGAGTAAGAAGATGTTGAATTGTTGTCACAGAGTCACAGACTTATTGAGTACAGAAACAGGCCCTTTGGCCCATCTAGTCTATGCCTAAATCATTTAAACTGCCTACTCCCACCAACCTGCACTGGGACCATAGGCCTCCATATCCCTACCATTCATGTACCTATCCAAACCTCTCAAACATTGAAATTGAGCTTGCATGCACCACTTGCACAGGCAGCTCATTCCACACTGTCATATCCCTCTACGTGAGTAAGTTTCCCCTCATGGTCCCTTAAACTTTTTAACTTTCACCCTTAACCCATGACCTCTGGTTGTGGTTCCACCCAACCTCAGTGGAAAATGTCTGCTTGCACTTGCCCTATCTATACCCCTCATAATTTTGTATACCTCTATCAAATCTCTCAATCTTCGACGTTCTAAGGTATATAGTCCTAACCAATTCAATCTTTCTTTATAACTCACGTCCTCCAGACCTGGCAACATCCTTCTAAATTGTCTCTATCTTTATTATTTCAAACTTGTTTACATCACCTAGGTAGGTGACGAAAACTACACACAATACTCCAAATTAGGACTCACCTACATCTTACAAAACTTCAACACAACATTCCATCTCCTGCACTCAATACATTGAGTTATGAAGGCCAACATGCCAAAAGCTTTCTTTACCACCCTGTCTATCTGTGATGCCACTTTCTTTACGACCCTGTCCATCTCAGGACTCGCACCACCACGTCCAGGAACAGGTATTGCCCCTCACCTATCGATCTCAGGACTCGCACCACCACGTCCAGGAACAGGTATTGCCCCTCACCTATCGATCTCAGGACTCGCACCACCGCGTCCAGGAACAGGTATTGCCCCTCACCTATCGATCTCTTGAACCAAACAGGATAACTTAGCTTCACTTGCCCCTTCATTGAAAAGTTCGCACAACCTATGGATTCACTTCAAAGAACTTTTCATCTAATGTTCTTGGTATTTATTGATTATTTATTTATTGTTTTCATTGTTTCTCTCTTTATGTATTTGCTCAGTTTGTTGTCTTTTGCATGCTGGCTGAGTGTCCAAGTTGGTGTGGTCTTTCATTGATTCTGTTACAGATATTATTCTATTGTGGATTTATTGAGTATGCACAAGAAAATGAATCTCAGGGTTGTGTATGGTTCCATGTAGATACTTTGATAAAAATTAACTTTTAACTTTGAAGGGAGGGAGACAGAAGAAAAGAAACTATTGCCCATTTAGCTTGACTTCACTGGTTGGGAAGATGTTGCACGAGATTACTAAGAATGATTTCTCGGCATTTGAAGACACATGATAAAATAGACAGAAAGCCTCCTTTCAAAACTATTCACATTCATTGAGGAAATAATCAGACCATAAGACCACAGGAGCAGAATTAGGTCATTTGGCCCATCGAGTCTGCTCTGCCATTTCTAAACGGGGAGTGAAGATGTGGTGAGGATATTTCCTCTAGTGGGAGACTCTGCTACCAGAGTACAAGAATGTCCCTTTAGAACAGAGATAAGGAGGATTTATTTACCAGAGGGAGGTGAATCTGTGGAATTCATTGGCACAGACGGCTGTGGAGGCCAAATAATTGGGTATCCTTAAAGAAGAAGTTTATATAACCATATAACAATTACATCATGGAAACAGGCTGCCTCAGCCCTTCTAGTCCATGCTGAACTCTTACTCTCACCTAGTCCCACCGACCTGAACTCAGCCCATAACCCTCCATTCCTTTCCTGTCCATATATCTATCCAATTTAACTTTAAACGACAATATCAAACCTGCCTCAACCACTTCTGCTGGAAGCTCGTTCCACACAGCTACCAGTCTCTGAGTAAAGAAGTTCCCCCTCATGTTACCCCTAAACTTTTGTCCTTTAACTCTCAACTCATGTCCTCTTGTTTGAATCTTCCCCACTCTCAATGGAAAAAGCCTATTCACGTCAACTCTATCTATCCCCCTCATAATTTTAAACACCTCTATCAAGTCCCCCCTCAACATTCTATGCTCCAAAGAATAAAGACCTAACTTGTTCAAACTTCCTCTGTAACTTAGGAGATGAAACCCAGGCAACATTTTATTAAACCTTCTCTGTACTCTCCTAATTTTATTGACATCTTTCCTATAATTCGGTGACCAGAACTGTACACAATACTCCAAATTTGGCATTACCAATGCCCTATACAATTTCAACATTACATCCCAACTCCTATACTCAATGCTCTGATTAATAAAGGCCAGCATACCAAAAGCTTTCTTCACCACCTTATCCACATGAGATTCCATCTTCAGGGAAATATGCACCATTATTCCTAGAATCTCTGTTCTACAGCGTTCTTCAATGCCCTACCATTTACCATGTATGTCCTATTTTGATTAGTCCTACCAAAATGTAGCACCTTACATTTTTCAGCATTAAACTCCATTTGCCATCTCTCAGCCCACTCTTCTAACTGTCCTAAATCTCTGCAAGCTTTGAAAACCTACTTCATCATCCACAACGCCACCTATCTTAGTATCATCTGCATACTTATCATCCAATTTACCACCCCATCATCCAGATCATTAATATATAATTACAAACAACATTGGACCCAGTACAGATCCCTGAGGCACACCGCTACACACCGTCCTCCAATCTGACACATGGTTATCCAGCATTACTCTCTGGTGTCTCCCATCTAGCCACTGCTGAATCCATTTTACTACTTCCATATTAATGCCTAACGATTGAACCTTCCTAACTAACCTTCCATGTGGAACCTTGTCAAAGGTCTTACTGAAGTCCATATAGACAACATCCACCGCTTTACCCTCGTCAACTTTCTTAGTAACCTCATCAAAAAATTCAATAGGATTTGGCAAACGTGACCTTCCATGCACAAATCCATGTTGACTGTTCTTAATCAGACCCTGTCTATCCAGATAATTATATACACCATCTCTAAGAATACTTTCCATCAACTTACCCACCACTGACATCAAACTCACAGGCCAATAATTGCCAAGTTTACTCTTAGAACCCTTTTTAAACAATGGAACCACATGAGCAATACTCCAATCCTCTGGCACCATCCCCGTTTCTAATGACATTTGAAATATTTCTGTCAGAGCCCCTGCTATTTCCACATTAACTTCCCTCAAGGTCCTAAGGAATATCTTGTCCGGACCCGGAGACTTATCCACCTTTATATTCCTTAAAAGGATCAGTACTTCCTCTTCTTTAATTGTCATACTTTCCATAACTACCCTTCTTGTTTCCTTTACCTTACACAATTCAATATCCTTCTCCTTAGTGAATACTGAAGAAAAGAAACTGTTCAAAATCTCCCCCATCTCTTTTGGCTCCGCACATAGCTGTCCACTCTGATTCTCCAAGGGACCAATTTTATCCCTCACTATCATTTTGACACTCACATAACTGTAGAAACTCCTTGGATTTATTTTCACCTTACTTGCCAAAGCAGCCTCGTATCTTCTTTTAGCTTTTCTAATTTCTTTCTTAAGATTCTTTTTACATTCTTTATATTCCTTGAGCACCTCATTAACTCCAAGCTGCCTATATTTACTGAAGATCCTTCTCTTTTTCTGAACCAAGTTTCCAATATCTCTTGAATACCATGGCTCTCTCAAACTTTTAACCTTTCCTTTCAATCTAACAGGAACATAAAGATTCTGTACCCTCAAAATTTCACCTTTAAATGACCTTCATTTCTCTATTACATCCTTCCCATAAAACAAATTGTCCCAATCCACACCTTCAAAATCCTTTTGCATTCTCCTCAAAGTTAGCCTTTCTCCAATCAAAAATCTCAATCCTTGGTCCAGTCCTATCCTTCTCCATAATTACACTGAAACTAATTGCACTGCGATCACTGGACCCGAAGTGCCCCCCAACACATACCTCTGTCACCTGCCCTATCTCATTCCCTAACAGGAGATCCAACACTGCCCCTTCTCTAGTTGGTACCTCTATGTATTGCTCCAAAAAACTATCCTGCACACATTTGACAAACTCCAAACCATGCAGCCCTTTTACAGAATGGGTTTCCCAGTCTATGTGTGGAAAATTAAAATCTCCCACAATCACAACCTTGTGCTTACTACAAATATCTGCTATCTCCTTACAAATTTGCTCCTCCTCAGTCCCCATTAGGTGGTCTATAATACACCCTATAAGAGTCACAACACTTTTCCTATTCCTCAATTCCACCCAAATAGCTGCCCTAGATGAGTCCACTAATCTATCCTGCCAGAGCACCCCTGTTATATATTCTCTGACAACCAATGCAACACCTCCCCCTCTTGCCCCTCCTGTTCTATCACACCTGAAGCAACGAAATCCTGGAATATTTAGAACATAAAATAGTACAGCACAGTACAGGCCCTTCGGCCCACAACGTTGTGCCGACCCTCAAACCCTGCCTCCCACATATCCCCCACCTTAGATTCCTCCATATACCTGTCTAGTAGTGTCTTAAACTTCACTGGAGTGTCTGCCTCCACCACTGACTCAGGCAGTGTATTCCACGCACCAACCACTCTCTGAGTAAAAAACCTTCCTCTAATATCCCCCTTGAACTTCCCACCCCTCACCTTAAAGCTATGTCCTCTTGTATTGAGCAGTGGTGCCCTGGGGAAGAGGCGCTGGCTATCCACTCTATCTATTCCTCTTATTATCTTGTACACCTCTATCATGTCTCCTCTCGTCCTCCTTCTCTCCAAAGAGTAAAGCCCTAGCTCCCTTAATCTCTGATCATAATGCATACTTTCTAAACCAGGCAGCATCCTGGTAAATCTCCTCTGTACCCTTTCCAATGCTTCCACATCCTTCCTATAGTGAGGTGACCAGAACTGGACACAGTAATCCAAGTGTGGCCTAACCACACCCCTCCTTTAGTTGCCAATCACACCCCTCCTGCAACCACGTTTCACTAATAGCTACAACGTCATATCTCCAGGTATCAATCCATGCTCTAAACTCATCCACCTTTCTTACAATGCTCCTAGCATTAAAACAGATGCATTTAAGAAACTCTCTACCTCCTACTCTCTGTTTGTCCTTAATGGAACAAACAACTTTGTTATCTTTTTCTTCCTTTTCCCCTAAATCAACCTCCCATCTCCTAGTCTCTTAATTTGATTCCCTCCCCCCAACCATTCTAGTTTAAAGTCACCTCAGTAGCCCTTGCAAATCTCCCCGCCAGGATATTGGTCCCCCTAGGATTCAAGTGCAACCCGTCCCCTTTGTACAGATCAATCAGTGGTCCCAATGATCCAAAAACCCGAATCCCTGCCCCCTGCTCCAATCCCTCAGCCATGCATTTATCCTCCACCTCATTGCATTCCTACTCTCACTGTCGCGTGGCACAGGCAGTAATCCCAAGATTACTACCTTTGCGGTCCTTTTTCTCAACTCCCTTCCTAACTCCCTATATTCTCCTTTCAGGACCTCTCCCCTTTTCCTACCTATGTCATTGGTACCTATATGTACCACGACCTCTGGCTCCTCTCCCTCCCACTTCAAGATATCTTGGACGCGATCAGAAACATGCCGGACACTGGCACCAGGGAGGTAAACTACCATCCGGGTGTCTGGACTGCGTCCACAGAATCGCCTATCTGACCCCCTAACTATTGAGTTTATCGGTTCTTGGTTAGTCAGGGCGTCGAAGGTTACTGGGAGAAATCAGGAGAATTGTGTAGAGAGAGATAATAACGAAGCTATTACGTAACAGAAGTGCGGACTCAGTGGGTGGAGTACTATACTTTAATTCAGCTCCGACGCCTTATGATCGTATGGTAACGTATACGCACTAAATTGCACAGTTGTATTTATGCCATTTAACAGGAGAAAACGGTCATCCTTACCTAAAACCTCACTGTAATACGAATTCCAATGGGACCATATTTCTTCAACTATCCACTGATACATAAATGTGTAAAACGCATTCTGAACTCTCTCCGGAAAAGACATTTTATCAGAAAACTCTGACAGAGAAGTCGGTACATAGGAAGGAGGAGCAGGCAGCTGCCCGCAGAGTCTCTCCGCAACAAACCCCGGGGAGAATCTCAGACTGAAGATAAAGGGAATGCCCAGCTTCACGGCCAGAATATCTCCACAGTAAAGGACAGGATCACTCAACAACACTTTGAACGCAGACTCCCGCAGTCTCTCTAGCAGTTTGTCCTTCTTTAATACCCCGTCACAGATCTCTCGCATCATTTTGTTAGCATTTTCCATGATCTTTGAAAATTTTCTGTAGGCACCCCAGTGGGACAGTAAAGGCTTCTCATTTGTCCAGAATTCTATTAGATCGTTGAAAAAGGCATCGTTATCCACTATGGTAAACGGCACCTGAAATACTTCAAACTGTACGGGTGAGGGCTCGGAGTAGTTGACGAAATGTTTGGCTGAATTTACAACCACCGTGACATTGTGACCCCAGGCGATCAGTTCATCGATAATAGATTTTGCATTGATCCAGTGGCTTCCCTCCGCTGGCCAGATCAGTATGTTTTCGGGAGCTGCGCGCTGGTAAAAAAACAAGAGCACAAACAGGAGCCCGAGTTGCATCGTGTCCGAGCAACGGCTCCCAGCTGAAGTTCTGGTCACCTTGTTGTGTATGTGGCCTGCTTACGCAACTAAGTTATCAGTGAAAACGCTGGAGACGGGAACTAAATACAGGAAGAGTCCAAACTTTTACACACACTTATATATAAATCCATGCGCGCCTAATAGCGCATGCAACGACGTGGTACTAAAGCATAAACTAGTCCCCTATTCTAATACTGTATAGGCTCTACGGTACCCTCCTCCCCTTTTATTTTAATAGTGTATCAACTGTTTTCTTTACTGGGGCACTGTGCTAAACAAATATGTTTATCCTTAACATACAAACGCCTACCATTTGTTCACACATTTTAACAAAGTAACTTAATGATATCAAATTATAACAAGCCTTTTTTTTACTTTTTACTTTTGGTCTAAGACCCATTTCTAACTCAAGTCTCTGAGGAGGTCTTCTCTGCCTCTCCGGGTGACGTCGGGAAACGTTTGCTTTGGGTAATGAGTCTACACAGGTACATCAGGTGGGTCCTCAGCACTGATGACAGGCTTATCTGTGGATGAGGCTGATGTGATCACATCAGGAGTGTTTGCTTCTATGTCAGGGGAGTCCGGGCAAGGTGTTGTTGTGTTTTTCACCTGAGCATCCAGGATTTGGTCCACGTGACGTCTCATATGTTCTCTCCCACCTCCACTGTATACATCAGTGGCCTGTCTATGGTGGAAATTGTACCCGGCTACCACTTTTCAGTCCGATAATCACCTGCAAGAACTGACTGTCCCACACTGAAACTCCGTGTGGACTTAGCATTCAAGTGTTTGAACTGTCTGTTCTCCACATCACGCCGTACATCTGGTTTGAGAAGATCCATGCCGGACCTCAGGTTCCTGTTCAGAAAAATCATCGCTGGAGTCTGATTCATGGTTGCGTGTACTGCATTACGATAGGCAAGGAGGAAGCTGTCTATCTTGTGTTGCAGTGATCGATTTTCACTGTCCATTGACTTGATGGCTTTCTTGAACATCTGCACAAATCTTTCTGCCAAGCCATTTGTGGAGGGATGGTAAGGGGCAGATGTAAAGTGCTTGATCCCATCGTTCTTCACAAAACTTTGGAATTCTTCAGAGATAAATTGCCATCCACTCTCTGTACAGATTTGTTCTGGCATGCCATTCCTGGCAAACATGATCCTCAGAACTGTAATGGTCTTTTCCGATGTGGTTGTCTTCATTTTGATGACCTCTGGCCATTTGGAATGTGCATCGAAGGCGATTAAAGAGATAGAGTCCATGAATACTCCAGCAAAGTCCATGTGCACTCATTGCCATGGTGATGAGGGCCACTCCCACGGATGGAGAGGGGCTTATGGTGGTGTGTTCTGGACCTTTTGACATCCAGAGCAGTTCTTGGTCAAGTTCTCAATCTGTTTATCGATTCCTGGCCACCACACATAAGCACGGGCAGGACTTTTCATCTTCACGATACCCAGGTGCCCCTCGTGCAGTTCCTCCAGCACTCTGGTGTGTAGCTTGGGAGGAATCACAACTCGTGAGCCACACATTAGTGTTCCCCGACACACTGACAACTGCTCCTTCCTCGCTGAGAAGGCTGGAAACAGTGTGTTACCCCACGCTGGCCATCCCTTTACCGTGATGTCATACACTTTTGACAACAAAGGGTCATTGCGTGTTTCCCTTTCAATGAGGCTGTTTGTCACTGGTAATAGTTCAGCTATTGTTGTGTGAAAGACCTCTGCTGAATCCATTTGTGTAGTTACCTCAGAAGTGGGCAGTGGTAAATGTGACAAACCATCTGCGTTGCCGTGTAGCTTGGTCCCCTTGTGTTCAGTGTCATACCTGTGACCTCCTAAGAAAAGAGACCATCGCTGCAGCCTTTGTGCTGTCATCACTGGAACGTCTTTTCCTGGGTTGAAGATTGACATGAGAGGCTGATGGTCAGTCAACAGGGTAAACTTTTGACCATACAGGTAGTGACTGAATTTCTTGACTCCCCACATGAGGCTTAGGGCCTCTCTGTCAATCTGTGCGTAGTTGCATTCAGCTGAAGTTAACATTCTTGAGGCAAAGGCTATTGGTCTTTCGGAGCCATCTGGAAACTTGTGTGATAACACAGCTCCTATCCCATGGGGTGAGGCATCACAAGTCAGTCGGATTGGTAAGGAGGGGTCAAAGTGCGCGAGCACCCCTTCCGAAGTTATGAGTCTTTTAGTTTTTTGAAACACTTTCTCACAGCTCTCAGTCCACTTCCATTGTGTCCCTGTCTGTAATAGTGCATTTAGTGGGTGTAGGACTGTGGACAGGTGAGGCAATAACTTGTGGTAATAGCTCACTAGTCCAAGATATGCTCTCAGCTGAGACACATTTTCAGGTGGTGGTGCCTTAAGCACCGCTTCTATCTTGTCTTGAGACGTGTGTAAGCCATCCTTGTTGATCACATGCCCACAGTAGGAGATTTCCTTTTTGAAAAACTCACATTTCTGTCAATTAGCTCTGAGCCTATATTCTCGTAACCTGGTGAGCACTTGTTCAAGGTTAGAAAGATGTCCGTCATCATCTTTGCCGGTGACAATGATGTCATCCAGGTAACACTGAGTCCCTGGAATCCCCTGCAGGACCTGGTCCATTGCCCTTTGCCAGATTGCAGGAGCTGATACTATCCCAAACACCAACCTGTTGCACTGGTAAAGTCCTTTCTGTGTACTTATTGTCAGGTATTTCATCTTGGATGCTTCATCGATTTCCATTTGGAGATAAGCCTGGGCCAAATTGATTTTTGTGAAATGTTCCCCTCCTGACAGGGAAGCAAAGATGTCCTCAATACGAGGTAGAGGATACTGTACTGTGCGGAGAACCGGGTTAACAGTCACTTTAAAGTCTCCACATATGCGCACCTTGCTTTGTTTTCCTGGTTTTGTGCTGGAGGTTTTCTTCATCACTGCGTGGCCCATTAACTCCAATCCACCTTTGACAGGACCCCAGTCTGCTCCAGATTTTTCAGCTCTGCCTCCGCTGTAAGACGGATTGCATATGGCACTGGTCTGGTGTTGTGAAATTTCGGACATTTATTTTTCTTAATCTCAATCTTTGCGTTCATGCCCTGAAGTGTTCCTATTCCTTTCATGAACACTTCCTCAGAGTCAGCAAGTGTTTGTGACAGTCTCTCAGATGTAGCCTTGCTGCCCTCCTTTGCTGACACAACTAGTGCCTTGATGGTGTGCCAGTCCAACTGGATTTTCCTGAGCTATTCACGTCCCAGCAACCGTGGTCCTCCATTTTTCAATACATAGAGGTTCAGCTGCTGTGTTTTGTCTCCGTAGGTCACTGTCACTTTAATCTTACCTTTGGGATGCACTCTTTGTAAGTCTCTAGCAGTTTAGTTCACCTCAGAGGTATGTGAGAAAACAGTCATTTATAATTGTGTACAGAGATCACTGTTAAAGCCGAGCCTGTGTCCAACTCCACTTTCAGTCTCACGCCTGCCACTTGTGGTGTGATCCATATTACTCTTCGATCATCTGTCTCTTTCACGCCGTGAAGCTGCAGACGAGACAATTCAGTTTTGTCTGAGTCGTATTCATCAGAACTGCTTTCTTCCATTTTGTGTACATTGTTGTGTTTTCCTTTCTGGGGTTTCTTGTTTCTCTGTATTTTGTCCTTTTTCTGCTGTTCACTAGCTTTGCATACTCTTCCAATGTGGCCCTGTTTGCCACAGTTTCTGCATTGTTTCTCTTTGAACCAACAGTCCTCAGGGTCATGTGACACATTCCCACAATGGTGACATTTCTTTCCTTCATTTCTGTTCAGTGACATTTTATTTGTAGCATATTCCAGAGATTTTTGTTGTATCTCTGAAGCACCCTGTGCTGCTGTTTCCGTTGATATTGCAATGTTCAGCGCGTCCTCGAATGTAAGGTCTTTTTCACCCAGGAGCTTCTTCTGTGTGTTTTCACAGTGCATGCCACACACTAACCTGTCCCTCGATGCGTCCGATAGACCAGCTCCAAATTGACAATGTTCTGATAATCTGCGCAATTCAGCACAATATTCAGAAATGCTTTCATTTTTGCTCTGATTCCGTTTGTGAAATTTAAATCTTTCAGCAATGACCAGTGGTTTGGAGTTTAAATGCTATTGGAGAGTGTCTACTATTTGCTTGAACATTCTGTCACCTGGCTTTTCAGGGGTTAACAAGCTCCGTAGCAGCCCGTATGTTTTTAGCTCCCATAATACTGAGTAAGACGCTGGCTTTCTTTTCATCATTAACACCGTTAGCCTCACAATATAACTCCACTCTATCAATGTAAATTGCCCAGAATTCAATGCCTGTAAACTGTAATGGTTCCAATCATCGTTATCTTTGTTATGTTAATTTAGTCCCTTTTTGCCTTGTTTTCTTTATAGCTAGCTCCTAGCAGTCACTGCACGTTTCACTTGACTCACGTGTCCTTTTTGCTAGCGCAGGGAGCGTACTCCGTCTAGATGCGTGTGTCGCTCCTATTCATTTCCCTTCTCTCTCTTCTCCTCCGAGTGTTGTTATCAACTAAAACACGGCATTCTGGTGAGATGTAGGTTTATAATTCCCATTGCCAATTTGTTGTGTATGTGGCCTGTTTACACAACTATGTTACTAATAAAAACGCTGGATACGGGAACGAAGTTTCATGGTTCTTTACTGGTAGAGTCCGAACTCGACACATGCATACAGATCAATACACGCCTAATGGTGCATGCAACAATGTGTTACTAATACATAAAGTCCTCCCTTATTATAACGTAGGCTATATGGTACAAACACTACCTCACTACTTTTAACTTTTTAATATATATACTTCTTACCAGCTGTGACCAGCACACCACCACGAGTTGGAGAGCTCCAAGAGAGGAGGCTGCGTGCAGGTCCAGGGGCAAAGTTTTAACAGTACGTGGCCTATCAGTGCCACATAGAACTTTACCGAGGGTGATTTCTCATGGACGTGTGGCAGTTATTGAAAAAGGGAGCTTCAAGAACGTTTGTCCATTGTACATATGGTTATATGGTTATACGTGGCCTTTCAGCAGCTATAACTGGAGGACCAGTCATGAGCAGGGAAGGTTCAGGCATAAAAGGGAGACACTGGATGTGACGTGGTCATCAAAGGAGTGGTCATTGATGGAGTGGTCTGAGACTGGCAGGGCATTGGCTCATTCGGGCTTCAGCGCTAACGGGTCGAGGCAAGGTAAGTTGCCTGTGAGGAATAGAAACAGGAAATACGTCTGTGAGGCCGGTGTTCTGTACTGGGTGTCAGATGCGTGAAGTCTGGGAGACTCTCAGCCTCCCGGACAGCCACATCTGCGGAAGGTGAGTCGAGCAGCAGCTCCCCGGGGACCGCGTTAGGGAACTGGAGATGCAGCTTGATGACCTTCGTCTGGTCAGGGAGAGTGAGGAGGTGATTGAGGGGAGCTACAGGCAAGTAGTCACACTGGGGCCTGGGGAGACAGTCAGGAGAGGAAAGGACAAGCATCAGATACTATAGAGTACCCCTGTGACTGTCCCCTCTTAACAATAAATACTCCTGTTTGAGTACTGTTGGGGGGGATTGTAGCAGGGGGCAGGGATTCAGATTTCTGGATCACTGGGACCTCTTTTGGGGCAGGTGTGACCTGTACAAAAAGGACGGGTTGCACTTGAATCCCAGGGGGACCAATATCCTGGCAGAGAGGTTTGCTAACGCTACTGGGGAGAGTTTAAACTAGAATTGCTGGGGGTGTGAACCGAACTGAAGAGACGGAGGAAGAGGCAGTAAGCTTATGTATAGAGAAAGCTTGTAGACCATGCGAGAGGGAGGATAGGCAGGTGATAGAGAAGGGATGCGCTCAGACTGATGGTTTGAGATGTGTCTATTTTAATGCAAGAAGCATCATGAACAAAGCGGATGAGCTTAGAGCAAGGTTCAGTACTTGGAGCTATGATGTTATGGCCATTACAGAGACTTGGATAGCTCAGGGACAGGAATGGTTACTTAGAGTTCCAGGCATGAGATGTTTCAGAAAAGACAGGGAGGGACGCAAAAGAGGTGGGTGTGACACTGTTAATCAGAGATAGGGTCACGGCTGCAGCAAAGGAGGAAGTTATGGAGGGATTGTCTATGGAGTCTCTGTGGGTGGAAGTTAGGAACAGGAAGGGGTCAATAACTCTACTGGGTGTTTTTTTATAGACCACCCAATAGTAACAGGGACAACAAGGAGCAGATAGGGAGACAGATTCTGGAAAGGTGCAATACTAACAGGGTTGTCATGTCCCAAATATTGATTGGCATCTTCATAGAGCAAGGGGTTAGATGGGGTGGAGTTTGTTAGGTGTGTTCAGGAAGGTTTCCTGACACAATATGTAGATAAGCCTACAAGAAGAGAGGCTGTTCTTGATTGTTCTGGTATTGGGAAATGAACCTGGTCAGGTTTCAGATCTATCAGTGGGAGAGCATTTTGGAGATAATGATCACAATTCTCTTTCCTTTACCATAGCACTGGAGAGGGATAGGAACAGATACGTTAAGAAAGCATTTTATTGGGGTAAGAGGAAATATGAAGCTATCAGGCAGGAACTTGGAAGCATAAATTGGGAACAGATGTTCTCAGGGAAATGTGGCAAATGTTCAGGGGATATTTGCATGGAGTTCTGCATAGGTACGTACCAATGAGTCAGGGAAAGAATGGTAGGGTACAGGAATTGTGGTGTACAAAGACTGTTGAAAATCTAGTCAAGAAGGAAAGAAAAGCTTACGTGAGCAGGGTTAAAGAAAACCCCAAGGCATTCTACAAGTATGTGAAGAGCAAGAGAATAAGACGTGAGAGAATAGGACCAATCAAGTGTGGCAGTGGAAAAGTGTGTATGAAACCGGAAGAGATAGCTGAGGTTCTTAATTAATACTTTGTTTCAGTATTCACTACGGAAAAAGATCTTGGCAATTGTAGGGATGACCTATAGTGGATTGAAAAGCTTGGGCTTATATATATTAAGAAAGAGGATGTGCTGGAGATTTTGGAAAGCATCAAGTTGGATAAGTCTCCAGGACCAGATGAGATGTACCCCAGGCTACTGTGGGAAGTGAAGGAGGAGATTGCAGAGCCTCTGGAGATGATCTTTGCATCATCAATGAGGATGGGGGAGGTTCTGGAGGATTGGAGGGTTGTGGATGTTGTTCCTTTATTCAAGAAAGGGAGTAGAGATAGCCCAGGAAATTATAGACCAGTGCGTCTTACTTCAGTGGTTGGTAAGTTGATAGAAAAGGTCCTGAGAGGCAGGATTTATGAATACTTGGAGAGGCATAATATGCTTAGGAATAGTCAGCATGGCTTTGTCAAAAGCAGGTCATGCCTTACGAGCCTGATTGAATTTTTTGAGGATGTGACTAAACATGTTGATGAAGGTCGAGCAGTAGATGTAGTGTTTATGGTTTTCAGCAAGGCCTTTGATAAGGTACCCCATGCAAGGCTTATTGAGAAAGTAAGGAGGCATGGGATCCAAGGGGACATTGCTTTGTGGATCCAGAATTGGCTTGCCCACAGAAGGCAAAGAGTGGTTGTGGATGGGTCATATTCTGCATGGAGGTCGGTAACCAATGCTGTGCCTCAGGGATCTGATTTGGGACACCTTCTCTTCATGCTTTTTATAAATGACCTGGATGAGGAAGTGGAGGGATGGTTTAGTAAATTTGCTGATGACACAAAGGGTGGGGGTGTTGTGGATAGTCTGGAGGGCTGTCAGAGGTTACAGCAGGACATCAATAGGATGCAAAACCTGGCTGAGAAGTGGCAGATGTAGTTCCACACAGTTAAGTGTGAAGTGGCTCTTTTTGGTAGGTCAAAAATGATGGCAGAATATCATATTGATGGTAAAACTCTTGGCAGTGTGGAGGATCAGAGGGATCTTGGGGTCCGAGTCCATAGAACACTCAAAGCTGCTGCGCAGGTTGACTCTGTGGTTAAGAAGGCATACAGTGCATTGGCATCAATTGTGTGATTGAGTTTAAGAGCCGAGAGGTAATGTTACAGCTATATAGGACCCTGGTCAGACCCCACTTGGAGTACTGTGCTCAGTTCTGGTCACCTCACTACAGGAAGGATGTGGAAACCATACAAAGGGTGCAGAGGAGGTTTACAAGGATGTTGCCTGGATTGGGGAGCATGCCTTATGAGAATAGGTTGCGTGAACTCGGCCTTTTCTCCTTGGAGTGACAGAGGATGAGAGGTGACCTTATAGAGTTGTTTAAGATGAGAGGCATTGATCGTGTGGATAATCAGTGGCTTTTTTCCAGGGATGAAATAGCTATCACGAGAGGGCACAGTTTTAAGGTGCTTGGAAGAAGGTAGTGAGGAGATGTCGGGGTAAGTTTTTTACGCAGGGAGTGGTGAGTGCATGTAATGGACTGCCGGCGACAGTGGTGGCAGTGGATACAATAGGGTCTTTTAAGAGACTCCTGGACAGGTGCATGGAGCTTAGAAAAATAGAGGGCTATGGGTAAGCCTAGGTAATTTCTAAAGTAAGTATGTTTGGCACAGCATTGTGGGCTGAACGACTTGTGTTGTGCTGCAGTTTTTCTATGTTTCTATGTTTCTAAAAGGTGAAAGCTTCACGGGTAGTCGGCTATAACTGGCGCACCAATCGTGAGTTGGAGAGCAGGGAAGGTTCAGGCATAAAAGAGAGACACTGCTTCGCGAGCGGTTATCGACGGAGTCCTCTGAGGCAGAGTGATAAGGCTTTGGCTCATTC
Source organism: Mobula birostris (assembly GCF_030028105.1). Lineage (NCBI taxonomy): Eukaryota > Metazoa > Chordata > Chondrichthyes > Myliobatiformes > Myliobatidae > Mobula > Mobula birostris. The sequence continues at coordinate 976,570 of NC_092386.1, forward strand.
GGGCTTCAACATAGTAAGTAGGTAGTTGGACTTCATTTTTTTTGTGTTTGCATGTTTTTTAGGAGGAATAGAGAGTATCACGTACCCCGTGACGGGAATAAAGAACCAGCAGAGATGGAAAACATTTTGGAGTCCAGTATTGCTACTAACTAATAATATTTATTAGTAGCTATGCAATACAGTAATATAAATGTAGATAAATCAAACTGGTTAACAATGATTATATATAAGTAAGTAAATCAGTAAGTGTGGAAATATATGAACAACCAAGCTTCTTTAAGTCTAGGGATAAAAAGATACAGTCTTACGATGATGAGTAAAGTTCAGTTCAGTTCGTGGTATTGAGTTGAGTAGTGATGGAGAGACTGGAGTCTTCAGTTGAGATGACGCTGTTGATCTTCTCGTTGTCCTCCGAAATCCTTTAAAAGTCACCAACTGTGACCACAACAAAGGGGACCTGTTTTCTGTGGTGGAGCTATCAACCCAGGCAAGGGCAGACACATGGACAACTCCCCACCAGTCAATCCTTTTCTCACTGCAAGAGCGACTGACTGATCCACCTGATCTATCCTTCAAAAACCCACTTTTTCTGTGGGCACACAAAGCTCATTCAGTGTCCAAGACATGTGTTTGAGGTCTATATCATCTGACCTCCTATTTATCTCACCGTACTGGGTACCAAATGTCATTCAAATAACTCCTCCTTCCTTTCTCTCTGTAAGAAATGTACAAGCAGGCAAATGTCCTTGAGAAGTATAAACACGCTGCCAAAAAATCATAACTTCGATTGTCCATCAAATCACGCCACCCTCGGTCACCATAGCAACTTTACGAGGGGCTCGGTGCCATCTCCAACTCAGCAGAAATGCAAAAGTTAGCCAGTACTTTCTCGGGCCTTAAAGTGACAGTCCAAAAGTTAGTCTTCATCTCTCTCTCTTTCTTTCTCCCTCTCTTTTCAAAACAAAATATCAGTGTTAGATAACTCTCTCTCTCTCTCATCAAAACCACAGTTCATAGGGGTAATTCAGGACCCCGTCACAAGAGCATGTCTGTAGGGTTAGTACTTTGCTCTTGGTGTCAGATGTGGGAATCCTGGGAATCGTCCAGTCTCCCAGATGGCCACGTCTGTGCCAGGTGCAAGCTGCAGCTTCTGAGAGACCGTGTTAAGGATCTGGAGCTGCGGCTTGATGACCTACAGCTTATCAGGGAGAGTGAACAGGAGATAGATAGGAGCTACAGGGAGTTAGTCATCCTGAGGCTGCAGGAGTTAAATAAGTCGGTGACTATCAGGGAAGGGAAGGGAAGAGCTCAAATAGTAGAGAGCATCCCACTCAGTAATCGCTATCTCATTTTGGATGCTGCTGGGGTTGGGGGGGTGGTGTGTGGTTGAGCTGACAGAGGATGACCACGGCGATCAGGTCTCTGGAACTGAGCCTGGTTCCGTGGTGCAGAAGGGAGAGAAGAAGATAAGGAATATGATAACCATAGGGGATTCCATCGTGAGGGGAACAGACAGGAGGTTCTGTCAGCCTGATAGAGATATCCGCATGGTGTGTTGCCTCCCAGGTGCCAGGGTACGGGCTGTCTCGGATCAGGTGCAGAGTATTCGGAAGGGAGATGGTGAAGAGCCAGGAGTCTTGGTACATGTTGGTACCAATAACATAGGTAGAAAAAGGGAGGAAGTCCTGAAGACAGAATTCAGGGAGTTGGGTAGGAATCTGAAAAGCAGGACCTCCAGGGTAGTGATCTCAAGATTGCTGCCTATGCCACGTGCTAACGAGCGTAAGAATAGCACGATCAGGCATATTAATGCGTGGGTAAGAGACTGGTGTAGGGGGCAGGGCTTTGGGTTCCTGAATCACTGGGGCCTCTTCTGGGGGAGGTACAACCCGTACACCTGAACCCAAAGAGGTCCAATATCCTAGCAGGCAGGTTTAATAGAGCTGTTAGGGAGGGTTTAAACTTATTTGGCAGGGGGATGGGAACCAGAGTGATAGGGCTGAGGAAGGGGAAAATAGAAATAAATCAAAGACAACGCGCAACAGAGATGATAGAAAGGACAGGCAGGAGGTGAGGCATAATCACAGCCAATGGGATGAGTTACAGAACAATAGAGGCATGGTGCAGTTAAAACAAAAAGCAACAAATATTGGACTGAAAGTGTTATATTTGAATGCACACAGCATAAGAAATAAAATGGAGTATGACTTTGTGGCCATCTCTGAAACTTGGCTAAAGGATGGCTGCCATTGGGAACTGAATGTCCAAGGATATACGATGTATTGGAAAGATAGGTTAGTAGGCAGAGGGGGTGGTGTGGCCCTGTGTATAAGAAATGATGTTAAATCATTAGAAAGGGATGACATAGGATCGGAAGGTGTAGAGTCTCTATGGGTTGAGTTAAGAAATGGGAAGGGTAAAAGGACCCTAATGGCAGTTGTATACAGGCCTCCAAACAGCAGCCGGGATGTGGATTACAAATTACAGCAGGAGATAGAAAAGGCATGTCAGAAAGACAATGTCATGATAATCGTTGGGGATTTTAACATGAAAGTAGATTGGGAAAACCTGGCCAGTACTGGACCACAAGAGAGAGAATTTGTGGAATTTGTGGAACCGAAAGAAGAGCTAGTAAGAGATTTGAAAGTGGGAGGGGGAGGGGGAGATCCAAAATGATGGGAGAAGACAGGAGGGGGAGGGATGGAGCCAAGAGCTGGACAGGTGATTGGCAAAAGGGATATGAGGGGATCATGGGACAGGAGGCCTAGGGAGAAAGAAAAGGGGGAGGGGGGGAAAAAGGCCAGAGGATGGGCAAGGGGTATAGTCAGAGGGACAGAGGGAGAAGAAGGCTACCCAGACGGAATATAAGGTGTTGTTCCTCCAACCTGAGAATGGCTTCATCTTTACAGTAGAGGAGGCCATGGATAGACATATCAGAATGGGAATGGGACATGGAATTAAAATGGGCAGCCTCCAACCTGATGGCATGAACATTGACTTCTCAATCTTCTGCTAATGCCCCACCTCCCCCTCGTACCCCATCCGTTATTTATTTTTATACACACATTCTTTCTCTCACTCTCCTTTTTCTCCCTCTGTCCCTCTCACTATACCCCTTGCCCATCCTCTGGGTTTTCCCCCCTCCCCCTTTTCTTTCTCCCTGGGCCTCCTGTCCCATGATCCTCTCATATCCCTTTTGCCAATCACCTGTCCAGCTCTTGGCTCCATCCCTCCCCCTCCTGTCTTCTCCTATCATTTCAGATCTCCCACTCCCCCTCCCACTTTCAAATCTCTTACTAGCTCTTCTTTCAGTTAGTCCTGATGAAGGGTCTCGGCCCAAAACGTCGACTGTACCTCTTCCTAGAGATGCTGCCTGGCCTGCTGCGTTCACCAGCAACTTTTATGTGTGTTGCTTCCAATGTGTCAGTATTTCAGTGGAATAAAGGAAATTACAATGGCATGAGAGGGGAACTGGCCAAGGTTGACTGGAAAGTGACACTAGCAGGAAGAACAGCAGAACAGCCATGGCTGGAGTTTCTGCGAAAAATGAGGGAAGTGCAAGACAGATATATTCCAAATAAGAAGAAATTTTCAAAGGGAAGAAGGACACTACCGTGACTGACAAGTGAAGTCAGAGCCAAAGTAAAAGCAAAAGAGAGGGCATACAAGGAAGCCAAAGCCAGTGGGAAGATAGAGGATTGGGAAGGTTATAAAAACTTGCAGCAGGAAACTAAGAAGGTCATTAGGAAGGAAAAGATGAGTTATGAAAGGAAGCTGGTGACTAATATCAAGGAAGATACAAAAAGCTTTTTTAAGTATATAAAGGGTAAAAGAGAGTTGAGGGTAGATATAGGACTAATAGAAAATGATGCCGGAGTTATTGTAATGAGAGACACAGAGATGGCAAAGGAACTGAATGCATATTTTGCATCAGTCTCCACAGTGGAAGATGTCTGCAGAATACCGGACATTCAAGAGTGTCAGGGAAGTGAAGTTTGTGCAGTGAAAATTACGGCTCAGGAAGCTTAATAGTCTGGGAGTGGATAAATCTCTTGGACCTGATGGAATGTGCCCTCAGTTTTTGAAGGAAGTAGATGGAGAGATTGCAGAGGCATTATTAATAATGTTTCAAGAATCAATAGATTCTGGCATTGTACTGGATGACTGGAAAATTTCAAATGTTACTCCACTAGTTAAGAAGGGTGGGAGACAGCAGAAAGGAAACTATAGACCTGTTAGCCTAACATCAGTGGTTGGGAAGTTGTTGGAATTGATTGTTAGGGATGAGAGTACGAAGTACCTGGAGGCACGTGACAAGGTAGACCAAAGCCAATATGGTTTCCTGAAAGGAAAATCCTGCCTGACTAACCTACTGCTATTTTTGAGGAAATTACAAGCAGGGTAGACAAAGGAAATATAGTAGATGAGGTGTACTTGGATTTTCAGAAGGCCTTTGACAAGGTGACACACATGTGGCTACTTAGCAAGATAAGAGCCCATGGAATTACAGGGAAGTTACTGGTATGGATGGAGCATTGGCTGATTGGCAGAAAACAGAGAGTTGGAATAAATATAAAAGTATCCTATTCTGGCTGGCTGCTGGTTACCAGTCGAGTTCCAAAGGGGTTGGTGTTGAGACCACTGCTTTTTACTATGCATGTCAATGATTTGGACTATGGGATTAATGGATTTGTGGCTAAATTTGTCAATGATACAAAGATAGGTGGAGGAGCCGGTAGTGTTGAGGAAACAGGGAGTCTGCAGCGAGACTTAGATAGTTTAGGGGAATGGGCAAAGAAGTGGCAAATGAAATACAATGAGGGAAAGTGTATGGTCATGCACTTTGGTGGAAGAAATAAATGGGCAGACTATTATTTAGATGGGGAGAGAATTCAAAATGCAGAGATACAAAGGGACTTCGGAGTCCTTGTGCAGGATACCCTAAAGGTTAACCTCCAGGTTGAGTCAGTGATGAAGAAGGCAAATGCAATGTTGGCATTCATTTCTAGAGGTATAGAATATAAGAGCAGGGATGTGATGTTGAGGCTCTATAAGGCACTCATGAGACCACACTTGGAGTATTGTGTGCAGTTTTGGGCTCCTTATTTTAGAAAGTATATACTGACATTGGAGAGGGTTCAGAGAAGACTCACGAGAATTATTCCAGGAAATGAAAGGGTTACTGTATGAGGAATGTCTGGCAGCTCTTGGGCTGTATTCCCTGGAATTTAGGAGAATGACGGGGGGATCTCATAGAAGCATTCCGTATGTTAAAGGCCTGAACAGATTAGATATGCAAAGTTATTTCCCATGGTAGGGAAGTCTAGGACAAGAGAGCACCACTTCAGTATTGAAGGATGTCTAGTTAGAACTGAGATGCTGAGAAATGACTTTAGTCAGAGGGTGGTAAATCTGTGAAATTTGTTGCCACAAGCTGCTGTGGAGGCCAAGTCATGGGATGTATTCAAAGCAGAGATAGATAGGTTCTTGATTAGCCAGGGCATCAAAGGGTATGGGGAGAAGGCAGGGGAGTGGGGATGACCGGAAGAATTGGATCAGCCAATGATTGAATGGCAGAGCAGACTCGATGGGCCAAATGGCCCACTTCTGTTTCTATACCTTATGGTCTTACTACAATTTACGGTTTTTATGATCTATTTCAATGTACTGCTGCCATATGACAGACAATTATCATAACATATGCCAGTGATATTGTACCTGATTCTGATCCTGATATCATTAGGCTCTTGAATCAGAGGAGCTAACTTCACTTACCCCATCTCTGAACTCTTCCCACAACCAATGGACTCACTTTTAAGGGCAGAGAGTGTTGAGTGTGTGGGATGGGCTGCCGGCAACGGTGGTGGAGGCTGAAACAATAGGGTCTTTTAAGAGACAGATACATGGAGCTTAGAAAAATAGAGGGCTATGGATAAGCCTAGGTAGTTCTAAGGTAGGGACATGTTCAGCACTGCTTTGTGGGCTGAAGGGCCTGTATTGTGCTGTAAGCTTTCTATGTTTCTGTGTTTCATCTCACAGTGCTGAATGGTAGAGACGACTTTACCCATGATGGACTGAATGAAAGAGCATGTTATTACTTAAATAGGAAAAAATATCAGAATGCTGCTGTGCAGAGAGGCTTGGGAATGTTTGTGCATGAATCACAAAAGGGTGGTTTGCCAGTGCAGCAGGCCAGCAAGAAGGCAAATTGAATGCTGGCCTTCATTGCTAGAGGGATTGAATTTAAGAGCAGGGTGGTTATGCTGCAACTGTACAGGGTACTGGTGAGGCCGCACCTGGAGTACTGTGTGCAGTTCTGGTCTCCATACTTGAGGAAGGATATATTGACTTTGAAGGCGGTGCAGAGGAGGTTCACCAGGTTGATTCCAGAGATGAAGGGATTAGACCATACGGGAAGATTGAGTCGCCTGGGACTGTACTTGCTGGAATTCAGAAGGATGATAGGAAACCTTATAGAAACATATAAAATTATGAAAAGGATAGATAAGATGGAGGCAGGGAAGTTGTTTCCACTGGTAGGTGCGGCTGGAACTAAAGGACATAACCTCAAGATTTGGGGGAGTAGATTTAGGATGGAGATGAGAAGGAACTGCTTTTCCCAGAGACTGGTGAATTTGTAGAATTCTCTGCCCAATGAAGCAGTAGGTGCTACCTCAGTAAATATATTTAAGACAAGGTTTGATAGATTTTTGCGTAGTAGGGGAATTAAAAGTTATGGGGAAAAGGCAGGTAGGTGGAGATGAGTCCATGGCCAGATTAGACATGATCTTACTGAATGGCAGAGCAGGCTTGATGGGCCAGATGGCCTATTCCTGCTCCTATTTCTTATGTTCTTAGGGACCAAATCCACTACTTCTTGTAGAATTTTCAATTTAAGGACATTGGTATCTCCATACCAGGCTGTGATGCAACCAGTCAATATATCTACTCTCCACCACACATCTAGAGAAGTTTGTCTGTTTTAGATGTTTAGAATCTTTGCAAACTTCTGAGGAAGTAGAGATGCTACCATGCTTTTTTGGTAATTGCACTTACAAGCTTGGCCAAGGCCATGTCCTCTGAAATGATTACACCGAGGAATTTAAAGCTGCTGATATTTCAAACCCTTGATGAGGACCTCTAGTTTCCTCCTCCCAAATTCAATAACTAGCTCCTTGGTCTTGTTGACGTTGAGTGAGATGTTGTAGTTTTGGTGCAATTACCACCTTTGATTTCCCCAGTGATCAAACCTAAATATGGCATTGGAACTGTGCTTAGCCACACAGTCATAACTGCAACTCAAGTAGAGCAGGGGGTAAGCACACAGCCCTGTGGAGTACCTGTGCTGATGGAGCTTCAGAGCCTACACCACCAGGTTCAGGAACAGTTATTACCTCTCAATCATCAGGCTCTTGAACCAGAGGAAATAGCCACTCAACTATACTCACCCCCATCACTGAATGGGTCCCATAAACTTGAAAGTCTTGCTTTCAAGGGCTCTTCATCTTATGTTGTCAATATTTATTGCTTATTTATTTATTGTTATTATTTTCTCTTTTGTATTGGCACAATTTGTTGTCTTTTGTACATTGGTTGTTTGTCTGTTCTGTTGGATGTGGTCTTTGATCAATTCTATTGTGTTTCTTGCTTTTACTGTGATTGCCCACAAGAAAATGAACCTCACTGTAGTATACACAGACATGTTGCATATGCACTGTGATAATAAATTTACTTTGGACTTTGAACTAATATAAGTAGCCTAATTCCTCAAGAAAATTCAGCATGGAGGACAAATATTAGACCATAACCCTGATAAACAGGATGGGTTCTGTCTTCACAAAGGAACTATCAATTCACCCTTTAGGATGCAGCTTTCAACTGAGAATTGGTTGATAAACCAACTTCTTTCCTCTTTGGTTCTTCTTTATTCCCTCATTTACATCAGGTAAATAATTTTATCATTGGGTTTTAAGAGATGACTTTGATTTCACTGCTGAAAGTCTTATTTTGTGCTGCGTGTGCTATTTGTTGCCAGAAGATGTCAGTGTGACATTGTTCTGCGCTCAAGAAGAAACCAGTGATTACCAGTGGGGACAAATAAACATCTTCTCCTTGTAGATGTAATGGGAACCCACAGGCTAATGCTGCAGACTAACATTAGTCAGCTCATCACTTAGTGTCCCATCAATTTATGCTGATGCTATGGATCAGTGGACAGCTCATTTTTTCCCTTTTTTGTTGCTGACGGCAATTGATGACAGGGCACGAACCTTCACACTATTTTATCAGATTGGCTAATACAATAAAGGCACGCAAAATAGGGCGTCCACATCAGGGGAGCGTAAAAAGAGCCACTTTTTAATCAGGGTGGTGATCGAGATTTTTGCAGGAGAGTTTCGCAGCGGTTTCTCTGTATTGAGGAATGACAAAACGGCAAGAGGCAGTGCATACAAAGTCCGCGTTCGAGATTTAAAAATCACAGTTTCAAGCTCATTTTCTCTGTATTGGATAATCCACATCAGGCATGCATACAAAGAGAAAATCTGCAGGTGCTGGAAATCCAAGCAACACACAGAAAGTGCTGGAGGAACTCAGCAGGCCAGGCAGCATCTATAAAAAAGAGTATAGTCGACGTTTTGGGCTGAGACGTCTCCAGTCCTGATGACTAGGTGCTGCCTGGACGGCTGAGTTCCTCCAGCATTTTGTGTGTATTGTATGCATGAAAATAACTACTTTTTAATCAGGGCGGCAATTGAGATTTGAAAGGCAGAGTTTTGCGGGAGTTTTTCTGATTTGAGGAGTGACCAATCAGCAAAAGGGATTCATTAGAAAGGGTCAATAAAATACAAGCGGCGTGCCCATTCCTTTTCGGTGTACCACTCTTCAGAGTGTCTTTCACTCATCAGACTTCAGTTGAATTGAATTGAACTGAATTGACTTTATTTCTTACATCCTTCACATACATGAGGAGTAAAAATCTTCACATTATGTCTCCATCTAAATGTGCAATGTGCAATCATGTAATTTATAATAATTTATTACAAATAGAACAGTCAATAGAGTACACTCAAGTCAGCGTGAGTTAATCAGTCTGATGGCCTGGTGGAAGAAGCTGTCCCGGAGCCTGTTGGTCCCGGCTTTTATGCTGCGGTACTGCTTCCCGGATGGTAGCAGCTGGAATAGACTGTGGTTGGGGTGACTCGGGTCCCCAGTGATCCTATGGGCCCTTTTTACACATCTGTCCTTGTAAATGTACTGAATAGTGGGAAGTTCACAACTACAGATGCACTGGGCTGTCCGCACCATTCTCTGCAGAGTCCTGCGATTAAGAGAGGTACAGTTCCCATACCAGGCAGTGATGCAGCCAGTCAGGATGCTCTCAATTGTGCCTCTGTAAAAAGTTCTTGGGATTTGGGGGCCCATACCAAACTTCCTCAACCGTCTGAGATGAAAGAGGTGCTGTTGTGCCTTTTTCACCACACAGCTGGTGTGTACAGCTGAGGTCCTTGGTGATGTGGATGCCAAGGAACTTAAAACTGTTTACCCTCTCAACCCCAGATCCATTGATGTCAATAGGGGTTAGCCTGTCTCCATTCCTCCTGTAATTCACAACCAGCTCCTTTGTTTTTGTGACATTGAGGGAGAGGTTGTTTTCTTGACACCACTGTGTCAGAGAGATGACTTCTTCCCTGTTAGGCCACCTCGTTATTGTTTGAGATTAGGCCAATCAATGTAGTGTCGTTGGCAAATTTACTTAGCAGATTGGAGCTGTGGGTGGTGATACAGTCATGGGTATACAGGGAGTAAAGCAGGGGACTCAGTACGCAGCCCTGAGGAGCTCCTGTATTGAGAGTCAGAGGGGCAGAGGTGAGGGAGCCCACTCTTACAACCTGCTGGCGATCTGACAGGAAGTCCAGGATCCAGCTACACAAGGCAGGGTCAAGGTCAAGGTGTCTAAACTTCTTGTCAAGCCTGGATGGAACTATGTTGTTGAATGCTGAACTGTAGGTCCAAGAACAGCATTGTCACATAAGCATCCTGCTTCTTCAGACAATTTCAAAGGGGCGGGAGGTAGATTGTTTTGTAAGTTACTCTTTCTGTTCTTATTTGTTCATTCCTCATCTATTAGCGCATAGTAGATTAGTAAGAATGGCTCCAGGGGCAGTGTTTTGTACTGTGTGTGGGATGTGGGAAGTCTGGGAGACCTCCAGTTCCCAGATAAACACATCTGCATCAGGTGCACCAAGCTGCAGCTCCTGAGAAAATGTATTATGGAACTGGAGCTGCAACTCGATGATCTTTGACTCATATGGGAGAATGAGGAGGTGATAGACAGGAGCTACAGGGAGGTAATCACACCTAGGTTGTGGGAGACGGGTAACTGGGTGACTGTCAGGAGAAGGAGGGGTAATGCACAGTCAGTACAGAGTACACCTGTGACCATTCCCCTCAATAGTAAGTACAGTATATACAGTAACTTTAGATATTATTGAAGGGGGAGGCGACCAACTGGGAGGGAGGCACAGCAACCGGGTCGCTGGCACGGAGTCTGGTGCTGTGGCTCGGAAGAGCGGAGAGGTGGCTAGGACTGCAGTGTTGATGGGAGATCCCTTAGTCAGAGGAACAGACACAAGGCTTTCTGGGCATGACAGAGACACCTGATGGAAGATTGCCTCCCCGGTGCCAGGATGCAGGGTGCCTTGGATTGTGTCCACAGCTTTCTCAAGGACGAAGGTGAGCAGCCAGAATCCTTCTACATATTGACATCAACGACATAGGGAGACAAGGTGAGGAGGTCCTGAAGAGAGATTTTAGAGATCAAGGCAGAAGGCTGAGAAATAGGGGCTCCAGGGTAAGAATCTCTGGATTCTGTCTGTGTCACATGACAGTGAGGGTAATAAAAGGATGTTTTAGCAGGTGAATGCATGGGTGAGGACCTGGTGTGCAATTATGGATAATCAGAATCTCTTCTGGGGAAGGTATGACCTACACAAAAGGGATCATTTACAACTGAACCCGAGGGAGTCCAATATCCTTGCAGGTTTGCAGGATGAGTTACAACAAAATCGGTGGACAAAATCCAGAACTAAAGGTGTTATATTTGAATGCATGCAGTTTACAGAATAAGGTCGATAAACTTGTAGCCAAGTTACAGGTTGGCAAGTGTAATGTTGTAGGCATCACCGAATCATGGCTGAAAGAAGATTATAGCTGGGAGCTTAATGTCCAAGGATACACATTGTATTGAAAGGACACACAGGACGGCAGAGGGAACGGCATTCCTCTGTTGGTAAAAAATAAATTAAAACGTTAGAAAGAGGTAACATAGGGTCAGAAGGTGTGAAATCATTGTGGATAGAGCTAAGGAACTGCAAGGGTAAAAAGACCCCCAAACAGCAGTAAGGATGTGGTCTACAAGTTAAAATGGGAGAAAGAAAATGCATGCTAAAAGGGGATGTTACAATAGTCAAGGGGGATTTCGATATGCAGGTAGATTGGAAAAATCAGGTTAGTGCGATATTCCAAGAGATGGAATTTCTAGAGTGCTTTTTAGTGCAGCTTGTGGTTGGGGCACTAGGGATCAGCTATTCTGCATTGGGTGTTGTGCAATGAATGGGAATTGATTAGAGAGCTTAAGGTAAGAGAACTCTTAGGGTAAGATGAACATAATATGATTGAATTCACCCTGAAATTTGAGAAGGAGAAGCTAAAGTCAGATGTATCAATATTAGAGTGGAGTAAAGGAAACTATATTGAGGCTTAACAGAGGAGTTGGCCTGAATTGATTGGAAAAGATCACTGGCAGGGAAGATGGGAGAGCAGCAACAGCTGGAATTTCTGGAAGCAATTCAGAAGGCATAAGATATATACATCCCAAAGAGGAAGAAGTATTCATGACACCACCATGGCTAACAAGGCATGGCTAACAAAGCCAACATAAAAGCCAAAGAGAGGACATATAATAGAGCAAAAATTAGTGGGAAGTTAGAGGATTGAGAAGCTTTTAAATTGTAAAGGTATTAGTAATGATCTTTCACAAATCACCAGATCCTGGAATAGTTCTGGAAGACTGGAAATTGCAAATGTCACCTCACTCTTCAAGAAAGGAGAGAAGCAGAAGAAAGGAAATTATAGGTCAGTTAGTTTAACCTCAGTGGTTGGGAAGATGTTGGAGTTGATTGTTAAGGATGTAGTTTCAGGGTACTTAGAGGCACATGATAAAATCAGATGTAGTCAGCATGGTTTCTTCAAGGGACAATCTTGCCTGACAAATCTGTTGGAATTCTTCGTAGAAATAAGAAGCAGGACAGACAAAGGAGATTCAGTTAATATTATGTACTTGGATTTTCAGAAGGCCTTTGACAATATGCCACCAATGAGGATGCTTAATAAGCTACGAGCCCATGGTACTACAGGAAAGATTCTCGAATGGATAAAGCAATGACTGAATGGCACAAAGCAGAATGTGGGAATAAAGGGGACCTTCTTATGTTGGCTGCCAGTGACTAGTGGTGTTTCACAGGAGTCTGTGTTGGGACAAATTCTTTTTACATTGTATGTCAATGATTTGGAAAATGGAATTGATGACTTTGTTGCAATGTTTGCAGACAATATGAAGATCAGTAGAGGGGCAGGTAGATTTGAGGAATTAGAGATGCTGCAGAAGGACTTGAGCAGATTAGGAGAATGGGCAAAGAAGTGGCAGATAGAATACAGTGTCAGGAAGTGTATGGTCATGCATTTTCATAACAGAAATAAAAATATAGATCATTTTCTAAATGGAGAGAAAGTTTTAAAATCTGAGGTGCAGAATTCCTTAAAGGTTAATTTGCAGATTGAGTCTGTGGTGAGAAAGGCAAATGCAGTGTTAGCATTTATCTCAAGTGGACTAAAATATAAAAGCAAGGACGTGATGTTGAAACTTTATAATGCACTCTTGAGGCCACATTTGGAGTATTGTGAGCAGTTTTGGGCCCCTTGCCTTAGAAAGGACGTAACTCCTCTTTAGATTAAGCTTATCCCTTTTTTTGTGTACTACAATCCCTTACTTCTAGCATTTTTTCTGTAAGTTCTATGGTTTTTTGTTGTGAATTACATTATAGTTTTGGTAGTCAGCATTATACTTTTATACATATATATAAAAAAGTATAATGCTGACTACCAAAACTATAATGTTATATATAATATATAATATATATATACTTACAGCTCTGTGGGGTCCAATGCTCTGAATAATTTTTCTTTTATACATAGAAATGGTTGGCCTGGGGTTTATGGTGGGAGGGTGGGGAGGACACTAATCTTACATGACTTTATTTTGGGTGCTTTTTCCTTATTGCTCTGAATTATATATTGGACATGTTTGTTTTGCACTGTATAAATTTATATTTTGTTGAAGGGTTTTTTCTGTAGCCCTATTGTAGAAACACATAAAAAATTAATAAAAAAAAGGAAAGGATGTGCTGAAGCTAGAGAGGGTCCAAAGGATGTTCAAGAAAATGATTTCAGGGTGAAACGGCTTGTCATATGAAGAGTGTTTGATGGCTCTGGGCCGGTATTCGCTGGCATTCAGAAGAATGAGGGGTGATCTCATTGAAATGTTTTGAATGGTGAAAGACCTCGATAGAGTGGATGTGAAGAGGATGTTTTCCAAGGTGGGAGAGTCTAAACCCAGAGGACACAGCCCATTTAGAATGGAGATGAGGAAGAATTTCTTTAACCAGAGCATGGCGAATCTGTGGAATTCGTTGCCACAGACAGCTGTGGGGGCCAAGTCTTTATGCATATTTAAGGCAGAGGTGGATGGATTCTTGATTGGTCAGGGTATGAAGGAGGAAGGCAGGAGACTGGGACTGAGAGGAAAAAATAGATCAGCCATGATGAAATGGGGGGGGCAGACACGATGGGCCAAATGGCCTAATTCTGCTCCTATATCTCATGGTCTTATGGTCTAAAATTACTTAATCATACGCTGAGTTCTCCTGAACCATCAGAAAGTATTATCTCTCAACAATGCACAAAGTAGCAGGGATGTCGTGAATTAGTTGTCCAGGAAACTGGGGTGTTGCCTACAGAGTTTTCATCTCTTAGATTTAAACCCAAAAGCAATTTACACTTCAGTTTTGGCTTCAAAACTAGGAGGCACAGGCAGTGTGTAGACACTGCAAGATAACACCAGTGAGAGTACAGTGATGGTACAGGATACAGGTGGGTAATATCAAAGCTCAAAGTAAATTTATTATCAAAGTACATGTGTGTCACCATATACAACCCTGAGATTCATTATCTTATGGGCTTTCTCAGTAAATATAAAGAAACACAACAGAATCATTGAAAAACCGCATACAGGACAGACAACCCATGTACAAAAGACAACAAATTGTGCAGATACAAAAAGAAAAATAAGCAAAATAATAATAGTAAATAGATAAGCTATAAATTTCGAGAACATGAGATGAGTCTTTGAAAGTGAGTCCATAGGTTATGGATATGGTTCGTTGTTGGTGTGAGTGAAGGTATCCACTCTAGTTCAACAGCCTGGTGGTTGATCCATTCTACCTGCTGAGATATGTGATGATGGAGATTACAGAAATTTCAAACAGCTCCAGGCTCAGGGATGTTGCCCAAAGCTGGCAAATTGAAAATGTTGTTTTCTTTTCCAACCCGGTCACCACAGACCAGCTTGTTTCACTCTAAGATCAGGAAGAAGTAATGGGAGGCACAATTACAAATGTAGATTGATGACAGAGAACCAACACAGATTTGTTAAAGGCAGACCATGTCTAACTAATTTAATAGAGATTTTTGATGAAGTAATGAAGCCTGGGACGAGGTAAATGCAGCTGGTGCGGTGAAAATATCAATAACGTTCCACATTTGTAACGAGGATTGAAGACCATGGCATTGAATGGTCTGGAGCAACATGGAAAGGAAACCAACTAATTTACAGGCAAGAAAGAAGAGAAACAAAGGGCTAATTTTCAGGATGGAGGGAAGCAGACAATAGATCACCGGGAAGGTGACTCCTTTTATTACTGCATATTAATGGAACAGACTTGGCCAAACAGGGTGCAACTTGCAGCCTCATAGGGCCAAACTGATGGAATGGACAGATGGGCGGACAGCAGAAAAATGCAAAGTGTTAGAACTTTGCAGGGTCTCACTAATGTAGAGGAGGCTGCATTGGGAGCACTGGATACAGTAAATGACCGCAACATTTTCTATCATAGGTCTGATAGATGTGTTTAGGATGTATACCAAGTGAACAGTGACCAACAGCTCATATTGATGGAGGTTTAAGAAATGAGTGAATGAACGTGATTGGCAAAAAAACCAAAGGCCCCAGGAGGAGGAAAATTGTTCATATGCAGCAAGTGGCCGGGTTCTGAGGTTATTTCTAGATTTAGCAGCTGCAGAGATTCTAAAGGGAGCAGGTAAATATCTGAAGAGAATTGTGACAAGAATACACATAGATGTTAGCTGTCCTGTGTGATCAGCAGTTGGTCTGCCACCTGTCTTCAGGAGAGAGAGAGACAAGGAAAACAATAGAGCAGCATTTGGAGATGTGTAATGAAGGGACGGGAGAGAGAGTAACAGAAGGAGGGAGCTGTCAAGAGCGGCTCCCCCTTTGAACCCTGAACTGTTTGAAGTGATGGACAGGCGATACCCCAGCAGGGGGATAAAAAGGTACAGGTTCGCTAAGGCAGGACACACACGACACCCGAGGTAACGAGACCCTGGAAGCGGTGCGTCTCTCACAAGTCGGTGGGAAGTACCGGGCCATAAACGCACAGGGTGGAAAGGCACGATCGGCGGGAACCTGGTGTGTGTCCACCCTTGCCTGGGTGCCAGGTTCAGCGCAGGGAAACGATCGTATCTGGAAACGGAGGGGTCACGGACGGTGACCTCAGATGACGTCACAAAGGGCTCGCTTGACAGCTGACTGCAAAGGTCTGTGTGTGGAAGCCGTTTGAATATTCATTCATTTTTGCTCTCTCTCTCCTTCCCCCACACTGTCCATCTCCCACGACAGCGATTACTGTGAACTGAACTGAATTTTGCGTCACTTTGAAACTGGTCATTTGCCCCTAGACAACGGTAGAGCTTGATTGATCCTGTTATCTGAATTCTGTGTACATGTATGTTTATCATTGCTGAACTGTTGCATTTATTATCCTTTTGATTAGAGTACTGTGTTGCTTGTTTCTTTAATAAAACTTTCTTAGTTCTAGTAATCCAGACTCCAACTGAGTGATCCATTTCTGCTGGTTTGGCAACCCAGTTATGGGGTACGTAACAGAATGAACTTGCAGGACAATGAGGAGAGTGGAACCAGCTGGATTGCTCTTGTGTTGAGCCAGTGTAGTGCTGGAGAGATTCAGTCTTGTGTGTCATCAGCTCTCATTATGGTAGTCTCATTAGTCACTGCAAAGTTCTTTCCACCAGAAACCCACTGTGGTGCAACAGTAGAGGTTTGTTATTATGACGTTTATAATCACAGGGAGCAGACGTCAGATTTCATTTACATTTACACAGGTCAGTGTGGTAGCTCAAAATGGCTTAATCGATATGCGTCACTCCAAATGTATGTTTCGGATGTTACTATTGAGTGGCATGACATTGGGAGACAGTGTATAAATGGGAAGGTATTCCCTTTGGAAGATGAATGAAAAGGAAGGTGATTATTTAAACAACTACATTGTTGAGATTGCAATATGAAGAAATGCAAAAAGATAAAAATATGTTGCAGTATGTGCAGGTACAGAAAATAATTAGAAAAGCTTGTGGAATGTTGGCATTAATCACTGAGGATGTGAAGAGGAAAAAATAGAAAAGTTTTGAAGCACCTTTACAGGTCGTTGATGAGGTCTCGTGGTACAGGAAGTCCTCATTATCTGCTGGCTTACAGTCTGTGGATTCACATACTCCTGAGGAAAACCATGTACTCCCCAGTACGTCGGTAGATATTGTGCATTCCTCTGCGCCATTTCCTGTGGTGTGTACTGCATCCTCAGATGGCTATGGTATCTGCTCTGCCCATGACTGCAAGAAACTGCAGTGTTGTATACACAGCTCATCACATCATTGAAACCATCACTCCCCCAATCTGTATCTCTGCCTCAGTAAAGCAGCCAGAATAATTGAAGACCCCCGCCCACCTCAGACATACTCTCTTCTCCCCATTCTCATTGGGTAGAAGATACAAAAGCCTGAAATCACGTACCATCAGGCTCAAGGACAGCTTCTATCCTATTGTTATAAGAATATTAAATGCTTCCCCAGTACAATAAGATGCACTCTTTACCTCGCAGAATACCTCATTAAAACCTTACACCTTCTTGTCTACCTGCACTGCGCTTTCTCTGTAACTGTAACGCTTCATTCTGCACCCAGTTATTGTTACCTCACTGCACTGTGTAATGAATTGATCTGTAAGAACAGTATGCAAAACAAACTTTTCACCAGGCTTTGGTATATGTGATAATAATAAAGCAATTCCAGTTCCAATATTTTGTGTTGGCAAATAGTGAAGTGGCTGGTTTGGTACTGGGTCAAGGTCAGTATCAGTAGCCAGTTTGGTAGTGGGTCAAGGTCAGTATCAGTAGCCAGTTTGGTAATGGGTCGGCATCAGTATCCAGGGTCAGACTGTTAATGCCCAAACAACAAGGACAAGTTTATCTTTAGTTTACGCAACCTTACTTACAACATCTCCCTCTAAGTACCTCAAGGCTGCCGTCTTTAGATCCCACAATTTCTCTCCCTCCACACACACGCTCATAACAGGGAGAGTGCACACATATACTAAATACCTACATAGTCCCAATGAACAGAACTCAACAATCTCCCATCTTTTTATGTGTATATTAAACATTAAATTTGAAAAAAATTAAAGCCAATTCAAATGTCCATTAGGCTATGCGAATTAGTTCTAACCCTTGAAGTTAGTACAATTCTTAAGGTACCAAATGCCTTCACCAAGTGGCTTTAACAGCTCCCTCCTTTGCGAGACAGTTAGCTAGTTGTTCCTTTGTAGTTGACCATAACACATGATGAATTTTCTGTGCTTGGACAAGTTCTTTGATGCTGCTTATTTCTAGACGAATCCTCTTCTCTGTAACTGATGGTAAATTTGATGGCATCAACCAAATTATCTGTAGACTGTCCTTTGGATCACCATGGAAAAGCTCAGAATATAGTGTGGCCAGAAAAATAACACTGTCAATACCTTCAGACCTTGAAAGGGTTTTCATAGAAACCATAGAAACTACAGCACAGAAACAGGCCTTTTGGCCCTTCTTGGCTGTGCCGAACCATTTTCTGCCTAGTCCCACTGACGTGCACACGGACCATATCCCTCCATACACCTCCCATCCATGTATCTGTCAACTTATTCTTAAATGTTAAAAAAGAACCCGCATTTACCACCTCGTCTGGCAGCTCATTCCATACTCCCACCACTCTCTGTGTGAAGAAGCCCCCGCTAATGTTCCCTTTAAACTTTTCCCCCCTCACCCTAAACCCATGTCCTCTGGTTTTTTTCTCCCCTTGCCTCAGTGGAAAAAGCCTGCTTGCATTCACTCTATCCATACCCATCATAATTTTATATAGCTCTATCATATCTCCCCTCATTCTTCTACGCTCCAGGGAATAAAGTCCCAACATATTCAACCTTTCTCTGTAACTGAGTTTCTCAAGTCCCGGCAACATCCTTGTAAACCTTCTCTGCGCTCTTTCAACCTTATTTTTATCCCTCCTGTAATTTGGTGACCAAAACTGAACACAATACTCCAGATTCGGCCTCACCAATGCCTTATACAACCTCATCATAACATTCCAGCTCTTATACTCAATACTTTGATTAATAAAGGCCAATGTACCAAAAGCTCTCTTTACGACCCTATCTACCTGTGACGCCACTTTTAGGGAATTTTGTATCTGTATTCCCAGATCCCTCTGTTCCACTGCACTCCTCAGTGCCTTACCATTAACCCTGTATGTTCTACATTGGTTTGTCCTTCCAACGTGCAATACCTCACACTTGTCAGTATTAAACTCCATCTGCCATTTTTTAGCCCATTTTTCCAGCTGGTCCAAGTCCCTCTGCAGGCTCTGAAAACCTTCCTCACTGTCTACTATACCTCCAATCTTTGTATCATCAGCAAACTTGCTGATCCAATTTACCACATTATCATCCAGATCATTGATATAGATGACAAATAACAATGGACCCAGCACTGATCCCTGTGGCACACCACTAGTCACAGGCCTCCACTCAGAGAAGCAATTCTCTACTACCACTCTCTGGCTTCTTCCATCGAGCCAATGTCTAATCCAATTTACCACCTCTCCATGTATACCTAGCGACTGAATTTTCCTAACTAACCTCCCATGCGGGACCTTGTCAAAGGCCTTATTGAAGTCCATGTAGACAATATCCACTGCCTTCCCTTCATCCACTTTCCTGGTAACCTCCGCGAAAAACTCCAATAGATTGGACAAACATGACCTACCACGCACGAAGCCATGTTGACTCTCCCTAATAAGTCCCAGTCTATCCAAGTGCTTGTAGATTCTGTTTCTTAGTACTCCCTCCAATAACTTACCTACTACCGATGTTAAACTTACTGGCCTATAATTTCCCGGATTACTTTTCGATCCTTCTTTAAACAACGGAACAACATGAGCCACATTCCAATCCTCCGGCACCTCACCTGTAGACAGCGACATTTTAAATATTTCTGCCAGGGCCCCCGCAATTTCAACACTAGTCTCCTTCAAGGTCCAAGGGAACACCCTGTCAGGTCCCGGGGATTTATCCACTTTAATTTTCCTCAAGACAACAAGGACCTCCTCCTTTTCAATCTGTACAGTTGCCATGGTCTCACTACTTGATTCCCTCAATTCCATAGATTTCATGCCAGCTTCCTTAGTAAATACAGACGCAAAAAACCTATTTAAGATCTCTCCCATTTCCTTTGGTTCCGCACATAGCCGACCACTCTGATCTTCAAGAGGACCAATTTTATCCCTTACAATCCTTTTGCTCTTAATATACCTGTAAAAGCTCTTTGGATTAGCCTTCACTTTGACTGCCAAGGCAACCTCATGTCTTCTTTTAGCCCTCCTGATTTCTTTCTTAAGTATTTTCTTGCACTTCTTATACTCCTCAAGCACCTTATTTACTCCCTGCTTCCTATACACGTCATACAGTTCCCTCTTCTTCTTTATCAGAGTTGCAATATCCCTTGAGAACCAAGGTTCCTTATTCCTATTCACCTTGCCTTTAATCCTGACAGGAACATACAAACTCTGCACTCTCAAAATTTCTGCTTTGAAGGCTTCCCACCTACCGATCACATCCATGCCAGAGAACAACCTGTCCCAATCCACGCTTTTTAGATCCTTTCTCGTTTCTTCAAACTTGTCCTTCTTACTTTTCCTGCGGACATACTCCGTACAACTCCTCAGATTGCCAACAGAGAAGTGAAAATCTTCCCTCTTCTCCCATCAGTACAATAAAACGTCCCCGAGTCCCTTCATTAGGGAGATTTCCAAGTGAGACATCACTGAAGACAACAAGCCTCAGTTAGCCATCTTTTCCAAGCAGTTGAAACTTCAAGACTTCTTTTTCAGATTGAATTCTGCACACCTTGTCTGCCTCACGTAAAGTTTGTACTGTGGCATTTTTTGTGCTGGATGCCAAGTTGCAGGTATCAACCATGATGCTGTGCCTTGCCACCTAATCTTTGACCCAAGTTTCTCAGCTTCAGCTTCACTGAGTGGTGCATCCCGATGTGTGGCACGTGAGGACTCCATGCGGATTGTCTGAAGATTCCTGATGTCGCTTTCTTGGTGCAGTTGTACTGTTCTGTCAACAACAAAGATGTCTACTCCTGCATAACAGAATGTGTCACATTCCTCCAACCTGAAAGGCAGACTTCTGCTGAGGGATAGCTGTTGTGGCAAAGTTTTGTGAGCTTCCCCATATGAAGTCATCTACATGACAGGCAAGTATTCCAATCACGTATCCTGAATCTTGCCAGTAAAAAAACAGTTGGATCCACTTGTGACATCTTTCCACCCATTTTCAACATTATTTCCTTGACCTTTTTATACCAGATGAGTGATACATCTGCTAGGCCATACACACACTTTTTGGGTTTCCAGTGTTCCTTCACTTATCGCTCAGGAGGGGTCTAATGAAAATGCCACATGACACCTGCATTCCCTGTAAGAATGCAGATTTTATGTCCATACAATGAGGTTGGCAATGCTTTTGATGTATCATCGAGAGAAGTAGATGGAGAGACTCTGATGCGCATGTTGGCAAGTCTTTTTGGAGTTCCTCTATGTTCAGTTCCTCAAAATCTTTAGCCACTAGATGTTTTTTTGGTATAATTCCTGTTGGGATTTCTTTCAGGGTGCACGCCATCTTGTAGACACTGTCTATTGGTTACTGTCTCTGGCTTCCTCAAACAGTCCATTATTTCTCCAACATCTGACTTGATCCTGTTTTGCACATTCAAACGACAGCTCGTTAGTTCTAGGAATTCATTTTGACATTTCTCAGATGGTCCAGACTGATCTGCTCTTGATTCAATATGAAGTCTGTCAACACCTGACACGTCGACTGATCCTGCAGGGTCAGCAACTGTGACCGGTTCTACGTGATTCGAGTTGTACCAACTTTTGTTTCTCCCAGTGGCTTTGCTGGCTCATCCTAAGACTTCAGCTTTGTGTGAGATACAAGTGTCTTTGTCTACAAATCTCACAGTTGGTCCTGTTTTAAGGATGAAGCTTCCATGTTGTCTTTGCACTTATGATAATTTCTATTCGGGCAAGTCTGTTGAGTTCTCAACTGCACTCTCTCCCGCACTGTCTGTGCCACTGTTAAGCACCTCTGTTGGGTCCTTAGCTGACTCTCCTCATCCCTGTCTGTGCTCTGTGACTGTGTGCCAGGTAAGTGCTTTTCACTTTTTGTGTCACTCTCCACGGAGTTCTGGTCTTCAGTTTGTGCTTTATGTAGTCTGGAATGATGCACTCTCACATAAGTACCTCCATGTCTCACAAATACCACAACTCCATCCTGACCAATGACAACTCCAAGACCTTTCCATTCTGTACAGTCTGTTCTTTTGGAATACACTTTGTCCCCTATCTCATATTTGTCATCTGTAGGTTGGACCTGTGCTCTCAGTGCTCTTTGAATTCTCTCTGAACATTCTGCTTCAGTGACAGCCTTCCTTGATGCATGCAGTGCTGAAACATGTTTCCCAACCCACTCCCTCCTTGTAGGACCCTCTAGAGCAGGCGGTCTGTCAACCAGTTCAGAGGGAAAGTTTGGATTCTGGCCAAACACCAAATGATACAGGCTATAGCCGTGTATGTTGTGGATAGTATTCTTCGCCATAAGGGCCCAGTCCAGCGCTGTGTTCCAATCACAGCCATTGCTTTTCTTTACCTTCAGCATTATTTCAGTAAGTGTTTGATTGTGTCACTCCAGAAGTCCATTTCTCCAAGGACTGTATACCACTGTTGTCTTTGTTTCAACGCTAAAGTTCTCTGCCATATCCTAGAATTCATCATTATTAAATTCACCATTATCACTGAAGTCTTTCCGAGGTGGGTCATGCAGACATATCCAGGAATGGATGAAGTTTTTTTTTACTAATTCTGAGGGTCTCTTTGTACTTACGATGTACTTACAATGTACTAGCCCTGAAACATGTGAATGGATCAATGATGTGAAGATGCCACACCCCTTGCACCATTTCATACAGATCTACGGCTCCTGTTTCATTGTATTCAGATGCTAGTGACAGACCAGCCGTAGACTTGGGTTTGGGCTTTCCAATGTTCTGGCATGTCAATTATCTGCTTTGGAATGGAAAAGTAATTTGGATCTTTGTTTTCTGAACTTCTGAAGTCTATCAACTGAAACGTGTCCAAACTGCTTCTGGAGTTTGCCCAACACTTATACATTTCTCATCTATGGTCATATTTTGTGTGGCAGTTAGTACTTCATCTTGACTGACATTGGTTCTCAGTAGTGTCCTGATCTAGAATGTTCACACAGTAATGTCCAGAGCTGGTGAGCTCGAGAGACACTGGCTGGTGAACCATCATTGCCTGGTCATTCTCCATATCTAGAACTGCTCTTGCTTTCCTTAGGGAACTTTTACTCAGGAGTAATGAAATGTTCACTGGTGCCACCTCCGTTTTATGTAACATTTTGACTGCCCTATTTTTGAAGGAATTTTCACACTTCGGGCAGAATGTACAATTTTTCCATCTCCAAGTTTGAATGCTTTGTTGCTAGGTGTATCAGTTTCTGCACTTCATTCTGGTTTTTTCACTCACACAGCTTTCAAGCCATTTTCCTCCGCACACTGTCCATGTGCATGCTGGATCAATAATAGTAGATCCTACAGATTCTATCATCATAGTCTCTGCCTCAGATGTCTCTGCATTAGTAAGTCATTCCTTTGCAAACAATGTGATGTGGACTCTTCTACACCTTCAGGTTTGTTAATTTCTTCAGTTAGCCTAATTTGCTGGGCTCTGTGCGGATAGTTTCTTGCCCAGTGGTAAATATTTAGACATACCGCACACTCTACCTCCAACTGTACTTGTTTATTGGGTTTGTACCAGGTAATGGTGCCCTTGTCTGGTCCCTCTGGGATATACGCTTTCTATACTCTTGTCTCTGCTCAGTGAAGTATGCCATTTTCTGACTCAAACTAATTCGACTGTTGTCTTAGCGGACTTTTCTCCCAAACTCCTCTTCGGTGCTGATTTCATACACGTAAATGTAAGTTGCGTGCGTGCAGTTAATGCTAGCTGTCTGTCTTTTATGTCTGGTTATGTCGTATCCCAACAATTTAAAAGCCAATACAGCGTCTGTATTCCATTTTGTATTTATGCATGCAAGTGTTCTTTTGTTCAAAATCAATACTATAATCAGCCATATTTTTAGAATTTTCTCTAAATTTTGTCAGTCTGAATCTGCCTCAAATCTCATCCTTTTCTTCCTTCATAAATCATATTCATACAGTCATCTTTGTTCAGGTCTTCCTCTGAAATTCCCATTGCCATCCCTATCGCTCTTCCCAAACGCAACAGCCAAGCTTTCCATAACAGGAGTCCATATTCCAATTTCATTTTCCCAGGTTTTGTATGGCCTACTGTTGTCAAATGCTAGCGGGATCTATATCACAGTTAACAACCAAACAACAAGGACATGTTTTTCTTTTGTTTAAACAACTTTACCATCAGCATCTCCCTTGAATACTTGAGGGCTGTCATTTCTACATCTTATAATTTCTCTCCGTCCACACACACACACACACATGCTCATAACAGGGAGATGGCATGTGTACCAAATATTTACAAAGTCCAAACGAACAGGACTCATCAAGGTCAGGGTCAGTATCAGTAGTATGATAGTGGGTCATGGTCAGTATCAGTTAACACACATAAAAGTTGCTGGTGAATGCAGCAGGCCAGGCAGCATCTCTAGGAAGAGGTACAGTCGACGTTTCAGGCCGAGACCCTTCGTCAGGACTAACTGAAAGAAGAGATAGTAAGGGATTTGAAAGTGGGAGGGGGAGTGGGAGATCTGAAATGATAGGAGAAGACAGGAGGGGGAGGGATGGTGCCTAGAGCTGGACAGGTGATTGGCAAAGGGGATATGAGAGGATCATGGGACAGGAGGCCCAGGGAGAAAGAAAAGGGGGAGGGGGGAAAACCCAGAGGATGGGCAAGGGGTATAGTGAGAGGGACAGAGGGAGAAAAAGGAGAGTGAGAGAAAGAATGTGTGTATAAAAATAAATAACGGATGGGGTACGAGGGGGAGGTGGGGCATTAGCAGAAGATTGAGAAGTCAATGTTCATGCCATCAGGTTGGAGGCTACCCAGACGGAATATAAGGTGTTGTTCCTCCAACCTGAGTGTGGCTTCATCTTTACAGTAGAGGAGGCCGTGGATAGACATGTCAGAAGGTGAATGGGATGTGGAATTAAAATGTGTGGCCACTGGGAAATCTTGCTTTCTCTGGTGGACAGAGCGTAGGTGTTCTGCAAAACGATCTCCCAGTCTGCGTCAAGTCTCGCCAATATATAGAAGGCCACATCGGAAGCACTGGACACAGTATATCACCCCAGCCGACTTACAGGTGAAGTGTCGCCTCACCTGGAAGGACTGTCTGGGGCCCTGAATGGTGGTAAGGGAGGAAGTGTAAGGGCATGTGTAGCACTTGTTCCGCTTACAAGGACAAGTGCCAGGAGGGAGATCAGTGGGGAGGGATGGGGGGGATGAATGGACAAGGGATTCACGTAGGGAGTGATCCCTGCGGAAAGCAGAAAGAAGGGGGGAGGGAAAGATGTGCTTAGTGGTGAGATCCCATTGGAAGTGGCGGAAGTTATGGAGAATTATATGTTGGACCTGGAGGTTGGTGGGGTGGTAGGTGAGGACAAGGGGAACCCTATTCCTAGTGGGGTGGCGGGAGGATGGGGTGAGAGCAGATGTGTGTGAAATAGGGGAGATACGTTTGAGAGCAGAGTTGATGGTGGAGGAAGGGAAGCCCCTTTCTTTAAAAAAAAGGAGGACATCTCCTTCGTCCTGGAATGAAAAGCCTCATCCTGAGAGCAGATGCAGCAGAGATGGAAGAATTGCGAGAAGGGGATGGCATTTTTGCAAGAGACAGGGTGAGAAGAGGAATAGTCCAGATAGCTGTGAGAGTCCGTAGGCTTATAACAGACATCAGTAGATAAGCTGTCTCCAGAGATAGAGACAGAAAGATCTAGAAAGGGGACGGAGGTGTCGGAAATGGATCAGGTAAACTTGAGGGCAGGGTGAAAGTTGGAGGCAAAGTTAATGAAGTCAACAAGTTCAGCATGCGTGCAGGAAGAAGCGCCAATGCAGTCGTCGATGTAGCGAAGGAAAAGTACCAGAATAGGTTTGGAACATAGATTGTTCCACAAAGCCAACAAAAAGGCAGGCATAGCTGGGACCCATACGGGTGCCCATGGCTACACCTTTAGTTTGGAGGAAGTGGGAGGAGCCAAAGGAGAAATTATTAAGAGTAAGGACTAATTCTGCTAGACGGAGCAGAGTGGTGGTAGAGGGGAACTGATTAGATCTAGAATCCAAAAAGAAGCGGAGAGCTTTGAGACCTTCCTGATGGGGGATGGAAGTATATAGGGACTGGACATCCATGGTGAAAATAAAGTGGTGGGGGCCAGGGAACTTAAAATCATCGAAAAGTTCCATCTAGGTAGCCTCCAACCTGATGGCATGAATATTGACTTCTCTAACTTCTGCTAATGCCCCACTTCCCCCTCATACCCCATCTGTTATTTATTTATATACACACATTCTTTCTCTCTCTCTCTCTCCTTTTTCTCCCTCTGTCCCCCTCACTATACCCCTTGCCATCCTCTGGGTTTTCCCCCCTCCCCCTTTTCTTTCTCCCTGGGCCTCCTGTCCCATGATCCTCTCATATCCCCTTTGCCAATCACCTGTCTAGCTCTTGGCTCCATCCCTCCCCCTCCTGTCTTCTCCTAGCATTTCAGATCTCCCTCTCCCCCTCTCAAATCTCTTCCCATCTCTTCTTTCAGTTAGTCCTGATGAAGGGTCTCGGCCCAAAATGTCGACTGTACCTCTTCCTAGAGATGCTGCCTGGCCTGCTGCGTTCACCAGCAACTTTGATGTGTGTTGCTTGAATTTCCAGCACCTGCTGAATTCCTGTTATCTGCAGAATTCCTTGTGTTTGCGTCAGTATCAGTTGTTGGGATCAGTATCAATGGTCAATTTGGTATCAGTATCAGGAGTTTATTACTGGGTCAGAGTCAGTATCAGGGTCACCACCTGGGTCAGGAATGAGATCATAGGAGCAGAATAAGGCCATTTGGCCCATCGATTCTACTGTCATTCCATCACAGTTGATTTATCATCCTCAACCTTTCCTTCTCCCTGTAACCGTTGACATCCTTATTAATAAAGAACCCAGCAGTCTCCACTTTAAATGTACTCAATGACCTGACCGCCACAGTCATTTGTGGTAATAAACTCCACAAATTCACCTCCATCCAGTGAAAGAAATTCCTCCTTATATCTGTTTTAAATGGATGTCCTTCTATTCTGAGGCCTTGCTCTCTGATCTTACACTCCCCCACGACAGGAATCATCCTCTCCTCATCTGCTCTATCTAGGCCTTCCAGTATAAGAAAAGCTTCAATGATATCCCCCTCATTCTTCTGACCTCCAGTAAGTGGAGGCCCATAGCAATCAAATGTTAATACATTTCTGGGATCATTCTCATGAAGTGGCTGACTGCTGTGACTGTCATCTTACATCTGTAGGCCCTCGGGCAGGCAGCTCAAGGAGTGTCAGTGGTGCCAGGATGGGAGGATGGTGTCTGCTCCTTCCTTCCACCTCTTTCCTTGTCCAAGCTGGATGAGCAACTTTTCATCCTGGTCAGATACAATGTCTTGGTAGCCTTTCTCATCCACACTTCCTTCATCTGACATGGACAAACGCCATGCCACCCTGGTCACATACAATGACATAGAAACATGGAAAACCTGCAACACAATACAGGCCCTTCAGCCCACAATGTGCTGAACATGTCCTTACCATAGAAATTACCTAGAGTTACCCATAGCCCTCTATTTTTCTAAGCTCCATGTACCTGTCCAGGAGTCCCTTAAAAGACCCTATTGTATCCACCTCCACCACTGTCGCCGGCAGCCCATTCCACACACTCGCTACTCTGCATAAAAAAACTGACCCCTGACATCTCCTCTGTACCTACGTTCAAGCACCTTAAAACTGTGCCCTCTTATGGTAGCCATTTCAGCTCTGAGAAAAAGCCTCTGACTATCCACACGATCAATGTCTCTCATCACCTTGTACACCTCTATCAGGTCACCTCTCATCCTCCATTTGTCAGGGCACTGAAGCAGGGACCCAATCGCAGACCCAGTACTGTGCACACTGTGATATTCACTGAGTGGCAAATCCAGAGGGGCAACAAAGTCAGCATCAAAGTTCAGGCAGAGATCAAAAATTCCAGAGAAATCCAACAACCAGAATCAGGAAACAGGCAGAGTCAATATTCAGATGCACAGAGTTCAGGTACTAATGCTGGAAAATTCACTAGCACAATCTGGCCACAAACAGGTGAAAACAGGACTAAATACACTGAGCAATAAACAGAGAGGCAGATGATAGGTGGAGCACAATGAGACAGAAGTGGCAGCAAAATAGGTAATAATAAGCAGATGAGAGATGGAGTACTCAGTAATACAGGGACCGGAGTAGAGCAGGAGCTGGGACAGGAACACATGCAGCATGTAAACAAACAAGAGCACATGGCAATACAAAACCACAGACTGACGGCTAGGGGGAAAACACACAAAAAGACAAAGTTCAACTGGAGATACTGACAGTACACCCCACCCCCCACAGATGCCTCCTGGCGTCATGGCAGGTAGAACTGGGTGCTGGCGATGAAAATCCCTGATGAGAGAGGGGTGCAGGATGTTACAGGCGGGGACCCAGCACCTCTCCTCAGGACCATAGTCCTCCCAGTCCACAAGGTACTGGAGGCCACGACCCCGGCGATGAACGTCCAGTAGTTGACGCACCGTGAAGACCTCTGACCCATCGATGAGCCATGGGGGAGAGGGGGTTTGGGGACAGGACACTGGGGGTGACTCATGAAAGGCTTGATGAGGGACACATGGAAGGTGGGATGAATGCAGCAGAGAGCAGAGGGGTCTTTGAGACAGATGGCAGCTGAGCTGATGACTTTAGCAATGGGAAAGGGGCCGATGAAGCGAGGGGCGAGCTTGCAGGAATTCACCTTGAGGGGCAGGTCTCGGGTTGAAAGCCACACACACTATCCCCAGCGGTAACGTGGGGCCTTAGAGCGCTGGCGGTCAGCTTGATGTTTGATCCTAGCAGAGGCACGGAGCAGGGCAGAGTGAGAGCGCCTCCACATCCGCTGACAACGGCGGATGAATGCCTCGGCAGGTGGAACGCCAACCTCCTCCTCCTGGGCAGGAAACAGTGGAGGATGGTAGCCAAGGCAGCACTCGAATGGGGACAGACCGGTGGAGGAGGACGGATGAGAGTTTATGGCGTACTCGGCCCAGGGTAGCTGCTGACTCCACACAGAGGTTCTGGGAGACTAGACACTGCAATACTGTCTCTAGCTGTTGGTTGGCCATTGGTCTGTGGGTGCCATACTGAAGACAGACACAGAGGCACCCAGAAGATTACAGAATGCCCTCCAGAAGTTGGATGTGAATTGAGAGCCCCAGTCTGCCACAACATCTACAGGTAAACCATGTAATTTAAGAACATGCAGTACTGGTAATTTGGCTGTTTCTTTGGCAGAGGGGAGTTTAGGCAAAGGAATGAAGTGTACAGACTTGGAGAAACGATCAACTACTGTGAGAATGGTGCTGTTACCATCTGATGGGGGAAGACCGGTGACAAAATCCAGGGCAATGTGGGACCAGGGTCTACTGGGGATAGACAGGGGTTGTAACAGACCAGCAGATTTAGAGTTCTTGCCTTGAGCACAGACTGAGCAGGCTGAAATGAAGTTGCGGATGTCATTTCCCATGGACAGCCACCAGAGCCGCCGACTGATGAAGGCCTGAGTACGCTTGGTTCCAGGGTGACAGGATAACCAGGAAGAATGACCCCACTGCAATAACTGTGAGAGTCAGAGCTGGGAACATAAACATGGTCAGTGGGGCAATGACTAGGGGCTGCCTCGCTCTGTTGAGCAGCTTGCACAATGGATTCAATGCCCCTTTGCGCTGTACCCATGAGACAGTGAGCAGGGAGGATGACATCGGGGACTTCAGGGGTCTCAGAGGAAGGAAATTTTCAGGAGAGGGCATCAGGCTTTCCATTTTTGGAACTGGGGCGGAAGAACAGAGTAAAATTGAATCTTGAGAAAAACAGGGACCAACGAGCTTGACGGGAGTTGAGACTCTTGGGCGTACAGATATATTCCAGATTCTTGTGATCAGTCCAGACTAAGAATGGCACTTTGGCTCCCTCCAGCCAGTGCCTCCACTCCTCCAGAGCGAGCTTCACAGCCAGTAGCTCCCGGTTTCCGACGTCGTAATTCCACTCCGTGGGAGTGAGGCGGTGAGAGAAGGCGCAGGGGTGTACCTTCTCATCTTTGGCCTAGCGCTGAGAGAGAACAGTTCCTACACCAATGTCAGATGCATCCACCTCCACAATGAACTGCCGGTCGGTGTCGGGTTGAGTCAGGATGGGGGCAAAGGTGAAATGTTCCTTCAGGTCAGAGAATGCTTTTTCAGCAGCAGGGGACCAGAAGAATCTGATCGCAGATGAGGTGAGAGCAGTGAGTGGTGCAGCCAGTGTACTGTCATTTCTGATGAAGCGGCGATAGAAGTTAGCAAAGCTCACGAAGCGTTGCAACTCCCGACGAGTCGAGGGTTGGGCCCATTTGACCACCTCCTTGACCTTCTGTTGGTCGATCTGAATGGAACCGCCTGAAATTACATACCCTAAGAAGGAGACAATATTGCGATGAAACTCGCATTTCTCAGCCTTCACAAAGAGCTGGTTCTCCAGAAGGTGCTGGAGAACTGAGTGGAGGTGACCTGTGTGTTCAGCAAGAGACTTAGAAAAAAATCAAATGAAATCAAGGGACACAAAAACAAATTGGTTTAGCGTGTCCGAGAACGTCATTTACCAGGGCTTGGAAGATGGCGGGGGCTTTGGTGAGACCGAATGGCATAACCAGATACTTGTAATGGCC
This sequence comes from Mobula birostris, assembly GCF_030028105.1. Taxonomy (NCBI): domain Eukaryota; kingdom Metazoa; phylum Chordata; class Chondrichthyes; order Myliobatiformes; family Myliobatidae; genus Mobula; species Mobula birostris. Next base: position 1,007,381 of record NC_092386.1, read on the forward strand.
TGAGGCGGTGTTGAAGGTCATCTTCCACTCATCCCCTTCGCAGATCTGGACAAGACGGTAGGTATTACGGAGATCAAGCTTGGTGAAAACTGAGGCTCCTTGCAGTAGTTCAAATGTTGAGGTCATGAGCGGAAGAGGGTAACGGTTCTTAACAGTGACTTTATTCAGTCCCTGGTAATCAATGCATGAATTTAAGGAGCCGTCCTTCTTTCCAACAATGATAAAACTGACACCAGCAGGGGAAGACGACGGCCGGATGATGCCTGCAGCCAGAGACTCTGGAATGTACTTACTCATGCCTTCTGTTTCAAGTACAGGCAGGGAATACAGGTGGCCCCTTGGGGGAGATGTGCCAGGCAAGAGGTCAATGGCGCAATCATATGGACAATGAGGCAGCAGGGAAGTGGCCCGGGACTTGCTGAATACAGTCTTGAGGTCCATGTATTCAGGAGGGATGGCACTTAGGTCCAGAAATTCCTCGGGGGGATCTGGGCTTGGAGACAAGGGGATCTGAGCATGGCAGAGGCAGTGGGAGTGACAGAATGGACTCCAGCCTACAACCTTGTGACTGAGCCAGTCAATGTGGGGTTTGTGTCTGACTAACAAGGGATGGCTCAGGACAATGAGAGCTTGAGGAGAGTCAACAACATAAAGGGTTAACTGTCATGATGGTTGCCGTATAAACTGAGACTCGCCAGGGCCGTGACATGGGTGTTGTTAGCCAGTCTGTGACCGTTCAAGGCACTGGCCATTAATGGTGACTGGAGAGCAGACATAGGTAATCCCCACTGGGAAGCCGGAATCGATAAAACACCCCTCCGCCCCAGAATCGACCAAGACGGAGACTGCTCGGCGTCAGACGCCCCAATCCAGAGAAGCAGGTAAGAAAGTCAGTAGTGTCGAGGAGGGCAGGACAGGGGTCATGCTCACCAGTACTCCTTGTCCTACTGGTGAGCGCTGGCTTTTTACTGGGCTGGTGGAGATAAAATGGCCTGGTTGGCCACAGTACAGACAGGAACGGGAGCTGATTCTCCTTTGTCTTTTAGTTGGCTTCAGGCAGGTACGGTCAACATGCATAGCCTTGGGCTCTGGAACGGGAATTGTAGATGGAGGCAATGTAGACTGACGAGGAGCTTGGAACTCACCCAGTGCCCCCAGGGACCCTCTGGAACCCCTCCTTCTGCAGCGCTGCTGAAGGTGAACATCAATACGGATGGCCAAATCCACCAGGGCTTCAAAGGTGGCAGGAAGGTCCTGAGTGACCAGCTCATCTTTGATGTCCTTGGAGAGGCCGTTCAGGAAGGTGTTGTACTTTGCCTGAGTTCCAGCCGCTGGAGGTGGCTGGGGTCTGGAACACTATGGCGTAATCTGACACAGATCTGCACCCCTGGTGCATGTGCAGCATTTCACGGGCAGCCTCTCTCCCATGTTTGGAGTGATCAAACACTTTTCTTATCTCCTCAGAAAATAACTGAAAACTACAGCAGAAAGGGGAGCCTGCCTCCCAGAGGACTCTTCCCCATTCTCTCGCCCGACCGGACAGTTGAGTGAAGACATAGGCTACTTTGGCTCGATCAGTCGGAAAGGTTGTTGGTTGTAATTGGAAAATGAGGATGCACTGGGAAAGAAAATCGCGGCAGGTACGGGTTAACCCGGGTATTTCTCTGGAGGCTCTTGGAGAGGAGAAGCATGCGAGGACGTGGAGGGCAGGGCGGAAGATGCAGTCAGACAATGTTGATGGGTGCTCTGGGACAGCTGGAGTGACTGAGTCTGGGCCACAAGATCAGTTACATTGGCAGAAAGCGACTCCACTGCCCTGAACACAGACTGCGGCTGGTTCCGGTGTTACCCCAGCATCAGTCCCTGTTGTTCCAGGACAGCTCTCAGATGACCGGGGTCTGAATCCATCCTGGCCAGATTGTAGTGTCAGGGCACCAGAGCAGGGACCCAGTCACAGACCACGTACTGTGCACACTGATATTTATTGAGTAACAAATCCAGAGGGGCGACAAAGTTCAGGTAGAGATCAAAAAATCCAGAGACATCCAAAAATCAGAATCAGGAAACAGGCAGAGTTGAAAACCGGAACAATCAAGATAAACAGGCAGGGTCAATATTCAGAAGGACAGAGTTTAGATAGGAATGCTGGAAAGGCCCAGGATTCTTATTCTTCTCCGCAGGATGTATAATTAATTATAGAACTCCAAGGAACTCAAATTCTCGGATATAACCTAGTCTCACGTATAAACTGAATAATAAACTCTTCAATCAGTTGTTCAATCTTGATGGCCAAACAAAGATTGAATAGAAAACCAAAATAAATTTAAGCCAGACAGCCTCTTGAACAAGATGCTTCTTTCAATTTTGCATCGATTACAGCTCAGCAAAACACGCTGGACTGTCTCTGGACTACCACAGTCACATAATCCAGTAGGATGTTTTCCTATAATCTTTAAATAATAGTTTAGCCCACAATGCCCCAACCTAAGTCTTGTTAATTTCACCATATCGCTACAATTTAGAAGGTAACAGTCTGAGACCTTTTTAACGTGGGCGAATAGAAAAATAATGCCTGCCCCTTAATTCATTTTTCCAATCCTCCTGCCACTTCTTCTCTATACCTTTTTTAATCCTACTTCTCAACTCTGCTCTGCCTAGGGGAACTCAAATTTCTACTTGCCTGCTCTGTAAGGAAGACTTTGCAATGCCATCCACAATTTCATTTCCCTCCACCCCAGCATACCCAGGTATCCATGAAAATCTAACTGCACAACCTATCTTCCCTACTCTAAACAACACTAAGAGAATCTCAATAACTATGTCAGGACGAGCTTTTGATTTACTCCCTTTTATAGCCTCTAAGGCAGCAGCAGAATCCGAACAGATGATAACCCTGCATGGTCGAGAGTCTTCTATCCACCACAAGGCCCAGAGGATTGCTAATAATTCTGTTGCAAAGACAGAAAGACCATCTGAAACCCGGTGACCAATCTTAACTCCAAGTTGAGACACATACATCCCAAATCCTGCCCTACTGCTCTCTGGGTCCACTGAGCCATCAGTAAAAATTTTCAGATAAAATCCCCATTTATTATTTAAATATTCATTTGTGATCAACGCTGATGAAATTGCACTGCTTCCTTGAAGCTGAAAAAGGAGGAATAGGTCTACTTCTGGTTCTGGAAAGAGTCAAAAGGGATTGGGTGGCAAGCGAATTTGGTCAACTATGTCTTCCTCAGTCAGTTTCAATTTCACAGCCCAATTATTAACCAAATCTAAAAATGGGTATCTTTTAATTTTACTTTGGCGCTCCAACTTCCCCTGCAAAAGACACTTTGATGGACAGCTGTGATTGAATCCATTTTGTTTTGCCCAATACTGCAGGCCCAACTGAATCCATCTTAAATGCAGAGGCACTTCTCCCATCTCCACACATAATGCCGGGTCTGATGTTGTTCTAAAAGCTCCACAACAGAGTCCAAGTGCTTTGGACTGCACAGTGTCTAGTTTTCCAAGCACTGCCGTAGCAGTGGAACCATAAGCAATACAACCATAATCTATAACTGATCTAATCATAGCTAGCTATATTAAGTACATAGTTTCCCGCCCTGCTCCCCAGTCACATCCAGCATAACATTTAAAACTTTTTCACACTTTCCAATTGTTTTATCTATATGAACCCTCCAAATCGTTCATCAAACCAGACACCTAAAAACTTGAATACCTTGACTTTTTCTAGTGGAGAATCATATAGACACGATTCACAGTCAGGGATCTTTCTTCTAAAGCCAAAAATCATATATTTAGACTTAGAAGCAGAACTCCTGAAACCCCATTTATTAGCCCAGTTTTCAACTGATCTTAAAGCCTTTTGTACCTGCCTTAATATATACTTGATGTTTCTTCCTCTTTTCCAGATTGCACCATCATCTGCAAACAATGATTTGCCAAATCCTGTCCCTACCTGATCAAAGATATCATTTATCATGACATTAAAAAGAACTGGACTAATGACGCTTCCTTGAGGGGTACCATTACCTATTTTAACTGACTTGGAGCTTGTTCTGCCTATTCTTACTTGAATTGTCCTTTCCTTAAGGAAATCTTTGATCCAATTAAACATTCTACCTCTAATTCCCGCATCATAGAGTTTAATTAATAAGCCATCCTTCCATAGCGAGTCATATGCTCTTTCAATATCTAGAAATACACTTACCGTTACTTCTCTATTTTGAAATGCTTTTTAAATATCATGATCTAAAAGGGCAACAGATTCCCATTGTTGATCTTCCAGTTCTAAAACCATTTTGATAGGCAGCAAAAATATCCCTTATTTTCCAAAAAATAAACAACTCTGTTGGTGACCATTCGTTCCATAGTTTTACAAAGCACTGACGTTAAAGCTGTAGGCTGATACGAACTAGGACTAGACGTGTCCTTACCTGGCTTTAAAACTGGAGCTACCACCGCATGCTTCCATTCTACTGGTAATTTTCCTTCTTTCCACACTGAATTAAACAATGCTAGAATTTCTATTAATACAGAATCATCTAAGTGCTTAAGCAATTCATAACACAGTCCATCCCTACCAGGAGAAGTGTTTCAACCTGACTGGACAGCTTCCTGCAATTCCTGAAGGGAGAAAAACAAATTTATAGAGCCATTATCATCCAAACTCCTGTCCAATTTCCAACTTTCCTTTAACATAATTTCCTTTCTCAAATCATCTAACTCTCCAGAACTGTGTAACACTTAGAACACCTCTACAAACATATCAGCCTTTTCCTCATTTGTTACAGCTTCAATATCTCCTTCCAGCAAAGCTGGTGTAGATGGTTTCCTATATATCCCTGACATTCTATGAATGATCGTCCATAGCTGCTTTATAGGTGTCTCAGGGCACAGGGTTCCACAAAATCTTCTCCAACTATCCCTCTTCGCATTTTTAATTACTCTCCTTGCTACCGCTCTTTCCTTTTTATACTCCATAACATTATCTAACACTGGATACTTTCTTAATTTCTTGTAAGCTCTATTTCTGTTTCTTACTGCTATATCACAATTTTTATTCCACCACGGAACTAGTGCTCGAGCCCTAGGAACATTCCGTAGCGGTATAGTCAACTGAGCAACTTTATGTATTATAGGACAGGGGTATTCATTCCAATTGTCTATGGAGCCCTCGCTATTAATCTCTTCTATTATATCCACAGCTTTCTCCTGGTACTCATTCCAGTGGGCCAAAGAAAAATTATACCTAGCAGACCTCTCCTCAACTTCTACTATCAAATTTCTACCAAATCAACATTATATAGGATAGTGATCACTTCCTAGTGTGTATCTCTCCATAACATCCCATTCCCCAACCCTAGCTAAGTTTGAGGAAGTGATAGATAAGTCTAAGTGACTACAAGTATTCTTTACAATATTAAGTCTTGTAGGCCTTCCGTCATTTAGCAGTACTATGTTTTATTTATCTAGAAACTCCTCTACTACCGCTCCATTACTATCTTTATTTTCACTACCCCATATAGGATTATGGGCATTGAAATCTCCAACCCAGATTACTGGGGATCTTACCTTATTCATAATTTCATCCAAATCTGATAACATCATATTACCTGGATTATAAAAGTTAATCAAAGTAATTTGACTATGAGAGCTCCAAACCTCCACAGCCACAATTTCAAGGTTAGAATTAAAATCAAGTCTTCTGAACTGGAGTCCTGTTTTTATGAAAGTTGCACACCCTCCACCAGATTTACCTGTTCGGTCAGCTCTCAAACTATCATATCCAGGGATCACAAAATCTAAATGAGGCTTTAATCATGTCTCCTGTATACAGATCAAATCAGGCTTGTCTTTAAAAGTTCCAACAAATCTTTTTAATTCTTGACCATTTGCAGATAAACTTCTTGCATTCCATCGTAATATTAAAAACATCCAAATACTAATTTTTGGCCTCTTCATCCACATAAAGCTCCTCCGTACTCTCTGATCCCGACAACTGGGAAGTATTCAGTGATTGTTTGTCTGTCATATACTCATGTAATTTTTCCAGCGAAATCTGTTTTATATCAAGTAATCTCTCTGCAGCTCCAACAACTACTTTTATCATATCCGACCTCTTGGCTGTAGTTTTAGCCCCAACCAGTACATCAACAACAAATGCCAAAAAAGACTCTTTAGTCATCATCAAGATGCCTGAAGGAACCATAGTTGGAGAACTCGGAAAGAACTGACTCCCCATCATTCCAATCTGCTCTTTATTTATCCTTTGCTCTCTATCAACTTTCTTTACTGCCTCAGCATATGATATTTTTTGTTGGATACTAACATCCTGAATCTGCTTTGCTTTACTAAAATACTCACATCCTCTGAACGCCACTATATGGTCCCCTCCACAGTTACTGCATTTAGGCACCACTGCCTTACATGCTTTAATATCATGGTCCTCTCCATATTTCATACATCTTCTTTTACCTCGACATGAACCAGCAACATGTCCAAATCTCTGGCAATTATAGCAGTGCAAGGGAGGTCTAATTTATTCTCTAACTTGGTAAGACATGCACCCAAGATAGACTCTAGTTGGAAGAACATCACCTGCAAAAACCAGAAGAACAGAAGAATCCCAATTACCACCTTCTTTCAATTTTAATCATTTGGCTTCGATCACTCAACCACCTTTAACATTGTCCAAAATTTCCTTTTCAGTCATGCCAGACCAAATACCATACAATACCCCCTTAACTCCCTTCCTTTCTTTCAGAGTAATACACTCTACTTTCACAACCAATTTTCCCACCATTTTAGCACTGTTATATTGGTCTGCAACAAATTTTCAGCAATCCATTAGACAAAATCTTGGCCTGGAATCCTTTACCTATTTGGTTCTCTAATGCTGCTGCCACTTTCAAAGGATTAAGGGCTCTAAATCCTCCTTCCCCTTCCTTCTGTCCTTTAATTTTATACAGAACTATGAATTCATCCAATTCACTCATTTTCCTCAATTTGTTGTCCCCCATTACTTCAGGTCTTTCATTTGAAAGACCGACCATCCATCCATCCATCCATCCATCCATCCATCCATCCATCCATCCATCCATCCATCCATCCATCCATCCATCCATACAGATAATAATGAGAAACAGGTGAGGGACAGAGTACTTAGTGACACAGGGGCCAGAGTAGAGCAGGAGCACATGGTAATACAAAAAAAACAGAATGACAGCTAGGGAGAAATGCACAAAAAGACAGAGTTCAGCTGGAGGTACTGACACCTCGTCACTCTTCCTACCTATGCTTTTGGTATATACATGGACCATGGCCTCTGGCTGTTCACCCTCCCACATACGAATACTGAAGACTCAACCCGAGATGTCCCGGACCCTCGAACCTGAGGCAACCTACCATCCTGGAATCTCTTTCTTGTCTCCAGGACATCCCTTCTATTCCCCTAACTAATGAATCCCCTATCATTACAGCTTGACTCTTCTTCCCCTTTCACTCCTGAGTCACAGAGCCAGATTCAGTGCCAGAGATCTGGTCGCTGTGACTTCCCCCACCCCCCACCAATAATATCCAAACCTGTTGTTGAAGGGGTTGACCAGGGGGGTACTCTGCACTTACTGTATAACCCCTTTCCCTTTACTGACTGTCATCCACTTTCCTGTGTCCTGCACCTTGGGTGTAACTACTTCTCTATATGTCCTATCTATCACCCCCTCAGCCTCCCGAATGATCCAGAATTCATCCGTTTTCAGTTCCAACTCAATGTAGATTGTTAGGAGCTGCTGTTGGATGCACTTCTCACAGGTGCAGTTATCAGGAACACTGCTGGCCTCCCCGTATTCGGCAAGAGTAGCGTTCTACCGTGTTCACTGAGCAAACATACAGAAGGAGGAATAATAAACTGCTGGGGGCAAAAACCCAAACTACAGCTTTTTTGCCTTTTCTGACTGAAGCCTCAAAATCTTCACTTGAATTCTGCCACTCCACTTGCCCCTGCCTTACTTTAATTTGCTCTTGCTGATCAATGGGGCACTGCTCGAAGCTGCAAATTGACGTGAGTTGCTGCCTTTACTACTCAATTGGTGAACGTGAGTGAACTACATGGATAACACGCATCAGCAACATGCCACCCCGCGTGTGTGCAACATCCCGGTGGCCCTTCACTCCCATGTCTTCCCGTGTCTGATACGATGAGCAACATGCCACCTTGGCCACATAGTGGCTCTTCTCCTTTCAGCCTTCTCCTAATAATTTGGATCCTGCAGAATAAGACTGAAAGAAAACCCTCTCTCTCCTCAGCATTCTTTACATCCCAGAAAAAACTAAAGCAAAAACTAAAGGCAGCAGTTAGGGCAGTTGAATGCTCCGTTTGCAGTACGTGGGAAGTCAGGGCGAGCACAATCGTCCCTGATGACGCCGCCTGTAAAAGGTGCATCCAGCTGCAGCTCCTGACAAACCGAGTTAGGGAACTGCAGCTGGAGCTGTATGAACTTCGGATCATTCGGGAGGCAGAGGCAGAAATAAACAGCAGTTACAGGGAGATAGTCACCCCTAAGAGTCAGGAAACTTTAAATTCATCCACGCCATGTTATCTTGACTGTAAAGGAACAAAAAGCAGTGCAGGCACCTAGTGCAGATAATGGACTGCCTTCATACAATAGTGTTGACAATTGCGTCCTCAAAATCTTCACTTTCATTGGAAGATGATTGTCGATGGCCGGCCTGTGGTATCCAGACTGGACTTTGAGGTGAGAGGCGAAGTTGTTGCTCGAATCACCAGAGGCACAGAGAGAAACAACCACAACAACGATTGTCGATATCTTCAAATTCTTTGTAGTTTTTTAATTTGAAGTAGTGAAATTGTTTTCGTTTCAACCCCGGCCATTTGTAGCAATTCCAAGTAAGAAGCTTTGAAACCACAGCAAGCAAAAGAGTTTTGGATGAATTTTTCATCAATAAGTATTAGGGACAAATACAAAGTTTTATAGTACTGTCGTAAGATTGGAAGCGTTCTAATTTGTTTCAATTAACCAGAATCTACTGTATCTGAAGATGCTTTTTGGACTTGGTGATTTATCTGCTTTAAGTTCTGCCATTCTGTATCAATTTTAAATCTTCAGTATCCTGACAACATTGGTTATCGTAATTAATAATATATGGCAATCTAAAGTATCTATTTGTTAATGCAGCTATTCTTTCTGCCTGCATCAATAAATCTCATTTCAACCCTAAATTGACTCCACCACTTGTAATATTAGTATTCCTCGGAATGGAGTAACCTAAGTCACTGTAGATATTGGAATCTGGAGCAAAAACCAATTTACTAGGCAAATTAAGCTGGTAAACCTTCATTTGCAGCACTGGGCAAAACAAAGGGATAGGCAACGTTTTAGGTTCATCAGCGAGCATTGACTTGATTATCCAAGTTGCCTTTGGGAAAGTGGTATGAGCTGGCTCATTGAAATGCTGTGGCTATACTCACAATGCTGTTACGTTTCAGGATTTTGACCCAGTGATCATGAAGGAATGGTGATATATTTCCTAAGCAGGATGTCATGTGACACCACAACACCACCCCTGTTGCTGGCAGAATCAAAAGTGGTGACAAATTGGCATATAGGAGAGCGATTAAAAATCTGGTTGAGTGGTGCCACAACAACACCTAACTCAATATCAGCAAAACCAAGTTATTGACTGCAGGAGGAAGAAACTGGAGGTCCATGAGCCAGTCCTTAGAGGATCGAGGGTGGATAGGGTCAGAAGCTTCTTGGTGTTATCATATCAGAGGATCTGTCCTGAGGCCAGAATGTAGGTACCATCACATGCCTTTACTTTCTTAGGGGTTTATGTAGAATCGGCATGTGATCAAAAACTTTGGCAAACTTCTATAGATGCAAAGTGGAGAGTATGCTAACTGGTTGCATCAGAGCCTAATATGGAAACATCAATGCCTAGGGACATGAGAGTACAGAAAATGACGGATACATCCTAATTCATCACAGGCAAAGCCTTCCCTACTGTTCGTACATTTATGTGAAATGCTGCCACAAGAAAGCAGTGTTCATCATTCAGGACGCCCACCACGCGAGTAGTGCTCTCTTCTTGCTATTAGCATTGGCCAGGATCCTTGAGCCCCCCACCAGCAGGTTTAGGAACAGTTATTATCCTACAGCCATTAGGCTCCTGAACCAGTGTGGGTAACTTCATTTACCATAGCTCTGAACTGATTATATGACCTATAGACTCACTTTCAAAGACTCTTTACAACTTCTCTCAGTGTTATTTTATTTATAGTTTGTCATCTTTTGCACATTGGTTGTTTGTAGTTTATGGTAACATATGTGCTTATTAATAAATTTAATTTTTACTTCAAACTTTGGAGTTCCAGGGTTGGTGTTCCCATCCTTTTGCTGCACGTCCTTCTAGCTGGTAGAGATTGTGGTTTTGGAAGGAGCTCTCGAAGGATTTTTGATGAGTTGCTCCAGTGCATCCTATAGATAATACAAACTTCTGTTTCTGTGTGTTGCTGGTAGTGTATGTGAATGGTTCTTGATTAGTGCCTTTTCAGAGAGCTGTTATGTCGTGTGTGGTGTGGAGCTTCTTGAAATGGTAAACAAGATTTGGGAAGTTAGGCAACTTATTTGTGCAGGTTTTTTGGCACTCAGCTGTTCTTTATTTGTATTTAGACATGCAGAGTGAAATAGGCCCTATCAGCTCACAGAGACACACCGCTCAACAGCCCACCGATTTAACACTAGCCTAATCACAGGACAATTTACAATGACCAATTAAGCTACTAACCTCTATATCTTTGGACTGAGAGAAAAAACTGGAGCACCTGAAGAAAAACCACATGCTCACAGAAAGAACGTACAAATTTCCTCACAGAGGACTCCAGAATTGAACTCCGAACTCCAACACCCTAAGCTGTGTATATGGCTACTGCAATTCAATTGCTGATCAATATTAACTCCCTGGATATTGATAATGGAGGTTCAGTGATGGTATGCTACAGAATGTCAGGAGATGATAGCTGGCTTTTCTCGTATTGGATACCATCATTGCCTGGTACACATGTGGCACAAATATTACTTTGGTAGGTCCTTCTGAGATACCAACCACGGTCAGAATCAAAGGTTGTGATGACAATTGGCATATTGGAGGATGACTGAAGGTCTGGTTAAATGGTATAGTAACAACAATCTTTCACTCAACACCAGCAAAACCAAAGAGCAACTACAGGAGGAAGAAGATGGGGTTCATGACTCAGTCCTCATTAGAAGATTGGAGGTAGACAGTCAGTAACTTCAAATTCCCTGACACTATCAAAGGGTAATATCAGAGGGTACATCCTGGAACCAGCACATAAGTGCCACCACAAAGGTGGTGTTAGTTTTTATAACTCCAAAATGTGAAACTAATTGAAAGAAAAACACACGGGAGACCTGGGGAATAACTTATGTATGTTTAGTTTAGTTTTTATTTTGAAGTGTGGTGTGCACTTAATGACATAGTGGTGTAATGACGCGTGCTGTTTACACTCATATAACTTGTAATCAATTGCATTCAGTAAAACGAGCACTTGCTTTGCACTGTCTATTTCATTTGCTTCAAAATACTATTCAATTTGCCCAGTACACAATATCCAGTTATCTCTTGTGCAATTGAATGTGCCTCTCTTTCTAATATGGTCAGCTATTTCTGCTTTTTAAAAAAAATGATTATCGCCTGGTGCTTCGTTTATGAACCCACGAATTTCATCTGTTTTCTGCCTTTTTTTTAAACACTCATTTCTCTGTTCCTTCCTGAAGAAGCACACGCTGTTCTTTTTTTAACTCAAATGTTTCACTGTGCATTATTTTTTAAAGAAACCTAACGACTCGCTGTGCTTCAACTGGTAAGTAGTCTCAGGTTTGTTAAAAACTTTCTCATAGTCAGTTTATGAACCCATGAATTTCATATGTTTTCCCTTTTTTTTAATTCAGTGGTCTTTGTCCCTTCCTGAAGAAGCGGGTGCTGCTCTTTTTTTTACTCAAGTGTCTTGCTGCATTTTTTTAAACTGTAAGGACTCACTGCGCTTCAGCAGGTAGATAGTCTTGGGTTTGTTTAAAATTTCTGTGTCATCACTGTTAAATTTTGTAAACCTGAAACAGAAAAGTAATCAAAAGAAAAAGACAGGAGAGCTGGGGGTAACTCGTTAATGTTTAGTCTCATTTTTACTTATGACATGGTGGCATAATGATGTTTCCGTGTTTCCGATTCATACATATGATGCATAATAAATTATGTAAACAATAAAAAAAGTTTAATCAAACAATATTGTTCACAATATTACTCAAATATTACTGGAATATTAAAAACAGCACTCTACTTTCTTAGATTTGGCTAATCTGGTGACTGACTGGATGCATCATAGCCTTGTATAGAAACAGCAATGCTCAGGAATGGAGAAGTCAACTTAAAGTGGTGGATACAGTCCAGTCCACCAAAAGAAAAGTCCCCATCCAGGCCATACACTCTTGTCACTACTACCATTGGGTAGAAAGTATAGGAGCCTTAGCTAATGTCTATTTCACTTTCGGTTTTTATTATTATTGATATATATATTTGAGATAATTCTCCTCTTGTTTGTATATATGCTCTTTTTAAATCAATAAAAAGATTAAGAAAGAAAGAAAGAAAGGACCGATTAGAGATAAAGGTGGGAAGATGTGTCTGGATGCTGTGGAAGTGAGTGAGATCCTCAATGAATACTTCTCTTCGGTATTCACCAATGAGAGGGAACTTGATGATGGTGAGGGCAATATGAGTGAGGTTGATGTTCTGGAGCATGTTGATATTAAGGGAGAGGAGGTGTTGGAGTTGTTAAAATACATTAGAACAGATAAGTCCCCGGGGCCTGACAGAATATTCCCCAGGCTGCTCCACGAGGCAAGGGAAGAGATTGCTGAGCCTCTGGCTAGGATCTTTATGCCCTCGTTGTCCACGGGAATGGTACTGGAGGATTGGAGGGTGGCGAATGTTGTCCTCTTGTTCAGAAAAGGTAGTAGAGGTAGTCTGGGTAATTATAAACCAGTGAGCCTTACATCTGTGGTGGGAAGGCTGTTGGAAAAGATTCTTAGAGATAGGATCTATGGGGATTTAGAGAATCATGGTCTGATCAGGGACAGTCAGCATGGCTTTGTGAAGGGCAGATCGTGTCTAACAAGCCTGATAGAGTTCCTTGAGGAGGTGACCAGGCATACAGATGAGGGTAGTGCAGTGGATGTGATCTATATGGATTTTAGTAAGGCATTTGACAAGGTTTCACACAGTAGGCTTATTCAGAAAGTCAGAAGGCATGGGATCCAGGGAGTTTTGGCCAGGTGGATTCAGAATTGGTTTGCCTGCAGAAGGCAGGTGGTCGTGGTGGAGGGAGTACATTCGGATTGGAAGGTTGTGACTAGTGGTGTCCCACAAGGATCGCTTCTGGGACCTCTACTTTTCATGATTTTTATTAACGACCTGGATGTGGGGGTAGAAGGGTGGGTTGGCAAGTTTGCAGACGACACAAAGGTTGGTGGTGTTGTGGATAGTGTAGAGGATTGTTGAAGATTGCAAAGAGACATTGATAGGATGCAGAAGTGGGCTGAGAAGTGGCAGATGGAGTTCAACCCGGAGAAGTGTGAGGTGGTACACTTTGGAAGGACAAACTCCAAGGCAAAGTACAAAGTAAATGGCAGGATACTTGGTAGTGTGGAGGAGCAGAGGGATCTGGGGGTACATGTCCCCAGATCCCTGAAAGTTGCCTCAGAGGTAGATAGGGTAGCTAAAAAAGCTTATGGGGTGTTAGGTTACATAAGTCGAGGGATAGAGTTTAAGAGTCGCGATGTAATGATGCAGCTCTATAAAACTCTGGTTAGGCCACACTTGGAATACTGTGTCCAGTTCTAGTCGCCTCTCTATAGGAAGGATGTGGAAGCATTGGAAAGGGTACAGAGGAGACTTACTAGGATGCTGCCTGGTTTAGAGAGTATGCATTATGATCGGAGATTAAGGGAGCTAGGGCTTTACTCTCTGGAGAGAAGGAGGATGAGAGGAGACATGATAGAGGTGTACAAGATAATAAGAGGAATAGATAGAGTGGATAGCCAGCGCCTCTTCCCCAGGGCACCACTGCTCAATACAAGAGGACATGGCTTTAAGGTAAGGGGTGGAAAGTTCAAGGGGGATATGAGAGGAAGGTTTTTTACTCAGAGAGTGGTTGGTGTGTGGAATGCACGGCCTGAGTCAGTGGTGGAGGCAGATACACTAGTGAAGTTTAAGAGACTACTAGACAGGTATATGGAGGAATTTAAGGTGGGGGGTTATATGGGAAGCAGGGTTTAAGGGTTGGCACAACATTGTGGACTGACGGGCCTGTACTGTGCTGTACTATTCTATGTTCTATGTAGAAGGTTCTTTGGAAGCTGAAAAGTCTGAAAGTAGATAAGTCATCTGGACCAGATGGAATGCACCCCAGTGTTCTGAGAGAGGTGGCTGAAGAGATTGTAGAGACATTAGTGATGATCTTTCAAGAATCACTGGATTGGTTCCAGAGTACTAGAAAATTGCAAATGTGACTCCAGTCTTTAAGAAAGGAGGGAGGCAGAAAAAAAAGGAAATTATAGGCCAATTGGCCTGACTTCAATGGCTGGGAAGATATTGGAATCTGCTAGTAAGGATGAAGTTTCAGGGTACTTGGAGTTACGTGATAAAATAGACCAGTCTGCATATAAAATATGTGATAAAATAGGCCAGTCCTTGAGGGGAAATCTTGCCTGACAAATCTGTTGGAATTCTTTGAGGAAATATCAGGCAAGATAGGAGAGTCAGTGGGTGTTGTTTATTTGGGTAGTTAGAAGGCCTTTGATAAGGTGACACATGTGGCTGCTGAACAAGATGATATGATATTCCATGATATTGCAGGAAGGATACTAGTATGGATGGAAGATTGGCTGACTGGCAGATGGTAATGAGTGCACATAAAGGGAGCCATTTCTGAATGGCTGCAGGTGACTAATGATATTCTGTTGGTGTCTGTGTTGAGTATGATTCTTTTCACGTTATATGTTTATGATTTGGATGATGGAATTGATGGCTTTGTGACCAAGTTTGCAGATTATACCAAGATAGGTGGAGGGGCAGGTAGTGTTGTAGAAGCAAGGGGTCTGCAGAAGGAATTAGACAGATTGGAAGAATGGGCAAAGAAATGTTATATGGCACATGATTGTAAAGTCGTGCTCCTTGGTAGAAGGAATAAAAGTGTAAACTATTTTCAAAATGGGGTGAAAATTCAAATATAAGAGGTGCAAAGGTACTTGTGAGTCCTTGTACAGAGTTCCCTAAAGGTTAACTTGCAAGTTAAGTCAGTGGTGAGGAAGGCTAATGCAGTGTTAACATTCTTTTCGATAGAACTGGAGTAGCATGTAATGCGTAGGATTTGTAAGGCATCGGTCAGGTTGCACCCAGAATATTATAAGCAACATTCGGCCTCTTATTTAAGAAAAGACATGCTGGGATTGGAGAGGGTCCAGAGGAGATTCATTAGAATAATCCCAGGAATGAAAGGGTTAACATATGAGGAACGTTTTATAGCTCTGGGCTTGTACTTGCTGGAGTTTAGAAGAATGAGTGAGGATCTCATTGAAACCTATTGAATATTGAAAGGTCTAGATAGAGTGGATGTGGAGAGAATGTTTCTTATAGTGGGGTAGTCTAGGTCCAGAGAACGCAGCCTCAAAATAAAGGGCTGTCTCTTTAGAACAGAGCTGAGGAGGAAGTTCTTCAGTCGGAGGGAGGTGAATCTGTGTAATTCATTGCTACAGTCGATTGTGGAGGCCAAATGATTAAGTCTTTTAAGAGACTCCTGGTTAGGTACAAGAAGCTTAGAAAAATAGAGGGCTGTTGGTAACCCTAGGTAATTTCTAAAGTAAGTACATGTTCAGCACAGCATTGTGGGCCGAAGGGCCTGTATTGTGCAATAGGTTTTCTGTGTTTCTATGTATATTTAAAGTGGAGATTGATAGGTTCATGATTAGTCAGGGCATCAAAGATTATGAGGAAAGGCAGGAGAATGCTTTTGAAAGGGATAATAAATTAGTCATGAGGGAATAATGAAGCAGACTTGTTGGGCTGAGTACCCTAATTTTGCTCCTATGTCTTATGGTTTAAAAAACAGAGGTGTCCCTGAGAAGATTTTTGGATTTATACTGCCTTGTACTTTAAGACAAGGGCAGGCAACTCCTATTCTCATTGCTTGAGTTTGACCAGGAACCAACATCAGATTATGCACTGGTTTTGAAAGCCAGATCTCTCTCATTATAGAAGCTTGCAGAGGCTGTTCCCGATCACATATACCCTTTCAGATACCTTGTTCCTCATGGCTGCATTCCAGAAATCAACAATAGCTCTTCCCTCAAAGCTGAGAATCTAGATTTAACAAATCCATTTGGTAGGGATATTTGACTGCAGAGCAATGTTCTGCAAATTGCAGACATTGATGGCCATATAGATCTTCCCTCACAGTGGCCTGCAATAAATAGCATTTCCTTTTGTCTGTCGTCTTTCACGTTTTTTATTCCATTTTGTTGTAATGAACATGGAACGTCTTGACTTGCAGCATTTCTTCGGGCAGTTTTAGCTTCTGTGTTTGATGAGTCACTCACCAGAACAGTGAGTGGAATTGCAGTTCAGTGGGTTTATGCTTTGCTAGTTTGCAGCAGATCTCTGCACCCGTTTCTTGGGATTTTGGCATCTGCGCTTTCGGTGTCTCCTTTGTGCTGCAGGATGCCTCTGGCTGCTGAGGAAATAGATGACCATTAAAAAACACAGATCTTAAAGCATTACTGTTATTTAAAGTAGATTTCTCTGTCAGGGACTAGCATGAATTATGTCTCAGACAAATATGGTTAAAAATTGTAGTAGAGGGAAATGGCAGGCTTTGCTTTTGACACCATTTGAGCAAGTAGAACAATGGGAAAAGAAGTTCCCTTTCTCACTCTTCAGTAAAAGAAGTCTATCTTTGTAACTCACTCAGAACCAGAACTGGTCAATCCCCTGGCACTTTTCTGCTTTAAAGCACTGATTCCTGGGACATTGTGCACACGAAATTCTCTCTCTCCTGGAGTCAGGCCTTGGAAAGGCAATAAGATTTTAACTTTGAACTTGCTGACTGGGACTCTCATACTGTAAAAGAACTATATGGGATAGAATTTGTTGAATGTGTTCAGGAAAGTTTTCTTAATCAGTACGTAGAAATCCCAATGAGAGAGTGTGTGATATTCGACTTGCTGTTAGGGAATACCCAAAGTTGTGATGCAGGTGGACAAAGCGGTAAAGAAGGCATTTGGCAGGCTTGCCTTCATTGGTCAGGGCATTAGTTAACTACACGAATTGGAACACAGATTACAGCTGTACATGACGTTGGTGAAACCATCAGGGTAATTGGTTCCTGTGCTGATGACCTCCTGTTAATCATCACTGATTCCAGGCAATTATCAGGATTTCTAATCTTTGTCTTTGACACTGGCTCCCGGCACAACTGTGAGTATGAACAAGCCTCGTTGGGGTTGTGGGTGTGTAGGGAGGACATAACCCTCAAGTTATAAAAGATGCAGATAAGATCATAAGCATGGGATTGGGTCTGAAGGTCTGAGTTATAAAGAGAGGTTGGACAGGGCTAGTATCTTTTTCCCTGGTGTTCATTTCCCTCCATAGATGATGGCTGACCCGCTGGGCTCCTCCAGCAGTTGGTGAATATTTTATAAATGTCATTGCCTTGCTCCCTTACAGAGGTAAAGGCAGAGTGTCAGATTAGTGCTGAAGGAGTTTTGAAAGAAATTTAAGGGGAAAGTTTCTCCTCATTTGTCATTTGGAACTCACTGTCAGAGGCTGTGAATCACATACAATTTCCATGTTTAAGGAACACTGGGTGGTAATTCCATAAACATACAAACAGCTATCTATCGGACAGGCAAATGAGATTGGAAAAATGGTCAGCATTGAGGTTGAGGGCTTTTCTCTGTGCTGACTCACTCCAGGAATCCATTGTCTGTCTTTTCATCAGCTGTGTCTGGGAAACATTACTACAGACCCTGCATTCCAAAATTCAAAGTAAATTTATTATCAAAATACATATATGCCACTATATACAACTCTGAGATTCATTTTCTTGTGGGAATTCACAGTAAATAGAAAGAAATATAATAGAATCAATGAAAAACTGTACACAGAGACTGACAAAAACTGTGCAAAAGGTAACAAAATTGTGCAAACACAGATAAATAGATAGATAAGTGAATATCGGGAAATTAAGATACAGAGTCGTGGAAAGTGAGTCCATAGGTTGTGGAATCTGTTCAGGTTTGGGGTGAGTGAAGTTATCCACTCTGGTTCAAGAGCCTGATGTCTGAGGGGTAATAACTGTTCCTGAACCTGGTGGTCTGGAACCTAAGGCTCCTGTACCTCCTTCCTAATGGCAACAGAGCATGGCCTCAATGGTGGGGGTCCTTGATGATGGATGCTGCTTTGCTGTGACAGTGGTGAGGGACTGGGCCATATCCACTATTTTTTGTAGCCTCCTCTGTTCAAGGGCATTGATGTTTCCATACCAGGCCATGACGCAACCAGTCAATATACTCTTCACTGCACATCAACCAAAGTTTTTCAAAGTTTTGGATGATATGATGAATCTTTGCAAATTTCTAAGAAAGTAGAGGCTCTGCCATTCTTTCTTTGTAATGGCACAGGACAGGTGGTGCTAAACCCAGGACAGATCCTCTAAAATGATAGCACGCACATTGACAGTGATGAAGTGACAGCACTCACATCGACAGTGATGAAATAATAGCACTCACATCGACAGTGATGAAATGACAGCACTCACATCGACAGTGATGAAAATATAGCATGCACATCGACAGTGATGAAATGACAGCACTCACATTGACAGTGAGGAAATGACAGCACTCACATCGACAGTGATGAAATGATAGCACTCACATCGACAGTGATGAAATGATAGCACTCACATCGACAGTGATGAAAATATAGCATGCACATCGACAGTGATGAAATGACAGCACTCACATCGACAGTGATGAAATGACAGCACTCACATCGACAGTGATGAAATGATAGCACTCACATCGACAGTGATGAAATGATAGCATGCACATTGACGGTGATGAAATGATAGCACTCACATCGACGGTGATGAAAATATAGCATGCACATCGACAGTGATGAAATGACAGCACTCACATCGACAGTGATGAAATGATAGCATGCACATCGACAGTGATGAAATGACAGCATGCACATCGACAGTGATGAAGTGACAGCACTCACATCGACAGTGATGAAGTGACAGCACTCACATCGACAGTGATGAAATGATAGCACACACATCGACAGTGATGAAAAGACAGCATGCACATCGACAGTGATGAAATGATAGCACTCACATCGACAGTGATGAAATGACAGCACTCACATTGACAGTGATGAAGTGACAGCACACACATCGACAGTGATGAAGTGACAGCACTCACATCGACAGTGATAAAATGATTGCATGCACAGCGACAGTGATGAAATGACAGCACTCACATCGACAGTGATGAAATGATAGCACTCACATCGACAGTGATGAAATGATAGCATGCACATCGACAGTGATGAAATGATAGCATGCACATCGACCGTGATGAAATGACAGCACTCATATCGACAGTGATGAAATGATAGCACTCACATCGACAGTGATGAAATAATAGCACTCACATCGACAGTGATGAAATGATAGCACGCACGTCGACAGTGATGAAATGATAGCACACACGTCGACAGTGATGAAATGATAGCACTCACGTCGACAGTGATGAAATGATAGCACGCACATCGACAGTGATGAAATGACAGCACTCACATCGACAGTGGTGAAATGACAGCATGCACACCGACAGTGATGAAACGATAGTACTCACATCAACAGTGATGAAATGACAGCACACACATCGACAGTGATGAAATGACAGCACGCACATCGACAGTGATGAAATGACAGCACTCACATCGACAGTGATGAAATGACAGCACACACATCGACAGTGGTGAAATGATAGCATGCACATCGACAGTGATGAAATGACAGCACTCACATCGACAGTGATGAAATGACAGCACTCACATCGACAGTGATGAAACGATAGCACTCACATCGACAGTGATGAAATGATAGCACTCACATCGACAGTGATGAAATGATAGCACACACATCGACAGTGATGAAACGAAAGCACTCACATCGACAGTGATGAAATGACAGCACTCACATCGACAGTGATGAAATGACAGCACTCACATCGACAGTGATGAAATGATAGCACTCACATCGACAGTGATGAAATGACAGCATTCACATCGACAGTGATGAAACGATAGCACTCACATCGACAGTGATGAAATGACAGCACTCACATCGACAGTGATGAAATGACAGCACTCACATCGACAGTGATGAAATGACAGCACACACATCGACAGTGATGAAATGACAGCACTCACATCGACAGTGATGAAATGATAGCACTCACATCGACAGTGATGAAATGATAGCACGCACATCGACAGTGATGAAATGACAGCACGCACATCGACAGTGATGAAATGACAGCACTCACATCGACAGTGATGAAATGACAGCACACACATCGACAGTGGTGAAATGATAGCATGCACATCGACAGTGATGAAATGACAGCACTCACATCGACAGTGATGAAATGACAGCACTCACATCGACAGTGATGAAACGATAGCACTCACATCGACAGTGATGAAATGATAGCGCTCACATCGACAGTGATGAAATGATAGCACACACATCGACAGTGATGAAACGAAAGCACTCACATCGACAGTGATGAAATGACAGCACTCACATCGACAGTGATGAAATGACAGCACTCACATCGACAGTGATGAAATGATAGCACTCACATCGACAGTGATGAAATGCTTTGAGAGGTTGGTCATGACTAGACTGAACTGCTGCCTCAGCAAGGACCTGAACCCATTGCAATTTGCCTATCACCACACAGCAGATGCAATCTCAATGGCTTTCCACACGGCTTTAGACCTGGAGTACACAAACACCTCTGTCAGGATGCTGTTGATCGACTACAGCTCAGCATTTAACACTATCATTCCCACAATCCTGATTGAGAAGTTGCAGAACCTGAGCCTCTGTACCTCCCTTTGTAATTGGATCCTTGACTTCCTAACCAGAAGACCACAGTCTGTGTGGATTGGTGATAACATATCCTCCTCACTGACAATCAACACTGGTGCACCTCAGGGGTGTGTGCTTAGCCCACTGCTCTACTCTCTACATACACATGACTGTGTGGCTAGGCATAGCTCAAATACCATCTATAAGTTTGCTGATGATACAACCATTGTTGGTAGAATCTCAGATGGAGACAAGAGGGCGTACAGGAGTGAGGTATGCCGACTAGTGGAGTGGTGCCGTAGCAACAACCTGGCACTCAATGTCAGTAAGATGAAAGAGCTGATTGTGGACTTCAGGAAGGGTAAGGCGAAGACATACATACCAATCCTCATAGAGGGATCAGAAGTGGAGAGAGTGAGCAGTTTCAAGTTCCTGGGTGTCAAGATCTCTGAGGATCTAACCTGGTCCCAACATACCGATGTAGTTATAAAGAAGGCAAGACAGTGGCTATACCTTATTAGGAGTTTGAAGAGATTTGGCATGTCAACAAATACACTCAAAAACTTCTCTAGTTGTACCATGGAGAGCATTCTGACAGGCTGCATCACTGTCTGGTATGGAGGGACTACTGCACAGGACCGAAAGAAGCTGCGGGAGGTTGTAAATTTAGTCAGCTCCATCCTGGGTACTAGCCTACAAAGTACCCAGGACGTCTTCAGGGAGCAGTGTCTCAGAAAGGCAGCGTCCATTATTAAGGACCTCCAGCATCCAGGACATGCCCTTTTCTCACTGTTACCATCAGGTAGGAGGTACAGAAGCCTGAAGGCACACACTCAGTGATTCAGGAACAGCTTCTTCCCCTCTGCCATCCGATTCCTAAATGGACATTGAAGCTTTGGACACTACCTCACTTTTTTTTGAATATACAGTATTCCTGTTTTTGCATACTTTTAAAAATCTATTCAATATACATAATTGATTTACTTGTTTATTTATTATTTTTATTTTATTTTTTCTCTCTCTGCTAGATTATGTATTGCATGAACTGCTGCTGTTAAGTTAACAAATTTCACGTCACGTGCCGGTGATAATAAACCGGATTCTGATAATGCCACAAAGAACTTAAAGTTGCTGACTCTCACCACCTCTGATCCCCTGATGAGGACTGGCTCATGGACCTCCTAGAGTACCGAAAACACCGGCAGCAATCTGCAAAACAAAAAGCCTTGGTAGAGGGACAATATGCCCAACAATTTTTCTTCAGAGGTTTTGCTGAAATAGCTTGGGGAAAAAATACTCCAGAGAAGTCAGAACCAAAATGTATAACAAAGTGCTGTACAACAATGAAGTGCCGCTGAGACATAATAATAAATTCAACCTTTACAAGCTTCCCCATCCCCCAGAACTTAACTTTCTCTGAAGTGTAACTGTAAACTGGCATCTGGCAACTAACAATGGACAAATGGAGTTGAATGAAGTTACCCTCTCAACCATCAGGCTCCTGAACCAGAGTGGATAACTTCACTCACCCCATCATTGAACTTTTCCCACAACATATAGGCTTTCTTTCAAGAAATCTTCATCTCATGTTCTCAATATTTATTTATTATTTATTACTATTATAATTTCCTTTTTTCTTTCTTTTCGTACTCGCACAGTTTGTTATTTTTTGCACTTTGATTGTCTGTCCTGTTGTGTGTGATCTTTCATTGATTCTATTGCATTTCATGAATTTACTGTGAACATCCCCAAGAAGATGAATCTGAGAGTTGTATGTATATGGTGATACATATGTACTTCGATCAGAAATTTATTTTGAACTTTAAACTTTAAACTTTGAAAATAAAACATAGAAATCTACAGCACATTGCAGGCTCTTCGGCCCACAACATTGTGCCAACCATGTAACCTACTCTAGAAACTGCCTAGAATTCCCCTACCACATAGCCCTCTGTTTTTCTAAGCTCCATGTACCTACCTAAGAGACCCTATTGTATCCGTTTCCACCACAGTTGCCGGCAGGCAATTGCATGTCCCACCAGTCTCTGTGTGAAAGACTTACCCCTGACATCCCCTCTGTACCTATTTCCAAGCACCTTAAAAATGTACCCCCTCATGCTAGCCATTTCAGCCCTGGGAAAAAGCCTCTGGCTATCCATACGATCAATGCCTCTCATCATCTTACACACTTCTATCAGTTCACCTCTCATCCTCCGTCACTCCAAGGAGAAAAGGTCAATTTCACTCAACCTATTCTCATAAGGCACACTCTCCAATCCAGGCAACATCCATCTAAGTCACCTCTGCACTCTCTCTGTAGTATCCACATCTTTCCTGTAGTGAGGTGACCAGAACTGAACACAGTACTCAAAGTGGGGTCTGACCGGGGTTCTGTATAGCTGTAACATTACCTCTCAGCTCTTGAACACAATCCCACAGTTGATAAATGCCAATACACCATATGCCTTCTTAACCACTCCGTCAACCCGCATAGCAGCTTTGAGTGTCCTATGGGCTCGGACCCCAAGATCCCTCTGATCCTCCACACTGCCAAGAGTCTTACCATTAATACTATATTCTGCCGTCATATTTGACCTACCAAAATGAACCACCTCTCATTTATCTGGGTTGTACTCCATCTGCCACTTCTCAACCAAGTTCTGCATCCTACTGGTATAGTCATAGTCATACTTTATTGATCGCGGGGGAAATTGGTTATCCTGCTGTAACTTCTGACAACACTCCAGACTCTCCACAACACCCCCAACTTTGTGTCATCAGGAAACTTACTAATCCACCCTTCTACTTCCTCATCCAGGTCATTTATAAAAATCACAAGGAGGAGGAGTCCCAGAACAGATCCCTGCGGGATACCACTGGTCACTGACCTCCATGCAGAATATGAATCATCTACAACCACTCTTCGCCTCCTGTGGGCAAGCCAATTCTGGCTCCACAAAGCAAAGTCCCCTTGGATCCCATGCCTCATTACTTTCTGAATGAGCCTCACATGGAGAACCTTATCAAATGCCTTACTGAAATCCATATATACCGCATCCGCTGCCCTACCTTCAATGTGTTTTGTTTCATCCTCAAAGAACTCAATCAGGTTCGTAAGGCACCACCTGCCCTTGACAAACCCATGCTGACTATCCCTAATCAGATTATGTCTCTCCAAATGCTCATCAATCCTGTCTCTCAGGATCTTCTCCAAAAACTTGCCCACCACTGAAGTAAGACTCACTTTGATCTAATCTGCAAAAATGATTAAAATCCATGAGGGTCCTTTTTCACTAAATTTCAAACACAGTTATTTTTTCCTTTATTATCTGTGTATTCTTTTGAGCAGGAAGCAAGGGGACGTAATTCAAAGTGCAGTCAGTAAACTGTATTAACGCTCAGAATTCCAGCCTCCTTTGTGTGGCGTCTTTAAATCTTCCTAAATCCAATCGTAAACCAAAGCCCCATGTTATTTAGCGGCCAATATTTTCATTGAATGTGAGATCAATCAATACAATGTGTAACATTCAGTTGGTTAAATTGTGTCTATCAGCAATGAAGATGAGACGGTGGTGGTTTTTGTTTTATTTGCGGTGTGTGTATTTTGCTAAATGGCTTTGTCACTGCTCGTATCATCAGCAGCGGTTGTTGTGTGTCTGCTGCTCATTACTCACACAATGTCTAGCTTTTGGCTACTAGATTTCCCTGGAGTATTCATTGTGATGGAGAGTAATTGGCTGAAAATATAGACTGAAAGTTAACATTCCACGCATCTATTAATACAAACTGAGCCAATTTCCCTCAGACAGGAGTCTTTTCTCTCAGCAATGTGTTAAATTGGAGGAGGAACAATGGAACAGGCAAGAACTGGTCATTTAGGAGCATGTGAGGGAGGGCAGAATTATTTCTTAAACTGGCAAAGTGACAGGAGGTGCTTGATTGTGAATAATTATAATATTGTGTTACAGTAATTCAAAGTTTAAACCTCAAAGTTCAACGTATTATTTAAGTACATATGTTACCATATAAAACACTGAGATTAGTTTTCTTTGTGGGCATTCACAGTAAATGCAAAGAACCAGATAAACAAAACAAAATAATAACAATAATTAAATAAGCAATAAATATTGAGAACATGAGAAGAAGAGTTCTCGAAAATGAGTCCATAGTCTAGTGCTGAATATGTTGACTAGTAGCATCACAGCCTGGAATGGAAACGCCAATACCCTTGAAAAGAAAATCCTACTAAAGTAGTGGATATGGTCTTGTCCATCATGGGTAAAGCCGTTTGAACAACTGAGCACATCTACATGAAACACAGTTGCAGGAAAGCACCATCCACCATCAGCAACCCCCTATCATCAGGACCTGCCCTCGTCTCACTGCGATCATCAAGAAGAAGGTACAGAAGTCTCAGAACTCACACCTCCAGGTTCAGGAACAGTTATTACCCCTCACTATCAGGCTCTTGAGCAAAAGGGGATAACGTCACTCAATTTCACTTGCCTTAACACTGAAATGTTCCCACAACCTACTGATGCACTTTCTTCCTTTTTCAATATTTTTATTGATATTATATAACTTACATGAATACAAATACAAAATTTATAAGAATACAAGTAAATAATACAAATTACATTACATTTAAATCACAGTAATATGATCACAGTATCCCATATTCCAGATCAATCATGTATAAAAAAAGATTGAATTATGAAATGAAATAGAATAATTCTGATGCACTTTCAGGTACTCTTTATCTGGTGTTCTCAATATGTTGTTGCTTAGTTATTTATTCTCATTGTTACCTCTTTGCGTATTTACCCAGCTTGCTGCCTTCTGCACTCTGGTTAAACTCCCCAGTTGGGCATCTTTTATTGATTCTGTTATACAGTAATTGTTATTATTATATACGTTTGTTGACTATGCCAAGAAAATTAGTCACAGGGTCGTGTACGGTAACATATATGTACACATACTTTACGCATAAAGTAAAGTTAAAATTTCCTTTGAACTATGATCTTTGAGGTTTCTTACTAGAAAGAATGGTAGCTTAAAGCCACAGACACAAGATGGTCATGAACACTATGGCATCAGTTTACATGATGGGCGGCTTTGAAGGAAATAGATGTTTGACGTGAAATACGGACCAGGTAGAGAAGTGTTGAAGGTGAAGCATGATATGGTGCACGTAGAGGAGTGTTGAGGTAATTCGGATAGAGGAGAGTTGACGGTGAGATGTGAAATGTGGACCAGGTAGAGGAGTGCTTTAAGTGAGTTGAGAAATGTGGAGTAAGTAGAGTAGTGTGAAGGTGAGATGAAAAATCTGGAGCAAGTAGAAAACTATTGAAGGTGAGGTGTGAAATGTGGAGCAGGTAGAGGATTGTTTAACAGAGTTCAGTTGATATTTCAAGCCAACCCTTCAGCAGGACTAGAGAAAAGAAATGAGGAGTCAGAGTTGGAAGCAAGGGTCTCAGCTATCCCTGCCTGTTTGTCAGCCATGTCAACCACCACCCCCCCCCAACTTTTCCTATGCTACATCAACAACTACATTAGTGCTGCTTCCTGCACCCATGCCAAGCTCGGTGACTTCATCAACTTTGCCTCCAACTCCCCCCCTCCGTCCTCAAATTTTTCTGCTCCATTTCTGCCACCTCCCTCCCCTTTCTCAATTTCTCTCTGTCCCTATGTCTCGAGACACCTTATCCACTGATATCTATTATAAATCCACGGACTCACACAGCTACCTGGAGTATACCTCTCTCCACCGTTTTATTTGTAAAAATGTCACCCCCTTCTCTCAAATCCTCCGTCTCCGCCACACTTGCTCTCAAGATGAGGCTTTTCATTCCAGAATGAAGGAGCTGTCCTCCTTCTTCAAAGGACAGGGCTTACCTTTCTCCACCATCAACGCTGCCCTCAACTGCATCTCTTCCATTCCATGCACGTCTGTTCTTACCCCATCCTCCCGCCACCCTACCAGGGAAAGAGTTCCTCTTGTCCTCACCTACCACCCCACCAGCCTACACATTCCATACATAATTCTCTGGAACTTCTGCCATCTCCAACGGGACCCCAGCACCAAGCACATCTTGTCCTCGTCCCGCACCTTCTGCTTTCTGCAGGGATCACTCCCTATATGACTCCTTTTGTCTATTCGTCTCTCCTCACTGATCTCCCTCCTGGCACTTATCCTTGCAAGCAGAACAAGTGCTACACCTCCCCCTACACCTCCTCCCTCACTACCATTCAGGGCTCCAAACAGTCCTTCCAGGTGAGCCAGCACTTCACCCGTGAGTCTTTTGGGGACATTACTGTATCCGGTGCTCCCAGTGTGGCCTCTTGTCAGTGACACTCAATGTAGATTGGAAAACCACTTCTGCGATCACCTATTCTCCATCCGCCAGAAAAAGCAGGATCTCCCAGTGGCCACCCATTTTAATTCCACTTCCCATTCCCATTCCAAAATGTCCATCCATGGCCTCCTCTACAGCCACGATGAGGCCACACTCAGGTTGGAAGAACAACACATATTCTGTTTGGGTAGCCTCCAACCTGATGGCATGAACATTGATTTCTTGAACTGCCAGTAATGTTCCCCCCTCACCATTCCCCATCCCCTTTTCCCTCTCTCAGCTTATCTCCTTACCTGCCCATCACCCTCCTCCGGTGCTCTTCCCCCTTTTCTTTCTTCCCCGGCCTTCTGTCCTCTCCAATTAGATTCCCCCTTCTCCAGCCCTGGATCTCTTTCACTAATCAACTCCCCAGCTCTTTACTTCCCCCCTCCCGGTTTCACCTGTCACCTTGTGTTTCTCCCACCCCCTCCCCCAGCTTTTAAATCTACTCCTCATCTTTTTTTCTCCAGTCCTGCTGAAGGGTCTCAGTCCAAAACACTGTACTCTTCTCCACAGACGCTGCCTGGCCTGCTGCGTTCCTGTGTGTGCGGCTTGGACTTCCAGCTTCTGCAGAGTTTCTCTTGTTTGTGAGACAGCTGTTGAAGGTGAGATTTGAAAGATGAAGTCAGTAAAGAAGTGATGAAGATAGAGTGTGAAATTTGGACTGGGTAGAGGGGTGCTGAAGATGAGGAGTGAAATGTGCAGAAGGTAGAGGAAAGTTGAAGGTGAAGTGTGAAAAGGGAAGCAAGTAGAGGATTGTTGAGGTGAGGTAGACCAGGTAATGCAGAGTTGAAGGTGAGTGTGCGATGTGGACCAGGTAGAGGAGAGTTGAAGGATAGCTGTCAAATGTGGAGAAGGTAGAGAAGTGTGAAATGTAGTGCAGGTCGAGGACTGTTGACAGTGAGGCATGAAGGAGTAGTTATGGGAGTGTTGAAGGTGAGGTGGGAAATTTTTGAGCAGGCAAGGAGCTTTGACGGTGACATGTGAAATGTGTGAAAAATGAGTGTTGAGGTGGGGCGTGAAATATGGTGTAGATAGGTAAGTGTTGAGGTGAGCTGGAGAATTTAAAACAGCGTTGAAGGCAAGTTGTGAAATGTGGACCCGCTAGAGGAGATTAGAAGGCGTGGTGTGAAATGTGGAGCAGGCAGAATGGTGTTGCAGGTGAGCTGTGATATGTAGTGCAGGTAGAGTTGTTTTGAAGGTGAAGTGTGAAATGTGGAGCAGGTAGAGGGCTGTTGATGTGAGGTGTGAAATGCGGACCATGTGGAGGAGTGTTAAAGGTCAGGTGTTAAATGAAGAGCAGATAGAGAAATGTTAAAGGTGAGGTCTGAAATGTAGATCAGGTAGAAGAGTCTTGAAAGTGAGGTGTGGAATGTGGAGCAGGTTTAGGAGTCTTGAAGGTGTAGTGTGAAGTGTGGAGCAGGTAGAGGAGTGTTGAAGTGAGATGAACCATATAAAGCAGATTTGAAGATGAGGTTTGAAACGTGAGCCTCGTAGAGTAGATTTGAAAGTGAGGTTTGAAACATGGATTAGATTAGATTATGAGGACACGCAGTCCTCTTTTATTGTCATTTTGTAATGCATGCATTAAGAAATGATACAATATTTCCTCCGGTGTGATATCACAAAACACAGGACAGACCAAGACTGAAAAGACTGACAAAACCACATAATTATAACATATAGTTACAACAGTGCAACAATACCATAACTTGATGAAGAAGTCCATGAGCATAGTAAAGTTCAAAGTTTCTCAAATGTCCCACATCTCACGCAGACGGGAGAAGGAAAA
Organism: Mobula birostris; assembly: GCF_030028105.1. NCBI lineage: Eukaryota > Metazoa > Chordata > Chondrichthyes > Myliobatiformes > Myliobatidae > Mobula > Mobula birostris. The sequence goes on from NC_092386.1 coordinate 1,036,836, forward strand.
AAAACTCTCCCTGCCATGCCGACCACAATCTGACTCTGAGTCATCTGAAAACTTCGAGCTCTGATCAGCTCTCCGACACCAAGTACTGAGCGCCATCTCTGTCCGAACGATTCGACCTCCTTCTCGGTCGCCAAAAGCAGGCAAGGCCGGGGATTTTGAGGCCTACACTCCAAAAGATTCCCGACCACACAGTAACGACAGCAGCGAACGAGCGTTTCATAAATCTCTCCAGATGTTCCTCTGTGCTTTCACGCCCCTATCCAGGTGTGAAGGTAGAATTAGAAAATAAGACATGGGCAGTATTACTCCATCAAGTTCGCTCCGCCATTTCATCATGGCTGATCCCAGATCCCATTCAACCCCATACACCTGTCCTCTCACCATATCCCTTGATGTCCCAACCAATCATGAATCTTTCAACAATCGCTTTAAATATACGCATGGACTTGGCCTCCAAAGCAGTCTGTAGCAGACCATTCCAGTAAGTCACTACTCTTTGGCTAAAAAAAACCTCCTTAAAATCTGTTCTGAAAGGTTACTGCTCAATTTTTAGGTTGTGCCCTTTAGTTATAGATACCCATAACAGAGGAAACATTCTCGCCGCATCCATCCTATCTCGTCTTTTCAACGTTCGGTAAGTTTCAATGAGATCTCGCCATATTCTTCTACAGGCCTAAAGCCGCCAAATGCTCTGCAGATGTTCCCTTCATTCTTGGAATCATCCTCATGAAGCTCCTCTGGACTCTATCCCATGAAATACACCCTTTCTGAGATAAGGGACCCAATACTTGTGTTGCGGCCTGAGTAGTTGTGTTGAGGTGGTGTGTATGATGTGGAGCAGGTAGAGGAATTTTGATGGGAAACTATGAAATGTAGATCATGTGGTGGTGTCTGGAAGGTAAGGTGTGAAATGTGGGGCAGATTGAGGCCTTGAATGTGGTGTGAAGTTTAGAACAGGTCAAGGTGTGTTTGAGGTTAGGTGTGCAAAGTGGACCATGTAGAGGAGTGTTGAAGGTCAGATGTTGAATGCAGATTGAAGCTGAGGTGTGAAATGTGGCCCAGGTGGAGCAGTGTTGTCGGTGAGATGTGAAATGTGGAGAATGTAGAAGGGGTTTGCTGTCAGGTGGACCAGGTAGATTAGTGTAGGAGGTGAGGTGTGAGTTGTGAAACGTAGAGTATGCAGGGGAGTGTTGAAGGTGAACAGTGAAATCTAGATCAGTTTAAGGAGTGTTGAAGGTGTGGTGTGATAGGTAGTGCAGGTTGAGGAGTGTTGAAGGCCAGGTGTGAAATGCAGATAACATACTGGAGTGTTGAAGGTGAGGTTCGAAATATTTGAGCAGGGAGAGAAGTGTGGAGCAGGTAGAGGAGTGTTGAGGTGAGGTGTGAAATATGGTGCAGGTAGAGGAGTGCTGAGTTAGGGCAAACCAGGTAAAGCAGAGTTGAATGTGAGGTTTGAAATTTGGAGCAGGTGGGAGAGATTTGAAGTTGAGATGTGAAATGCAGAGCAGGGAGAACAGTTGAAGGTGAGGTGTGAGTGGCACAAGTAGAGGGTTATTGAGGCGAGGTGCACCAGGTAGAGGAGAGCTGAAGGTGAGCTGTCAAATGTGGAGGTGGAAGAGGAATGTTGAAGCTGAGGTGTGAAATGTAGAACAGGTAGGGGAGTATTTAGGTAAGGTGTGAAAGGTGGTAGAGGTATATTGAGATGAGGTATGTAAATGAAATGTAGAGTAGATAGATGAGGTGTGAAATAGGACAAGGTAGATGATGTTGAAGGTGAGGTGTGAAATGTGGACCAAATAGAGGGGTGTTAAAATTGAGTTCTGAAATGTAGAGCAGGTAGAGGTGTGAAACATGGACCAGATAGAGGAGTGTTGAAGGGGAAGCATGAAAAAGGGTGTAGGTAGAGGATTGTTGAGGTAAAGTGTGCAATGTGGAGAAGGTAGAGGAGTTTTGAAGATGTGGTGTGAAACAGAAACAGGTGGGTGATGTGGGTGATCTATGATATGCAGTACAGGTAGAAGTATATTGAGGGTGAGGTGTGAAATGTGAACATTGCAGAGGAGTGTTGAAGGACAGGTGTGAAATGTAGATCAGGTGAGATGTGAAATGTGGAGCAGGTAGTGGAGTGATGCCAGTGAGGTGTGAAATGTCGTGCAGGTAGAGATGTGTTGAAGTGAGCTGTGGAATGTGGACCTATCACCCGGTTCGGACATGACCCAAGTGCGGAGTGAGAGACACTGAAGCAGGTCGATAGTTCACAGACATTAATGCGAACAATGTTAAAGAAACAGAGGAACATAGAAACCCTATAGCACAATGCAGGCCCTTCAGCCCACAATGCTGTGCCGAACATGTACCTACTTTAGAAATAATCTAGGGTTACCCATAGCCCTCTATTTTTCTAAGCTCCATGTACATATCCAGGAGTCCCTTAAAAGACCCTATCGTATCCGCCTCCACTACCGTCACCGGCAGCCCATTCCACACACTCACCACTCTCTGTGTAAAAAAACTTAACCCTGACATCTCCTTTGTACCAACTTCCAAACACCTTAAAACTGTGCCCTCTAATGTTAGCCTGGAGACTTACCCAACTTGGTGCTTTCCAAAAGCTCCAGCACATCCTCTTTCTTATTGTCTATATGCTCAAGCTTTTCAATCCGCTGTAAATCATCCCTATAATCGCCGAGATCCTTTTCTGTAGTGAATACTGAAGCAAAGTATTTATTAAGTACCTCTGCTATCTCCTCCGGTTCCATACACACTTTTCCACTGTCACACTTGATTGGTCCTATTCTCTCACGTCTTATCCTCTTGTTCTTCACATACTTGTAGAATGCTTTGGGGTTTTCCTCAATCTTGCCTGCCAAGTCCTTCACATGGTCCCTTCTGGCTCTCCTAATTTCATTCTTAAGCTCCTTCCTGTTAGCCTTATAATCTTCTAGATCTCTATCACTACCTAGTTTTTTGAACCTTTCATAAGCTTTTCTTTTCTTCTTGACTAGATTTTCAATAGCCTTTGTACACCACAGTTCCTGTACCCTACCATCCTTTCCCCATCTCATTGGAACATACCTGTGCAGAACTCCACACAGATATCCCCTGAACATTTGCCACATTTCTTCTGTACATTTCCCTGAGAACATATGTTCCCAATTTATGCCTCCAAGTTCCTGCCTGATTGCTTCATGATTCCCCTTACTGCAATTAAATGATTTCCTAACTTGTCTGTTCCTATCCCTCTCCAATGCTATGGTAAAGGAGATAGAATTGTGATCACTATCTCCAAAATGCTCTCCCACTGAGAGACCTGACTCCTGGCCACGTTCATTTCCCAATACCAGATCAAGTACAGCCTCTCCTCTTGTAGGCTTATCTACGTATTGTGTCAAGAAACCTTCCTGAACATACCTAACAAACTCCACCCCATCTAAACCCCTTGCTCTAGGGAGATGCCAATCAATATTTGGGAAATTAAAATCTCCCACCACAACAACCCTGTTATTATTACTCTTTCCCAGAATCTGTCTCCCTATCTGCTCCTCTATGTCTCTGTTACTATTGGGTGGTCTATAAAAAAACCAGTGGAGTTATTGACCCCTTCCTGTTCCTAACTTCCACCCATAGAGACTCCATAGACAACCCTTCCATGACTTCCTCCTTTTCTGCAGCCGTGGCACTATCTCTGATCAATAGTGCCACACCCGACCTCTTTTGCCTCCCTCCCTGTCCTTTCTGAAACATCTAATGCCTGCACTCGAAGCAATCATTCCTGCCTTTGCACCATTCAAGTCTCTGTGATGGCCACAACATCATAACTCCAAGTACTGATCCATGCTCTAAGCTCATCCGCTTTATTCACAATACTCCTGGCATTAAAGACACATCTCAAACCATCAGTCTGAGCGCCTCCCTTCTCTATCACCTGCCTATCCTCCCTCACACACTGTCTCCAAGCTTTCTCTATTTGTGAGCCAACCTCCCTTTCCTCCGTCACTTCTGTTCGGTTCCCAATCCCCAGCAATTCTAGTTTAAACTCTCCCCAGTAGCCTTAGCAAACCTTCCCACCAGGATATTGGTCCCCCTCGGATTCAGGTGCAACCCATCCTTTTTGTACAGGTCACACCCGCCCCAAAAGAGTCCCAATGATCCAGAAATATGGATCCCTGCCCCCTGCTCCAATCCCTCAGCCACACATTTATCCTCCACCTCACTCTATTCCTATACTCACCGTCGTGTGGCACAGGCAATATTCCCAAGATTACTACCCTTGAGGTCTTGCTTCTCAACTTCCTTCCAAAGTCTCTGCAGTCTCCTCCCTTTTCCTACTTATGTGGTTGGTAGGAATATGTACCACGACCTCTGGCTGTTCACCTTCCCACTTCAGGATATCGTGGATGTGATCAGAAATGTCCCAGACCCTGGCACCTGGGTGGCAAACTACCATTCGCGTTCTTTCCTGCATTCACAGACTCACCTGAATGACCCCTATCTATAGAGTCCCCTACTACTGCTACCTTCTTCCTTTCCCTACCCTTCTGAGCCACAGGGCCAGACCCTGTCCCAGGTATGCCCTCTCTCCCAACAACACTCAAACAGGAATCCTTTTTGTTAAGGGGGACAGCCACAGATGTACTCTCTAGTGTCTGACTCTTGCCCTTCCCCTCCCTTCCCTCCTCCTAAAGGGAAAAGAAAACAATAAACAATAGGCCAAACAGGGCCATTAACTAAAACTCTCAAATGGAAAGCCGGGTGAGAGTGTTGAGGTGAGGAGTGAAACATGGTGCAGGTGGAGGAGATGTGAAGTGAGGTGAATCTGGTAAATCAGAGCTGAAGGTAAGCTGTGAAGTGTAGAACTGGTAATAAAATGCTGAAGTTGAGCTGAGCAGCGTGGAACAGATCGAGGAGTTTTGCAGCTGAGGTGTGAAATGTGCAGGTGGCATAGTGTTAAGGTGAGTCCTAAAATTTAGAGCAGATAGAGGAGTGTTGAAGGTGAGGTGCAAAATTTTTGAGAAGACAGAGGAGTTTTGAAGGTGAGGTGTGAAATATGGAACAGGTAGATGGATGAGGCAGGTAAGGTGTGAAATATTGCACAAGTAGATGAGTGTTGAAGCTGAGGTGTGAAAGGTGGACCAGATAGAGGAGTCTTATAGGTGAGATGTGAAACATGCTACAGGTAGAGAAGTGTTTAATGATAAGTGAGAAATGCAGATAGGTAGAGGAGGGTTGAAGGTGAGATGGAAATATGGTGCAGGTAGGTGAGTGTTGAGGTGAAAGAGAACAGGTAAAAGAGTGTTGAGGTGAGATATGAAATCTAAAACAGGTAGAGGAGTGTTGAGGTGAGATAGAACAGGTAAAGGAGTGTTGACGGTGAGATATGAAATCTAAAATGGGTAGAGGAATGTTGAAGGTGAGTTGAAATGTGGACCAGATAGAGGAGTGTTGAAGGTGAGGTGAAAAACATGGTTCAGGTAGAGGAATTTTGAGGTAAAGTGTGAAAAGTATAGAAGGTACAGGAGTGTTGAAGATGAGATCTGAAATGTGGAGCAGGTGTTGAAGGTGACATGTGAAATGTGGACCAGATAGATGTGTGTTTAGGTAAGGTGTGAAACACCTGGAAGGTAGAGGATTGTTGAAGGTGAGATGTGAAATGTAGAGGAGATATGATGGTGATGTGAAAAATGTGGAGCAGGAGAGAATTGCTGGTGTAAGGTGAACCAGTTAGAGTAGATTTGAAGGTGAGATGTGAAACATGGAGCAGGTAGAGGGGCAGTGAAGTTGTGGTGTGAAAACTGGACTTTGTGAAGGACTGTTGAATGTGAGGGTGAAATATAGTGCTGGCTGAGGAGAGTTGAAGGTGTGGCGTGAAAATATGAGCAAGTAGGGAATGTTGAAGGTGAGATGTGTAATGTGGAATAGGTAGAGGTGTGTTGCAGTTGAGGTGTGAAATGTAGTCCAGGTAGAGGAGTGTTCAATGAGAGCTGTGAGGTGTGGAGTAGTTAGAGGAATGTTGAAGGTGAGATATAAATTGTAGAGAAGATGGGGTAATGTTGAGAGTGGAGTAATGCTGAAAGTGGGGTAATGTTGAAGATGGGGTAATGTTGAAGGTGGGTAATGTTGAAGATAGGGTAATGATGATGGGGTAATGTTGAAGGTGGGTAATGTTGAAAGTAGAGTAATGTTGAAGATGGGGTAATATTGAAGGTGCGGTAATGTTGAAGGTGAGTAATGTTGAAAGTGGGGTAACAATGAAGATGGGGTAATGTTGAAGGTGGAGTAATGTTGAAGGTGGGTAATGTTGAAGATGGGGTAATGTTGAAGGTGGGGTAATGTTGAAGATGGGGTAATGTTGAAGGTGGGGTAATGTTGAAGATGAGGTAATGTTGAAAGTGAGTAATGTTGAAGATGGGGTAATGTTGAAGGTGGGATAATGTTGAAGATGGGGTAATGTTGAAGGTGGGTAATGTTGAAGGTGGGTAATGTTGACAGTGGGGTAATGATGAAGATGGGGTAATGTTGAAGGTGGGTAATGTGGAAGATGGAGTAATGTTGAAAGTGAGTAATGTTGAAGATGGGGTAATGATGATGAGGTAATATTGAAGGTGGGGTAATGTTGAAGGTGGGATAATGTTGAAGATGGGGTAATGTTGAAGGTGGGATAATGTTGAAGATGGGGTAATGTTGAAGGTGGGTAATGTTGAAGGTGGGTAATGTTGAAGATGGGGTAGTGTTGAAGATGGGTAATGTTGAAGATGGGTAATGTTGAAAGTGGGGTAACAATGAAGATGGGGTAATGTTGAAGGTGGGTAATGTTGAAGATGGGTAATATTGAATGTGGGTAATGTTGAAGATGGGGTAATGATGATAGGGTAATGTTGAAGGTGGGGTAATGTTGAAGGTGAGTAATGTTGACAGTGGGGTAATGTTGAAGGTGGGTAATGCGGAAGATGGAGTAATGTTGAAAGTGGGTAATGTTGAAAGTGAGTAATGTTGAAGATGGGGTAATGATGATGGGGTAATATTGAAAGTGGGGTAATGTTGAAGGTAGGTAATGTTGAAAGTGGGGTAATGATGAAAATGGGGTAATGTTGAAGGTGGGTAATGTTGAAAGTGGGGTAATGTTGAAGGTGGGTAATGTTGAAGATGGGGTGTGCTTGTTACATACACTTGTTAGGGTGCATTCTCCAGTTACCTTATAAGATAACCGTAGCCTTCAGCCAGGAGCAGATGTCATCAGGTGGTTCCCAACCTTCACAGAGTGTTTCAACCCTTAACTACAACACCCTCCAGTTGGTGGGCCGGCAGTGGTGGCCAAATCACTGCCCATCTGCTCCTGGCTTCCAGCTTCCCTCCTCTCGCCTACTCCAAATCCAACAAGAGGCTCGTTCTGCCTCTTCCCCCATCCTACGAGCTGCTTGTTTTTTGCTCCTTTCGTCCAGGCCCAGATCTGACAACAACCGCCATGCTGATTTGGCTGGGAAACCTCTGCAGCCGATCTCCACAGGGAACAACCATGCCTGCCATCCCTTGTCTTTACACTCCTGCACTAAGGGCTGGTACTTCAAGGCCTTTCTCTCATGGGCCTCTTCCCATCCCTCCTCCCACGTCACAGTCAGCTCAACCAGAATTATTTTCTTGTCTTCGGTTGACCACAGTACAATGTCCGGGCGTAGGGTTGTGTGCACCACATCCAGGAACTGCAACCTCCTTCCCACATCGACCCTCATCTCCCAGGACCTGGCCATTAGCAGCAGATTGCCTCCTCCACAGCTGTGTTGGCTGCCCACTTGCGCCCAGATCTGGCTGTAACACCTGCTTGCTTTACCAAGACGTCATTGGAATCTCTCAAGCATAATAAGGCTCTGCATCCAGTTGCCCAGAGCGAATGTAGAGGCCCACTGAAGAGAAGCCTGGGGGAACTCCCAACCATCTCAGCAGGTGCTTGTTGGTTTTCCTCTCAATGCCCTCTACGGCAGTCATGGGGAACTCATAAAGTGTGAAGAGCCAGAGAAGCCTGGGCAGAATGCCGTATTGGTACAGCCAGGTCTTGAATTTACCGGGAAGTCCGGATTTGTCGATTTTCTTCAGCCATTCGTCTGTCTGTTTCACAGCATTGGTGACATTGGCCACATCTGGGGTAATATTGAAGCTGGGTAATGTGGAAGGTGGAGTAATGCTGAAGATGGGGTAATGTTGAAGATGGGGTAATGTTGGAGATGGGGTAATTTTGCAGATGGGGTGTGCATTATAGAGCAGGTAAAGAAGTGATACATGTGAGGTGTGAAATGCAGTGAAGCTAGAGGATTGTTGAAGGTGAGGTGTGAAATGTGGACCATTTTGCGGAGTGTTGAAGGTGAGAGCGAGAGCGTGGAGCAGAGCATTTAAGCTGATGTGTGAAATTTGGAGCAGGTACAACAGTATTGAGCTGAGATGAACCAGGTGGAGGACAGTTGAAGGTCTGGTGTGAAAAGTGGACAAGGTAAAGGAGGGTTAAAGTTAAGATGTGACTTGTAGAGCAGGTAGAGGAGTGTTGAAGGTGAAATGTGAAATTTGGAGCAGATAGAGGAGAGTTGAAGGTGGAATGTGAATGTAGAGGAGTTTTGAAAGTGAGGTGTGAATTGTTGAGCAGATAGAGCAGTGTTGATGGTGAGGTGTGAAATGTGAAGATGGGAGGGGAATTCTGAAGGTGAGGGTTGAAATGTAGCGTATATAACAGTATCGAGTTGAGGTGGACCAGACAGAGTAGTGTTGAATGTGAGGTGTAAAAAGGTTAGGAGGGTTGAAGGTGAGATGTAAATTGTGAACCAGATATAAGAGTGTTGAAGGTGAGGTGCGAAATGTGTAGCAGGCAGAGGAATGTTGAAGGCGAAGTGTGCAATGTGGAGTCGGTAGAGGAGTGTTGAAGGTGAGGTGTGAAATATAGAGTAGATAGAGGAGTATTGAAGGTGAGGTGTGATTTTAGAGTGTGTAAATGAGTATTGAAGGTGAGGCATGAAATGTAGACAAGGCAGAGGGTGGTTGAAGGTGAGGTGTGAAATGTAGAGCAGATGGATAAGTATTGAAAATGAGATGTGAAATACGGACCAGGTACAAGAGAGTTGAAGATCAGGTGTGGAATATGGAGCAGGTACTGGAGGGTTGAAGATGGTGTGAAATGTGAGGCATTGAAGATGGGGTGTGAAATGCAGAGCAAGTAGAGGAACGCTGAAGGTGAGATTTGACTCTTAAATCTGTCAGAGGATTGTTGAAGGTGAGGAGTGAAATGAGGACAGATAGAGAGGTGTTGAAGGTCAGCTGTGATATATGGACCAGGTAGAAGAGTTCTGAAGGTGATGTAAAAAATTGCAGATAAGAGAGTTGAAGGTGAGGTGTAAAAGATGGTGGAGGTAGAGGTGTTCTGAGGTGAGGTGTGCAATGTGGAGAAGTTAGAGGAGCATTGAAGGTGAGGTGTGAATGCTGGTCACAGGCACCAACTCTATCTGCAATTTCTTCTCAAATTAACTTTGTCTCCAAGTGCATGTAGCATCACTAAAAAACGTAAAACATTATCATTAATGAAAATAGACTTTGATAGAAAGTGGTCTCTTGGACAAAGTCGAATGATGATTATAATGACACACCACACTGCCTCTTTGGAAATTTTACATGACTTTGCTAGTTATTGTTCTATTGAAGATGGAAAATGATGCCCTGTAGATATCCCAGGGGGGAGCCCTTTCACATTAGGTACATTAGTAATGGAATTAAATAATCTTAGCACCTGCATCATAATTACTATAATGTCTAATTAATGTGACAAGCTTGACATTTGGTTTAATTTAAGTAGAGAACATGGGAAGAATAAAAGGAATTAGCTCACTGAGGCTCACACACAAACTGACTCAGGGCTCCATTGTAAAGTGTGTGAAGTGAAGTTTCAATGTTACTGTGAAAAGCCAGCCACTGAGTCTGTAATGAATGAACATTTAATATAAAAGTGTCTTACACCCTCGTGGTTACAATCTCATACAAATCACATCAAAGTTGAAGAGTTTATTGTCATATGCACAAATACATCTATGCACAGGTGCAATGCAAACTTCTTTGTAGTAACATCTCAGGCATAGAACAGCAGTCACAAGAAAAACAGAAATTTAACCTAAATCATACACAATTTTTTCAACAAAGAACACAATCAGAACAAAAAAAAGTCTCTTTTAGTGTTAAGTAATTGAAGTGCTCGTAGTATTACTTACTGAGGTAGTGCTGAGAATTGTGCTAGTTTGTTCCAAACTGAATGACTGAAGGGAAATAATTGTTCCTGTACACACATTTCAGTTTTTCAAAATTGCTTGAACAATTGAAAACTCTTGCTGAGAAGTTCTTCTCTGTTGGTAATACTAATCTTGTGCCAGAGAGGCAACTATGGTGAGGGCAATGATGAGGGTGAAAGGTCATGGATATCTTTCCCCCATGGTGGGAAGGTCTAAAACTACAGGGCATCTGCTTAATAAGGAGAGATTTTCAAGGACTGGAGAGGCAATTTTTTCACACAGTGGACTATGGAGATGCGGAATGAACTGCCTGAGGGAGTGGGGGAAGCAGGTGCAATGTTTGAAAAACATTTGGACTAGAACATGAATAAGAAAGGTTTAGAGGGATATGGGCTGAACACAGGTACATCCGACTAGCTAAGTCAGACATCTTGGTTGCCATGGTGAAGTTGTGCTGAAGGGCTTGTATTCCTACTGTATAAATCTATGGTTCTATGATTCTAATGCATGTGATGTATTTGGTATGTCAAAGCCCTTTTGATAACGTCCAAGACAGTAGTTTATTCAACAAGATTTTCCTGTTTCTTGGGCGGGGTGTCAAAGATTAAATATTGGTTAACAGACAGAAAGCAAGGAGTGGGAATAAAGAGGGCTCAGTAAAAATGTGATGAGCACAGTCAGCAGGGACTGGGACTTGTATCCTGCCACGTCACATCTGTCAATGTTTTGGCTATGGTGGGGAGAGAGGGTGCAGATGTCGCAGTTGCAAGTTTGTTAATAACAGAATAATGTGTGATCGTGGAGGATATAGGCAAACTATGTGAACAGGGAGAAACATAGCAGATACACTTTAGCATGGAAAAGAGAAAATCTGATGAGATGTCTGGTATTGTTGATATGCAAAGGGACCTGATGTTCTTTACATATCACTGGAAGTCTACACACAGCTGTAATAATGCTCTGATACACTTTATTGCAAGATGTATTTAGTATAGTAAAGATATTTACTCAACTATATAGGTTCTTGGTGAGGAATTCACCTGGAATCTTCTGTGCAGTTTTTGTCCTGTTATCTCAAAGTTGATATACTTTACATTTAAGAGCGTATAGCAAAAATGCACTGGTCTGCTTCTAGGAATGGGTATTCCGTATGAGGAGTAACTGAGTAGACACATATACATAAATTCAATTAAATTAATAGTGCAAAAAGGGAGGATAATTAGTGAGGTAGTGTCCATGGGTTCATTGGCCATTCAGAAATGTGATGGTGGGAGGGTGGGGAAAGCTGTTGCTGAAACATTGAGTGTGTGCCTTCAGGCTCCTGTACCTCTTCCCTGATAGTGGCAATGAGAAGAGGGCATACCCTGGGTGATGGGGTACTTAATGATGGTGTCTTTTTGAGGCGTCACCTCTTGAAAATATCCTGGATGCCAGGGAGGCTAGTGCCCATGAAAGAGCTGACTGAGTTTACAACTTTCTGCAGCTTTTTCAGATCTTGTGCAGTGGCCTCTCCATACCAGACAGTGATGCAACAATGCACTTGTCTTCCCCCAGAATCACTGTCTCAAAAGAAGATCAATCAGGAACAAGATGAGGAGAAACTTTTCCACACTGAGGGTGGAAAATCTTTAGATGTCTCTACCTGGAGGATTACGGAGGCTTATACTTCACATTCATTCGAAACAGACATTGTAATTCCAGGATATTGAGGGAATATTGAGGATAGTTCAGAGAAATAGTAGGAGATCAAGCATGAACACACCAGATTTCAAGATGCAGGTAGATTAGGAAAATCGGATTGGTGCTGGATTCCAAGGGGGGAATCGCATTGTAAAGAAAGCTTTTGGCACATTGGGCCTCATAAAGATGGGGTTTTATGTTGAAGTTCTATTAGACATTGGGTACGTCTGATTTTGAGTTATGCATGCATCTTCGGTCACCTACCTACAGGAATGATGTAAACAAGGTTGAAAGGGTACAGAGAAAATTTACAAGGATGTTGCTGGGTCTGGAGGACCTGAGTTACAAGGAAAGTTTGAATAAGTTAGGACTTTATAGTGAGGCCTCACTTGGAGTATTGTGAGCAGTTTTGGGCACCTTAGAAAGGATGTGCTGAAACTGGAGAGGGTTCAAAGCAGGTTCACGGGAATGATCCCAGGATTGAATGGCTTGTCATATGAAGAGCGTCTGATGGCTCTGGGCCTGTATTCACTGGAATTCAGAAGACTGAGGGTGACCTCATTGAAACCTATCGAATGGTGAAAGGCTTTGCTAGAGTGGATGTGGAGAGGATGTTTCCTATGGTGTGAGAGTCTAAGACCACAGGACAAAGTCTCAGAATAGATGTGCATCCATTTTGATGGAGATGAAGAGGAATTTCCTTAGCCAGAGAGTGGGGAATCTGTGGATTTCTTTGCCACAGGCACCTGTGGAGGCTAAGTCCCTATGTATATTTAACGCAGATGTTGATAGGTTCTTGATTGGTCAGGGTATGAAGGGAAATGAGGAGAAGGCAGGAGATTGGAGCTGAGAGAGAAATTGGATCAGCATGATGAAATGGCGAGCAGATTCTTTCAGCCTAATGGCCTAATTCTACTCAGATATCTTATGGCCTTATAGTCTTATGTATTCTTTAGTACGTAGAAGCTTGAGAGGAGATTTAATAAAGGTATACACGATTATAAAGGGCACAGAGAGGGTTAATGCAAGCAGCTTCTTCCACTGAGATTGTGTGCGACTACAACCAGAGGTCATGGCTTAAGGGTGAAAGGTGAAAAGTTGAAGGGGAACATGAGGGGAAACATCTTCACTCAGAGGGCCAGGAGAGTGTGGAATGAGTTGCCATCACAAGTGGTGCATGTGAGCTCAATTGCAACATTTTAGAGAAGTTTGATGGGTACGTGGATGTCAGGGGATGGATGGCTATGGTCCAGACTCCAGGTGATGGGAGTAGGCAGTTTAAGTAGTTTCAGCATAGACTAGATGGGCCGAAGGACCTGTTTCTATGCTGTACTTCTCCATGACACCGTAACAATGAGACAATGTAATCGATAAAAGAAGCTGTTGTTCTGGTTGTTCCCTAAGACGGTGAGAGACTGCAGCCTAATCCAGGCAGCAAAGTCCCTCTGAGAACACATAAGACCATGAGATATAGGAGCAGAATTATGACAATTGGCCTACCAAGTCTGCCTCACCATTTCATCATGACTAATCCATTTTCCCTCTCAGCACCGATCTCCTCTCTTCTCCCTGTATCACTTCATGCCCTGACTAATCAAGAATCTATCAACCTCTGCTTCAAATATACCCAATGACTCCACAATTGCCTGTGGCAAAGAATTTCGCAGATCAACCACCCTCTGGCTGAAGAAATTCCTCCTCTTCTCCATTCTAAATGGACGTCCCTCTATTCTGAGGCTGTGCCCTCTGGTCTTAGACTCCCCTTCATAGGAAACATCCTCTCCACATCCACTCTATTGAGGTCTTTCGGTATTTGATAGGTTTCAATGAGAGGAGGGGCTGTATTGGACCTGGTGTTGAGAAATGAGTTTGGCCAGGTGATTGACTTTGCAGTGGGTGAGCTGTTAAGGAACAGTGACCAATCTCCTTAACTTCCAGGATAGCTATAGATAAGAATAGGTATGGTCCTTCCTGGTAAGTTTTAAATTGGAGTAGGGCAATTGGACTTTTAAATTGGAGGGGTATAAGAAGGAACTAAGATGCATTAATTGGGAAAATATTTTTCTCTAGCAAGTCCCCATCAGATGTGGAGGGTGTTTAAAGATCAATTGCACAAAGTACAGGAAAGGTATATACCCGTTAGAAGGAAGGACATGGATGGAAAGATGAGAGAACCTTGGATGTCCAGAGAGGTGATTAATTTAGTCAAGAAGGAAAAGGAAAAGTATGCAAAGCTTTGGAAGTCAGGATCTAACAAAGCACCTGAGGAGTATAAAGATCCCAGAAAGGAACTAAAGAAGGGAATGAGGAAAGCCAGGAGGGGCCATGAAAAGTCTTTGGCAAGTAGGATTACGGTATTCTATACATTCATCAAGAGCAAGAGGATAACCAGGGAGAGGGTGGGACCACTCAAGGATAAAGGGGGAACATTTGCTGGGATGCAGAGAATGTGAGTGAGTTTCTCAATGAGTACGTTGCTTCAGTAGTTTGCCAAGGAAAAGAATATGGAGGAGGACCGGGAGAGGAGTAACACAAACACAGAAAATCTGCAATGCTGGAAATCCAAATCAACTGACTCAAAATGTTAGAGGAACCCAGCCGGCCAGGAAGCATCTATGGAAAAGAGCAAACAGTCGATGTTTCGAGCCAAGACCCTTTATCAGAACTGGAAAGGAAGAGAAGTCAGAGTATGAAGGTGGGGGGAGGATATGAAGAAGTACAATATAGTAGGTGATAGGTGAAACTAGGAGAGAGGAAGGGGGTGAAGCAAAGAGCTGGGAAGCTTACAGGTGAAAGAGATAAAGCACTGAAGAAGGGAGAATCTGACAGAGGAGGACAGAAGACCATGGAAGAAGTGGAAGAGGGAGCAGCACCAAAGGGAGGTGATGGGCAGGTTAGGAGACAAGGTGAAAGGGGGAAACAGTAATTGGGAATGGTGAAGGCAGGGGCAATGATTGGAAATTCATGAAATTGATGTTCATGGCATCAGGTTGGAGGCTAACCACATGGAACACAAGGTTTTCTCCTCCAGCCTGGATGTGGCCTCATCATGGCAGGAGAGGAGGCATTGCTTTGACATGTTGGAATGGGAATGAGAAGTAGAATTGAAATGGATAGCCACCAGGAGATCCTGCTTTTTGTGGTAGAGGAAACGAAGTTGCTCAGAGAATCAGTCTCCTAATCTACATCGGGTCTCATCGATTTACAGGAGGCCATACCGGGAGCTCCGGATGCTGTAGATGACCCAACAAACTCACAGGTGAAATGTCACCTCACCTGGAAGGACTGTTTGGGGCCCTGAACGGTAGTGAGGGAGGAGGTGTAGGGGCAGGTGTGGCTCTTGTTCTGCTTGCAGGGATAAGAACCAGGAGGGAGATCAGTAGGGAGGGACCAGAGAACAAGGGAAATGTGTAGGGATCAATCAAATCAAATCAAGTTTAATTATCATTCAAACCATACATAGATACAGCTGAACGAGACAGTATTCCTTTAAGGCCATGGTGCAAACATTCAAAAATAGTGAGTAACGTAATTAATAATATCAAGCAAAGAAGCATATTCTCTTGAATAAAGAAAAAAACATATGTAGTCTGTGTCCTTGAGTGCCAACGTCCAGCAACTGATGTTAAAGTCACCTGGCAGTGTACAGATGCATGCGTTCCAGCCTGTCATTCCACTGCTTGAACACAGGAGGGCAGCACCAATGGGCAAGGCCAGGCCCCAGCTGAACTCAACCACACTGTAGTGCTTCCACATCTCTCACCTGGTATGCAGCAGCAGGCAAGCCCAAGGTTTAAGGCCTAGTTCTCACCACAACTGAGACTGCACAGCTCCCATGTCAACTGTCCCACCACCAGACAAGGGTAACAGGTCTGCAGCAACTTACAGTATCACTGTCCAACAGAGTCTTGTGATCTCGAGTGAACAGTCTGAGACAATCTCCCACAGTTATACTGCACCAACTTTGATGCATCTAAGTAGCAGGAGCAACATTGTTTACCGCCAGATCAGCGCCTTTGAACACAAACCGGCTCCTCTGACATTCCGATGGGATCCTCCGATATCCCAACAGATATTCCAATGGACTCCTTCAACACCTTGGCCGACCTCTTCGACTGGCTCCACCATTGACACCAGTCCAGCTATTCTCATCAACGAGCAGTTCACTGATGGAGTAGCCCTGCATTACTCAATGTTCATGGAATAGAATTGCCTTTGGATGGTAAAAAAACAAATTTTACAAAGAAAAACTGCCTTTGGTTGGCCCCCGAGAGGCCGCTGTGTTCAAACACGCCGCCGATACCCCAGAAGTCACTGCCATATGACCAGAATCCCTGTGGAAAGCGGGAGGTGGGGGGAGGGATGGATATGCTTGGTGGTGGGATTCCCTTGGAGATGGCAGAAGTTATGGAGAGTTATGTCTTGGAAGTGATGGGGTGGCAGATGAGGACAAAAGGAGCCCTATCCCCAGTGTGGTGGCAGCAGGATGGGGTGAGGACAGATGTGCGTGAAATGGCAGGGATGCAGGTGAGGGCAGCATTGACAGTGGAGGAAGGAAATCTCCTTTTCTTTGAAGAAGAAGATCATCTCAGTAGTTCTGGAATAAAAAAGCCTCATCCTGAGAGTAGGTGGGGTGGAGACAAAGAAACTGAGAGAAACGGATGGCATTTTACCCTCCTCTCACATTCCCCATTCCTGTTTCTCTCTCTCACCTTATCCCCATCCCTGAATATCACCTCCCTCTCGTGCTCCTGCCCCTTCACTTTCTGCTATGATCTTTTGACCCCTCCTTTTAGAGTCCCCGTTCTCCAGCCCTGTATCTCTTTCACCTATCAACTTCCCAGCTCTTACTTCACCCCTCCCCCTCTCCTAGTTTCATCTTTCTCCCCTACCCTCACCTTTTTATTCTGACTTCTGCTCCATTCCAGTCCTGATGAAGGCTCATGGCCGGACATGTCGACTGTTTGTTTTTCTCCACAGACGCTGCCTAGCCTGCTGAGTTCCCCCAGTATTTTGTGTCTGTTACCAAGAGTTCAGTGCTGAATGTATAAATATGTTCAGGCGTTTGAAGGTCAAGCAGGAGGAAGTGTGGGCCTCCTAATGAGTATTAACTGCCTGCTCATCCTCCCTTTTCAGCATATTATGGACGTGTGCAGAAACATCTTGGACCCTGGCACTGGAAGGCAAGCTACCATTTGTGTTTCCTTTTCGTGTCCACAGGATCACCTATCTGTCCCCTATTAGTGCTGCCATCCTCTGCAGTTCCCTACCCTTCCAAGCCACAGGGCCGGCCAGACTCAGTGTCAGATGGATGGCCGTAGTTGCTACCCCAGGTAGGTCATTCCGCATCCTCCCACTACAACAGTACTCAAAATGGAGTACTTATTGTTGAGGGGGATGGTCACAGTTGTGCTCTCCACTATCTGATGTTCCCCTTCCCTCTCCTGACAGGCACCCATTTATCTGTCTCCTGTACCCCTGGGATGATCCCCTCCCTGTAGCTCCTGCCTATCACTGCTTCACTTTCCCTAACAAGCCAAAGGTCATCGGCCTGCAGCTCCAGTTCCCTAACATGGTCTCTAAGGAGCTGCATCTCGATGCACCTGGTGCAGATGTAGCCATCAGGGAGGCTGGAAGTCTCCTGGAAACCCCACATCTGACACCCAGAACAGAACACTGGCTCTGTAGACACTCCCTCTATTCTCTGTAGAGTTGAAAAAGAAATAAGGGCTGAGCTTACCTCCCCCCCCACCTGTTCCTGCCAAAACCTTGTTGAGCCAAAGCCTTCCTATTCTGCCTCAGACTACTCTGACGACGACTACTCCCACAAGGACCGCTCCGCTCTGCATACCTTTCTTTTATAGAGACTGGGTTTCCCGTTGAAAATCTTTGTCGGACCTGCGTTTGAACTCTTCTCTTGCGACTGCGCAATATCCTAAACAATGACTCTGGTCGAAAAGCTTGCTGCGTTTTCAAGCTTTGTCGGACCTGCGTAGGAATATTCCTGCTGTGTCTGCACAGTACTCCAAACATCAAAGGATATAA
Source organism: Mobula birostris (assembly GCF_030028105.1). Lineage (NCBI taxonomy): Eukaryota > Metazoa > Chordata > Chondrichthyes > Myliobatiformes > Myliobatidae > Mobula > Mobula birostris. The sequence continues at coordinate 1,054,814 of NC_092386.1, forward strand.
TTTGTACCGAAAGGACACAAGACAGGAAGGCACAGGGGGTGGTGTGGCTCTGCTGGGAAGAGATGGAATTACATCTTTAATATAAAGAGGTGACATAGGGTCAGCAAATGTTGAATCTTTGTGGGTATAGTTAAGAAATTGAAAGGGTAAAAAATCCATTATGGGAAGTCAAGTTTACATACACATCAGCCAAATACGTTTAAACTCAGTTTTTCACAATTCCTGGCATTTAATCTTAATAAATATTCCCTGTTTTAGGTCAGTTAGGATCACTACTTTATTTTAAGAATGTGAAATGTCAGAATAATAGTAGAGAGAATGACTTATTTCAGCTTTTATTTCTTTCATCACTTTCCCAGTGGGTCAGAAGTTTACATACACTTTGTTAGTATTTGGTAGCATTGCCTTTAAATTGTTTAACTTGGGTCAAACATTTTGGGTAGTTTTTCACAAGCTTCTCACAATAAGTTGGTGGAATTTTGTTCCATTCCTCCAGACAGAACTGGTGTAACTGAGTCAGGTTTGAAAGCCTCCTTGCTCGCACATGCTTTGTTAGTTCTGCCCACAAATTTTCTATCGGATTGAGGTCAGGGCTTTGTGATGGCCACTCCAATACCTTGACTTTGTTGTCCTTAAGCAATTTTGCCACAACTTTGGAGGTATGTGTGTGGTCATTGTCCATTTGGAAGACCCATTTGCGGCCGAGCTTTAACTTCCTGGCTGATGTCTTGAGATGTTGCTTCAATATATCCACATAAGTTTCCTTCCTCATGATGCCATCTGTTTTGTGAAGTGCACCAGTCCCTCCTGCAGCAAAGCAACCCCACAATATGATGCTGCCACCCCCATGCTTCACGGCTGGGATGGTGTTCTTCGGCTTGCAAGCCTCACCCTTTTTCCTCCAAACATAACAATGGTCATTATGGCCAAACAGTTCAATTTTTGTTTCATCAGACCGGAGGACATTTCTCCAAAAAGTAAGATCTTTGTCCCCATGTGCACTTGCAAACTGTAGTCTGGCTTTTTTATAGTGGCTTTGGAGCAGTGGCTTCTTCCTTGCTGAGCAGCCTTTCAGGTTATGTCGATATCGGACTTGTTTTACTGTGGATATAGATGCTTGACTACCTGTTTCCTCCAGCGACTTCACAAGGTCCTTTGCTGATGTTCTGGGATTGATTTGCACTTTTCGTGCCAAAGTACGTTCATCTCTAGGAGACAGAATGCGTCTCCTTCCTGAGCGGTATGACAGCTGCGTGGTCCCATGGTGTTTATACTTGCGTACTATTGTTTGTACAGATGAACATGGTATCTTCAGGCATTAGGAAATTGCTGCCAAGGATGAACCAGACTTGACATCATTTTCTGACCCCAATCCGATAGAAGATTTGTGGGCAGAATTAAAAATCACGTGTGAGCAAGGAGGCCTACAAACCTGACTCAGTTACACCAGTTCTGTCTGGAGGAATGGAACAAAATTCCAGCAACTTATTGTGAGAAGCTTGTGGAATGCTACCCAAAACGATTGACCCAAGTTGAATAATTTAAAGACAATGGTACCAAATACTAACAAAGTGTATGTAAACTTCTGACCCACTGGGAAAGTGATGAAAGAAATAAAAGCTGAAATAAATCATTCTCTCTACTATTATTCTGACATTTCACATTCTTAAAATAAAGTAATGATCCTAACTGACCTAAGACAGGGAATGTTTTCTAAGATTAAATGTCAGGAATTGTGGAAAAACTGAGTTTAAATATATTTGGCTAAGGTGTATCTAAACTTCTGGCTTCAACTGTATATGGGTCTCCAAATAGTAGCCATGATATGGGGGTGAGACTGCAAAGGGAACTGGAAAAAGCATGCAATAAGGGTCATGACACAATTGTAGTGGGGAACGTCAATGTGCAATGTGATTGGGAAAATCAGGTTGGTGTCAGATCGCAAGGGATGGAATTTGTTGAATGCCTACGAGATGGTTTTTTAGAGCAGCTTATGATTGAGCCTGCTCAGGGAAAGGCTATCTTAGATTGGTTGTTGTGTAAAATCCCAGATCTTATTAGGGAGCTTAATGTAAAGGAACCCTTAGGAGGTAGGGATAATAATATGGTTGAATTCATACAGCAATTCGAGAGGGAGAAGCATAAGTCACATGTATCAGTATCATGATGGAATAAAGGGAATTACAGAGGCATGAAGGGGAGCTTCCCCAGGTGGATTGGAGGAGGATACTGACTGGGATGATGGCAAAGCAGAGATAGCTGAAGTTTTTGGAAATAGTTCACAAAGCACAGGATAGACATGTCCCACAGAAGAAGAAACATAGAAACATAGAAAACCTACAGCACAATACAGGCCCTTTGGCCCACAAAGCTGTGCCAAATATGCCCTTACCTTAGAAATTACCTAGGGTTACCCATAGCCCTCTATTTTTCTAAGCTCCATGTATCCATCCAGGAGTCTCTTAAAAGACCTTATTGTTTCCACCTCCACCGCTGCCGCTGGCAGCCCATTCCACGCACTCACCACTCTCTGTGTAAAAAACTTACCTCTGACATCTCCTCTGTACCTACTTCAAACACCTTAAAACTACGCCCTCTCGTGCTAGGCATTTTAGCCATGGGAAAAAGCTTCTGACTATCCACATGATCAATGCCTCTCATCATCTTATACACCTCTATCAGGTCACCTCTCATCCTCCGTCGCTCCAAGGAGGAAAAGCTGAGTTCACTCAACCTATTTTCAAAAGGCATGCTCACCAATCCAGGCAACATTCTTGTAAATCTCCTCTGCACCCTTTCTATGGTTTCCACATCCTTCCTGTAGTAAGGTGACCAGAACTGAGCACAGTACTCCAAGTGGGGTCTGACCAGGGTCCTATATAACTGCAACATTACCTCTCAGCTCTTGAACTCAATCCCACAATTGATGAAGGCCAATGCACCGTATGCCTTCTTAACCAGAGTTAACCTGCACAGCAGCTTTGAGTGTCCTATGGACTCAGACCCCAAAATCATTCTGATTCTTCACACTGCCAAGAGCCTTACCATTAATACTATATTCTGCCATCACATTTGACCTACCAAAATGAACCACTTCACACTTATCTGGGTTGAACTCCATCTGCCACTTCTCAGCCCATTTTTGCATCCTATCAATGTCCCACTGTAACCTCTGACAGCCCTCCACACTATCCATAATACCCACAACCTTTGTGTCATCAGCAAATTTACTAACCTACTCCTCCATTTCCTCATCCAGTCATTTATAAAAATCACAAAGAGTAAGGGTCCCAGAACAGATCCCTGAGGTACACAACTGGTCACTAACCTCCATGCAGAATATGATCCGTCTACAACCATACTTTGCCTTCTGTGGGCAAGCCAGTTCTGGATCCACAAAGCAATGTCCCCTTGGATCAAATGCCTCCTTACTTTCTCAATAAGCCTTGCATAGGGTACCTTGTCAAATGCCTTGCTGAAATCCATATACACTACATCTACTGCTCTACCTTCATCAATGTGTTTAGTCACATCCTCAAAAAATTCAATCAGGTTTGTAAGACACAACCTGCCCTTGACAAAGCCATGCTGACTATTCCTAATCATTTAATACCTCTCCAAATGTTCATAAATCCTGCCTCTCAGGATCTTCTCCATCAACTTACCAAACACTGAAGTAAGACTAACTAGTGTATAATTTCCTAGGCTAACTCTACTCCCTTTCTTGAATAAGGGAACAACATCTGCAACCCTCCAATCCTCCGGAACCTATCCCGTGCTCATTGATGATGCAAAGCTCATCGCCAGAAGCTCAATAATCTCCTCCCTCGCTTCCCACAGTACCCTGGGGTACATCCCATCCAGTCCCGATGACTTATCCAACTTGATGCTTTCCAAAAGCTCCAGTACATCCTCTTCCTTAATATCTACATGCTCATGCTTTTCAATCAGCTGCAAGTCATCCCCACAATCGCCAATATCCTTTTCTGTGGTGAATACTGAAGCAAAGTACTCATTAAGTACCTCTTCTGTCTCCTCCAGTTCCATACACACTTATCCTATCCTTTCACGTCTTATCCTCTTGCTCTTCACATACTTGTAGAATGCCTTGGGGTTTTCCTTAATCCTGTCCTCCAAGGCCTTCTCATGACCTCTTCTGGCTCTCCTAATTTCATTCTTAAGCTCCTTCCTGCTAGCTTTATAATCTTCGAGATCTCTATCATTACCTAGTTTTCTGAACCTTTCATAAGCTTTTTTTTTCTTTTTGACTAGTTATCAAATGGCATTTGTAGGCAACTGTGGCTGGCAAAGGAGTTTAAGGACTACATAAAAACCAAGGAAAGGGCATATAAGGTAGCAAAAGTGAGTGGAAAGTTGGATGATTGGGAAGCCTTTAGAATTCAACAAAAGGCAACTAAAAAAGCTATAATAAAGGAAAAGATGAAATATGAGGACAAACTAGCCAATAATATAAAGCAGGATACCCAAGGTTTTTTCAGTTGCATAAGGAGTAAAAGGGAGGTGAGAGTTGATATTGGACCACTGGAAAATAATGCTGGTGACGTAGTAATGGAGGACAAAGACATGTCAGAAGGACTGAATAGGTACTTTGCATCAGTCTTCACTGTGGAAGATACTAGCAGTGTGCCAGAGGTACGTTAGTGTCAGGGAGCAGGAGTGAGTGTCATTGCTGTTACAAAGGAAAAAGTGCAAGGCAAACTCAAATGTCTTAAGGTGGATAAGCCACCTGGGTCAGATGGACTCCATCGCAGAGTCTTGAGACATGTTGCTGAAGAGATAAAAGATGCATTGGTCATGATCTTTCAAGAATCACTTGATTCTGGAATAGTCCTGGAGGACTGGAAGATTGCACTTGTCATTCCATTCTTTAAGAAGGAAGACAAAAGAAAAGAAATTATAGGCCAGTTCGCCTAACCTCAGTGGTTGGTAAAGTGTTGGAGTCTATTGTTATGGGTGAGGTTTCAGGGCACTTGGAGACTAATGATAAAATAAGTCAAAGTCAGCATGGTTTCTATTGAGGGCAATCTTGCCTGACAAATCTGTTAGAGTTCTTCGAGGAAGTTACAAGCAGTGTGGACAAAGAAGAGATATAGATGTCATTTACTTGAATTTTCAGAAGGCATTTGATAAGGCGCCTCACATGAGGCTGCTTAACAAGATAAAATCCTATGGTGTTACAGGAGAGATACTGGCATGGATAGAGGAATGGCTGACAGGCAGGAGGCAGTGACTGGGAATAAAAGGGGACTTTTCTGGTTGGCTGCCAGTGACTACTGGTGTTCCTCAGAGGTCGGTATTGGGACCACTGCTTTTCACATTGTTTGTCAATTAGTTAGATAATGGAATTGATGTTTTGTGGCAAAGTTTTCAGATGATACAAAGATAGATGGAGGAGTAGGTAGTCTGAAGGAAGCAACATGATTGCAGCAGGACTTAGACAAATTGGAAGAATGGGCAAAAAAGTGGCAGATGGATACAGTGTTGGGAAATGTATGATAGTGCAATAGTGCAGACTATTATCTAAATGCGGAGAAGACTGAAACATCAAAGGTGCAGAGGTACTTAGGAGTGCTTATACAAGACTGCCAGACAGTTAATTTACAGGTTGAGTCTGCGTAAAGAAGGCAAATGCAATGTTGGCATTTATTTCAAGGGGAATAGAATGGAAAAGCAAGGAGATAATGCTGAGCCTTTATAACACACTAGTCAGACCACACTTGGAGTATTGTCAACAGTCTTGGGCCCCATATCTCAGAAAAAATGTGTTGTCATTGGAGAGAATCCATAGGAGATTCATAAGGATGATTCCGGGAATGAAGCAGTTAACATATGCAGAGCGTTTGTCAGCTTTGGGCCTGTGCTCAATGAAATTTAGAAGAATGCGAGGGTGGGGGGATCTCATTGAAACCTACCAAATGTTGACAGGACTAAATAGGGTGGACGTAGAAAGGATGTTTCCAGTGGTGGGGGTATCCAGAACTAGAAGGCACAGCCTCAAAACTGAGGGGCGACCCTTTAGAACAGAGGTAAGCAGGAATTTTTTTTAGGCAGAGAGCAGCAAAGCTGTGGAATACTCTGCCACAGACTGCAATGGAGGCCAAGTCTGTGCGTATATTTAAGGTAGAAGTTGATCATTTCCTGGTCGGTCAGGGCATCAGAGGATATGGCGAGAAGGCAGGTATATGGGGTTGAGTGGGATCCAGGATCAGCCATGATGCAATGGCAGAGCAGACTCGATGGGCTGAATGGCCTAATTCTACTCTGCCATTCAATCATGGCTGATCTTCTTTTCCACTTCTTACCCCCACTCCCCAGCCTTCATCCATAACCTTTGATACCATGTCCAGTCAAGAACCTATCAATCTCTGCCTTATAGATACCCAACGATTTGGCCACCACAGCTGCCTGTAGTAACAAATTCCATAAATTCACCACCCTCTGGCTAAAGAAATGTCTCGCATCTCTGTTTTAAATGGACGCCCCTCTATCCTAAGCCTGTGCCCTCTTGTTTTAGACCTCCCCACCATGGGAAACATCCTTTCCACGTATACTCTGTGTAGAATTTTCAATATTCCAAAGGGTCAATGAAATCCCCCTCATCCTTCTAAACTCCAGCAAGTACAGACCCAAAGCATCAAACATGCCTCGTATGATAACTCTTACATTCCTGGAATCATACATGTGAACCTCCTCTGAACCATCGAAACGTAGGAAACCTACAGCACAACACAGGCCCTTCAGCCCACAAAGCTGTGCCGAACATGTCCTTACCTTAGAAATTACCTGGCCCTCTAATTTTCTGAGCTCCATGTACCTGTCCAGAAGTCTCTTAAAAGACCCTATCATATCCACCTTCACCACCATCACTGGCTGCCCATTCCATGCACTCAGCACTCTCTGTGTAAAAAAATTTACCCCTGACATCCCCTCTGTACCTACTTCCAAGCACCTTAAAACTGTGCCCTCTCGTGCTAGCCATTTCAGTCCTGGGAAAAAGCCCCTGACTATCTACATGACCAATGCCTCTCACCATCTTGTACATCTCTATCAGGTCACCTCTCATCCTCCATTGCTCCAAGGAAAAAAGGCCGAGTTCACTCAACCCTGTCCAATGCCAGCTCATCTTTGCTCAGATGCAGAGCCCAGAACTTCACAATCCTCAAGGTGAGGCCTCATCAGTACCTTATAAAGGCTCAGCATCACATCCTTGCTCTTGTGTTCTAGACCTCTTGAAATGTATGCTAACACTGCAGTTGCCTTCCTCACCACCGACTCAACCTGCAAGTTAACATTTAGGGTGTTCTGCACAAGGACTCCCAAGTCCCTTTGTCATTCAGATTTTTGGATTTTCTTCCTGTTTAGAAAATAGTTGGAACATTTATTTCTACTACCAAAGTGCATGACCATGCATTTTCCAACGTAGTATTTCATTTGCCACTCTTGCCCTTTCTCCCAATCTGTTTAAGTTCTTCTGCAGCCTACCTGTTTCCTCAAAACCACCTGCCCCATCATATCATCTGCAAACTTGGCAACAAAGCCCTCTATTCCATCATCTGAATCATTGATATACAGCATAAAAAGAAGTGGTCCCAACACTGACCCCTACGGAACACCACTAGTCACTGGCAGCCAACCAGAAAAGGACCCTTTTATTCCCACTCACTGCTTCTTATCTATCAGTTGTTGAGGTGGTTAGGTCTTCAAGGCCATGGAGAGCATTCTGACAGGCTGCATCACTGTCTGGTATGGAGGGGCTACTGCACAGGACTGAAAGAAGCTGCAGAAAGTTGTAAATCTAGTCAGCTCCATCTTGGGTACTAGCCTACAAAGTACCCAAGACATCGGCAGTGTCCATTATTAAGGACCTCCAGCACCCAGGGCATGCCCTTTTCTCACTGTTACCATCAGGTAGGAGGTACAGAACCTGAAGGCACACACTCAGCGATTCAGGAACAGCTTCTTCCCCTCTGCCATCCGATTCCTAAATGGACATTGAAGCTTTGGACGCTACCTCACTTTTTTTTAATATACAGTATTCCTGTTTTTGCACATTTTTTAAATCTATTCAATATATGTAATTGATTTATTTGTTTGTTTGTTATTATGTTTTATTTTATTTATTTTTTTTCTCTGTTAGATTATGTATTGAATTGAACTGCTGCTGCTAAGTTAACAAATTTCACGTCACATGCCGACGATAATAAACCTGATTCTTATTCTGATTTGGATGTGATATCTCCCAAGTTATTGAAGAAGGCAAGAGACAAGATTGCTAGGACTTTGACCAGTATCTTTGTGTCCTCTCTAGGCACAGGCGAGATCCCAGAAGACTGGCAAGTGATTAATGTTGTACCTCTGTTAATGGAGGGAGCAAGGGAAGGTCCTGGGAACTATAGAAAATTCTAAGGGATAGCATATATAAGCATTTGGAAACCCATGGCCTACTTAGAGAGAAACAGCATGGCTTTGTGCAGGCATATCATGTCTTACCAACTGAATTGAGTTTTCTGATGATAGAAATTGATGAGAGTAGGTCGGTGGATGTTGTCTACGTGGATTTTAGTAAGGCATTTGACAAAGTCACTTTTCGGAGGCTAATTCAGAAGATTAAAATTCATGGGTTCCAAGGTGAATTGGCTGTTTGCATTCCGACTGGCTTGCACATAGAAGACATAGGATAGTGGTTGAAGGGACTTATTTAAACTGGAGGTCTGTAATTCGTGATGTTTCACAGGGGTCTGTGCTGGGACCTTTCTGTTTGTCATGTACATAAATGACCTGGATGAAAATGTAGACTTCTTGAAATGAATTCTAACATTGCATTTTCCACCAACCTAACCTGCAAGATAACCTCAAGCATGCGGGTCAGTAAGTATTCCGAGTGGCGTCCTCACCAGTGCTTCATAAAACCTCAACATTACATCCTTGATTTTATATTCTGGTCCCCTTGAAATGAATGCTAACATCACTGACTCAACCTGCAAAATAACCTTTTGGGAATCCAGCATGAGGACTCGCAACTCCCATTGCACCTCAGATTTTGAATTTTCCTCTCCATTTCAAAAATAGGCTACACTTTATTTCTTCAACCAAAGTGGATGACCATGCAAAACTCAACACTGTATTCCATGTGCCACTTCTTTGTCCATTCTCCTAACCTTTCTAAGCCCTTCTGTGGCCTTTCTGCTTCCTCAACTCTACCTGCCCTTCCAACTATCTTCATATCATCCACTAACTTGGCCACAAAGCCATCAACTCCATCTTCCAGATCATTGACATATAACATAAAAATATTCAATCCCAACACAGACCCCTGTGGTATATCGTTAGTCACCAGCAGTCAACCATAAAAGGCTCCCTTTATTCATACTCTTTGCCGCCTGTTAATTAATCAATGCTGTATTCATGCTAGAATCTATTCTATAATATCACGGGCTCTTAACTTGTTAAGCAGCCTCATGTGTAACTTCTTGTCAAAGGCTTCTGAAAATCCAAGTACACAACATCCTCTGATTCTCATTTGTCTATCCTGCTTGTTATTTCTTCAAAGAATTTCAATAGATTTGTCAGCCAAGAATTTCTCTTGAGGAAACCTCAGGAGAGGTGTGTGGGGGGACTCTACTTAACCCCATCCTCCTGCTTCCTCCCCCAAACCTTTCATGCTCTGACGAATCAAGAACATATCAACCTCCACTTAGTGACTTGGCCAACGCAGCCATCTGTGGGAATGAATTTTAGCCAATTTATTAGGTCTTCCTCCCCACGATTTCTGATATATACTGGGAACATTGCAGATGAAGTGCCTAGAGCATTGTTGAGAGTCCCTACCACCTATTCCACAAGCTCTTGGCTCAGGAAGGAACTAGAGGAGTATCAGGGCCAGGGCTGCCAAACTGAGTAACAGCTTCTTCCTTTAGGCTGTAAGACTAATGAATACCCTATCACCCCCAAGGTTTTGTCACTAGGAAAGCAAGCTTTTTACTGCACTATTTCCTGTGCTGTGCACTGCATATATTTAAATTATATTTTATTAACTTCATTATAGTATAATATTTTGGTTTATGAGCTGTGTTTGATACATGCTGTGGGGTGCACCGTGGTCTGGAGGAATGGTGTTTCATTTGGTTGTATATATGTACAGTCAAATGACAATAAACTTTGACTTCAATTTGAACCTGTACACCTGCTCATTACTACAAATATCTAACCAGCCAATCATATGGCAGAAACTTAATGCATAAAAGCATGCAGACATGGTCAAGAGGTTCAGTTATTGTTCAGACCAAATATCAGAATGTGGAAGAAATGTGAATCTAAGTGACTTTGACCATGGAATGATTGTTGGTGCCAGACGAGGTGGTTTGAATATCTCAAACTGCTGATCTCTTGGGATCTTCACACTCAATAATCTCTAGAATTTACCGAGAATGATGTGAAAAAGAAAAAAACATCCAGTAAGTGGCAGTTCTGTGGGCGAAACTACTTTGTTGATGAGAGAGGTCAGAGGAGAAAGGACAAACTGGTTCAAGCTGACCATAACTCAAATAACCACTCATTAGAACAGTAGTGTGTAGAAGAACATCTTTGAACTCATAACACATCAAACCTTGAAGTGGATGGGTACAGCAGCATTAGACCATGAACATACAATTATTAATCAGTTTATTAGGTACAAGAGGTACAGGAGATAGCTAATAAAGTGGTTGTTGAGTGCAATTCCAGTCGGAAAGAAGGATTAATGGGTGTGAATCTCAGGCTGAGAATTCCTACTTTCGATGCCCATAAATCATTGATTACGGATGACAGTCCAGAAAACTGGTTGACCACATCCTGGATCCCTGCTGGCTGACCACAACGTCAAAACATAGAAAGATAGAAACACAGGAAACCTACATCACAATACAGGCCCCTCAGCCCACGAAGCTGTGCCAAACATGTCCTTACCTTAGAAATTACCTAGGGTTACCCATAGCCCTCTATTTTTCTGAGCTCCATGTACCTATCCAGGAGTTTCTAAAAAAGACCCTATCATATCCGCTTCCACCACCGTCACCGGCAACCCATTCCACGCACTCACCACTCTCTGAGTAAAAAACTTACCCCTGACATCTCCTCTGTGCCAGCTTCCAAGCACCTTAAAACTGTGCCCTCTAGTGCCAGCCATTTCAGCCCTGGGGAAAAGCCTCTGGCTATCCACATGATCAATGCCTCTCATTAACTTGTACACTTCTATCAGGTCACCTCTCATCCTCCATCGCTCCAAGGAGAAAAGGCCGAGTTCACTCAACCTATTCTCATAAGGCATACTCCCCAATCCAGGCAACATCCTTGTAAATCTCCTCTGCACCCTTTCTATGGTTTCCACATCCTTCCTGTAGTGAGGTGATCAGAACTGAGCACAGTACTCCAAATGGGATCAGACCAAGGTCCTATAGAACTGCAACATTGCCTGTCAGCTCTTAAACTCAGTCCCACGATTGATGAAGGCCAATACACCGTATGCCTTCTTAACCACACAGTCAACATGTGCAGCAGCTTTGAGTGCCCTATGGACTCGGACCCCAAGATCCCTCTGATCCTTCACACTGCCAAGAGTCTTATCATTAATACTATATTCTGCCATCATATTTGACCTACCAAAATGAACCACCTCACACTTATCTGGGTTGAAATTCATCTGCCACTTCTCAGTCCATATTGCATCTGCTGTAACCTCTGACAGCCCTCCACACTATCCACAACACCCCCAACCTTTGTGTCATCGCAAATTTACTAACCCATCCCTCCACTTCCTCATCCAGGTCATTTATAAAAATTACGAAGAGCAGGGGACCCAGAACAGATCCCTGAGGCACAGCACTGGTCACCGACCTCAATGACCCGTCTACAACCACTCTTTGCCTTCTGTGGGCAAGCTTTTCTGGATCCACAAAGCAATGTCCCCTTGGATCCTCAATAAGCCTTGCATAGGGTATCTTATCAAATGCCTTGCTGAAATCCATATACACTGCAGCTACTGCTCTTCCTTCATCAATGTGTTTAGTCACATCCTCAAAAAATTCAATCAGGCTCATAAGGCACGACCTGCCTTTGACAAAGCCATGCTGACTATTCCTAATCATATTATGTCACTCGTCTGAGTGCTACTGGTACCATGTAACCCAGTACTACCTGTCGCATGGTCGGGTGGTCGGCGACTAAACCGGCTCCCCCACCAGGCTTGCCTGGTTAGGAGGGTGGCTAGACACCCTGCAGGATGAAAAACAAGACCTGTTAAAGGGTGGCTGAACCTTCTCGTAGGGTCAACGGCCATCTAGCAAACACGTGCCGTGAAGAGCAGAAAGGACATCCCTTGCATCGGCGGTTGGTCTGACCATTCACTGCGAAAGAACTTCCTCCAGCTGTCTTGGACCCCACCATGCCACTGGATCAGGAAGGGGATGTCAAGAGGGTTGGTCTGGACTTATGCAACTCCCACTCACCTAAAATCCACTCACACACACGCTGTTCCTTTCTGAGGAGTGGGGTATCTAATCCTACCAACTAACTGAAAGGAACCATCATCATCCTATGGGATGGATAGCCAGAAGATGCTCCTCCAAATCTTCATAAATCCTACCTCTCAGGATCTTCTCCATCAACTTGCCAACCACTGACCTAAGATTCACTGGTCTATAATTTCCTGGGCTATCTCTACTCCCTTTCTTGAATAAGGGAACAACATCTGCAACCCTCCAATCCTCTGAAACCTCTCTTGTCCCAGTTGATGATGTAAAGATTATTGTCAGAGGCTCAGCAATCTCCTCCTTCACCTCCCACAGTATGCTGGGGTACATCTTGTTCGATCCTGGTGACTTACCCACTGTAAGTCGTCCCTACAACCACCAAGATCCTTTTCTTTAGTGAATACTGAAGCAAAGTATTCATTAAGTACCTTTGCAGTCTCTTCTATTTCCATACACACTTTTCCACTGTCACATTTGATAGGTCCTATTCTCTCACGTCTTATTCTCTTGCTCTTCACATACTTGTAGAATGCCTTGGGTTTTCCTTAATCCTGTCCACCAAGGCCTTCTCACGGCCCCTTCTGGCTCCCCTTATTTTATTCCTAAACTCTATGCTGCTAGCCTTATAATCTTATAGATCTCTATCATTACCTAATTTTTGAACCTTTCGTAAGCTCTTCTTTACTTCTTGACTAGATTTACAACAGCCTTTGTACACCACAGTACCTGTACCATCCTTTCCCTGTCTTATTGGAACGTACCTATGCAGAACTTCACGCAAATATCCCCTGAACATTTGCCATATTTAGAACCATAGAACATTACAGCACAGAAACAGGCCTTTTGGCCCTTCTTGGCAGTGCTGAACCATTTTTCTGCCTAGTCCCACTGACCTGCACCTGGACCATACCCTCCATACACCTCCCATCTATGTACCTGTCCAAGTTTTTCTTAAATGTTAAAAGTGAGCCTGCATTTACCACTTCATCTGGCAGCTCATTCCACACTCCCACCACTCTCTGTGTGAAGAAGACCCCCTAATGTTCCCTTTAAACTTTTCCCCCTTCACCCTTAACCTATGTTCTCTGGTTTTTTTCTCCCCCAGCCTCAGTGGAAAAAGCCTGCTTGCATTCAATCTATCTATACCCATCATAATTTTATATACCTCGATCAAATCTCCCCTCATTCTTCTACACTCCAGGGACTAAAGTTCTAACCTATTAAACCTTTCTCTCAGTTTCTCAAGTCCCGGCAACATCCTTGTAAACCTTCTCTGCACTCTTTCAACCTTATTTATATCCTTCCTGTAATTTGCTGACCAAAACTGCACACAATACTCCAAATTCTGCCTCACCAATGCCTTATACAACCTCACTATAACATTCCAACTCTTATACTCAATACTTTGATTTATAAAGGCCAATGTACCAAAAGCTCTCTTTACGACCCTGTCTACCTGTGACGCCACTTTTAGGGAATTTTGTATCTGTATTCCCAGATCCCTCTGTTGTACTGCACTCCTCAGTGCCTTACCATTAACCCTGTATGTTCTACCTTGGTTTGTCCATCCAAAGTGCAATACCTCACACTTGTCTGTATTAAACTCCATCTGCCATTTTTCAGCCCATTTTTCCAGCTGGTCCAAGTCCCTCTGCAAGCTTTGAAAACTTTCCTCACTGTCCACTACACCTCCAATCTTTGTATCTTCAGTAAATTTGCTGATCCAATTTACCACATTATCATCCAGATCATTGATATAGATGACAAATAACAATGGACCCAGCACTGATCCCTGTGACACACCACTAGTCACAGGCCTCCACTCAGAGAAGCAATCCTCCACTACCAGTCTCTGGCCTCTTCCATTGAGCCAATGTCTGATCCAATTTACCACCTCTCCATGTATACCTGAATCTTCCTAACTAACCTCCCATGCGGGACCTTGTCAAAGGCCCTACTGAAATCTATGTAGACAACATCCACTGCCTTCCCTTCATCCACTTTCCTGGTAACCTCCTCGAAAAACTCCAATAGATTGGTCAAATATGACCTACCACACACAAAGCCATGTTGACTCTCCCTAATAAGTCCCTGTCTATCCAAGTACTTGTAGATCCTATCTCTCAGTACTCCTTCCAATAATTTACCTACTACCGATGTCAAATTAACCAGCCTGTAACTTCCCGGATTACTTTTAGAGCCTTTTTTAATTAACGGAACAACATGAGCCACTCTCCAATCCTCCGGCACCTCACCCGTAGATACCGACATTTTAAATATATCTGCCAAGGCCCCTGCAATTTCAACACCAGTCTCCTTCAAGGTCCGAGGGAATATCCTGTCAGGTCCTGGGGATTTATCTACTCTGATTTGCCTCAAGATAGCAAGCACCTCCTCCTCTTCAACCTGTATAGGTTCCATGACCTCACTACCTGTTTGCCTTATTTCTATTGACTCCATGCCAATTTCCTTAGTAAATACAGACACAAAAAACCCATTTAAGATCTCCTCCATTTCTTTTGGTTCCATACATAGCCGACCACTCTGATCTTCAAAAGGACCAAGTTTATCCCTTACTATCCTTTTGCTCTTAATATATCTGTAGAAGCTCTTTGGATTATCCTTCACCTTGACTGCCAAAGCAACCTCATGTCTTCTTTTAGCCCTCCTGATTTCTTTCTTAAGTTTTTTTTTACACTTTTTATACTCCTCAAGCATCTTATTTGCTCCCTGTTTCCTATACATGTCATACAACTCACTCTTCTTCTTTATCAGAGTTGCAATATCCCTTGAGAACTAAGGTTCCTTATTCCTATTCACTTTGCCTTTAATCCTGACAGGAACATACAAACTCTGCACTCTCAAAGTTTCTCCTTTGAAGGCCTCCCACTTACCAATCACATCCTTGCCAGAGAACAACCTGTTCCAATCCACGCTTTTTAGATCCTTTCTCATTTCTTCAAATTTGACCTTTTTCCAGTTTAGAACCTCAACCCGAGGACCAGATCTATCTTTATCCATGATCAGGTTGGAACTAATGGTGTTATGATCACTGGAACCAAAGTGTTCCCGGACACACACTTCTGTCACCTGTCCTAACTCGTTTCCTAATAGGAGATCTAATATTGCATCCTCTCTAGTTGGTACGTCTATATATTGATTTAGAAAACTTTCCTGAACACATTTTACAAACTCTAACCTGTCTAGATCTTTAACAGTATGGGAGTCCCTATCAGTATGTGGAAAATTAAGATCCCCTACTATCACAACTTTATGTTTCCTGCAGTTGTCTGCTATCCATCTGCAGATTTGCTCCTCCAATTCTCGCTGACTTTTGGGTGGTCTATAATACAACCCCATTAATGTGGCCATACCTTTCCTGTTTCTCAGCTCCACCCATATAGCCTCGGTAGACAAGCCCTCTAAGCTGTCCTGCCTGAGTGCTGCTGTAACATTTTCCCTGACTAGCAATGCCACCCCCCACCCTTCATTCCTCTGCCTCTATCACGTCTGAAACATCGGAACCCTGGAATATTAAGCTGCCAGTCCTGCCCCTCCTGTAGCCAAGTTTCACTAATGGCTATAATGTCGTAATTCCATGTGCCAATCCACACCCTCAGCTCGTCAGCCTTCCCCACAATACTTGCATTGAAATAGACACACCTTTGAAGATTATTACCACCACACATAACCCTTCTGTTTGTGACTTTGTATGAACTTTTAACATCATTTATTTTCACTCCCGCTCCACTATCTGCTCTGGCACTCTCGTTCCCACCTCCCTGCAAATCTAATTTAAACCCTCCCCAACAGCACCAGCAAACCTCCCTGCAAGGATATTGGTCCCCTTGTAGTTCAGGTGTAACTCATCTCTCTTGTACAGCTCCAACCTGCCCCAGAAGGGGTCCCAATGATCCTGAAATCTGAAACCCTGCCTCCTACACCAGTTGCCCAGCCATGTGTTCATCCGCCAGAACATCTTATTCTTACCCTCACTGGCACGAAACACAGGTAGCAATCCTGAGATTACCACCCTCGAGGTCCTGCTTTTTAACTTCCAACCAAGCTCTCTATACTCACTCTCCAGGACCTCCTCACTCTTCCTTCCTACGTCATTGGTACCGATGTGTACCATGACATCTGGCTGATCACCCTCCCACTTCAGAATGCTGTGCACACGATCAGAGACATCCCTGACCCTGGTACCCGGGAGGCAACAAACCATCTGGGAGTCTATGTCACAACCACAGAACCTCCTATCTGTACCTCTAACTATTCTGCTGTACATTTCCCTGTCTGTTCTCAATTTATGCTTCCAAGTTCCTGCCTTATAGGTTCATAATTCCTCTTACTCCAATTAAATGCTTTCCTAACTTGTCTGTTCCTATCCCTCTCCAATGCTATGATAAAGGAGATGGAATTGTGATCACTATCTCCAAAATGCTCTCCCACTGAGAGACCTGATACCTGACCAGGTTCATTTCCCAATACTAGATCAAGTACAGCCTCTCCTCTTGCAGACTTATCTACATACTGTGTCAGGAAACCTGAACACACATAACAAACTCCACTCCATCCAAACCCCTTGCTCTAGGGGCATGCCAATCGATATTTGGGAAATTAAAATCTCCCATCATGACAACCTTGTTATTATTACTCCTTTCCATAATCTGTCTCCCTTTCTGTTCCTTGATGTCCCTGATACTATTGGGTGGTCTATAAAAAACACCCAGTAGAGTTATTGACCCTTTCCTGTTCCTAACTTCCACCCACAGAGACTCCGTAGACAATCCTTCCATGTCTTCCTCTATGGCCGTGACAATATCTCTGACCAGCAGTGCCACGCCCCACCTCTTTTGCCCGCCTCCCTGTCCTTTCTGAAACATCTAAAGCCTGGCACTTGAAGTAATCATTCCTGCCCCTGAGCCATCCAAGTCTCTGTAATGTACCCATAAAACCCAGCACAGGGAACACCACAGCACTTGGTGATGAACTGAGTGAACAAAATTCTAATAATGCAGGAGATTCACAATAGAAATCAGCCCCCCCAAAAAAACAATCATCATTGACGAGGGGCTTTGATCGTGTGGATAGTCAGAGGCTTTTTCCCAGGACTGCAATGGCTAACACGAGAGGGCACAGTTTTAAGGTGCTTGGAAGAAGGTACAGAGATGTCAGGGGTAAGTTTTTTATACAGAGAGTGGTGAGTGTGTGGAATGGGCTGCCGGCAACGATGGTGGGGGCGGATATGATAGGGTCTTTTAAGAGACTCCTGAACGGGTACATGGAGCTCAGAAAAATAGAGGGCTATGGGTAACCCTAGGTAATTTCTAAGGTAAGGACATGTTTAGCACAACATTGTGGGCCGAAGGGCCTGTATTGTGCTGTAGGTTTTCTATGTTTCTATGTTTCTAATAATCCTAGCAGATGCAACACCATCCAAGCCCTGTGTACTGTAAAAGCCTATTGTCAATTCTTCACCCAGGAGATTACCTATTGATTTCTTTCCTTGACTTTGTTGTGTTCAGACTAGCAGCCTCATTTCCTGGATTAAAGTTATAAATCTACCTGGTTTACCATCAAGTAGAATATCCTAAATTGGAAGACGGCTATACACAAATGCAAACTTCTGTTCTGAATGGCATAAATAATGATATCAGAGTTTATTTTTCACCATTCAACTGTACAGGATAGAAGAAGCATGTCAATACTTTAACAACGTGCTTGTGATGCCGATTGCTTCTACACTGAACTGCAGTGACTGCCAGATTGAAATCACTGCTGAAAAATAATTACCTGATGTATTTTCTATTTTAACTTGATTGACAGCCATTTTTAATGAAGTTCTTCACTCCGCTGTCTTTTGCGTCAGAAGGTGTGTTGCATGCACATGAGTTTATGCCTTTGAATTCCCAAGGCATTTTACTTGTCCCAGAGTGTTTACTGAAAGAATGTAATGATGTTAAAATGGATTGGAGGCATTGATGTTTGGACTATATTATACAATCTCCTTCTTGGTAGACGTATTATAGGAGTGTCATTACACCAGTTCTTCAAGAAGGATACGATCTCAAGCTGAAAATTTTAGAATAGTTTTAAACCTACATTTCCTGACATGTTAATTCAGTAGTGTAACAAAGCAGACTAGAATTTCAATTGTTCTGTGTCTATTAAGCCTCCGGTTTAATGGGTAAGAAACACACATTCATTATAAGCTAGCAAAACTCTTATGAAAATAGAAGAGCAAAGTTGGATATCACAAAAGTGTTAAGACTTTAAAACTCCCATCTCCAACTCCAGACCTATTTTAAACAGTGAACAACAGGAATTCTGCAGATGCTGGAAATTCAAGCAACACACATCAAAGTTGCTGGTGAACGCAGCAGGCCAGGCAGCATCTCTAGGAAGAGGTGCCGTCGACGTTTCAGGCCGAGACCCTTCGTCAGGACTAACTGAAGGAAGAGTGAGTAAGGGATTTGAAAGTTGGAGGGATCTCCCCCTCCCCCTCCAACTTTCAAATCCCTTACTCACTCTTCCTTCAGTTAGTCCTGATGAAGGGTCTCGGCCTGAAACGTCGACTGCACCTATATTAAACAGTGATTCCTTTTCCTTGCAAAGGAAGGGCAGAACTTCCCATGGATAATAAGGAATGTAGAATCCTCAAAGGCTGCCACCAATGACTCCAAGGCTGGCAACTGCTGCAGGGACTATCATGACTTTGACGTAAATTTCAGTGTGGAATAGCAACCCAGCCCACACTGTGGGACTGGAGCTCCAGATCCTATGTAACTTAATCCCTGAAGTTCTTGTCGTCACCCCAGCACAAGCCGAAATGCCCCAGTGCCAGTGCAAGATATCAAATACAATCTATCTCTGTGGCAAAAAGGCTTCATGGAATACCACGGGAGAAATGTGTGAAGCATCACTTATGTAGCACATGGTCCCCTCATGATAGACAGATCTGTGCACATTATTGAAAGGCCTAGGTAGAGTGGATGTGGAGAGAATGTTTCCTAGAGAGGGGGAGTCGAGGACCAGAGGGCACAGCTTCATGATACAGTGACATCCTTTTAGAAAAGGGATGAGGAGAAACTTCCTTAGCCAGAGCATAGTGAATCAGTGGAATTCATTGCCACAGATGGCTGTGGAGACTAGATCATCGAGTATATTGAAAGCGGAGGTTGATAGGTACTTGTTTAGTAAGGGCGTCAAAGGTTACAGAGAGAGTGGCTTGATACGGTAAATAAATCAGCCATGATAGAATGGCAGAGAAGAATCAATGGGCCAAATGGCCAGATTCAGCTCCTAACGTCCTATGCTCTGTTAGTCATTCAGTGACTGATCAGCTGGAGAACGCCGGACAGAAAAATATATCTCAGTGGTGGACAGGGGTGTTTATCTCAGGAAGTCAGGGAGGTGGTGGGCAGCTCTCTCTGCCCCTGGTTACGTGCTGCTTTAAAATGTAGGAGGCATTACACCCCTGGCCATTAGGCCCATCGAGTCAACTCCACCTCTCCGCCCAATGAAGGAGTGGAGGGTACCTCACTAAATATATTTAAGACAAGTTTGGATAGATTTTTGCTTTGTAGGGGAATTAAAGGTTATGTGGAAAAGGCAGGTAGGTGGAGATGAATTGATGGCCAGATCAGCCATGATTTTATTGAATGGTGGAGCAGGCTTGATGGGCCAGATGGCCTCCTCCTGCTCCTATGTTCAAGCATCAATGGTTTTCTTGTCAAACCCATTCTCCTGCCTTCTCTGTGTTACAGGATATGGTGGAGAGGCTGAACGGTACAAAGCGTGGGAGGATATGGTGGAGATTTTTTTTTAGTGTGTCGCCCCAGACAGTCAGTCATTCTTGTCTGGCACATGGTGTCAGGATTGGTCTCCTTTCAGATTAACCGGGTCACGATATGAACGTTCCTGACTTGACCCTTTTTTTTTTACGAGGCCAAGTGGCCAGCTCGACGCTCAACCCGGCACGGATGAAAAGCATGCTCGGGGGGTGGCCTGACTGGGATTCGAACTCGGGAGCCTTCTCTCTGGAGTCCGGCGCTGATGCCATTGCGCCACCAGCCGGCCGGTGGAGACATTGAAAAGTGCAGAGTGTGAGAAGATATGGAGGAGATGTTAAATGTTGCAGAGTATGGCGGGAAGGGTGGAGGTGTTGAACGTTGCAGAATATGGGAAGATATTCTGCTGATGTTGAAAAATGCAGAATGTATGAGGATATGGTAGAGATTGTGAACAGTGTAGAATGTGAGAGGATATCTTGCACCTTAATAAGCGGGGCACCAGCATTCTGGCAGGCAGGTTTGCCTCTGCAACACGGGGGTGTTTAAACTAAGTAGTGGGGGCGTGGGGATGAACTGGAAACATAAGGATGGAGTTAAAGGGAAAGTGAGAATAAGAAAAGTTAAGAAAGACAGCAGAATCAACAGAGCAGAAAGCTCAAGAAGGGATTGTACAGTATGGCCAAGTGAAATAGGAATTGATATGGGAGGTGAGGGGAGTAATGAATTAAAAGTATTGTATACGAATGCACGGAGTATAAGAAATAAAGTGGATGAGCTTGAGGCTCAGTTGGAAATTGGTAAGTGTGATGTTGTGGGAATAACAGAGACATGGCTTCAAGTGGACAGGGCCTGGGAAATCAATATTCAAGGGTATACGTCCTATCGAAAGGACAGACTGATGGGCAGAGAGGGTGGGGTGGCTCTGTTGGTGAGGAATGATATTCAGTCCCTTGCGAGGAGGGACATAGAATCAGGAGACGTAGAGTCAGTATGGATAGAACTGAGAAATTCTAAGGGTAGAAAGACCCTAATGGGAGTTAGCTACAGGCCCCCAAACAGTAGTCTGGATGTAGGGTGTAAGTTGAATCAAGAGTTAAAATTGGCATGTCGCAAAGGTAATGCTACAGTTGTAATGGGGGAGTTCAACATACAGGTAGACTGGAGGAATCAGGTTGCTACTGGACCCCAAGAAAGGGAGTTTGTGGAGTCCCTCCGAGATGGATTCTTAGAACAGCTCGTACTGGAGCCTACCAGAGAGAACGCAATTCTAGATTTAGTGTTGTGCAATGAACCGGATTTGATCAGGGACCTCGAGGTAAAGGAGCCATTAGGAGGCAGTGACCATAATATGATGTTTTAATCTACAATTTGAGAGGGAGAAGGGAAACTCGGAAGTGTCAGTATTACAGTTGAACAAAGGGAACTATGGTGCTATGAGGGAGGAGCTGGCCAAAGTTGACTGGAAAGATACTCTAGTAGGGATGACAGTGGAACAGCAATGGCAAGTGCTTCTGGGAATAATGCGGAAGGTGCAGGATCAGTTCATTCCAAAGAGGAAGAAAGATCCTAAGGGGAGTAAGGGGTGGCCGTGGCTGACAAGGGAAGTAATAGACAGTATAAAAATAAAAGAGAAGTATAACATAGCAAAGACAAGTGGGAAGCCAGAGGATTGGGAAACTTTTAAAGAGCAACAGAAGGTAACTAAAAAGGCAATACGTGGAGAAAAAATGAGGTATGAAGGCAAACTAGCCATGAATATAAAGGAAGATAGTAAAAGCTTCTTTAGGTATGTGAAAAGGAAAAAAATGGTTAAGACCAGAATTGGGCCCTTGAAGACAGAAGCGGGTTAATTTATTATGGGGAACAAGGAAATGGCA
The DNA here is from genome assembly GCF_030028105.1 of Mobula birostris. Taxonomy (NCBI): domain Eukaryota; kingdom Metazoa; phylum Chordata; class Chondrichthyes; order Myliobatiformes; family Myliobatidae; genus Mobula; species Mobula birostris. The sequence goes on from NC_092386.1 coordinate 1,077,014, forward strand.
GACGAGTTGAACGGGTACTTTGGATCTGTCTTCACTAGGGAAGACACAAACAATATCCCAGATGTAATAGTGGCCAAAGGACCTAGGGTAATGGATGAATTGAAGGAAATTTATATTGGGCAGGAAATGGTGTTGGATAGGCTGTTGGGTATGAAGGCTTATAAGTCCCCGGGACCTGATGGTCTGCATCCCAGGGTACTTAAGGAGGTGGCTTTAGAAATCGTGGATGCATTGGTAATCATTTTCCAATGTTCTATAGATTCAGGATCAGTTCCTGTGGATTGGAGGGTGGCTAATGTTGTCCCTCTCTTCAAGAAGGGAGGAAGAGAGAAAACAGGGAATTATAGACCAGTTAGCCTGACGTCGGTGGAGGGAAAGATGCTGGAGTCAATTATAAATGATGAAATTATGACACATCTGGATAGTAGTAACAGGATTGGTCCGAGTCAGCATGGATTTACGAAGGGGAAATCGTGCTTGACTAATCTTCTGGAATTTTTTGAGGATGTAACTATGAAAATGGACAAGGGAGAGCCAGTGGATGTCGTGTACCTGGACTTACAGAAAGCCTTTGATAAAGTCCCACATAGGAGATTAGTGGGCAAAATTAGGGCACATGGTATTGGGGGCAGAGTACTGACATGGATTGAAAATTGGCTGGCTGACAAAAAACAAAGAGTAGCGATTAACGGGTCCCTTTCGGAACGGCAGGCGATGACCAGTGGGGTACCGTAGGGTTCAGTGCTGGGACCGCAGCTGTTTACAATATATATTAATGATTTAGATGAGGGAATTAAAAGTAACATTAGCAAATTTGCCGATGACGCAAAGCTGGGTGGCAGTGTGAAATGTGAGGAGGATGTTATGAGAATGCAAGGGTGACTTGGACAGGCTGGGTGAGTGGGCAGATGCATGGCAGTTGCAGTTTAATGTGGATAAATGTGAGGTTATCCATTTTGGTGGTAAGAACGGGAAGGCAGATTATTATCTAAATGGAGTCAAGTTAGGAAAAGGGGAAGCACAACGAGATCTAGGTGTTCTTGTACATCAGTCACTGAAAGCAAGCATGCAAGTACAGCAGGCAGTGATGAAAGCTAATGGCATGCTGGCCTTCATAACAAGGGGAATTGAGTATAAGAGCAAAGAGGTCCTTCTGCAGTTGTACAGGGCCCTGGTGAGACCACACCTGGAGTACTGTGTGCAGTTTTGGTCTCCAAATTTGAGGAAGGACATTCTTGCTATTGAGGGAGTGCAGCGTAGGTTCACAAGGTTAATTCCCGGGATGGCGGGACTGTCATATGTCAAAAGATTGGAGCTTGTATATTCTGGAATTTAGAAGGCTGAGAGGGGATCTTATTGAAACATATAAGATTATTAAGGGATTGGACACGCTGCAGGCAGGAAGCATGTGCCCGCTGGTGGGTGAGTCCAGAACCAGAGGCCACAGTTTAAGAATTAGGGGTAGGCCATTTAGAATGGAGTTGAGGAAAAACTTTTTCACCCAGAGAGTGGTGGATATATGGAATGCTCTGCCCCAGAAGGCTGTGGAGGGCAAGTCTCTGGATGCTTTCAAGAAAGAGATGGATAGAGTTCTTAAAGAAAGCGGAATCAAAGATTAGGGGGATAAGGCAGGAACTGGATACTGATAGTGGATGATCAGCCATGATCACAGTGAATGGCGGTGCTGGCTCGAAGGGCCAAATGGCCTACTCCTGCACCTATTGTCAATTGTCTATTATCTTAGAGATGCTGAACAGTGCGGAGTCTGGAAGGATATGGTGGAGATGTTGAATGCTACAGAGTGTGGGAGGATATAGTGGAGATGTTGAACATGATGAGTGTGGGGGGATATGGTGGAGATGTTGAGTGGTGCAGTGTTGGAGTAGTACCTTTGCCTGGTATCATTGACCTAAACCTGGACCATAGCTCCCATACACCTATCCATGTACCTTTCCAAATTTCTCTATAATGTTGAAATGAACTTCACATCCACAACTTTACTTCAGAACATTACTACCTACAACGACAAGTTTTGAATTGAGTTTGAAATAATGTGACTCAAAACTTTTCCCCATGAACCATAGAATTTCTCGTCTAAGGTTAGCAAAATCACTTTGATTTGCCTTATAAAGCCTGTCCTTTGGTTGTGGATGTAATTCTTTTTTTGTGATATATAAATCTTCTAACATTTACATTCCTTTCAAATACACTGTTAAAAGCTAAAATAAAGAGATAAGATCTCGACAAAATCACAGGCAGGAGTTGCTGGAAGATTTCCTCCCCTCGGTGGTATGTAATTCTGGTTATTATCAGTGTTTCTAGTTAAAGGAACAAATAACAAAATCAGTGTGAACAGAGGTGGTGCTGACTGAACCGTAAAAATGCAAAATCAATTGAGTGTCATTTCTCTGGTGTCAGATTTAAATACAATTGTCTCTTACCTGAACATCAAAGGTATTCTTTTGTGATACCCCATGATGACAGTTTATTCCATTCTTAAAACACGGGAAAATTAACAATGTTGTGCTATGCCTAGCAAGAATGAGTTTTACATACAGTATATCTTTAGTTAACCATATAGCTGTCATCAGAAAAGATAGATTTTTTCAGTATATTTTTGATACTGTCTTGCTGAGGATGTTCTACGAGTCTGTGGTGGCCAGTGCGATCATGTTTGCTGTTGTGTGCTGGGGCAGCAGGCTGAGGGTAGCAGACACCAACAGAATCAACAAACTCATTCGTAAGGCCAGTGATGTTGTGGGGATGGAACTGGACTCTCTGACGGTGGTGTCTGAAAAGAGGATGCTGTCCAAGTTGCATGCCATCTTGGACAATGTCTCCTATCCACTACATAATGTACTAGGTGGGCACAGGAGTACATTCAGCCAGAGACTCATTCCACCGAGATGCAACACAGAGCATCATAGGAAGTCATTCCTGCCTGTGGCCATCAAACTTTACAACTCCTCCCTTGGAGGGTCAGGCACCCTGAGCCAATAGGCTGGTCCTGGACTTATTTCCTGGCATAATTTACATATTACTATTTATTATTTATGGTGCAACTGTAACGAAAACCAGTTTCCCCCGGGATCAATAAAGTATGACTATGACTATGACTATGTAAATAAGAAGATGCAGCTAACGTATAGATAAGATGAATATGAAAGCAATAAAGAAAGTTTGGTCTGCAAAGTAGCAGCCCCATTAACTGTAGGAGAAAGGATACCAGTCACACCATGTGGCTGCAGTATTAGTTTTCTGGAGGAGCGATTACATGTTCCAGATCTGCAGAAAGGTGCTTAACTTTGAGAATTGTGACTGCTGAAGGGCAAATCCCACCAGATAATGGGATGTCAAGTATCCATGGCCAACATGGGTGAGCATTTCACCTTTCCTTTTTTTCCCTGGGTTTACACCAGTACTGGGAGTTTATAAACATAGAAGCAGAAATCCCACAGCACAATACAGGCCCTTCAGCCCACAATGCTGTGTTGAACATGTCCTTACTTAGAAATTACCTTTATAAAGATGAGAATTCAGACCTTATTTACCACATCTGTCAAACAGACTGCACTCATTAGTTGAACTATGTAACAAAGGCTACCGGTGTCATTGGAAAAGACTGGAAGCTGTTTCTGTTCTCAATCATCCTGTACAGTCGTTTCTCTTCTCAATCATCCTGTACAGCCGTTTCTTTTCTCAATCATCCTGTACAGTCGTTTCTTTTCTCAATCATCCTGTACAGCCGTTTCTTTTCTCAATCATCCTCTACAGCCATTTCTCTTCTCAATCATCCTGTACAGTCGTTTCTGTTCTCAGTCATCCTGTACAGTCGTTTCTTTTCTCAATCATCCTCTACAGCCGTTTCTCTTCTCAATCATCCTCTACAGTCGTTTCTCTTCTCAATCATCCTCTACAGCCGTTTCTTTTCTCAATTATCCTGTACAGTCGTTTCTGTTCTCAGTCATCCTGTACAGCCGTTTCTTTTCTCAATCATCCTGTACAGTCGTTTCTTTTCTCAATCATCCTGTACAGCCGTTTCTTTTCTCAATCATCCTGTACAGTCGTTTCTTTTCTCAATCATCCTGTACAGCCGTTTCTCTTCTCAATCATCCTGTACAGCCGTTTCTCTTCTCAATCATCCTGTACAGTCGTTTCTTTTCTCAATCATCCTGTACAGCTGTTTCTTTTCTCTGGGGGCATAGAGCTTCTCCAATCTGGCTGCTGCGTATTTACAGTTTGTTATCTTCTGGACTGCTGGAACAAATCTTTGTACTTCCTAATCAAGAAACCAAGACTCCTCAAAAAAAAAGGTAAACTTCAGAGCTGTGGACTCACTGCATTTCCCATTGGGTAGGCCGTTTCAGCCTGTCTGTGAGATGTTCTGGAAAGGAGCTCTCCTTACAGGGTCCTTGAGCCCCTCAACACTAATTCTCCTACAGAATAGGCTTTACACTTTCAGAACTCCCAATCTAACTGCCCTCCTGACCCTCACTGGCAGAGTCTGCCCCATGGCTTAAGGAAAAGAGAGTACCTGCAACATGGTGGGCATCGCATTGTTTTACCCAGTTTATTCCTAAGATTGGCAGTGCTGCACAGAAGGGTGATCAGACAGAATGGGGATACATTCTCCATAGTTTGAAATCTATAGAATGCAATCTCAATGACACATAAAAAATTCCTGTCATGGTTAAATGCAGGGATGATGCTCCCCTTGGCTGTAGTATCCAGAGGTGTTAGACTCAAAGTCGGGGGAAACCAATTCACTTCAGAGACGAGCGAAGATCCCCTCATCCTGAACATAATGAATCCCCTACCTAGAAGAAATAGGCACACTCAAATGCAAAGCATAGAACATTGGCCTTCGTAAATCAATGTACTGGAGATGGAATGTTATGTCGAAGTTGTCTAAGATGTTGGTGAGGCCTAATTTGGAGTATTATATGCAATTTTCATCACCTACCTACAGGAAAGACGTAAACAAGTTTGAAAGCTGAATTTCAATGTTTAACAGAAGTCTAGATAGGTACATGGATAGTAGGGATATAGAGGGCTATGGTCCAAGTGCAGGTCATTGGGCAGAGGCAGATTAAATGGTTTTAGCATGGACCATATGGGCTATTTCTGTGCTGTACTTCAATACGACTCAATAACTTTCTATGGAACATGGAACATAGAACCTAGAACATGGGACATAGCACATAGAACATAGAACCTAGAACATAGAACATAGAACATAGAACCTAGAACATGGAACATAAAACATAGAACATAGAACCTAGAACATGGAACATAGAACATAGAACCTAGAATGTGGAACATAGAACATAGAACATGGAACCTAGAACTTGGAACATAGAACCTTGAACATGGAACATGTGACATTGAACCTAGAACTGAGAACATGAAACATAGAACCCAGAACATGGAACATGTAACACAGAATCTAGAAAATCAAACATAGAATCTAGAATGTGGAACATGTAACATAGAACCTAGAATGTGGAACCTAAAACCTAGAACATGGAACATGTAAAATAGAACCTATAACGTGGAACATAGAACCCAGAATGTGGTACATAGAACCTAGAACATGTAACATGTAAAATAGAACCTAGAACGTGGAACCTAGAATTTAGAACATGGAATATGTAACATTGAACCTAGAATGTGGAACCTAGAACATGGAATGTAGAACATAGAACCTAAACGTGGAACATGTAACATAGAACCTAAAACCTGGAACATGGAACCTATAACATGGAACATGTAACCTAGAACTTAGAACATGGAACATAGAACCTATAATGTGGAGCATGTAACATAGAATCTAGAACATGGAACATGTAACATAGAATCTAAAATGTGGAACCTAGAACCTAGAACATAGAACATGTAACCTAGAACTTAGAATGTGGAGCATAGAACCTAGAATGTGGAACATGTAACAGAACCTAGAACGTGGAACATAGAACATAGAACCTAGAACATGGAACACAGAAGATTACAGCACGACAGCATCCTTACTTTTCTCTATGGACTGAAGAAGGATGAGGGATGACTTGCTAGTCATAGTCATAGTCATACTTTATTGATCCCAGGGGAAATTGGTTTTTGTTACGGTTGCACCATAAATAATAAATAGTAATAAAACCATAAATAGTTAAATAGTAATATGTAAATTATGCCAGGAAATAAGTCCAGGACCAGCCTATTGGCTCACGGTGTCTGACCCTCCAAGGGAGGAGTTGTAAAGTTTGATGGCCACAGGCAGGAATGACTTCCTATGGCACTCTGTGTTGCATCTTGGTGGAATGAGTCTCTGGCTGAATGTACTCCTGTGCCCAACCAGTACATTATGTAGTGGATGGGAGACATTGACCAAGATGGCATGCAACTTAAACAACATCCTCTTTTCAGACACTGTGAGAGAGTTCAGTTCCATCCCCACAACATCACTGGCCTTACGAATAAGTTTGTTAATTCTGTTGGTGTCTGCTACCCTCAGCTTGCTGCCCCAGCACACGACAGCAAACATGATCGCACTGGCCACCACAGACTCGTAGAACATCCTCAGCATCGTCCGGCAGATGTTAAAGGACCTCAGTCTCCTCAGGAAATAGAGATGGCTCTGACCCTTCTTGTAGACAGCCTCAGTGTTCTTTGACCAGTCCAGTTTATTGTCAATTCATATCCCCAGGTATTTGTAATCCTCCACCACGTCCACACTGACCCCCTGGATGGAAACAGGGGTCACCGGTGCCTTAGCTCTCCTCAGGTCTACTACCAGCTCCTTAGTCTTTTTCACATTAAGCTGCAGATAATTCTGCTCACACCATGTGACAAAGTTTCCTACCGTAGCCCTGTACTCAGCCTCATCTCCCTTGCTGTGCATCCAACTATGGCAGAGTCATCCGAAAACTTCTGAAGATGACAAGACTCTGTGCAGTAGTTGAAGTCCGAGGTGTAAATGGTGAACAGAAAGGGAGACAAGACAGTCCCCTGTGGAGCCCCAGTGCTGCTGGTCACTCTGTCGGACACACAGTGTTGCAAGCACACGTAATGTGGTCTGCCAGTCAGGTAATTAATAATCTAATTCAGAATTTGTGTCTGGGCTTGAAAAGACCTGTTCATTCATGATCCCCATGAAATCTGACACAGCTTGAGCAGTTTTGTAAAGAAGAATAGGGGAAAATTGCAGTGTCCAGATGTGCAAAGCTGATAGTGACCTATCCACACAGGTTCCAAGCTGTAATTGCTGCCAAAGGTGCATCTACTAAATACTGACTTGAAGGGGGTGAATACTTATATAATCAATTATTTTGTGTTTTATATTTGTAATTAATTTAGATCACTTTGTAGAGATCTGTTTTCATTTTGACACAAAAAGTCTTTTTCTGTTGATCAGTGTCAAAGAAGCCAAATTAAATCCACAATGATTCAGCGTTGTAATACAATAAAACATGCAAACTTCCGGGGTGTGGGGTGAATACTTTTTATAGGCACTGTAACTCTCTATTTTTATTTTATCTGTGTGCCTATCTAAGTGTCTCTTAAACGTCCCTAAAGTACCTGCCTCCACCACTATGCCTGGCAGCCCATTCAACATACCTTCCACTCCATGTAAAACGGCTACCTCTCACATTCCTACAATACTTCCCTCCAAGCACCTTAAAGTTATGCCATTCCACCTGGAAAACAAAGTCTCTGGCTGTTCACTCTACCTATCATCTTGTCCACTTCTATAAAGTCACCTCCTCCCCTCTGAAGAGGAAATCCCTAGCTTGCTCAACTTATTTTTTGTCGGACGTGCTCTCCAATCCAGATAGCATCCTGTTAAGCCTCCTCTCTAAAGTTTCCACATCCTTCCGATAATGAGATGACTGGAACTGAACACAATATTCTGAGTGTGGTTTAACCGTTGTTTAATAGAGCTGCAACATTACCTTGTGGCTCCTGAGCTCAGTCCACTGACAAATAAAGGCCATCACATCATAAGTCTTCTTAATCACCCAACCAACCTGCGCAGTAACATCAAGGTGTCCATGCACGTGGATCTCAGGATCCCTCTGTTCCTCCATACTGTACAGAATCTAGTCATTAACCCTGTATTCTCTCCAAATTTGACTTTCTAACACAGACATCCCACCATGCAAAAACTCATTTCAGGGAGGTAATTTGCGGGAGACTCCCAGAACTTCTGGGAGAGGTGGGATGTCTACAATAAAGTAGCTCCTAGTTTAATAGAGTAGCCAGCTAGTTTAAATAACGTTAGCTACCCTAATGAACGAATGACACCTGTTAAACTCACCTCAACATGTCTTTTACAGTCTTAACCCACTATGGGCAATAGAAAAGTCACTGTTGCAAATAGTGCAGCGAGCAACACTGTCATTATCTTTGACCCCTATTAGGCAGGGGTACACTTTAGGGTAGTCTGGGGTGACGTACGTTTTATATTTTCATTTTTTGGAACACTCTCCCATGACGCGCTCTCTCTCTCTCTTGCTCTCTCTCGCTCTCAAAAAAATTGATTTCCAGGATATTGTATATAATTTGCAGGCATTAGGGAGCCAGTATTACTATGTGGGACACTCCCGGAACTTCCGGGAGAGGTGGGATGTCTGCTAACATGAATCAGTTCACACTTTTCCATTGGCGTATTTCAAAGATTCAGAGTACATTTATTATCAAAGAATGTATAAGTTATACAGCATTGAGATTTGTTTGCTCACAGGTAGCCACAAAGCAGGAAATCCGAAAAGTCCTAATTAAAGAAAAAAAGGAATAAAAAAGACCAACACCTGATATGCAAGAGAAAGAAAAAAAACACAAATCATGTGAACTATTGAAGTGGACAACAACAATCCAAACCAAAAACTAAATCCTCAGATCCGAACCCCAGAGTTCATCACAATTAGCGGGTATGGAATACAGCAGCCGCGACAGTCTTCATAGCCTCAGCACCATGGAGAGAGGGGAATGACTATCATGGAAATCCAGCAAAATCAGCTCCCGCCCCAGATCCCGACACCCTGTCTTTTCAGTCTATCTGGGCTGGTGTTTAAATTGACCAAAAAATGGAACAGTGAGAGGCTCCATTGCCCTGGAGAGAGGAATGAAGATCACGGAGAGCGAGTGAAATTGGTTCTCGCCTCCGATCTGGGCCGGCATTTAAATTGTCTGAACAGCATATCGTACCTTACACTAAGAACTGCAGCAAAAGTCTCCAGGCCTAGACCATGCTGCCCAGCGACTTGCTCCGGGCTCAGATTTCGCTGCCCAGCCCAAAGCCACTCTCAAGCTCTTCAAATCAGCTCAGCCCCCAGAGCGATCCAACCTCGCACCCAGCAAGTTATGTGGGCAATGAATCTCCTCTGCCCGAGCCCCAACTTCTTTTGGTGCCCAGGGGGATCTAACCTTGCACCTGGGCCTCTTGTACAGGCATCAGAACTCCATCTGCAACGATTCTGCCACACACCATTGCGGCTCTTTCCTGAACTCACCTCACCATCGCTCACCCCTTCACTGTTTGCAGCCATAATTTAACACTTCAGAAAAGGTGTTTTTAGTTGGATTTCTTAACTTTTGATTACCAGAAAGCTGTCACATGTGTTCGGTGGTGCCATCTTAACCAGAAGCTAATTAAATGATCTATTAGGGTACAATCTATTCGGGTACAACACAGATTTATACGAAATCTGTGGCCACACTTGCTACTTTAGTATAGTTATTTCAGTAGGTAAACACTTATGTTCAAAGTTTAAAGTAAATTTATTATCAAAGTAAATATATATGTCACCAGATACAAGCCTGAGATCCATTGTCTTGCGGGAATATTCCTCTCATCACCTCTCATCACAGCGCTAAGCAGTATTGCATCTGTATTATACTGTCTCAGTACTTTTATATTTGTGTGCTGTAGCACTTCTTTTATTCACAGTTATTTTGTAAATAACACTATTCTTTGCATTTCTGGTCAGATGCTAAATGCTTTGTATCTGTACTCGGCACAATGACAATAAAGTTGAATCTAATCTAATCTAATATTCATTACATTTTTAATAGAGTAATAACCATAATAGAACCAATGGAAGACTGCACTGGCCTGGGCATTCAACCAGTGTGCAAAATCCATAAACTGTGCAAATGCATAAAGAAATAATAAATAAATAAGGAAAAAATATCAAGAATGTGAGATGAAGAGTCATTGAAAGTGAATCTTAGGCTGTGAGAACATTTCAATGATACAGTGAAGTTGAGTGAGGTTATCCCCATGATGGTGTGAGTCCTCAGGCTCCTGTACCACCTTCCTGATGGCAGCAGCATCTCCTGGGTGGTGGGGGTCCCTGATGATGGATGCTGCTTTCCTGTGATGTTTGGTGTGGGAGTGCTCAATGGTAGGCGGGTTTTGCCCGAGAGGGACTGGGCCATATCCACTACCTTTTGTAGGATTTTTTTGTACAAGAGCATTGATGTTTCCATACCAGGCTGTGATGAAACCAGTCAATATACTCTCCACCACACATGTATAGAAGTTTGTCAGATTTAGATATACTACTGAATCTTTGCAAACTCTTAAGGAGGCAGAGGAACTGTGTTTCCTTCTTTGTAGATGCACTTACGTGCTGCACCCAGGACAGACAGGTCCTCTGAAGTGATAACACCAAGGAACTTAAAGTTGCTGGCCCTCTCCACCTCTGATCCCCGATGAGGACTGGCTCATGGACCTCTACTTTCCTCCTCCTGAAGTCAATAATCAGCTCCTTGGTCTTTCTGACATTGAGTAAGAGGTTGTTGTTGTGACACCATTCAGCTGGATTTTTAATTCCATCCTGTTACCATTGGGAAGGAGGTACAGAAGCCTGAAGGTATACACTCAGTGATTCAGGAACAGCTTCTTCCCTTCCTTCCACCTTTGTATTCTGGTATCTTCTCCCTTCCTTTTCAGTCTTGATGGAGGGTCTCAGAGTGAAATGTTAACTGTTTATTCTTTTCCATAGAGGCTGCCTGACCTGCGGAGTTCCTCCAGCATTTTGTGTGTGTTGCTCTGGTTTTCCAGCATCTGCAGAATCCCTTGTGTTTATATTTTTCCTAAACTGTCATATCACACGTGTCATGTCATAAATGTTCTGCTGGATGTTGTGAACATGCTCTGTTGGTACCAGAATATATGGTGACACTTGCGGGCTGACCAACCCTTTCAACATTCGAAATATTTATATCAGATCCCCTCTCATTCATCTATACTCTAATGAATAGTCATAGTCATAGTCATACTTTATTGATCCCGGGGGAAATTGATTTTCATTACAGTTGCACCATAAATAATAAATAGTAATAGAACCATGAATAGTTAAATAGTAATATCTAAATTATGCCAGTAAATTATGAAATAAGTCCAGGACCAGCCTATCGGCTCAGGGTGTCTGACCCTCCAAGGGAGGAGTTGTAAAGTTTGATGGCCACAGGCAGGAATGACTTCCTATGACGCTCTGTGCTGCATCTCGGAGGAATGAGTCTCTGGCTGAATGTAATCCTGTGCCCACCCAGTACATTATGTAGTGGATAGGAGACATTGACCAAGATGGCATGCAACTTAGACAGCATCCTCTTTTCAGACACCACCGTCAGAGAGTCCAGTTCCATCCCTACAACATCACTGGCCTTACGAATGAGTTTGTTGATTCTGTTGGTGTCTGCTACCCTCAGCCTGCTGCCCCAGCACACAACAGCAAACATGATCGCACTGGCCACCACAGCCTCATAGAACATCCTCAGCATCGTCCGGCAGATGTTAAAGGACCTCAGTCTCCTCAGGAAATAGAGACGGCTCTGACCCTTCTTGTAGACAGCCTAGAGGTATACATATGAAAAGAGACATAGATCGAGCGGACAGTCAGAGACTTTTTCACATTCACATCACTTTTTCACTATTATCCTTCATTTAATAAACGCTTACAGGCACATGGATGACAGAAAAAAAATGGAAGGCTATGTAAGAGGGAAGGATCAAATTGGTCAGTATAACCTACTGGAACAGTAGGTTAAAAGGTTGATGCTAAGTTGTGGCGAAAGTGCCTGCACTGTGTTGTACTGTTCTATATTAATTGTAAGTGAAAGAAGCAATGAAGAGCACAGTTTGTAAACCTCTGTTTGGGGTTTATTGAAATATTTCATACCAAATCTAGAGCATTAACATAGCCTACAAAGCAACCTCATAAAACAGAAAGTCATGTCATTTTGTTCAAACTCACTTTTATACCCTTATTTTAATTAGTTCTGTCTAGTCAGAAATAATAGCTATAAATATTCAGATCACAAGATTTGTATTGTTATTGCAATGTATTCTGTTACCATGGCAACTCAGAGTTCCACACACTAATCACTAAATCAAACCTTTCACAGAATACTCCTGTGTGTGCGCTGAAGGAAAATCTTCTTGAGTTTTATATTTAGTGTATGTTCAGTGTTTCAGTCAGTAAATTACTTTTTGATTAAAATTATTGTTTTGTTTAAAGGAGTTTAACATGGATTTTATGATTGTTTTCCCCAAAGAAAGCAGGAGTTGAACTTATCCAGAGGCACAGGAAAGGCAGTCTGACAATATATCTTCCGTCTGGGTCTCTTTTGAATGAAAAGTACCCGACACACCACCAGGTTCTTGAGATTGACAGGATGACTTAAGTCATCAGTTCAACAGAAATATTCACTTAATAAACATTGAATTCTGTCTTTTTATTGATTTTCCCAAGTCCTTCATTAAGTTTAGACTGAGTTACTTATCTCACATGCTTTGAAACATACAGCGAAATGTGTGATCTGTGTTAACGATATTGGCACTAATTGAAATGAATATATTTTCAAGTTTGCTTTCCTAGCTATTAAACGAACTCTCTTTTGCTCCAGATCTATTATCCTTCATTTTAAATCCTCCATCGTTCAAGCAATTGTTTCCAGTCATTTACTCCACGCAACTTCTCCATTCTCAGATACCGGGCAATCAATTCTCTTCTGACTGGCTGCTCAGCAGATAAATATCTGCTGTTAAACTGCCCACAGCTCCTCTCCCACGTCTGCTAGTCTGCTGAAGGCTCAGAGACTAATGAAAATCTCTGGCACTGGGTGGATTAGAGCGGCAAAGTGATCAGTGATTCTGGATCCATTCTGCCTGTGGATACAGTCAAGAGTTTGAGTCACTGACACCAGCCCTATCCCTCATTACTCGTTGCAATGTTTATCAACAGTGCAGTACAATGTGAAATAGAGGCATCATTAAGGATAATCAGCACAATGCACAAGGTCCACCAGGTCAGCAAGTTCTCAATTTAGTTCCTTGGTGGGTCAGAGGTGCTAACACAGGGCGGTCCAGTGAAGCAGAGTGACGTACAGAGACATCTGACAGAGCCTGCCACTCTCTCTGTGATGGAAGCCCTTCTGCACAAATCCAAAGCCTTCTTCATGGCACTCAGGTTCTGTGGAATCCACCCTCACAAACCTCTCACTTACATACCTGTCCTTGCCTTCCCTGATCACTCTCCTATGGTTCCTCATAAGAAATAGGAGCAGGAGTCGGTCATCTGGCCTGTCAAGCCTGCTCCGACATTCAGTAAGATCATGGCTGATCTGGCCACGGGTTCATCTCCACCTACCTGCCTTTTCCCCATAACCCTTAATACCACCACTATGCAAAAATCTATCCAGCCTTGTCTTAGATATATTTACTGCGTTAGCCTTCACTGCTTCATTGGGCAGAGAATTCCACAGATTCACCAGTCTCTGGGAAAAGCAGTTCCTCCTCATCCCTGTCCTAAATCTACTCCCCTGAATCTTGAGGCTCTGTCCCCTAGTTCTAGTCTCACCTAACAGTGGAAACAACTTTCCTGCCTCTGTCTTATTTAACCCTTTCATAATTTTATGCTTCTACCAGATTTCCTCTCATTCTTCTGAATTCCAGCAAATACAGTCCCAGGCAACTCAATCTCTCCTCACAGTCTAACCCCCTCATCTCTGGAATCAACCTGGTGAACCTCCTCTGTACTGCCTCCAAACCAGTACATCCTTCCTCAAGTAAGGAGACCAGAACCGCATGCAGTACTCCAAGTGTGGCCACACCAGTACCCTGTACAGTGGCAGCATAACCTCCGTGCCCTTAAGTTTAATCCCTCTAGCAGTGAAGGCCAACATTCCATTTCCTTTCTTGATAGCTTGCTGCACCTGCAAACCAACCTTCTGTAATTCATGCACAAGCACTCCCAAGTCCCTCTGCACAGCAGCATGCTGTAATATTTTACCATTTAAGTAATAATCTGCTCTTTCATTTTTCATTCCAAAGTGGATGACCTCGCATTTACCAACATTGTACTCCATCTGCCAGACCCTTGCTCACGCACTTAACCTTCTATATCTCTTTGCAGCCTCCCCGCATCTTCTGCACAATTTGCTTTTCCACTCAATTCAGTATCATCAGCAAACTTCGCAAACTCATCACTATACTTGGTCCCCTCTTCCAGATCGTTAATACATACCGGTAACAGTTGTGAGCCCAGCACCGACCCCTGCGGCACACCGCTCAGCACTGACTGCCAACCAGAGTAACACCCATGTGTCCCAACTCTCTGCATTCTATTAGTTTACCAATCCTCTATCCTTGCTAATATATCAGCCCCAACTCTATGCATCTATATCTTATGGATAAGTCTTTTATGTGGCACCTTATCAAATGCCTTCTGGAAATCCAAGTAAATAACGTCCATCTGTTCCCCTCTATCCACAGCACTGATTATATCCTCAAAGTGCTCCAGTAAGTTTGTCAAACAGGACCTGCCTTTTCTGAATCCATCCTCCGTCTGCCTGATGGATCCATTTCTTTCCAGATGCCTCGCTATTTCTTCTTTAATGATAGCTTCAAGCATTTTCCAACTACAGATATCAAACTAACTGGCTTACAGTTACCTACCTTTTACATACATGCTTTTATGAACAGTGGAATGACATTCACCCAAAGTTCAGTGAATTTTGGTAAATTATCACCCAAGCCTCGACTATAACTTCTGTCATTCCTTCATTGGACACCATGACACCACCATCACCACCCACCCCTCAACTGCCACACTGACACTAGATAATTACACCTTTCCCCACCATCCACACCCCCACACTGACACTGGATAATTCCCCTTTCCCCACCATCCACACCCCCACACTGACACTGGATAATTCCCCTTTCCCCACCATCCACACCCCCACACTGACACTGGATAATTACACCTTTCCCCACCATCCACACCCCCACAGTGACACTGGATAATTCCCCTTTCCCCACCATCCACACCCCCACACTGACACTGGATAATTCCCCTTTCCCCACCATCCACACCCCCAAACTGACTCTGGATAATTCCCCTTTCCCCACCATCCACACCCCCACACTGACACTGGATAATTCCCCTTTCCCCACCATCCGCACCCCCACACTGACACTGGATAATTCCCCTTTCCCCACCATCCACAGCCCGACACTGACACTGGATAATTCCCCTTTCCCCACCATCCACACCCCCACACTGACACTGGATAATTCCCCTTTCCACACCCCCACACTGACACTGGATAATTACACCTTTCCCCACCATCCACACCCCCACACTGACACTAGATAATTCCCCTTTCCCCACCATCCACACCCCCACACTGACACTGGATAATTCCCCTTTCCCCACCATCCACACCCCCACACTGACACTGGATAATTCCCCTTTCCCCACCATCCACACCCCCACAGTGACACTGGATAATTCCCCTTTCCCCACCATCCACACCCCCACACTGACACTGGATAATTCCCCTTTCCCCACCATCCACACCCCGACACTGACACTGGATAATTACACCTTTCCCCACCATCCACACCCCCACACTGACACTGGATAATTCCCCTTTCCCCACCATCCACACCCCCATACGGACACTGGATAATTCCCCTTTCCCCACCATGGGACCCAGCGGTGAGGAGGCTACCGTTCATAAACAATAGGCATCTAGGGTCGGTATGATTTGGGGTTCAACCAAATAGGAACATTGTGATTTTCTAATTAAGGAAACCTCAATTTGAGTGAATGCTGTATAAACACTGCCCAAACACAAGTGGCTGTCGGCAAGAAAAAAACAAACCATACACTGCATAAACTTATAAAGAAAGTATATTTACAAATTTACTAATTTCAGCTCTATTGAACAGTAAATAGGAAAAAGAAAAAAAAGGCCAATTACAATGACTCAGTCCAAATTGATGTGACTAAACAAGTTGATGAAGGTAGAGCAGTAGATATGGTGTATATGGATTTCAGCAAGGCATTTGATAAGGTTTCCCATGCCAGGCTTATTGAGAAAGTAAGGAGGCATGGGATCCAAGGGGACATTGCTTTGTGGATCCAGAACTGGCTTGCCCACAGAAGGCAAAGAGTTGTAGACGGGTCATATTCTGCATGGAGGTCAGTCACCAGTGGTGTGCCTCAGGGATCTGTTCTATGGCCCCTACTCTTCATGATTTTTATAAATGACCTGGATAAAGAAGTGGAGGGATGGGTTAGTACATTTGTTGATGACACAAAGGTTGGAGGTGTTGTGGATAGTGTGGAGGGCTGTCAGAGGTTACAGTGGGACATTGATAGGATGCAAAACTGGGCTGAAAAGTGGCAGATGGAGTTCAACCCAGGTAAGTGTGAGGTGGTTTGTTTTGGTAGGTCAAATATGATGACAGAATATAACATTAATGTTAAGACTCTTGGCAGTGTGGAGGATCAGAGGGATCTTGGGGTCCGAGTCCTTGGGACACTCAAAGCTACGCAGATTGACTCTGTAATTAAGAAAGCATATGGTGCATTGGCCTTCATCAATCATGGGATTCAGTTTAGGAGCCGAGAAGTAATGTTGCAGCTATATAGGACCCTGGTCAGACCCCACTTGGAGTATTGTGCTCAGTTCTGATCACCTCACTACAGGAAGGATGTGGAAACCATAGAAAGGGTGCAGAGGAGATTTACAAGGATGTTGCCTGGATTGGACAGCATGCCTTATGAGAATAGGTTGAGTGAACTCGGCCTTTTTTCCTTGGAGTGACGGAGGATGAGAGGTGACCTGATAGAGGTGTATAAGATGATGAGAGGCATTGATCATGTGGATAGTCAGAGGCTTTTTCCCAGAGCTGAAATGACTAACATGAGAGGGCACAGCTTTAAGGTGCTTGGAAGTAGGTACAGAGGAAATGTCAGGGGTAAGTTTTTTTACGCAGAGGTTGGTGAGTGCATGGAATGGGCTACTGGTGACGGTGGTGGAGACAGATAAGGTAGGGTCTTTTACGAGACTCTTGGATAGGTACATGGAGCTTAGAAAAATAGAGTGTTATGGGCAATCCTAGGTAATTTCTAAAGTAACTACATGTTCGGCACGGCATTGTGGGCCAAAGGGCCAGTATTGTGTTGCAGGTTTTCTATGTTTCTATGTTTCTAAATGTGCACATCAAGTTGGAGCTCATCTTGAAACATAAACAAGAGAGAATCTGCGGATGCTGGACATCCGAGCAACACACACAAAGTGGCCAAGCAGCATTTATGGAGAAAAAGTACAGTCGATGTTTCAGACCAAAATCCTTCAGCAGGACTGGGGAAAAAAGGATGAGGGGGAACACCAGGTGATAGGTGAAAGTGGAGAGGGGGGGAGTGGTGAAGTAAAGAGCTGGGAAGTTAATTGGTGAAAGAGATACAGGACTGGAGAAGTGGGAGACCGATAGGAGAGAACAGAAGGCCATGAAAGAAAGAAAAGTGGGGAGGAGAATCAGAGGGAGCAATGAGCGGGCAGGGAGATCAGGTGAGAGAGGGATAATGGCATGGGAAGTGGTGAAGGAGCTGGGGGGGCATGACTGGAATTTCAAGAAATCGATGTCTTTGCCATCAGGTTGGAGGCTATCCTGACAGTATTTAAGGTGTTGTCCATCCAGCCTGAGTATAGCCTCATTGTGACAGTAGAGGAGGCCATGGATTGACATTTCGGAATAGGAAAGGGAAGTGGAATTAAAATGGGTGGCCACTGAGAGATCCTGCTTCTTCTGGTCAATGGAGTGTAGGTGCTCAGCAAAATGGTCTCCCAATCTATGTCGGGTCTCACCGATATACAGGAGGCCACACTGGGAGCACCGGACACAGTAGATAATTGCAAAAGACTCACAAGTGAAGTGTCACCTCACCCATAAGGACTATTTGTGCCCCTAAATGGTAGTGAGGGATGAGGTGTAGCACTTGCTCTGCTTGCAAGGATGTGACAGGAGGTAAGTGACATTCCAAACGTCACTTGAGATCCATCTCAGACCAATGGCCACTCTCACTGGGAGCACTGGACCTTGCTCCTTGGAGCCACTCGTCTGCACAAACCATTTCATGCAACAAGGCCACTCCTTCCCATGGCATCCTCAGCCATCTCCCCTCCTGTCAAATAGAAACCAAGAACCGCACCATCTGTCACAAGTCTCACTCTGCCCAGCTCTCTCTAGAACCTTCCCCCAATTCCACCATCCTGATTGGCTGACACAACATTCCTAAATTGAACCTCGTAGCACCTTATCTTCCAGCTGAAACTAAAACATTCTAAAAGCAAAACACTCTGCTTTTACAGGACTGATAAAGTGAAATACCTACAGCATAGTAGTAGAAATTTTAACCAAAGCGTTACACTCTCTCTCCACCAAATAGTCATGCCCTAAGGACTTTGGAACTTATTAATTTTGTGATTTCAGGACCTCTGATCAATTTGTAAATGGAAGTAGAATATCTCACCATGGGAATGGACATAACACCCTGTTTCCCTGGTGCCTCCTCTGCCATCATATCTAGGGGTTTCCTGACTCTCTGAGATATTCTTATCCCATCTTCAATTTCTCCTTGTGACTCTTCCTGTTCATCCCTTGTATCTTCAGCTGGCTCAGGCTCCCCCTGCTCCATGACTAAACTCAGCTTCTTGCAGCGTAAGTAGGTGCTGTTGAACATCTTCAGCTTCTGCTGATGCTAACCGGTGAGACCTCTCTCAAGAAGTGGTGTCTTTAGTCACTCTGATAGTGTAGGAAGTACCCTTGGAGCAACCAACATCAGACTTGTTGGTAGAAAAGGCATCTTCAGCTCCAACTAACTGCTCTGTTAATCTCTTTTTCCTTTTCTCAGGCATTAGTGAGTCACTGAAGTTGCCTGATTTCAATGTTGACTTTCCCGATCCAGGAAACTGTTACTCTTCCATTTCCCCAGCAAAACTAGCCACTACCATCACAGGAGAAAGAGGGATAGTCGGCACACCACATCTGAAGGTAATCTCTCTCCCGATGTGTTCCTGATCATCACTGCCATCCTGTTTGCAGAGACAATTGAAGATTTCTGAAGTTCAGGTCTCACCAGCACTCCTGCAGGTAAGTGTAAGTCTTCTTCCTGATCATCAGGAGCATCCGCGTTGGCCAAGGAAAATTTGGGGGGGGGGGTGGTTTCCGTAACTCTAGCTACTCCTCCAGAATGTACCAGAACAGGTTTAGACGGGGTGTACCACCCAGTTCCTCATTTATGCCCATCATCCTGCTTACGAGGAACTTGCACCTTCTCAAAGAAGCTCTGAACACAGGGTAAATGGACAAGGTTTTTAAAAAAATTTCAACATTTCTCTCCTTGCATGCTCCCACGAGCCTTTCCATAATGGGAGTATTTGTTCCTACAAAAATGGAAGCTTCACCCTTTTCACCCAGATCTGTGCAGACCAGCACTGATGTGTCTATAGTCTCAGTTATTCCAACATCTGCTTCTGAAAACTCCAGTTTCAACAACATGTACGGGTACTCATCAGAACTAAGCACCCAAATCTTAAAGGGCATTGAGTGGCATCAATGGTAAATGCATCAAATACTGGTTGTAAAAGGATCTGTAAAGTAACTTGAGAACCTGTGTCAAGTATGGTTCTAGCCTTGAATTCGTATGGATACATCAGAGCTTGCTCCCACTAAAGCTTCAAGAATAATGTATTGCACTTTAGTACTTCCCTTGATACATTGATTGGCGTGTATCCTCTCCAAATGCCAGCCTGTTCCTTTACTGGTCCCTTTGTAGGTTTGCCTCTTTTCTTCTCTGTTTGATTAACTGCTGACTTACTTTTCAAAGATTTTTCTGTCCCTCATAGTCTCACTTCAGATGTCCATCTTCTCCACAGTTGTAACAAAAATTGTCGGTGGCCTGTCTGGTCAAGAGACCCTTCTCAGCAGTATTTCGCTGTGTCGTAAGGCCTACAGGTGGGTCGGGTTTCCCAATGGACGTGTCACATTTAGCTGAAGCTTAGCAGACATCTATCGAATCAGCCCAGCTTAGAGTCTTTCAACCTCATTCCTCAAACTCTATCCCCATGGTATCAGGAGCCACTTTAGCAACAGAGGCTACTACTGAAGACACTACATGGCTTTTGGGAATGTTTCGCTTCTCAATCATGTTTTCCTTCTCTCTAATTTCTCGGAATAATTTGGTAAAAGATGGAGGAGGGAACATCTTGCGGGTCATTTGAATACGTAGAACAATCACATCATGTGACAACATGCCCCTTCACAACTTGTTCCATCCTCAAGCAATTTCTCTCAGAAAGCTGATTGCCCCCTTTGTGGCACAGACAGTGCAGCAGCTTCTCCAACAGGAAAATGTAGGCCAACAGCTTCTCTCCTTCCTCATGGAATGTGTGCCTAAACTTCATCATCAGATGAGCTGCACTTCCAGCCGTGCCAAAAGCTCCCTCCTATATGCTGATTCATCGTCATCTTTGATTCAGAGGGAGACTGGAAATCTGACTGAGTGGTGCCACAACAACAATCTCTCACTCAATGTCGGCAAGACCAAAGTGCAAATTATAGGCCTCAAGAGAAGGAAACAAGAGGTCCTCATCAGAAGATCGGAGCTGGAGAGGGTCAGCAACTTTAAATTCCTCGGTGTTATTACTTCGGGCCAGCATGCAAGTGCAATTATGAAGAAAGCATGACACCGCCTTACTTCCTTTGGAGTTTGCAAAGATTCATCATGATATCTAGAACTTTGGCAAACTTCTATAGGATGTGTAGTGGAGAGTATATTGACCAGCTGCATCACAGCCTGGCACGGAAACATCAATGCCCTTGAATAGAAGATCCCACAAAAAGTGATGGATACAGCCCAGTCCATCTCAGGTAAAGCCTCCCTAACCACTGAGCACAAGGTATAGTTGCAGGAAAGCAGCATCCATCATCAGGGCCCCCTACTACTCAGGACATGCTCTCTTCTCACTGCTGCCATCAGGAAGAAGATGCAGGAGACTCAGAACTCACACCACCAGCTTCAGGAACAGTTATTACCCCTCATCCACCAGGAAGAACGTACAGAAACCTCAAAACTCACACCACCAGGCTCAGGAACAGTTATTACCCCTTAACCATCAGGCTCTTGAACCAAAAGTGATAACTTCACTCAACTTCATTTGCCCCATAACCTATGGACTCACTTTGAAGGACTCTACATCTCATGTTCTCAATATTTATTCTTATTTCTTCTTCTTCTTCTTCTTCTTCTTCTTCTTATTATTATTATTATTATTTAATTTTAGAACCATAGAAAAGTTCAGGACAGAAGCAGCCTCAATGGCCCATCTAGTCTATGCCAAACTGTTTAAACTGCCTACTCTCTTCGACCTGCACTGGGACAAGATCTCTCCATACCCCTACCATCCATGTACCTATCAAAACTGCTCTTAAACTGCTCTTAAATTGAGCTCTCATGCACCACTTGTGCTGGCAGCTCATTCCACACTCTCATGACCCTCTGTGAAGAACTTTCCCCTCATGCTTCCCTTAAATGTTTCACCTTTCACCTTTAACTCATGACCTCTAGTTGTAATCCCACTCAACCTCAGCGGAAAAAGCCAGACCCGGCAACATCCTTGTAAATTTTCTCTGTACTCTTTCAACCTTATTTGTATCTTTCCTGTAGGTAAGTGACAAAAACTGCACACAATACTCCAAATTAGGCCCCACCAACATCTTATACAACTTCAGCATAATATCTCATGTCCTGTGCTCAATACATTGATTTATTAAGACCAATGTGCCAAAAGCTTTCCTTACGACCCTATTGACCTGTGATGCCACTTTCAATAACTTATGGACCTGTATACTCCCGCTTTGTTCTACCACACTGCTCAGTGCCTTACCATTCACTGTGTAAGACCCACCCTGGTAGGTCCAATTTACTTCACCAGCTTGAATACCGAGTGATTGAACCTTCATGACCAATCTCCCATGCAGGACCTTGTTAAAAGCCTTGCTGAAGTCCATGTACACAATATCCACTGCCTTGGCATCATCAACTTTCCTGGTAACTTCCTTGAAAAACACTGTAAGGTTGGTTAGATATGACCTACCACACATGAAGCCATGTTGACTGTCCCTAATCAGCCCATGTCTGTCAGATACTCATATATCTGGTCCCTTAAATACCTTCCAAAAACTCCCACCACTGATGTCAGGCTCACTAGCCTATACCTATTGGCTTATTTTTAGAGCCTCCCTTAAACAGCAGAACAACATTGTCTATCCTCCAGTTCTCCAGTACATCACTTGTGTCTAAGCATAATATAAATATCTCTTCTAGGGCCCCACCAATTTCTGCGTTTGCCCTCTACATGGTCCAAGGAAACACCTTGTCAAACCCTGGGGATTTATGCACCCTAATTTGCCTCAAGACAGCAAACATCTCCTTCTCTGTAATCTGTACAGAGTCCATGAAGTTGATGCCATTTTGCCTCACTTCTATAGACTGCATGTCCATCTCCGGAGTAAGTACAGATACAAAAAAATCACTTAAGATCTCCCCATCTCATTTGGTTCCAACCCTGGAGTACCATTCTGATCTTTTAGAAGGCCAATTTTGTCTCTTACAATTCTTTTGCTTTTAACATATCTGTAGAATTCCTTAGGATTCTCCTTCACCTCGTGCTTTTTGTATTTGCTCTGCTTGTTTCATTTTGCACTCTGGCTGAAGACCCAAGTTGATGCAGTCTTTCATAAATGTCCACATGTCTTATGGTGTTCTTTGGATTATGCAAATTGTGTTTTACTGAGGAAGGGCATCCACTGTTTAAGCATAGAACATAGCACATCACAGCACAGCACAGGCTCTTTGACCCACAATATTTTATTGAGATTTTAACCTATTCCAAGATTAATGTAACCCTTCCCTCCCACATGGCTCTCCATTTCTCTATCATCCATGTGCCTGTCTAAGAGTTTCTTAAACATCCCTACATCTACCACCACCCCAGCACCAACCATGCATTCACCATTCTCTGTGTAGAAAACTTACCTCTGACATCCACCCCCCTATACTTTCCTCCAAACACATCAAAAGTCTGTTCTCTCATATTAGCCATTTCTAGCCTGGCAAATATCCACTGTATATTTGCTTCTTATCATTTTGTACACCTCTATCAAGCCACTTCTCATTGCCCCGATTCCAAAGAGAAATGCCCTCGCTTGCTTAACCTGTCCTCATAAGACATGCTTTCCAATCTGGCAGCATCCTGGTAAATCTCCTCTGCATCCTCTCTAAAACGTATTGACAGTGGATGGGAGCAGGACAATGTTCTATGCAGGTAAGATACCAGCTCTACCAGCTTCCTGATGTCTGTGCATTCACCAACAAAGATTTAATCAGCTTCACAGTTACCTTAAAGACAATTATTCAGGTCAAAGTGTAAGAAGTGCAAACTGTCTCAATCAAGCTGTGATGTTTATTTCATTACAGCTGAATGTAGAATTCAATTCAGACATGACCTTATGCATTTCAGTGTGGATAAAATAATTCAGTACAGCAAATGGTGTATATCAATAAAAAGGGCACACACTGGAAAAATCAACACTCAGCCAAAAGGCAGCATTTACACAGACCAAGGGGCCTGCTCATCATTCCGAGTAGAGGAGTGTGACAGAAGATGGAATCACTCAGTCTTTCCTTTCATGAAATATGTTCCAGGCAAGTGCAGTGTGACATCATTTACCCCATAAACACTGGTGTTTTGTTCGTTAGGGTGATTACAAACTAAAATCATTCCTAATTTTTAGCTAGTCGTTGCATTTGGAATTTTATGATTATTTAAATGAAAGTGAACATAGCATTTATCTTAGCAATCTATTTATTAGTAATTATAATATTATGAAAGCCTGTGACATTTTGGTATGGTTCGTTTGCATTGTGATTGACAAAGTGAACTGTGACAGAGCAAAGGATGCCTAGAATGGATTTTATTCATAGGTTCAATGCATTCTAAATACAAAAATACAGTATTATAAACTAGTCACACCTTTCTGTGACTGAAAGATGAACACACAGTATATTGTGAACTATTCATAACTCAGAAACTAGTACAGGCAAAAACAACTTTTCACCATAAGGTTACAGACACAACTGTACACGATCGTGCCGTAGCAACTGTGGACACATTTTTCCATCTCCCACACACGGTCATATCCATGCACTTCGTCATTCTTTTTTTGGTAGGTAGATTACTTTTTATTGGCCGGATTAGTTTCAAGTATTTAGATACTGTTGAAATAACGATGTGTTGCAAATGCACAGATTTGGTTATTTTTCTTTACAAACACTTCAGGAGAAACGAGTTGCAGAAGGTTCCCCTGGGGCAGTCACACAGTTTCCCAATTCTGGCTCCTTTCCTAACAGCACATTGTTCCCCAGCATCACACTGACAATAAAAAGAAAATACCAATTAGCTTTTTATCATTAATATTAAACATAATAGAATGCACATTGAAGATTGAATGAAAAGATTGTTATATCCCTGTCAAATCCTGTCATGTTAATTAGCATTGGAAATAAAATAACTTCATTTCTGAAAATGCCACACATCTTAGGGAAAAACAAATTCTATTTTTCTCGAGTGCTGGAGGAACTCAGCAGGTCAGGCAGCATCTATGGAGAGGAATAAAGAGTCAATGTTCTGGATTGAGATCTTTCATCAGGGAATGTGTTATGAGTCCTAATGATGGGTCTCAGGCCGAAGCGTCGACTGTTTATTCCCCTCCGTAGATGCTGCCTGACCTGCTGAGTTCCTCCAGCATTACTTCAGATTTCTAGCATCAGCAGATTCTCTTGGTTTTACTGTGAAATGGATGACCCTCCCTAGTTTTCAGCCACACTACTATCTGCAACTGGCTCAGACCTTCCTAGCAACTACCTCCTCTGTATCAATCTAAACCAAGGGTCTAAAGAAGATATTGCACTATAGCAACCAGAGCATGTGAAACCAAAGGTGTCCCCGTCTCACACTCACAGCCCTCCATGACTGACTTTATCACCCTTATCACCTCCCATCTCTAACCTGTTCCTCCACATATAACTTTGCCCCATCAACTACTCTTGTATAAACCAACAACTGAAGAAGCGATTTCCTTTTGCTGAATGACCTTGATTTAAACAAGAGCAATGCAAAAAATGCAAAAGGAATTGTGAATCTTCCACAACTTTGAATGGAGCAATATATCTCCATTACATACACCAAGTTTGTGTTTTAACTATATATTTGACAATATCAGTTTGCATTCTGTTTAGTTATTAATGAATACATTGTTCCTAATTTAGGATCACAGAGTCCTACAGCAATACACATGGAATCAGGCCTTTCAGCCCAATGGGTTCATGCCCACTCAACTAGTCCCAATTTCCTGTATCTGGTCCATTTTTCTTTAATCTCCATGTACATGACCAAGTTCTCCTTAAAAACAACTGTATCTGACTCAACCACCTCCTCTGGCAGTTCATTCCATATACTCACCACCCTCTGCATGAAAAACCTGCTCCTCCAGGTCCCTTTTAAATCTTTTGCCTCTCATTCAAAATCTAGTGATATTTTACCAATTTGCTTGGCATAAAAAGTTTGCTATATTACAGATCTAAATTTGTAATTCTTCTGGAAAAATGAGAAAGGATTTTATAGAAACATATAACACTATGAAAGGGACGGATGAGATGGAGGCAAGAAAGTTGTTGCCACTGGTGACTGAGCCTGGATGTCGGGGACAGAGCTTCAAGATTTGGGGGAGTAGATTTGGGATGGAGATGAGGAGGAACTGCTTTTCCCAGAGAGTGGTGAACCTGTGAATCTCTGCCCTATAAAGCTATGGAGGCTACCTCAGTAAATATATTTCAGACGCAGTTCGATAGATTTTTTCATAGCAGGAGAATTAAGGGTTATGGGGGAAGGGCAAGTAGGTGGAGATGAGTCCATGGCCAGATCAGCCATGATTTTATTGAATGGTGGTGGAGGTTTGACGGGCCAGATGGCCGACTCCTGCTCCTAGTTCGTGGGTTCTTATGAGTTTAGAGGAGGCGGTGCTCGGGGAAGGACCTTGATATGGAGCAATAGGAGACAGAAATCCGCATTGGAGGAACAGGTGGAAGGAGATTCTACAATACTTTAATTAAAGTTCTTACCATCGGGACCATTCCAAACTTTTTCTCGTAAGTTGGCATCCGTTTGCTCTTCAGTTTCTCCAGAACTTCTTGCAAAGCTTCAATCTGCGCAAAAGCATACACTTTAATATTTTATGAGAGCCAAAAGGCGAGGGCATCACCAGCGTTCCTTCCGGAGAACGAACGGAGCTGTTAGCAACAAAAGAGGAAGTTGGAGACCTGTATCTGCACCTGCTGATCTTACCTATTTGACCCTTCGAACAAAAGGGGGTGTTATTTCAGAGAAGGAAACACTGCTTACAACTCCATCCACTAACTTGTACGGAAATTAAAGTACCACCTGCCGTGTGGGACATTTCGATACACTGTAAAATCAAATGTGTTTCTGCAGATAAATTTAGGAACTCTAAAAAAAACAAGTCAAATAAAACGAGCAAAGTATCATACTACAGTACCAGTTCTTTTTCTTGCGAGGAGTCCTCTTTAACTGAGAGGTGATCCACAGATCGCTCCCGCAGCTTGGGATGCTGGCAGTGGGAATGAAAGAACAGCGCGGCGCTCAGCAGCGTCAGAAGGCAGAACCGAGAGCTCTCCATGATGCTGAACACCCACAACGACCACCTCCGAAAAGATTCGGCTTTGAACTCCACCGGCCTTTTTATAGCCAACATCACTTTTCAGATAAGTAAACAACTCCCCAAAAAATCAATCAGCAGCTTGGAACATTGACGTCAGAAACAACGCAAATCCGAGCGATGAAAGAGTGCGGAAGAAAGCGATCCTTTCTGAAGAAAACATTCGATTCTTTCTTGACTGAAGAAAGCAACTCTCGGGGGAAGAAGGCAAAGAAGCTACTGAGTTATTGTTGTTCAATGTCAGTGAATTATATCGCATACGCATGTCAGAACAGATAAAAGTGTTTAAGGGAATGAGAGTGCGAGTACTGACCTTTTATTTTGGGGAGAAACGACGATGAAATGTGCGTGTACATTAAGTTCAACAAGGTATATGTTGTACTCGTGAAGGCGAAATGCCCGCAGAAACAGAGGGGGAGAAGGAAATCTGCTTGTAGTAATCTCGGGTTCCTGGTTCATTCGTGTGCGCATCGCCATGATTTCCCCGTGTATGTGCGTAAAAGAGTCTAACTCACTGACTAGGAGCAGGAAGTATCTAAAGAATGTAATTGTATCATCAAAATAAAGCTGCAAACGAGAGCTACATTCATGCCATAAACTCCTGTGGCATCTATTGTGCTGTAAAAATCAATAAAATGTTACATCGCAACCTAAATAATATTTTAAATCGTAAACCAATTCGAATGCACTTTACTGAAAGCCTTACTGTATTCTTCGACACCATCTTTAAGTCATATAGATCCTCAGCACTTGACGCCCTAGATCCCCACGTAATATTTAAGATGCGTTGTAAATCTCTCTGTCCAATAAGGTTTCAAGAATGTTCAAAAATAGAAAGTAAATCACACTGGAACCAAAAGAACTAATTTATTTCTTTTCATATCAGATGCAGAGCTCGACAAATTTGTCAAGTATGTTTTTGACCCTCGGCACTATAATCAACAATACGCCTTTGAAAAGTACCGAACGAGGTGTTAGTTTCCAGCCAACGATCACAGAGACCTTCCTAAAAACTAAATGCTCTCGGTTTAACTTCGAATACATCGAAAAACAGGCGTAATTTTATCCAAACTGTCCACACAAGCTGACTGGGTAGAATCTTCAGAAAAGGAGCTTTCTTGCCAAAGGGCCGTGGGTTCAGAACCGAACTGAAAATGACATCTCATAGGCATTTCATTGTAGAAAGGAGAAACCACCAGCTCACTGACAGTTTTGACCACCTTTGGCACTGTGATTTACACCTTCCAGAGCAATGGGTTCTTACTAATTCGCGAGGGCAAAGCTTCACAGTGTTGTGTGGCCAAATCTCCGTAATATAATTGTAAAAGTTTCTTGATTGAAGCTTCATTTCAAATGGCACCGCAGAAGCGTTTCAGTTGTACCTGATTTTCCCTCGTAACATGAAGTTCTGAAGCATATATATTGTAGTAGGAAGAAAATTTCTCGGAAAAGTTTCCGTGAAAGTATTTTTAATCTCTTCGTATATATTTATTTAATGCCTACACCACATACCAGTGAATATACCTCACGGTTCCCGATACCTAACCGAGTAGTCTGAACGCCATATGATAGACATACAATATCATTATGGTACTAAACTTGGTTTCTTAAAGGTTGTCATAGCCGTGGGAGATAGTGGGGATAAACTCCCAGTACCCATTAAATACTCCTAATGGTGTACGTCTCAAGTAGCCTCTGACGACCAAGTCCAGCTCGTGGCCTTCATGTGCGGCTTAGCTACCAAGCGCGGCGGATCCATTTCTACTGACAGGAGAAGAGACAAAGCCGGTTACTGGCGCCTTAAACCAGTCGCTTCGGGCAGATGGGACTTGTCAGCCGTGGTTGGCAGCTCATCAAGGAGAAAGAAAACTCTGATCTCAAACCTCCGCTGCCTTGCGGCTATACCCAGTAATGGGGAAGGGTTTCAGAGTAAATCCCAAGGGAAAATCTGGAGCTGGTGTCCCTAAGATAGTCCTACATTGAGTTCGATGCTGACTGGCAACTTCTGCCATACGCTGGTGCCAAAATGTATCGGTCTCTGCCGTCACTTTAGATTCTCAGCTGCGTGGAGAGGGGAAGCCTGCTAGATGTGCAATAGCTTGCTCTCTTGGCTTGTGTGTCACGTAGACAGCTCGGACACAACATCCACGACCGACCACGCCCAACGCAGGGCCTCATTCACTAAACTTACCGGAGCTGAACGAATTCCTCCTGCTGTATTAGCAGACATGTGTTTGCATAGCAACCTTTTATCTGATGTTTTATTCCAGAAATTGACCTAATGCAATCTGTGTGAATTTGGTTCCTCTGATAAAATCTTTACGAGTATCTTGTTTTCGCTCAGATTAGTCAAACTCGAAATGTACCTAAAACAGATTAGCAGTTATGAAGTCTGAACAATACATAATGATAAAGCAAGCCATTTACCACAAACCCTCCATGATTATCTACTTAAGGGCAAGGCAGGATTCGCCAGCCAACACTAATAGTCTCAATATGAATGTGTGTATCGGTAATAATTAATGCATGTATGTGCTTTGATATAAAGCAAAATAATACTGGTGATCATTCCCCAATAAGAATTAAAATAACGAATAAACTCTTCCCGGGCTTCCAGATGGGTACAGTTTGCTCATTACATACGCCAGGAAAGCACTGGGTTCTCTTTCTAGAATTACAGTATATAATAAGAATACAAATACAATATATACATAATAAAACAGACTCGTGTCTAATCATGTGACGAAGGCACTACCCAACAAATCTGACCTAAAACAGGAGAAGAGTTTGCTTTAGTTACTGATGTGATGAACTTTGAGTTTTAAAAGACAACTATTTAAATTAATTGTGTTCTCTGCTTTGAAAGGCGTTCATCAATATTTCAGTTTCTATGAGTTGTCCAGAGCGTGAAACATGGTGGTAAGTTTGGTCAAAAATATCGGGAAGCGGTGACACAAACGCAAGAGCACAACTCTACAGGGTCCAAAAGCAGGGAGGTCCGGGTTTGAGATCATCTCAGGGAATCTCAGCATTACACTTGTCTTTCTTCCATTCTTTACATATATATACAGTATATTTAACAGCCCCTTAATGTCTCACATGCATCAGGATCGAGTCTGATGCGAAAACTGGATAGAGGCAAAATTAACTCCACATCAGGAAGGCAGCTGGGGATGTATTTGGAAGAAAATGGCAGAAGGATGAGGGAAAGGCAATGGAGTGAGAAGAGTGGCATTGCTCTACAGAACAGGTATGGACTCTGCAGCCTGAGTTCCTTCACCCCTTGGTGAGGAGAGAGTTGAGAGATCAGCTCTATGAATGGTCAGTAATCTCACCCCCATAGTTTAGAATATTAGATGTGGTTGGTACCAGCCCCTCACTTCCAAGAAGGGATAGTCAGATCTGCCAAATACTGTCAATCTAAATGTCCTCTTCTCAGTTAAGATGTTTTGTTTGGCTGCACAGAGTCAAAAACACAATCTTGTGAATGATTTATTTAACCACTTTCTGGAACTGATGAAAATTCTGTTTCAGAATGGGAAAGAGTACACAAAGTGACAGGGTGTTTCTGTATAATACTTCGGAGCAAATTCATAACTGTTCTTGTCCATGATACCAATACATTGGACAATCGAAAGGTCTGGTTGCAACAGACATTCAGTTAGTCACCTTTTCCTACAGCATGCTCTAATTCAGGGGCTCCCAACCCTTTTAAATACCATGGACCAATATTATTAAGCATGGGTCCATGGGCCCCAGGTTGAGAACCCCTGCTCTAATTAAACATTATTTTCAAGGAAAGGTGAACAATGGACAGATGGAATCAAGTGGAATTTGGTTAATGATACAGGATAGAAGTAAACCAGAAATAATTGAAAATACACGTGGACTAAGATGTTAACTGTCCTGTGCTATCACCAGTGGGATCATCAGTTGATCTGCCACCTGTCTTCAGGAGTTTCGGACCGCTTATGATCAAGACTCCCTTGAGGTGGTGGGCCAGCAGTGCTAAAGCACCACCTCCCACTGGTGAGCTTAAAAACCTATCATCTGCTTCTATCAGAGTTGTTGGTCGCTTCCATCCAACAGATAGTCTACTCTTCAGGTGTCTATGCAATTGCTGAAGGGTTTGCAAGATGTGTATACACTGTCTGACTATCTGTCCTTCTGGAAATACTTGGTCCACACCCATGCTGATCCTGTCTCTGCTGCCTCAGCTACAGCCCTGCTGGTTGACTTGACCTCTCTTCTAGTGAAGCCAAGGTCACACAGCCACTTCTGGAAAGTGAACACAATAAACCCAGGCAGCCTTCTTCGAATGGATAGCATGAGACCTTCCACCCTCTGTCTCTGCACTCTGATCTTAATTCTGCATACTTGGTTAACTTGCGCTCATGGGCTTCATCGATGTTGTCTTCCCAGGGGACTGTGAGTTTACCAATAACCACTTCTCTACTGGTGTCAAACCATACGATTATATCTGGACGCAATGTTGTGAAAGCTATTTGCTCCGGGAAACTGCCTTTTCCATCCAGGTCGGCCTTAACACACCAATCATTGGCTGAAGAAAGTATGCTCGATCGTAGGCCTGCGCTATAAACCAGAAATAAAATGTAACTGTAGAGGTATACTGACCTACTGATTCATCTGCCATTTTGTGTGTGTTACTCCGGATTTCCAGCATGTGCAGAATCTCTTGTGTTTACAGTGGGGAGATGGCTCTGATTTATGTTTCTTTTCTCTGTTCTAACTAGATCGTTAAACTTTTCTTCCCTGTTCTCACGACTCATCTCTAACGAAGGTGAAAAGATCATGGCCTGTAAAATCACTACAATGGAAATCATATGTTCAGCAACTGTCTTCAATAGCCAAACCCACCAACCACCCTCCTGCCTCCACACACACACATTCTGTTCAATATATACCCAGCAGACCCCTCACGTACATTTCACCTTTCTCTCTCATCTCCACTTCCCCATGCATTTCCTGACCACTACCGTCCTATCCTATTCTCTGTGTTAAGTGGTGGGGCACACACTGGACACATCCTCTAGTATTGTTCCCCTCCATCTTCATCCTGCCAATAATAATCCCCAGTCAGAACATAGAAGGCATCATCAGTGCACCTTATTACTTGGTAATTTATATGTGGTAATATTACATTATGTATTGTATGTGTGAGTTATATGTACTGTGTTGGGCACCCTAGCACCAGAGGAATGTTTTGTCATTTGTGGTATACAGATGTATGGATGAATGACAATACCTTGAACTTGAACATAGCACAGTACCCTTTCACCCTCTTTTGGTCCAAAGAGAATAGCCCTAGCTCACTCAACCTATCTTCACAAGGCATGCACTCTAATCCAGACATTGTCCTGCTAATTCTCATCAACACTGTCTCTAAAGCTTCTACAATGAGGTAACCAGACTGAACTCAATATTCCATATGTGGCCTAACCAGTTTTATAGAGCTGCAACATTACCTCAAGGCTTTTGACCATCGAAAGTTTTGCTCATTTAAAAGAAGTATGTCGTTTGGAAAACATCCTTTCCGCTTCAGATTGCAGTCCAGTAGTTGAATTCCTTGTATGCACCTCTGCCTTAAAATGATCCAAATTGATAGGAATCAAATTCTCTGTAACTGTAAAACTTGTTACATTTACCCTACACATCGTAATCTCCACTAAGCAGATCAGTGGTTCCTCTTGTTTGATTGTCCCATCCAATTGCGACCAGGCGTCGCTGGTAATACCTTGTGTCATTAGCAATAACATCCCATAACAATCTACCCGTATTATCCTTTGCATGCTGCTCCTAGCGTTACAAGACGTGGAACAGGTGTTCCGCCTTCATAGAAATCACCAGCTCTTTCCCTGTCGTCCTCCACATGTCAGAATGCCCATTTGACAGCCATCGTTTCTTCTGTGTGGCGAGGTGCCATACGTGTCTACCAAAGGAGGTGTAAGGCGCCCTTCCCTCCGCTAGACTGCAGGTCACCCTTGGACAAAGTGTAGGGGTACCTGCTTCGCCATCGTTATCAACAGTCGGTTCATATCACGAGTACTGGTTGTGTGACCACTGACGCCAGGCAGACGATCTCCGAAGAGGATTGGCAATGGCTGGGGTCACCCGACTTGTAGAGACACTGCCCGAAATAAAGCAATGGCAAACCACTTCTGTCGAAAAATTTTCCAAGAATAGTCATCTTTATAGAGACCATGATCGCGCACGTCGTACGACGTGACACATGATGATGATGATGTTGACTGAGTTTCTTCTATTAAGCGATGATATGTAAGCAGACTTCTGGCCGTTACTGTAAACCTGTGTCTTCTGTTTGCTCCATGTCTTCACTTTCCAACTTGAGTTAAACCTCTTACCTGACGACGCCAGGAGGTCTTTGCGGGAGAGTTTTTAAAGTGGAGAAGCCGTTGCTCTGGCGTTGTTCCACTGTCTCGACCTCGGAAGTCCGGGTCCGGTGGTTTGAGTACTCGTCAAAGCTGGGGCGTTTCTTGCTTGCAGTTGATGGCCATGACTTCCTCTGAGGCTCGTCGTGCTCTTCCACAGAGCATTGCAGAACCACTTTCCTGGCCGTTGGATCACTGTAGATCTCATCCATTCAGTCCGCCGGAGCTGACTTCACAAGTTAGGACAGACATATCCCTACTTGGCCGGGGTATGAGGCCCGCCAGTCGAAGCCGTACACCGGACCGTTGCCGGCGTCGCATGCAGACAGCTACTTGGAGCCGCAGTGAGAGCCGAGTGTCCGGTGGGGACCAAAGGTGAGTGAGCTGCCCCGGATGAACACAACAAGTCCCTTCTCCAGGGACACTGTGCACCCCCTCCCCACACACCACATTTTCCCCATGCATTACACTTACTGCTGAGTCATTACTTGTGAAGTATTATTCACGGAGAGTTTTCCAAATAGTACCTTTGCTCGTGACTTTCGGGAAAAAAAACACAACACTGGAGAAGCATTCTGACCAGACATAAAGTTTAAAGTTCTATTCTTACGTATGCAAAAAACAGAAATAAATGTTTTGCTTTTGTGACCAATTACTCAGCTTAAGCCAGGAGAAGAGCAATGAACGCTGGCAGTTTGGAGTCTAGGGGTGGCTGCGAACAAAACCCAGCTGGCAAACTGTTTGGGATCAAGTCAACCCTCGACGTCAACATTCGCTTGAACCAGGTACCATCACGTATCGCTAATGCCCAGATAGCCTTAGAAGCGTGATCCAGGACTGGACCACCGGTTGCATCAGTCAACCACAGAGAGCGTCTCTATTTTGTATGAAGTTGCGCTGAATTACGGTGACGGTGTTGCGGCGGGTAGTGCTGCTGCCAGACGCCTCCAGAGGTTCAATCCTGCCTGCGCTGACCTTTCATCTCATAACCTTGAAGAGGCATACCTTTCCTTCAGAGGCTTTGATTTCCTCCAGTATCCCAGATATTTTTCCACACATTGACGGGGACTCCTATATTGTATAAGCACTGGATGGGATCGAGTTTGTCATATGCGTTAACGAAAGTTCCCAAGAGGACAGGACAGGCACCGTAATGTTCTAAGGTTCCCTTGTTTTAGATGCGACAGTGCGGGAGGGATCAAAGGAGGAGGGGTGGCGTTACTAGTCACGGCAGTGCTCAGACCGGACAGACTGGAGAACTCGTCTCACGAGGCGGAGCTGAGGAATAGGAAAGGTATGACCAGGCTAACGGAGCTACAATATACAATAGACCAACCAACAGCGCGCGAGATTTAGGGCAGCAAATTTGTAGAGAGATCGCAGACTGTTGCAAGAAACATAAGGTTGTGATAGTAGGCGATTTTAACTTCCTGCCTACTGACTGGAACTCCCATACTGTAGTAGGGCGAGATGGGAAAGAATTTGTCAAATGTTTCTTTGATATGCACAGGTCCTAACTAGAGTGTGTGCGATACGTGATCTATTAGGGAATGAAACCTGGCAGACGTTTGTGTTGTAGAACACTTTGCATCTAGTGATCATAATGCCATTAGTTTCGAAATAATTATAGAAAAGGATAAGTCTGGTCCTCGGGCTGAGATTCTAAGGCTAATTTTGATGATATCAGAAAGGATCTGACTAGCGTGGGTTGGGCAGGTTCTTTTCTGGCAAAGGTATACTTGGTGATTTGGACGTCTTCATAAGTGAAATTTTCGGAGTACAGAATTTGTATGTTCCTGTCAGAATAAAAGACCAAGAACAACAGATGTACGGAAGCTTGGTTTTTGAGAGATATTGATGCCCTTGTTAAGAAAAGGGAAGTGCACGGCAGGTATAGACAGGTAGGAACAAATGAGGTGCTTGAGGAGTATAAGAAATACAAGAAAGCACTTCAGAGAGAGATCAGGAGCTGTAAGAAGGCATGGGGTTGCTCTAGCAGACAAGGTTAAGGAAAATCCCAAGGGCTTCTACAAATATATTAAGAGCAATAAGATAGTAAGGGACAAAATAGGTCCTCTAGAAAATCAGAATGGCCATTTATGCATGGAGCTAAAAGAGATGGGAGAGATTTTAAATTGATTTTTTGTTTGCATTTGTATTTATTTGGAGATGGACACAGAGGCCACAGAGGTGAGGCAAAGTAGCAGTGAGATCATGGACCATAAAAAGAAGTGTTTACTGTCGTGGGGCAAATTTGGGTGGATAAGTACCCAGGGTTTGTCTAGGAGTCTCCCTTAACCTTATGGGAGGCTAGTGCAGAAATGGCAGGGGCCCTAGCAGAGATGTTTAAAATGTCCTTAGCCATGGATGAAGTGTTAGAGAGCTGGCTAATGTTGTTCCATTGTCCAAGAAAGGCTTTAAGAATAAGCTAGGAAATTATAAACCAGTGAGCCTGACATCAGTAGTGGAAAGTAATTGGAAGATATTCCAAGGGAAAGGATATATAAATATTTGAATAGACACAGCCTGGTTAGGGATAGGCAACAGGCCAGTAGCATTATTACTGTTATATATTTAACTAAATGTCATATATGAACTTTGCGTCAACTTGTAAATCTACAGAATATTATTATCTAGAAACATAGAAAACCTACAGCACAATACAGGCCCTTCAGCCCACAATGCTGTGCTGAACATTTACTTACTTTAGAAACTACCTAGGGTTACCCATAGCCCTCTATTTTTCTGCGCTCCATATGCCTGTCCAAGTGTCTCTTAAAAAACCCTATCATATCCCCCTCCACCACCATCGCCAGCAGCCCATTCCAACCACTCTCTGTGTTAAAAAAAACTGACCCCCTGACATCTCCTCTGTACCGACTCCCAAACACCTTAAAACTGTGCCCTTTTGTGATAGCCATTTCAGCCCAGGGGGAAAAAGCCTCTGACTTTCCACATGATAAATCCTTCTCATCATTTTATACACCTCTATTAGGTCACCTCTCATCCTCCGTTGCTCCAAGGAGAAAAGGCCGAGTTCACTCAGTCTGTGAATATTACTGTGTTAACAGTATATTAGGTGTGTGTGTGATATATGTAATGTGTTTTGCCCCTTAGTCCCAGACGAACCTTTCATTTAGCTGTATACATGTGTACAGTTGAATGACAATAAACTTGAACTTGAGCTTTGCGCACGGTATTTTGTGTTTAAGCAATCTTAAAAAAAGATTTCTTGAGGAAGTTATGAGGAAGTGTGACAAGGTCCTGACTTACCCCTATGAACTGTGCTTTTGAAAAGAGAGAGAGAGAGGCGAAGACTGCTTTGAGATGATGTTATGGTTTTTCAGCAGCATGTTTACACTTTTGCAGGCACACTCAGCTTCTATATTCTTACAGAGAGAGAAGGGAGGAGCTGTTTGAGAGACAGTTAGTATTCAGCACGGTGAGATAAATAGGTCACATGATAGACCTGGGAGACATGGTTTTGGACACTGAATGAGCTTTGTTGTGCCCACAGAAAAAGTGGGTTTTGGAGGATCGATCAGTGGCTCTTGCAGTGTGAAAATGGTGTGACCAGTGGGGAATTATTCGTGAGTCGAACCCTCGTCTGGGTTGATAATTCCACCTCAGAAGAATGGTTCTGTGGTCACAGTCAGTGCCTTCTAAAGGATTTCAGAGGACAACAGGAAGATTGACAGTGTCAGCTCATCTGAAGACTCAAATCTCCCACTCTCTCTCTCTGCATCACTACTCAACTCGATTCCACCAACTGAACTGAACCTTACTCATCATCGTAAGACCATCTATTTACCCCTAGACTTGAAGTTATATATATAAATAATCATTGCTAACCTGTTTGATATATCTGCATTTATATTACTGTATTGTGTATTGCGTAGTTACTAATAAATAATATTAGTTAATAGCAATACTGGACTCCAAAGTGTTTCTATTTTTGCTGGTTCTTTAACCCGTCATGGGGTACGTGACAGGAAGGTTGATGAAAGAAAGGCAATTGATTTTAGTAAGGCCTTTGACAAAGTTCCACATGGGAAACTGCTCCAAAGATTATGTTGTTTTGCATTCAGATTGAGGTAGTAAATTGGATTTAACATTGGCTTAGTGGGGTAAGCCAAAGAGCAGTAGTGGGTGGTTGCCTCTCTAACTGGAGGCTGGTAACTAGTGATGCCCCATAGGGATTGGTGCTGGGTCCTTTGTTATTTATCATCTACGGTTAACTGGACCCTAATTACACCAAGATTGTGGGTGTAGTGGACAGCGGAAAAGACTATCAAAGTTTGCAGCAGGACCTGGACAGGCTGGAAAAAAAATGGGCTGAAAATGGCAGATGAAATTTAATGCAGACATGGGTGAGGTTTTGCACTTTGCGAGGTCCAACCAGTGTAGGTCTTACATGGTGAGTTGCAGGCAACTGAAGAGTGCAGCAGAAGATGGATCTGGGAATTCTTGATAATTCCATGAAAGTGGTGTCACGGGTAGATAGGATGGTAAAGAAAGCTTTTGGCACATTGGCCTTTGTAAATCAATGTATTGAGACAGGAGTTGGGATTTCATGTTGAAATTGCCTAAGACATTGGTGAAGCCTAATTTGGAGTATTATGTGCAGCTCTGGCCATCTGCCTACAGGAAAGATATCAATAATTAGGTTGAATTGCTCTCCAATCTTGGCAATTTATTTGTAAACATTTCATCACCATACGAGGAGACATCATCAGTTTGCTGTTAATTGTGGTGTCCTCCAAATGCTTGGCCTTTATATACTGATCAATCAGCTGATAGGTCATCGTTACAGAAACTCAGTTGTGATGTAGGGAGGAAGTTTCATCGCTGTTTGGTCATGTGGTTAACTTCATGTGTTGTGGTCTGGAATTTTGTCTGCATTGACTCATATATAGGGTCAAGGTCAACGTGTCTGTTTACAGTATTATTAATGGAAAACCATGCTTCTAAGAATTCCCTTGTATGCTGCGTGTTTGCTTATGCCATGACTTTCACTGATGCTCAGTCAAATTTGTGCCCCTCTTCATCTTTTGGTAGAGACTAGGGAGAGTTGGCCATGCTGTCTGACAGCCAGTTTATGTTCATGATCATTGGGGATAATTTTCTCTCAGTAAGGACAATGTAATATTTGTTGCAGTGCTTGCATTGGACTTTGTAGACCACATGGTCTTGTCTTGTCTTGTCCACAATTAACAGCACACAGATAATGTCTCCTTGTCTGGTGATGAAACATTTACAAGATTGCCAAGATTGGAGAACAACTCAACCCAACCATCAGCCACCTGAGCTACAAATTTTCCAAATTATTTCTGGATATCAATAAGATTGAAAAATTAGACAGAAAGTTTACAATATTATTTCCAGGATTTGAGTAACTGAGTTACAGGGGAAGGTTGAATAGATTAGGACTTCAACCCTCAAGTGCAGAAGAATGAGGGAAGGCCAAAGGTAGGGTAAATACATGCAGGATTTTTTCCACTGAGGTTGAGTGAGACTCAAACTAGAGGTCAAGGGTTAAGGGTGAAAGTGAAATATTTAAGGGGAAGCTGAGAAGCTGCCAGCAGAAATGGTGGATGTAAACCATATGACAAAGGAGCAGAAGTCGGCCATTCAGCCCATCAAGTCTGCTCTGCCATTTTATCATGAGCTGATCCATTCTCCCATTTAGTCCCACTCCCCCGCCTTCTCACCATAACCTTTGATGCCCTGGCTACTCAGATACCTATCAATCTCTGCCTTAAATACACCCAATGACTTGGCCTCCACTGCCACCCGTGGCAACAAATTTCACAGATTCGCCACCCTCTGGCTAAAAAAAAAATTCTTCGCATCTCTGTTCTGAATGGGCGCCCTTCAATCCTTAAGTCATGCCCTCCCGTACTAGACTTCCCCCACCATGGGAAACAATTTTGCCACATCCACTCTGTCCATGCCTTTCAACATTCGAAATGTTTCTATGAGGTCCCCCCTCATTCTTCTAAACTCCAAGGAGTACAGTCCAAGAGCGGACAACGTTCCTCATATGTTAACCCTCTCATTCCTGGAATCATTCTAGTGAATCTTCTCTGAACCTTCTCCAACGTTAGCACATCCTTTCTTAAATAAGGAGCCCAAAACTGCACACAGTACTCCAAATGAGTTCTTACCAGTGCCTTATAGAGCCTCAACATCACATCCCTGCTCCTATACTCTATTCCTCTAGAAATGAATGCCAACATTGCATTCGCTTTCTTCACCACCCACTCAACTGGAGGTTAACCTTAAGGGTATCCTGCATGAGGACTCCCAAGTCCTGTTGCATCTCAGAACTTTGAATTCTCTTCCCATTTAATTAATAGTCTGCCCATTTATTTCTTCTACCAAAGTGCATAACCATACACTTTCTAACATTGTATTTCATTTGCCACTTCTTTGCCCATTCTCCCAATCTATCCAAGTCTCTCTGCAGACTCTACTGAATTTCCTCAGCACTACTGGCCCCTCCACCTATCTTTGTATCATGTAGGATGTAGGTTTGATTGCAACATTTAAGAGAAATCTGAATAGGTAGATTCTTGGCAGGGATATGATCCGGGTTTGGGTAGATGGGACTAGGCAGAAGATTGGGTCAGCATGGGCTGGATAGGCCAAAGTTTGTTTCTGTGCTATGGTGCTCTATAACTCTCCATGCTTGTGGGTTAATTGCTGCTGTGACTTACTCTTTATGGGTCAATAGTAAATAAATGTTAAATGGGAACTACCAGCCATGTTAGAAAATAAGTTGTAGATTATAATAGGAATGGGACTAATTGCATTACTTTATGGGAGCCAGTGTTGTCAAAATGGACCAAACCGCCGCCTCCTCTGTCTTCATAATGAATAAGACGTCACTTACATCATGTTGTTGATTAATTGAGGAA
Organism: Mobula birostris; assembly: GCF_030028105.1. Lineage (NCBI taxonomy): Eukaryota > Metazoa > Chordata > Chondrichthyes > Myliobatiformes > Myliobatidae > Mobula > Mobula birostris. The sequence goes on from NC_092386.1 coordinate 1,117,498, forward strand.
TTAGGAGAAAGCCTCTAATGGAAAACATGAGACAAGATGAATCAAATGAATAAAATATGTGCCCTTTGAAAAATCTAACAATTCATGATAAAACTACTTCTCTAATAAAATCGAGTAAGCAATTTGTCAGCTGTTGTCTGTGGTAGAATTCTTTGCTCAAAACCAGAAGGTCGTCAGTGCACCTTTCAGTCCAGACCTGAATACTAAATCTAGGCTGACAATTTTGTACCATACTTAAGCCATACTGCGCTGAGAGAAGGCATCTTTTGCAAGGGACAGCAAAGTAGTCCTATAGTCTCATCTCATATCAATTGAAAATATCCCATGACAATCTTTAAAGAGCAGAATTCTTCTTTAAGCACAATCACTCCCATAATAATCAGCTTTTTGTCAAGATGATGTTTGTCAGATCTCCCTGTACATATCTGGTTGCTGTAACATTCTGGCTCCCAACATGGTGACTAGATTTCAGTGATGTGGGATTTTCAAAGATTATAGAAAATATAGCAATGTAAACTTTTATACAATTTAACTATGATTTTATAAATCCCTTGGCTTTTTTCATTGAACTAATGTAAACAAACTTCTTGGCTGTGTATTAAATAACCTAGAACAGTACAGACCCCTTGGCGCATAATGTGCCAACTATTTAACTTACTCCTGGATCAATCTATCCCTTTCCTCCTACATAGCCTCCATTTTTCTATCATCCACGTGTCTTTCAGAGAATCTCTTAAATGTCCCTAATGTATCTGCCTGTAGCACAACCCCTGGCAGCACGTTCCACACAGTGTAAAAAAACCTTCCTCTGACATAACCCTACACTTTCCTCCAATCACTTTAAAATTATGCTTCCTTGTATTAGCCATAAGAATTAGCAATTCAGCTTTCAAATATACATTTCAAATATGTACATCATCTTTAACAATAAGTCTTTCAAAGTGCTCATTCTAAACAGCCTCCAAAGTTTTATCTGCATACACTCATCATCTTCAAGGAATTTCTTTGAAAGAAATCTAAACATTCAGTTTATCGAGTGCACGAGTGACAAAGGATTTGTTAAACACTCATAATTACAATAAACTATAAATTTAATGAACATTTATGATTTATTCACACCAAACTTTTTCAGATCAGTTCATCAAAATATGCAAATATGAATTTCACAGTGAAATGTTAAGGCATCAAAACCATCTGTTGTATGAGTGAAGAATTACATTGGTGAGTATAAATAGTTTCTTCAACAGAGAATTTAATTTAATTAAATCATCTGCAGAAATGCTGGCAGTTCGTAACCTTTTTCCCCATTTGATCACCAAGTATTTCCTGACAAAGGAACGTTGAATTTGAAATTACAGCATTTACAGTGAGGTAGAATCTTGATTAAACATCTTTGATGGTAAGCAACACCAATACAAGCAGTTTGTAATCCGGTTCTCTGAACTGAGATGCAAGTAGTCATCTGCCGCAGTTAACCATTTCATGCACAGAAATAATGTATACAACTAACTACAAGAATTCCCAATGGTGTTATTGAGAAAGTATTTGCAATAAGGTATATTTCATTGTGAAAACAACTACACAAATCAGAATCCAGTTGATTTATTAGTGTTTACTGTTTATTAATGATATGTTTTCAAACCAATATAGTTCAATCAGTGTCAATAAAAGGTAGAAAATCAGATTCTAACAAGAATTTTACCTAAATAAGTCAGACAATAAATTGTATAACTGAGCTCAGCATTCTAACATCAGACATGCGATGCACTTTTAATGGGAAACAAGGGGGATTTCAGCTTTACACATACATTTGAGAATTATTCTTTCTCTGTCAGTCTGAATTGTCCCCTACATTCTACACTAAAATGAAGAATGTAACAGGCAAAATAAATAAAGTGGTAATTATTTAAGAGACCAGGGATTTATACAATTAACACTTTGAAGATGATATGACAAGGCAGTAATGCTGCTAAAAAGTGTTAAATTATTTATTTAAAGAAAACTTTGATAAAAAGATGGTTACAATACCAAAATAATGAAGATCTCCTTAACATTTCCCTATACATTGATGTAGGTTATTGATTTTGAATCACTGATATACAGTAAATCCCAGGTCTCTTTAATAATTACGATTTAGTTTATTTTGATCTCTGCTCCTTCCCTTTCTCCCATGGTCCACTCTCTTCTCCTATCAGATTCCTTCTTCTTCAGCCCTTTACCTTTCCCACCCACCTGGCTTCACCAATCACCTTCCAGCTTGTCCTTCTCCTCCCCCCACCTTTTTTCTGGCATCTTTTCCCTTCCTTCTCAGTCCTGAAGAAGGATCTCGGCCCAAAACGTCGACTGTTTGCTCTTTTCCACAGATGCTGCCTGATCTGCTGAGTTCCTCCAGCATTTTGTATGTGTTACTTTAGTTTATTTTGTCACCTCCATTTTTCATTTCAAAGTGAATCACTTCCAATTTCTCTGCAATAGATTTCATCTGTTCGGTTTACCAATTTGCATCTGCGCCCATTTGAATTTAGTTCCTTCACTGTACAAATCAGGGAACTCTTCAGAGTGAGGCTGCATAGATTTCAAAAGGAAAGTACATGTATATCTAAACTATCTCCAAGTTTTACCAATGAAGAGCAATCCAATGGTGTTGAAAACAGAGGGTGGTAGGTTCTTGATTAGCTAAAGGTTATGTGGAGAAGGCAGGAGAATGGGGTTGAGAGGGATAGTAAATCAGCTGTAATGGAATGGCAGAGCAGACTCGATGGGTCGAATGGCTTAACCCTGCTCCATTGTCACATGGTCTTCAAAAAGCATTTGCTAGCAGGCGAACAGTCTGCACTTTCATCTAGCATACTGATATTAATGAGATACAGCCTCTTCTGACCTTTTTCATATGAATGTAACAGTCATTAGAAATTCCTCCTTTAATCAAATTGCTATTGTTTTAAAAGCAGCCAAAGCCAAGTTGACAGGCCAAAAGTCACAGGGAAAGGGTGGGGGTGTATGATTAATAAATTCTACTGGTAATACCTACCTCATAAATCACAAAGACAGACAAACTGAAGAGTTAGGAGTCACTACATGCTTTCTTTCAGTTAGAGACCGCACACAAGTGCGAGTGAAATAACAGGCATCAATCAGATGAACATCATGGCTCTCTGCATCAATGGTGTCAAACGATAGACTCCATGCAGCGTAAGACTGATAAGTGCAAAGCTCCTAATGACTGCTACATCCAAATCTGAATCAACAGGGCTTGGACATGCACTGGCCAAAGTAACAACATAATGTGATGCTTTTAAAATAATCCTCATTTTTAAAAAGAGACAAACGGTTTTGGACACTTAAATTTTATTACACAAAATGTAACAATCTTTTAGCTATTGCTCCTTGGTCACAGCTGAGATTTGAGAAATATTCCATCTAATAATAAAAGCCAAGTTCACATCCTGAAAATTCCGAAGTTTGTTTTCTTTGTGGGTGCATTGAGTGCCGCACTGAGACTTAAACCTATCACCAACCTTGTGTCTGCAGGGTCAATTATGCCATCATCCCACAGTCTAGAAAGATAAGGAAATACATTTCAATTAGTAACAATTAATAAAGATAAATACCGATGTGGGTAAAACTCTGAAGATCACAGAAAAGCACTTAAAACATTCTGATGGCGTCAACAATCTACACAGTAAACAGAATTAACTATTAAACAATGCAAACATGAGGAAATCTGCAGATGCTGGAATTTCAAGCAACACACATCAAAGTTGCTGGTGAACACAGCAGGCCAGGCAGCATCTTTAGGAAGCGGTATAGTCGACTGTACCTCTTCCTAGAGATGCTGCCTGGCCTGCCGTGTTCACCAGCAACTTTTATATGTGTTGCTAACTATTAAACAACTTCACTTCCATGAGCAAGTGATAAGAGGTTTCAAAATCACACACTAACAAGACAAATAGATCAGGTAAAACTTTCAGAAAAACAAGAGACGGAAATCTTGAGCAACACACACAAAATGCTGGAGGAACTCAGCAGATCAGGCAGCATCTGTGGAGGGCAATAAATAGTCAACGTTTTTGGGCTGAGAACCTTATCAGGACTCCCGATGAGTCTTGGCCTGAAAAGTTGACTGCTTATTGCCTCCTTAGATGCTGCCTGACCTGTTGAGTTTCTCCAGCATTTTGTGCGTGTTGTTGAAGATTTCCAGATTTGCAGGATTTACAGTGATGAGATCCGTTCAAACCCCCCTGATCTCCCACTCCATTCAATGTCTGTACTACAGGATAGTTTGACATCTAACAGAGACAAGTCAGAATTTCTATAGTACGGCAGTGGGAAAATTCACAAACATCATCCTTTAAGATTGATAAAATGGCAGATGCTGGAAATCTAAACTAAATTATGGTAAAATACTGAAGGGTCAGACCAATGTGCAGGAGGAGAAAAAAATTAACCTTTTACATCAATGATCCTTTGTCAAAATAGGGGATTATGTTCATCATCTCCAATTCTGCCATCGCTAACTCTATGGCCATGAACCTGCTATTCTGCCTTTGATAGTCTGCTACCATATTCTCAACCTTCTTTGGTCAACTCTAAACTTCCCTTATACTGTATAACTAGTAGCACATCCGAGATTCAGCTTATCTCATCTTCCCTTCTGTACGTCCTTCAATATCTCAAATTTAAAAATTACCATTTAGCCATTCACTGATTTAAGGCCAAATCTCTAACTATACTTACAGCCATGTTGAGAACAACTTTTCCTTTGCGTTGAGTTAAGGCAGCTCCTCTCCCCACCTCTACAATCTTTCTCAGCTCCACATGCCTCTTTATTTGGATCTCTGAGGGATGTATCTCCAACTGCTGAACTTTTCACGATACTACTGTATTCTCTCCAGTAACCTCCTCACTTCTTCATTAAAATCTTCACCAAAGTCTGACCCTTCAATGGATAGTTCACTGATACCAGTACATGGATTCAGAATTTATGTTTTGATTTGGAGTCACTTGTTGTTAAAGACACTAAATGGAAGTTTCCTCTGCAAACATGGCAGGGTAAACAGTCTTCCCCCCTTTCTGCAGTAAGACATTCAGTACCAGCTGCCAAATTGAAGGTCTCAAAGCTCTCCGCTTCTTTTTGGATTCCAGACCTAACCAGTTCCCCTCTACCACCACTCTCCTCTGTCTAGCGGAATTGGTCCTTACTCTTAATAATTTCTCCTTTGGCTCCCCCCACTTCCTCCAAACTAAAGGTGTAGCCATGGGCACCTGTATGGGTCCCAGCTATGCCTGCCTTTTTGTTGGCTTTGTGGAACAATCTATGTTCCAAGCCTATACTGGTATCTGTCCCCCACTTTTCCTTCGCTACATCGACGACTGCATTGGCGCTGCTTCCTGCACACATGCTGAGCTCATTGACTTCATTAACTTTGCCTCCAACTTTCACTCTGCCCTCAAATTTACCTGATCCATTTCCGACACCTCCCTCCCCTTTTCTGATCTTTCTGTCTCTGTCTTTGGAGACAGCTTATCTACTGATGTTTACTTTAAGCCTATGGACTCTCACAGCTATCTGGACTATTCCTCTTCTCACCCTGTCTCTTGCAAAAATGCTATTCCCCTCTTGCAGTTCCTCTGTCTCCGCCGCATCTGCTCTCAGGATGAAACTTTTCATTCCAGGATGAAGGAAATGTCTTCCTTTTTTAAAGAAAGGGGCTTGCCTTCCTCCACCATCAACTCTGTTCTCAAATGCACCTCTCCCATTTCATGCACATCTGCTCTCACCCCATCCTCCTGCCACCCCACTAGGGATAGGGTTCCCCTTGTCCTCATCTACCACCCCACCAGCCTCCGGGTGCAACATATAATTCTCCGTAACTTCTGCCACCTCCAACGGGATCCCACCACCAAGCACATCTTTCCCTCCCCCCCTTTCTGCTTTCCACAGGGATCGCTCCTGACGTGACTCCCTTGTCCATTCGTCCCTCCCATCCCTTCCCACCGATCTCCCTCCAGGCACTTATCCTTGTAAGCGGAACAAGTGCTACACCTGCCCTTACACTTCCTCCTTCACCACCATTCAGGGCCCCAGACAGTCCTTCCAGGTGAGGCGACACTTCACCTGTGAGTCGGCTGGGGTGATATACTGTGTCCGGTGTTCCTGATGCGGCCTTCTATATATTGGTGAGACCCGATGCAGACTGGGAGACCGTTTCGCAGAACACCTACGCTCTGTCCACCAGAGAAAGCAGGATCTCCCAGTGGCCACACATTTTAATTCCACGTCCCATTCCCATTCTGATATGTCTATCCATGGTCTCCTCTACTATCAAGATGAAGCCACACTCAGGTTGGAGGAACAACACCTTATATTCCGTCTGAGTAGCCTCCAACCTGATGGCATGAACATTGATTTCTCTAATTTCCGTTAATGCCCCACCTCCCCCTCGTACCCCATCCCTTATTTATTTTTATTCCCCCTTTTTTTTTCTTCTCTCTCTGTCCCTCTCACAATAACTCCTTGCCTGCTCTCCATCTTCCTCTGGGCTCTCCTCCCTCTTTCTTTCTCCCTAGGCTTCCCGTCCCATGATCCTCTCCCTTCTCCAGCCTTGTATCCCTTTTGTCAATCAACTTTCCAGCTCTTAGATCCACCCCTCCCCTCCTGTCTTCTCCTATCATTTCGGATCTCCCCCCCACCCCCCGCCACTTTCAAATCTCTTACTATCTCTTCTTTCAGTTAGTCCTGACGAAGGGTCTCGGCCTGAAACATCGACTGTACTTCGTCCTATAGATGCTGCCTGGCCTGCTGCGTTCCACCAGCATTTTGTGTATGTTGCTTGAATTTCCAGCATCTGCAGACTTTCTCGTGTTTGCAAAATTGTTACCATTATCTGAATTCAATGAGTAGCAAATATCATTCTGGTAAAAAAATAAAAGAAATAAACAGATTTGATAGAAAATATTGATTTAAAGACTTGGTATTGAGTGTGATGTACTGTATTTCATTACTGGTCTGAATGGCCTTTCCAGTGACTTTAATATCAAGTCCATCATGAACAGGGTTAACACTACTGTTACATAAGGAATGAGTCACAGAAATGGCATTTGAAAAATCCATTCCTAATTGTAACTAATAGGCTGGACTGATGACCGTAGTTAGAGGAAATAAATTAGTCTGGCATTTCATAATGAATGAAACAGCAAAACTACAAAGTGATGTTTGAAGGAGTTAAAGAGTGATTTAATATGAAGCACATACTGAAAAATCCAGAGCAACACACACAAAATGCCAGAGGGCGAGTCAATACGGGGCACTTATAACACAAGAGATTCTGCAAATGCTGGCAATCCAGAGAAACACATACAAGATGCTGGAGGAACTCAGTAGGTCAGGCAGCATTTAAGGCAGGAAATAACCAGTTGATGTTTGGGGCCAAGATATTTCATCAGAGCTGGAAATAAAGGGGGCAGAATCCAGAATAAGAAGATTAAGGAGCAGGGGGAGGGACTGAGGGGTAGGAGTGTAGGCTGGCATGTGATAACGTGAGACCAGGTGAGGGGGGGAGAACAGGGGGGCAGGCAAGAAACCAGCAAGTTAGATGGCACCTGGAGAGGAGAATAGACAGTCGACGCTTCTAGCCAGAAGGGTCTTGGTCTGAAACATTGACAGTTGCATTTGTTCCCCTTCATTCCCAGAATCATCCCCGTTAACCTCCTCTGGACTCTCTCCAATGGCAACACATCCTTCTGAGATATGGGGCCAAAAGCTGTTGACAATACTCCAAATATGGCCTGTCTAGTGTCTTATAAAGGCTCAGCATTATCTCCTTGCTTTTATATTCTGTTCCCCTTCAAATAAATGTCAATGCATTTGCCTTCTTTAACACAGACTCAAGTTCTGCTGCAATCACATTGCATCCTCAGCACTACCCACCCATCCACCTGTTTTTGTATCATCTGCAAACTTTGCCACAAAGCCATCAATTCCATTACCAAACCATTTACAAACAATGTGAAGAGTAACAGTCCCAATACTGACCCCTGATAAAACCACTCGTCACTGGCAGCCAACCAGTAAACGCCCACCCCTTTATTCCCATGCACTGTATCCTGCCTGTCAGCCATTCCTCTATCCATGCCAGTGTCGTTTTTAAGGATTTTATCTTGTTAAGCAGCCTCATGTGTGGCACTTTATCAAATGCCTTCTGAAAATCCAAGTAAATGACATCCACTGCCTCTCCTTTGTCCACCCTGTTTGTTACTTACTTAAGGAACTCTAACAGATTTGTCAGGCAAGATTTCCCTTTATAGAAACCATGCTGACTTTCACTTATTTTATCATTAGTCTCCAAGTACTCGAAAACTTCATTCCTAATAGTAGACTGCAACACTTTCCCAATCATTGAGGTTAGGCTAACTGGCCTATAGCTTCCTTTCTTTTGCCTTCCTCCCTTCTTAAAGAGTAGAGTGCCATTTGCAATCTTCCAGTCCTCCAGGACCATGCCAGAATCAAGTGATTCTTGAAAGATCATGACCAATGCGTCCATTACCTCTTCAGCAACCTCTCTCAGGACTCTGGGATGTAGTCCATCTGGTCCAGAGTTTGCCGAGCACTTTTTCCCTTTCCAATGGAATATGAAAGTTAGTTGGCCAATAATATTAAAGAGGATACCAAAAGCTTCTTCAGATATATAGAGTGTAAAAGAGAGGCAAGACTGGATATTGGACCATTGGAAAACAGTGCAGGAGGGATAGTAATGGGGACAAGGAAATGGCGGATGAACTGAATAAGTATTTTGCATCAGTCTTCAATGTGGAAGACACTAGCAGTATGCTGGAAGTTCCAGGTGTCAGGGATCATGAAGTGTGTGTTACTATTACTAGGGAGAAGGTTCTTGGGAAACTGAAAGATGTGAAGGTAGGTTAGTCACATGGATCAGATTGTGTACACCCCAGGATTCTGAAAGAGGTGCTGGGAGAGATTGTGGAGGCATTAGTAATGATCTTTCAAGAATCACTAGATTCTGGAATGATTCTGGAAGACTGGAAAATTGCAAATGTCACTCCTCTCTTCAGGAAGAGAGGAAGGCAAAAGAAAGAAAATTACAGGCCAGTTAGTCTGACTTCAGTGGTTGGAAAGATGTTGGAGGTGACTGTTAAGAATGTGGTTTTAGGGTACTTGGAGGCACGTGATACAATAGGCTGTATTCAGCATGGGAAAATCTTGCTTGATAAATCTGTTGGAATTCTTTGAAGAAATAACAAGCAAGATAGATAAAGGAGAACCAGTTGATGTTGTGTACTTGGATTTTCAGAAGGCCTTTAACAAGGTGCCACACATGAGGCTGCTTCACAAGCTACAATCCCATGGTATTACAGGAAAGATTCTAGCATGGATAAATCAGTGGCTGATTGGCAGGAGGCAAAGAATGGGAATACAGAGGTCCTTTTCTGGTTGGCTGCCAGTGACCAGTATTTTTCCACAAATGTCTGTGATGGCACTGATACCTTTTATGTTATATGTCAATGATTTGAATGATGGAATTGATGGCTTTGTTGCAAAGTTTGCTGATGATACGAAGAAAGGTATATGGGCAGGTAACGTTGAAGAAGTAGAGAGGCTACAGAAGATTAGGGGAATGGGCGAAGAAGTGGCAGATGGAATACAGTGACACAAAGTATATGGTCATGCACTTTGGTAGAAGAAATGAAAGGGTTGACTAGCTTCTAAATGGATTGATAATACATAAAAAACTGTGGTTCAGGGAATTGGGAGTCCTTGTGCAGGATTCGCTAAAGGTTAATTTGCAGGTTCAGTCTATGGTAAGGAAGGCAAATGCAATGTTAGCATTAATTTGAAGAGGATTACAATGTAAAAGCTAAGATGTAATGTTGAGAATTTATAAAGCACTGGTGAGGTCTCACTTGGAGTATTGTGAGCAGTTTTGGGCCCCTTATCTTAGAAAGGATGTGCTGAAACTGGAGAGGGTTTAAGGAAGGTTCACGAAAATGACTCCCAGATTGAACGGCTTGTCATATGAAGAGCATTTGATGGCTCTGAGCCTGTATTCACTGGAATTCAGAAGAATGAGGGGTGACTTAATTGAAACCAATTGAATGGTGAAAGGCCTTGACAGAGTGGACGTGGAAAGGATGTTTCCTTTGGTGGGAGAGTCTAAGACCAAAACACTCAGCCTCAGAATAGAAGGGGTCCTTTTAGAAGAGAGATGAAGAGGAATTAGTCTAGCCAGAGTGGTGAATCTGTGGAAATCTCTGCCAGAAGCATCTGTGGAAGCCAAGTCTTTATGTATATTTAAGTCAGAGGTTGATAGATTCTTGATCGGTCAGGGCATAAAGATACACAGGGAGTAGGTGGGGGGGGGGGAGTGGAATGAAAGGCAGGAGATTGGGATTGAAAGGAAAAATGGGATCAGCCATGACGAAATGGTGGAGCAGAACCAATGGACTAAATGGCCCAATTCTGCTCCTGTATCTTATGATCTGATGTACAGGTGTTCCTAATAAAGTGGCCACTGAGTGCATAATCCCTTAAGCATAATATATTCAAAGCTAAATAATCCGGAGTTTTTATTTTCTTGTCCTTATTCATTTTGTCAGGATGTGAGCATTGCTGATGAAGCCAGTAGTTTGTACACATCCCTCACTGTCCCATTTCAGAAGAGTCAACAGTATCAGTCTGGAGTCTTGTACAGACCAAATTTATATTCCCACATGACAAAACTGATGAAACCAGCTGCATCCAATATTTAAAAATGTTATCAAAATATTTAATTGTCAAAGAATACAGAAGCGAAACGCAGCCATCTGTTGAAAAAAAATCAAAGTTCACATCAAGTGCTGTAAAAGTAAATATTTAAAAGGCAAGCTTGGTCCAATGTAATAGGATATTACTTGGAAACCATTTTCAATCCTTTGCAAAAACATTTCAGGATAAACACTGGGGGTTAACAGGCCACTGAAAGAAGGAAATACACCAGTGACCGTTGAGTTATTGGCTGGTGAAAAATCGATGCGGTAATAATTAATTTAATGAGAGACAGCCACCAAAATGAAGGACGGAGAGCAGTAATGTTATTCATTTGTAGAGCTAACTAGGTGAAGGGCCTGAATCCATCACACAGGAAGACAGTAAAGTAGTTTGATGAAGTAACATTGTTAGACTTCGGGCTTTGGAAGTCTAAACATTGCAAAAAAGAAAGGAAACCATTTGGAATTAAAATGCTGCGTTTTTCCGAATATACAACTATAATAAAGTGCAAAGGCTATTGGGGAGAGTTTAAACTAGAATTGCTGGGGGTGGGATCAGAACTGAAGTGACAAAGGAAAGGGAGGTTGGCTCACAAATAGAGAAAGTTTGGAGACAGTGTGAGAGGAGGATAGGCAGGTGATAGAGAAGGGACACACTCAGACTGATGGCTTGAGATGTGTCTATTTTAATGCGAGGAGTATTATGAATAAAGCGGATCAGCTTAGAGCGTGGACCAGCACTTGGAGTTATGATGTTGCGGCCATTACAGAGACTTGGATGGAGCAGGGGCAGGAATGGTGACTTCAAGTGCCAGGCTTTAGATGTTTTAGAAAGGACAGAGAGGGAGGCAAAAGAGGTGGGGTGTGGCACTGTTGATCAGAGACAGTGTCATGGTTGCAGAAAAGGAGGAAGCCATAGGGGGGTTGTCTATGGAGCCTCTGTTGGTGGAAGTTAGGAACAGGAAGGGGTCAACTCTACTGGGTGTTTTTATGTTCTTCCTGTGACAGACCCGCCCACATGTCACAGCTTCAACAAAATTAGACGATAAAACTATATAAAACTCACCCAAGTACCTTAACAAGTACAAAAGAGTGATTTTAAGGCAACAAGCTTATCTTCACATTCAGTGAACACTTACTGTAGATGACTTAGAATCTCTTAATTCAATTTACCTGCAATTATAAGTGACCAGATTAGAATTCTGCCTAAAGGAAGTTTAACATACAAACAAAGGTGATTTGACTATTGAAGTTCCATTTTACAAAGAACAAATAGCATGGTGTTGACAATATTCTTTGAGAATCCTATTTTCATTAGCTTGAGATATCAATGTTATGAATATTTGTATTCATTAAAAAGGGAACACAGCCAAACCAAATAGACAGAAAAAAAAAGTCAATTTCCCCAACTTTATTTAGTTATCTGGAATGAACTTTATCAAAAGGCAGGAGAAACAGTGTCAGTCATGGCATTCAAAACAAGAACCGCAGAAAGTCTAGAAGAAAAAATGTTAACAAGGCTACAGCAGATATCCAGAGATTGGCACAGCCTGCAGTGATGGTGGTCAGGGCCCAGTGATTCCTGTGGCCTCTGGTGTTGTAATGGTTCTCTGAATGTACTGGAGCTAAGAACTGAAAAGATTGCACACTATCTGCAAATCAAATGAGAGGCGCAAGATCTGACATTGCTGTTTGTAAATCAACATTTACACTAGGTGAAGGTTAGCAGAAGCATATTGGCAAGTACAAAACAGCTGACTTGGTAACAAACAGATTTAACAGAATCTGTCATTTTGGGATATCACTTTTAATAATGATGATTCGGTGAAGGAGATTTTAGTTTTCTTTTCAACGACCCATCTCATTGTAAATTTCGTTAAAAGTATTAAGTGCATGGCGTTCCAGATCAATTACTCACAGTGGCATATTGGGTACCTGTCAAATAAAATCAAATTCCTCCACAAACAAATAAACTTTATCAATAACTTTTGACAGGATCAATTCATCAATTGAAATTAACCAAATTCCCATGGTTGTATCATAATAATTATTTTCTGCAGAAAAGAAACTGATAAAGCTCCTTTGTGCACCGTCATGGGGGTTCTCTCACAGCAATCTATGTGTCAGGGCAGCACGGGAGCATAGTGGTTAGCTGAAAAATCAATTAAGATTTCAATTTCCACCGCTGTCTGTAAGGAGTTTCGATCTTCTCCCAGTGATGCCTGATTTTCCTCCAAGTGCTCCAGTTTCCTCCCACATTCTAAAGACGTACAGGTTAGGGTTAGTAAACTGTCGTCATGCTATGTTGGCACGAGAAGTGTGGCAACACTTGTGGGCTGCCCCCAGCGCAATCCTCGGTTTTGATTTGACATAAATGACACATTTCACTGTATGTTTCGATGTACATGTGACAAGTAAAGCAGATCAATCTCTTTGCGTTGCTCAAGATGCGTGGCATCTGCACAGCCTCCTGTGACAAAGAACCGTGGAATTAGATGTTTTACTTTACCTGGCACTGGAGTAGTAAGGGCTGCCTTCTTCTTCAAACCTCCGAATGATTGGTTCCTTTAGAGCCATTTCATCTTCTGCAGAGAACTACAGAAACAACACACATTAAAACCATCAGCATTTGATGAGATTTCCAGAATCTGCAATTTTTGGATTTCCATCGGTTTCCATCTTTCCCAAATTCATCTTTTGGGAAAAGTTAACATTTTTGCCCATCCCTACATCACAACACATCTCCAAAGTAGAGTGCTGTGTACTTTGGTCTCAGAATTCACGGGTTTGGAAAATGTTGGTAAATGCCTCCTTCTTCATACTACCATTAGAGGGGAGATGCAAGACCCTGAAGACAGTCACTCAATGTTTCAGGAACAGCTTCTTCCCCTCTGCCGTCAGATTTCCGAACAGACAATGAACCCATGTTCACTACCTCACTACTTTGTTTGCTCTCTCTTTCTGCACTACTCATTATATACAAAAACACGTATGTCAGAATGCTGTCAATCAACTATAGTTAAGCATTTAACACCATCATTCCCACAAACCTGATTGATAAGTTACAGAACCAGGGCCTCTGTAATTGGATCCTCGACTTCCCAACCGGAAGACCATGATCCGTGCAGACTGGTGATAATATCGAAGGCCGTTGTATTGACAGACTAGTGTGTCGTGGGAGGCAGAAGATATTTGGCTGTGTGCGACACAACGGACTTTTAAGTCAAGTCAAGTGGCTTTTTATTGTCATTTCAACCATAAATTGCTGGTACAGTACACAGTAAAAACGAAACAACGTTATTCCAGGATCATGGTGCTACATGAAACAACACAAAACTACAGTAGACTATGTAAGACAACACAAAAACTGCACTATACTACAGACCTACACAGGACTACATAAAGTGCACAAAACAGTGCAGGGCATTACAATAAATAATCAACAAGACAATAGGCACAGTAGAGGACAAATTACAATAAAATAATAAATGATGTAGATATCAGTCTAGTCTCTGGGTATTAAGGAGTCTGATGGCTTAGAACCATAGAACATTACAGCACAGAAACAGCCCTTTTGACCCTTCTTGGCTGTGCCGAACCATTTTTCTGCCTAGTTCCACTGACCTGCACCTGGACCATATCCTCCAGACACCTCTCATCCACGTACCTGTCCAAGTTTTTCTTAAACATTAAAAGTGAGCTCACATTTACCACTTCATCTGGCAGCTCATTCCACACTCCCACCACTCTCTGTATGAAGAAGCCCCCACCAATGTTCCCTTTAAACCTTTCCCCCCTCACCCTTAACCCATGTCCTCTGGTTTTTTTCTCCCCTTGCCTCAGTGGAAAAAGCCTGCTTGTATTCACTCTATCTATACCCATCATAATTTTATATACCTCGATCAAATCTCCCCTCATTCTTCTACGCTCCAGGGAATAAAGTCCTAACCTATTCAACCTTTCTCTGTAACTCAGTTTCTCAAGTCCCGGTAACATCCTTGTAAACCTTCTCTGCACTCTTTCAACCTTATTAATATCCTTCCTGTAATTTGGTGACCAAAACTGCACACAATACTCCAAATTCGGCCTCACCAATGCCTTATACAACCTCACCATAACATTCCAACTCTTATACTTAATACTTTGATTTATAAAGGCCAATGTACCAAAAGCTCTCTTTACGACCTTATCTACCTGTGACACCACTTTTAGGGAATTTTGTATCTGTATTCCCAGATCCCTCTGTTCTACTGCACTCCTCAGTGCCCTACCATTTACCTTGTATGTTCTACCTTGGTTTGCCCTTCCAAAGTGCAATACCTCACACTCGTCTGTATTAAACTCCATCTGCCATTATTCAGCCCATTTTCCAGCTGGTCCAAATCCCTCTGTAAGCTTTGGAAACCTTCCTCACTGTCCACTACACCTCCAATCTTTGTATCATCAGCATATTTGCTGATCCAACTTACCACATTATCATCTAGATCATTGATATAGATGACAAATAACAATGGACCCAGCACTGATCCCTGTGGCACACCACTAGTCACAGGCCTCCACTCTGAGAAGCAATTCTCCACTACTACTCTCTGACTTCTTCCATTGAGCCAATATCTAATCCAATTTACTACCTCTCCATGTATACAATAGACAATAGACAATAGGTGCAGAAGTAGACCATTCAGCCCTTTGAGCCTGCACCACCATTCTGAGATCATGGCTGATCATCTACTATCAATACCCGGTTCCTGCCTTGTCCCCATAACCCTTGATTCCCCTATCCATAAGATACCTATCTAGCTCCTTCTTGAAAGCATCCAGAGAATTGGCCTCCACTGCCTTCTGAGGCAGTGCGTTTCACACCTCCACAACTCTCTGGGAGAAGAAGTTCCTCCTCAATTCTGTCCTAAATGACCTACCCCTTATTCTTAAACCATGCCCTCTGGTACTGGACTCTCTCAGCATCTGGAACATATTTCCTGCCTCTATCTTGTCCAATCCCTTAATAATCTTATATGTCTCAATCAGATCCCCCCTCAATCTCCTTAATTCCAGCGTGTACAAGCCCAGTCTCTCTAACCTCTCTGCGTAAGACAGTCCGGACATCCCAGGAATTAACCTAGTGAACCTACGCTGCACCTCCTCCACAGCCAGGATGTTCTTCCTTAACCCTGGAGACCAAAACTGCACACAATACTCCAGGTGTGGTCTCACCAGGGCCCTGTACAAATGCAAAAGGATTTCCTTGCTCTTGTACTCAATTCCCTTTGTAATAAAGGCCAACATTCCATTAGCCTTCTTCACTGCCTGCTGCACTTGCTCACTTGTTCATACCTAGTGACTGAATCTTCCTAACTAACCTCCCATGCGGGACCTTGTCAAAGGCCTTACTGAAGTCCATGTAGACAACATCCACTGCCTTCCCTTCATCTACTTTCATGGTAAACGCCTCAAAAAACTCTAATAGATTTGTTAAACATGACCTACCACGCACAAAGCCAAGTTGACTCTCCCTAATAAGTCCCTGTCTATCCGAATACTTGTAGATCCTATCTCTTAGTACTCCTTCCAATAATTTACCTACTACCGACGTCAAATTTACCGGCCTATAATTCCCCAGATTACTTTTAGAGCCTTTTTTAAACAACGGAACAACATGAGCTATCCTCCAATCCTCTGGCACCTCACTCGTAGATACCAACATTTTAAATATATCTGCCAGGGCCCCTGCAATTTCAACACTAGTCTCCTTCAAGGTCCGAATGAAAACCCTGTCAGATCCTGGGGATTTATCTACTCTGATTTGCCTCAAGATAGCAAGCACCTCCTCCTCTTCAATCTGTATAGGTTCCATGACCTCACTACTTGTTTGCCTTATTTCCATTGACTCCACGCCAGTTTCCTTAGTAAATACAGACGCAAAAAAACCATTTAATATCTCCCCCATTTCTTTTGGTTCCATACACAGCCGACCACTCTTATCTTCAAGAGGACAATTTTATCCCTTACTGTCCTTCTGCTCTTAATATATCTGTAGAAGCTCTTTGGATTATCCTTCACCCTGACTGCCAAAGCAACCTCATGTCTTCTTTTAGCCCTCCTGATTACTTTCTTAAGTATTTTTTTGCACTTTTTATACTCCTCAAACACCTTATTTGCTGTCTGTTTCCTATACATGTTATACATCTCTCTCTTCTTCTTTATCAGAGCTCCAATATCCCTTGAGAACCAAGGTTCCTTATTCTTATTCACTTTGCCTTTAATCCTGACAGGAACATACAAACTCTGCACTCTCAAAGTTTCTCCTTTGAAGGCCTCCCACTTACCAATCACATCCTTGCCAGAGAACAACCTGTCCCAATCCACGCTTTTTAGATCCTTTCTCATTTCTTCAAATTTGGCCTTTTTCCAGTTTAGAACTTCAACCCGAGGACCAGATCTATCCTTGTCCATGATCAAGTTCAAACTAATGGTGTTATGGTCACTGGAACAAAAGTGTTCCCCCACACACACTTCTGTCACCTGTCCTAACTCATTTCCTAATGGGAGATCTAATATTGCATCCTCTGTAGTTGGTACCTCTATATATTGATTTAGAAAACTTTCCTGAACATATTTTACAAACTCTAACCTGTCTAGACCTTTAACAGTATGGGAGTCCCTATCAATATGTGGAAAATTAAAATCACAACTTTATGTTTCCTGCAGTTGTCTGCTATCTCTCTGCAGATTTGCTCCTCCAATTCTTGCTGACTATTGGGTGGTCTATAATACAACCCCATTAATGTGGTCATACCTTTCCTGTTTCTCAGCTCCACCCATATGGCCTCGGTAGACAAGCCCTCTAAGCTGTCCTGCCTGAGCACTGCTGTAACATTTTCCCTGACTAGCAATGCCACCCCACCACCCTTCATTCCTCTGCCTCTATCACGTCTGAAACATCGGAACCCTGGAACATTAAGCTGCCAGTCCTGCCCCTCCTGTAGCCAAGTTTCACTAATGGCTATAATGTCGTAATTCCATGTGTCAATCCATGCTCTCAGCTCGTCAGCCTTCCCACAATACTCCTTGCATTGAAATAGACAGACCTCAGAAGATTATTACCACCACACACAACCCTTCTATTTGTGACTTTGCATGAACTTTTAACATAATTTATTTTCACCCCTGCTCCACTAGCTGCTCTGGCACTCTGGTTCCCACCCCCCTGCAAATCTAGTTTAAACCCTCCCCAATAGCACGAACAAACTTCCCTAAAAGGTTATTGGTCCCCTCGTAGTTCAGGTGTAACCCGTCTCTCTTGTACAGGTCCCACCTGCCCCAGAAGAGGTCCCTGTAATGTATTGTGTGAGTATTCATAGCGTCAGAGTGTGTAAGATGTCAGGACGTGGAGAAGTAAAAATGGAAGTCTGGTGAATAAACGTGGTTGTTCAATCTACAGCGGTGTCCGAGTCACATCAATATTACATGGTGTCAGAAGAAATCGTGGAAAAAAAAGGAAGAGAAGACACGTAAAAGATGTCACAGTTACAGCCAGCGTCAAGTTTAAGCCGACAAGGTAATCTTGCTGAGAGCTGGAAAATATGAATCTAGAAGTTTGAGCTGTTTTGCACCGCTAGTGGCCTAGCTGAAAAGACGGAGAAAGTGCAATGTGCTACGTTTCTGCATGTGGGGCGGGAGAAGAGGCAATCAAGGTTTGCAACACGTTTGTCTTCCAAGATGATGAGCAAGAAAAAATTGAAGTGTTGAAGAAAAAGTTTTAAGATTGCTGCAAACTGACAAAAAACCTACCGTACATCCGACACAAGTTTTTCACGAGGGCTCAAGGACCAATAGAGACCATAAACGCCTATGTAACAGATTTGAAGAGCAAGGCAAAAGACTGTGAGTTTGGACAACTGCATGACTCTTTAATACGTGACAGGATTGTATGCGGCATATGGGATGATTAAGTGAGAGGCAGGCTACTTAGAGAGGCAGATCTTACATTAGAAAAGGCCAGCGAGATCACGTCAAGTCAGGTTAAAATGCTCAATGAAGAGATTGAAGTGCACAAAATAAAAGCTGTGAAAACTGACAAGAATAGGACAAAGCCAGCTCCACAGGATGATCAAAAGGAAGGTAACTGCAACAAATGTGGTTATAAACATGGATACAGAAAATGCCTAGCCTTTGGTCAGACATGCAAGTTATGCCAGAAAAGAAATCACTTTGCAAAGATATGCAAATCAAAGGAGCACCCAAGGAAAATGAATGCTGTGGAACAGAGTGAGGGTAACAGTGACATGTTCATTGGCACGGTTGAAGTGGAACAGGAGGTATGCATCAAGAATATTGAAAAGCAGAGATGGAGGATGAAGATGATTGGACTCAAGATCTGATAATAAACAGGAGGAATGTGACATATTTCGGCCACAAGACGGTACCACTGGGCAAAAAAGCACTCAACTGTGTGTACAAAGGTCAAAAATACAAGATCAAGTTTGAAATAGTACAGCAACATGTTTCTGCAATACTGGGCAAAGCAACATGCACAAAGCTAGGCCTGGTGAAACGAATCTATGGTGTTGAAAAAGAAAATGACATTCTCAAAGACTTTGATGACTTGTTTTCTGGACTAGGATGTTTACCAGGGAAACACCATATCCAGATTGATGCAACTATTGCACCAGTCGTGCATGCCCTGAGAAAGATTCCAGTAGCTCTCTGGGATCGAGTCGTGGAGGAGCTACACAGAATGGAACAGATGGGAGTCATAACAAGACAAATAGAGCCGACCGACTGGGTGAATAGTATAGTGACAGTGGTCACAGAAAAAAAGACGAGGATTTGCATGGATCCACAAGATCTCAACCAAGCCATCAAAAGAAAGCACTATCCACTGCTCACAGTTGAAGAAGTTGTCTCCCGCGTGCCTAATGCAAAATACTTTTCAGTATTAGACGCAAATCAAGGTTTCTGGCAGATCAAGCTGGATGATGAAAGTTCCAAATTATGCACTTTCAACACACCCATCAGGAAATATCGTTTCCTGCGTCTACCCTTTGGGATTTCTTCTGCATCAGAGGTATTCCAGAGATCCGTGGCACAAATGATTGAAGGCCTGGACGGGGTGGTCAACATCATCGATGATTTGCTGATATGGGGTGATACAATTGAGGAACATGATCAGAGACTGAGGTAGCTCCTGGAGAGAGCACGTGAGTACAACCTAAAACTGAACAAAAGTAAATGTAAGATCAGAACTACAGAGATCAAATACATAGATCATGTGCTCAGTGCTGATGGGCTAAAACCAGATGATGAAAAGGTCAGAGCTGTGTACAGCTACACCACCCGAAGACAAGCAAGAACTATTGAGGTTCATGGGCATGATACAGTATCTTGCCAAATTCATTCCCAACTAATCAGAGGTCAGCGCTCCACTCCGACAGCTACTAGAGAGCAACACTGAATGGCATTGGGAAGACGAACAAAAGAAAAGTTTTGACACATTGAAGCAGTTGGTTACCAATGCACCAGCACTCAAGTTCTATGATGTCAATAAACTGGTGACGACATCTGTGGATGCCAGTTCGGAGGGAATAGGAGCTGTTATACCAGGATAGGAGGCCTGTGGCATATGGATCACGAGCACTTACGGACTGTCAACGCCGATATGCTCAAATCGAGAAGGAATTACTCGCCATAGTTTATGGGTGTGAGAAGTTCCACCAATATGTATATGGCGAAGAAATCCAGGTTGAGAGTGATCACAAACCACTTGAGAGCATCTTCAAAAAGCCACTCCACCAAGCTCCTATGAGGCTGCAAAGGATGCTTCTCAGGCTACAGAGGTACACTCTCACAGTCACCTATAAGCCAGGAAAAGAGGCCGTGCTTACCTCAAAGAGCAAAAGGAAGAGTTGCTAGGAAGAGAGCTAGAGGTCAACTGGGTTACACCTCAGCTACCCATCTCTGAGGAGAAGTTGAAGATGTTCAGGAAAGCGACTGCAGATGATCCTGAAATGCAAATGCTAAGAGACATTACAATGAATGGATGGCCAAGAGAAAGAAAAGATGTTCCAAAGGAAATGCAGAAATACTGGACACTTAAAGAGGAAATCAGCTCTGCATCAGGACTAATGTTCAAAACGGCAAAACTCATCGTACCAAACCAAATGAGACAGGAAGTGTCCTGTGCATCTGTACATGGAAACTCCCTCTTGCCTGTCTTCAGCAGATGCTTCCTGTTCCTCCTGTAGACTCTTCCATCCAGGCAAGTGAACTCAGATAGAGGACATTGTGTCTCAGTGTGCTGTCTGTAATGAAAAAAAACAGCCATCCAAGAGAGTCTCTGCTTCCCCACCTACTACCGGGAAGACCATGGGAGAAGATTGGCACAGATCTCTTTCATTACAATGGTGCAGAATATCTGCTTTGTGTGGACTACGATCCAAAATATCCGGAGATCACCAAGTTAAGTGATGCGGCCAGTCGAGTTGTCATTACCGCAATGAAGTCGACATTCGCAAGACATGGTACTCCAGATATTGTCGTTAGTGACAATGGTCCACAGTATGCCAGTGGTAAGTTCAGAGGGTTCTCAGAAAGCTGGGAATTTCAACATGTTACTTCCAGTCCAGGGCACACTCAGTCTAATGGACAAGCAGAGAGAACTGTACAAACTGTCAAGAACATGCTCAAGAAGGCACAAAGCAGCAACGGTGACCCTTACATTGCTCTGCTTGAATACCGCAACACACTGATTGAGGGTGTGAGGTTCTCTCCCGCGCAGCTGGTAAAGGGACGTCGTCTGAAGTCCAGACTGCCAACATCCACAACTCTACTGACTCCTGAAGGTAATGCTCAAGTATATGACAAGCAAAAGTACAAGCAAATAAAGCAAAAGAGCTACTATGACAGACATACAAGACAGTTGCCACATCTGCATACAGGTGAAAATGTCAGAATACAGAGAGGAAACACTTGGCAACCAGCTGTGGTTGTGAACAGACATCAGCAACCAAGATCCTTCATAGTTCGCACGCCGGATGGAAGAGTCTACAGGAGGAACGGGAAGCATCTGCTGAAGACAGGCGAGAGGGAGTTTCCACGTACAGATGCACAGGACATTTCCACATGTACAGACATGGAAACAAACGACACCAAGAGTGATGCAGGCCACAAAGACACAGAGGTCCCTCGAGAGACTGACACGGATGAAGGACAAGCACAGTCACAGTTGTATCACACACGGTCTGGGAGACAAGCCAAACTTCCAGCTAGATACAGAGACTAGACCTACATACAGTCTCACACAGTTTCAGGCACAGTCACATGTGTCATAAGTTCCAAGGTGTGAAATAAAAGGTTTATTAGTCTATGTTAGTAAAAGAAAATACACTGCTGTTAGTATTGTAAGATACAATGCAGAATACAGTACAAGTTAAGATGTTTTTTTTAGTTTATGTCATGGTTGTTGCACTGTAAGAAGGGCATATTTAGAGGCATTGTTTTGGTAATTCACAGTGTTGTAAAAAAAAACTCTTAAGAAGGGGGATGTAATGTATTGTGTAAGTATTCGTAGTGTCAAGAGTGCGTATGACGTCAGGACGTGGAGAAGTAAAAGTGGAAGTCTGGTGAATAAACGTGGTTGTTCAATCTACAGCGGTGTCCGAGTCACATCAATATTACAGTCCCAATGATCCTGAAATCTGAAACCCTGCCCCCTACACCAGTTCCTCAGCCATGTGTTCATCCGCCAGAGCATCCTATTCCTGCCCTCACTGGCACGTGGCACAGGTAGCAATCCTGAGATTACCACCTTCGAGGTCCTGCTTTTTAACTTCCAACCAAGCTCTCTATACTCACTCTTCAGAACTCTTCAGGGTCACAGTTTGAGGATAAAGGGGAAGCCTTTTAGGACCGAGATTAGGAAAAACTTCTTCACACAGAGAGTGGTGAATCTGTGGAATTCTCTGCCACAGGAAACAGTTGAGGCCAGTTCATTGGCTATATTTAAGAGGGAGTTAGACATGGCCCTTGTGGCTAAAGGGATCGGGGGTATGGAGGGAAGGCTGGTGCAGGGTTCTGAGTTGGATGATCAGCCATGATCATACTGAATGGCGGTGCAGGCTCAAAGGGCCAAATGGCCTACTCCTGCACCTATTTTCTATGTTTCTATGTTTCTATGACCTCTTCACTCTTTCTTCCTACGTCATTGGTACCGATGTGTACCATGACATCTGGCTGATCACCCTCCCACTTCAGAATGTTGCGCATAAGATCAGAGACATCCCTGACCCTGGCACCGAGGAGGCAACAAACCATCTGGGAGTCTCTGTCACGATCACAGAACCTCCTGTCTGTACCTCTAACTATCGAGTCCCCTATCACTACCGCTCTGCTCTTCTTCCACCCTCCCTTCTGCACTGCAGAGCCAGACCCAGTGCCAGAGATCCGGCTGCATCCCCCCCAACAGTATACTTGTTGTTGAGGGGAATGGCCACAGGGAACCCTGCTCTACCTGCCCTACCTGCCCTTTCCCCTTCCCTCGCCTGACGGTAACCCAATTTCCTGTCCTCTGCTCCTTTGGCGTAACTACCTCCCTGTAGCTACTATCTATAATCTCCTCATTCCCCCAAATGATCCGCAGGTCATCCAGCTCCTGCTCCAGTTCCCAAATGCAGTTTGTTAGGAGCTGCAGCTGGATGCACTTCTTGCAGGTGTCGTTGTCAGGGACACTGGAGGTCTCTCTGACTTCCCACATCCTGCAAGAGGAGCATTCCAACATCCTGCCTGGCATTCTCTCTACTCTTAACAAACAAAACAAAACTTACCGGAACCTACCCTGGCCTCTGCCTGTTCTCGCCGAAGCCTGTTGAGCCAAAGCCGTCCCACTCTGCTGCCCGCTGTATATGGTGGTCTTTTTTAAACCTTTGGCGCTCTACGTCACACGCCTACGCAATCTAGCCTCTCTTCCCCGAGCAGTGTAAAAAAGAATGACTTCTCTCCGAGATTCCTTACTCCTTCACTTGGGGAAGAAACTGTTGCACAGTCTGGTCATGACAGCCCGAATGCTTCGGTGCCTTTTGCCAGATGGCAGGAGGGAGAAGAGTTTGTATGAGGGGGGCGTGGGGTCCTTCATAATGCTGTTGGCTTTACGGATGCAGCCTGTGGTGTAAATGTCTATAATGGTGGGAAGAGAGACCCCAATGACCTTCTCAGTTGACCTCACTATCCGCTGCAGGGTCTTGCGATCCGAGATGGTGCAATTCCCGAACCAGGCAGTGATGCAGCTGCTCAGGATGCTCTCAATACAACCTCTGTAGAATGTGGTGAGGATGGGGGGTGGGAGATGGACTTTTCTCAGCCTTCGCAGAAAGTAGAGACACTGCTGGGCTTTCTTGGCTATGGAGCTGGTGTTGAGGGACCAGGTGAGATTCTCTGCCAGATGGACACCAAGGAATTTGGTGCTCTTAACGACCTCTATGGAGGAGTCCTCGATGTTCAGTGGAGAGTGGTCGCTCCGTGTCCTCCTGAAGTCAACAACCATCTCTTTTGTTTTGTTCACATTCAGAGACAGGTTGTTGGCTCTGCACCAGTTGTTAGCCGCAGCACCTCCCCTCTGTATGCTGACTCATCATTCTTGCTGATGAGACCCACCATGGTCGTGTCATCGGTGAACTTGATGATGTGGTTTGAGCTGTGTGTTGCAGCACAGTCGTGGGTCAGCAGAGTGAACAGCAGTGGACTGAGCACACAGCCCTGGGGGGCCCCCGTACTCAGTGTGATGGTGTTGGAGATGCTGCTCCTGATCTGGACTGACTGAGGTCTCCCAGTCAGGAAGTCTAGGATCCAGTTGCAGAGGGAGGTGTTCAGGCCCAGCAGTTTCAGCTTTCCAATCAGGTGCTGAGAAATGATAGTGTTGAATGCTGAACTGAAGTCTTTAAACAGCATTCGAACATACGTGTCTTTTTTGTCCGGGTGGGTGAGGGCCAGGTGGAGGGTGATGGCGATGGCGTTGTCTGTTGAACGGTTGGGATGGTACGTGAACTGCAGGGGGTCCAGTGAGGGGGGCAGCAGGGTCTTGATGTGCCTCATGACGGCCTCTCGAAACACTTCATGGCATTTATAGAAAGAGGATTCGAGTACAGGAGCAGGGAGGTGCTACTGCAGTTGTACGAGGCCTTGGTGAAACCACACCTGGAGTATTGTGTGCAGTTTTGGTCCCCTAATCTGAGGAAAGACATCCTTGCCATAGAGGGAGTACAAAGAAGGTTCACCAGATTGATTCCTGGGATGGCAGGACTTTCATATGATGAAAGACTGGATGAACTAGGCTTATACTCGTTGGAATTTAGAAGATTGAGGGGGGATCTGATTGAAACGTATAAAATCCTAAAGGGATTGGACAGGCTAGATGCAGGAAGATTGTTCCCGATGTTGGGGAAGTCCAGAACGAGGGGTCACAGTTTGAGGATAAAGGGGAAGCCTTTTAGGACCGAGATTAGGAAAAACTTCTTCACACAGAGAGTGGTGAATCTGTGGAATTCTCTGCCACAGGAAACAGTTGAGGCCAGTTCATTGGCTATATTTAAGAGGGAGTTCGATATGGCCCTTGTGGCTAAAGGGATCAGGGGGTATGGAGGGAAGGCTGGTGCAGGGTTCTGAGTTGGATGATCAGCCATGATCATACTGAATGGCGGCGCAGGCTCGAAGGGCCGAATGGCCTACTTCTGCACCTATTTTCTATGTTTCTATGTATGTGAGTGCAACAGGATGGTAGTCGTTGAGGCAGGACACTGTAGACTTCTTCAGCATGGGGATGAGGGTGGCGGCCTTTAACATCGTAAACCAGCAAGTTGTTTGTTAAGTCTCCCTGCTCGTTGTGAAACGGACACATCTGTTTTTCCCTTATTAGGGGGAGGGAGAGAGCCTGGGTATATTGAATACCAGGTGAAATGTGTAGTCTTTGGAGCACAGCAAGTCCGTGACTTTGCTGTTGCTTTGCTGCACGCCAGAGTGCTTGGTGGCGGGTGCTGATGCTTTTCTTTGCCGGTGGGGGGAGAGAAGGTCATTGCTTGCTGCCGCTTACACGCCGGGGGCGGGGGGGGAGAGCTGGGGGGAACTTTGGGGTTCTAACATTTAACTGTCATTCATTCTTTGGGGGCTCTCCTGTATTTTCATGGACAGTTGTGAAGAAAAAGCATGTCAGGATGTATATTGTACACATTTCTCTGACATTGAATGTACTTTTGAAATTTTTGAATATCTCCTCCTCCCTGACGATCAACACTGGTGCACCTAAGGGGTGAGTGCTTAGCCCACTGCTCTACTCTCTACATACACATGACTGTGTGGCTAGGCATAGCTCAAATACCATCTATAAATTTGCTGATGATACAACCATTGTTGGTAGAATCTCAGGTGGTGACAAGAGGGCATACAGGAGTGAGATATGCCAACCAGTGAGAGGGGTGTCGCAGCAACAACCTGGCACTCAACGTCAGTAAAACCAAAGAGCTGATTGTGAACTTCAGGAAGGGTAAGACGAGGGAACACATACCAATCCTCATAGAGGGATCAGAAGTGGAGAGAGTGAACAGTTTCAAGTTCCTGGGTGTCAAGATCTCGGAGGATCTAACCTAGTCCCAACATATCGATGCAGCTATAAAGAAGGCAAGACAGCGACTATACCTCATAAGGAGTCTAAAGAGATTTGGCATGTCAACAAATACACTCAAAAACTTCTGTAGTTGTACCATGGAGAGCATTCTGACAGGCTGCATCACTGTCTGGTATGGAGAGGCTACTGCGCAGGACCGAAAGAAGCTGCAGAGGGTCGTAAATCTGGTCAGCTCCATCTTGGGTACTAGCCTACAAAGTACCCAGCACATCTTCAAGGAGCGGTGACTCAGAAAGGCAGCATCAATTATTAAGGACCCCCAGCACCCAGGGCATGTCCTTTTCTCACTGTTACCATCAGGTAGGAGATACAGAAGCCTGAAGGCACACACTCAGCGATTCAGGAACAGCTTCTTCCCCTCTGTCATGCAATTGCTGAATGGACATTGAACCCATGAACACTAACTTGCTTTTTTAACATATTATTTCTGTTTTAGCACGATCTTTTAACCTACTCAACATACGCATACTGCAATTGACTTACTTATTTACTGAATTGACTTTATTACTTACATCCTTCACATACATGAGGAGTAAAAATCTTTACATTATGTCTCCATCTAAATGTGCGATTTATAGTAATTTATAATAAACAGTATGTACAACAGGATAGAAATATAGAAACATAGAAAACCTACA
Source organism: Mobula birostris (assembly GCF_030028105.1). NCBI lineage: Eukaryota > Metazoa > Chordata > Chondrichthyes > Myliobatiformes > Myliobatidae > Mobula > Mobula birostris. The sequence goes on from NC_092386.1 coordinate 1,144,570, forward strand.
GCACAATACAGGCCCTTCGGCCCACAAAGCTGTGTTGAACATGTCCTTACTTAGAACTATCTAGGCTTACCCATAGCCCAAACAACAGGAATTCTGCAGATGCTGGAAATTCAAGCAACACACATCAAAGTTGCTGGTGAACGCAGCAGGCCAGGCAGCATCTCTAGGAAGAGGTACAGTCGACGTTTCAGACCGAGACCCTTCGTCAGGACTAACTGCCAGAAGCTGAAACTGTAGCGGGATCAAAGGAGCTTCGTGAAAATGATTCCAGGATTGAATGGCATGTCATACGAATAGCATCTGATAGCTCTGGGCCTGTATTCACTAGAATTCAGAAGAATGAGGGGTGACCTCATTGAAACCTATCGAATGGTAAAAGGCCTTGATAGAGTGGATGTGGAGAGGATGTTTCCTTTGGTGGGAGTGTCTAAAACCAGAAGACACAGCCTCAGAGTAGAGGGGCACCCTTTTAGAATGGAGATGAGAAAGAATTTCTTTAGCCAGAGAGGTTGAATCTCTGGAATTCTTTGCCACAGGCAGCTTTGGAGGCCAAGTCTGTTTGTATATTTAAGGCAGAGGTTGATATATTCAGGACAGAAAGGGATACAGAGTGAGCTTGTGGTGCAATTAGAGATTGGTTGGTATGATGTTGTGGGTATCTCTGAGTTATGGCCGAAAGAAGGCCATGGTTAGGCGGCGGGAGGACATAGGCGGTGGTGTGGCTCTGCTGGTACCAGATTGAATTACGTCTTTCGAAAGAGGTGACAGGGTCAGAGAATGTTGAATCTTCTGGATGGAGTTCAGAAACTGCAAGGGTAAAAAAAATTATGGGAATCATATATAGGGTTCCAAATAGCAGCCAAGATAAGGGTTGAGATTGCAAAGGGAGCTGGAAAAGGCATGTAATAAGGTTAGTGATACAATTGTAATGGGGGACTTCAGTATGCAAGAGGATTGGAAAAATCAGGTTGGTATTGGATTGCAAGAGAAGGAATTTGTTGAATGCCTACGAGATGGCTTTTTAGAGCAGCTTGTGTTTGACTCTACTCAAGGAAAGGCTAGCTTAGATTGGGTGTTGTGCATTACCCAGATCTTATTATGAGCTGACTGTAAAGGAACCCTTAGGAGGCAGTGAGCATAACACGATTGAGTTTGAGAGGGAGAAGCATAAGTCACATGTATCAGTATCATGATTGAATAAAGGGAATTACAGAGACATGAGAGAGGAGCTTGCCCAGGTGGATTGAAGGATGCTGGTGGGGATGATGGCAGAGTAGAGATGGCTGAAGTTTCTGGGAATAATTCACAAGGCACAGAATAGATATGTCCCACAGAGGAAGAAGTTCTCAAATGGCAGGGGTAGACAACTGTGGCTGACAAGGGAAGTTAGGGACAGCATAAAAGCAAAAGGAAGGGCATATAAGGTAGGAAAAGTGAGTGGGAGGTTGGATGATTGGGAAGCTTTTAAAATCCAACAAAAGGCAATTAAAAATGTTATAAGAAAGGAAAAGATGAAATATGAGTGAGAATAAAGGGATCCTTTTCTGGTTGGCTGCTGGTGGCAACTAGTAATGTGCCACAGGGGCTGGTATTAGGACGGTTTCTTTTTACGTTGCATATCAACAATATAGATGAAGGAATTGATGGCTTTGTGACCAAATTTGCAAATGATACTAAGAGGGGCCTGGGATAGCGTTGAGGAAGCCAGGTGTCTGCAGAAGGACTTAGAGAGATTGGGGGAATGGGCAAAGAAGTGGCAGATGGAACATAATATATGGAAAGGCATAGTTGTGCACTTCGGCAAAAGGAACAATGGAGTGTATTATTTTCTAAATGGGAAGATGATTCAAAAATCAGAGGTGCAAAGGGACTTGGGAGTTTTTGTGCAGGATTCTCTAAATGGTAATTTGCAGGTTGAGTCGGTAGTAGGGAACACAAATGCAATGTTAGCATTCATTTTGCAAACAATAGAATACAAAAGCAAAGATGTAATGCCGAGGCTTTATAAGGCATTGGTCAGACTGTGCTTCAAGTATTGTGAGCAGTTTTGTGCCACTTATCTAAGAAAAGATATGCTGGATTTGGTGACGGTCCAGAGGAGGTTCATGAGAATGATCCCAGGAATGAAAGGGTTAATGTATGAGGAGCACTTGAAGACTCTGGGCCAGAATTTTCCAGAGTTTAGAAGAATACGAGGGATCTCATTGCATCCTATCAAATATTGAAATGTCTGCATAAAGTGGACATGGAGAGGATGTTTCCTATAGTTGGTAAGTCTAAGACCAGAGGGCACAGACTCAGAATTGAGGGGCGTCCATTTAGAACAGAGATGAGGATTAATTTCTTTAGCAGGAGGGTGGTGAATCTGTAGAATTCATTGCCACAGATGGCTTTGCAGGGCAAGTCATTGTGTATATGTCGAAAGATTGGAGCGACTGGGCTTGTATACTCTGGAATTTAGAAGGCTGAATGCTCTGCCCTAGAAGGCTGTGGAGGCCAAGTCTCTGGATGCTTTCAAGAAAGAGATGGATAGAGTTCTTAAAGATAGTGGAATCAAAGGTTATGGGGATAAGGCAGGAACTGGATACTGATAGTGGATGATCAGCCATGATCACAGTGAATGGCGGTGCTGGCTCAAAGGGCCGAATAGCCTACTCCTGCACCTATTGTCTATCGTCTATATTTAAAGCAGAGGTTGACAGGTTCTTGATTAATCAGGGTGTCAAAGTTTATGGAGAGAAGACAGGAGAATGGGGTTGAGAGGGATGGTAATCAGCCATGATGAAATGGTGGAGCAGACTTGATGGGCCAAATGGCCTAATTCTGCTACTATGCCTTATGGCCTTATGGGCTGGGCCTCAATCAAACAGGTTTTTTTTGTCAGAAATAGTGCTGAGCAATCAGGAGGACAGTGTTCAATCACACTCTTAACATGTGTCTTTGGGATATAGATAGATAGATAGATATACTTTATTAATCCCAAGGGAAATTTGGATTCGTTACAGCCGCACCAATCAAGAATAGAGCGTAAATATAGCAATACAAGAAACCCCAACAATCAAACAACAAAATGCAAACTATGCCAGATGGAAAATAAGTCCAGGACCAGTCTATTGGCTCAGGGTGTCTGACCCTCCATGGGAGGAGCTGCAAGTTCGGTGGCCACAGGCAGGAACGACCTCCCGTGCCGCCCAGTGTTGTATCTCAGTGGAATCATATGCTCAACAGTGTCAGTAACGTCTGGTCTCCAATCTGGTCAGGCAGTCACAGTTTTCATGAGAATAGTGCAGTTCACTCTCAGGTCACTGGTGACCCCCAGGATTCTAATGGTAGGAAGCATGACTACAATAATCTCATGGAATGTCAGAAGTAAGAGAACTGAACATTTGACACAAATGACACATTTCACTGTGTCTTTTGCACAAGGTATGACACCAAACCAAAAATAGAAGTACTGAAATCTGGACAATTTTCGTTAGTTAAATATTAATTAGCATTCATCCAAAATGAAACACACGAAGAGGGGAGATTTCATTAAGTTGACTGTATGTAGACTGATGAGTGCACAGCTGTTCACCGTCTACAGCACTGCACCTTCACTGGAACAGTGCAGCCAAAGGCAGGACTGTTCTGCACCTGAAGTCGAAACAACTCATTTGAAAATAAATACAGGCAACCCTGCATCACAGTGGCACTCTGTTGCTAGAAAACGGTTCTTGTTATGATGTTCTGTAACATAAAGCAACGTAATCTGCAAAGACCTCAAGAAAAGAAACCAGCCATGATCGAATGGTGGAGCTGATGTGAGTCGCATTTCTACTTCTATGCCTTATGGTCTTACAGTCTTATGGAAAAGATAAATTTTGTATTTATTTATTTACCTTCTTTACTAAATTTTAATCTGTTTCTCAAATGTTGGGACGTGACAGAATTTTGTAAGGGGGATTTCACTGACTTGTAAGGCAGGACTCACCTATTTACAGGTGTGCTGGAAGTGATCATTTTACTTCTAAACTTCAAATTCCTTTGTACAAAAATAGTTGCTACCCTTCTCAAAAGAACTACTTGGTACATATTGTGTTGGATTTGATTCCAGATTAAAAACAATTTTCACACATGGTACACTTCTCAAAATAGAGTGAGAGCACATTCACAAACATAATAGCTCACAACTATTCCTTAAAGAGTCAGTAAGAATACAAGCATAAGAACATAAGAAATAGGAGCAGGAGTGGGCCACCTGGCCTGTCATGGCTGATCTGGCCATGGACTCACCTCCACCCACCTGCCTTTTCCCATAACCCTTAATTCCCCTACTATACAAAAATCTATCCAACCTTGTCTGAAATATTTATACTGAGGTAGCTTCCACTGCTTCATTGTGCAGAGAATTCCACACATTCAGCACTCTCTGGGAAAAGCAGTTTCTCCTCATCTCCGTCCTAAATCACCTCCGCCAGATTTTAAGGCTATGTCCCCTAGTTCTATCCTCATAGAGGGATCAGAAGTGGAGAGAGTGAGCAGCTTCAAGTTCCTCGCTGTCAAGATCTCTGAGGATCTAACCTGGTCCCAACATATCGATGTAATTATAAAGAAGGCAAGACAGCGGTTATACTTTATTCAGAGTTTGAAGAGATTTGGCATGTCAACAAATATACTCAAAAACTTCTCTAGTTGTACCGTGGAGAGCATTCTGACAGGCTGCATCACTGTCTGGTATGGAGGGGCTACTGCACAGGACTGTAAGAAGCTGCAGAAGGTTGTAAATCTAGTCGGCTCCATCTTGGGCACTAGCCTACAAAGTACCCAGGACATCTTTAGGAAGGGATGTCTCAGAAAGGCAGCGTTCATTATTAAAAACCTCCAGCACCCAGGGCATGCCCCTTTCTCACTGTTACCATCAGGTAGGAGGTACAGAGGCCTGAAAGCACACACTCAGCGATTCAGGAACAGCTTCTTCTCCTCTGCCATCCAATTCCTAAACGGACATTAAACCTTTGGACACTACCTCGCTTTTTTAAAAAATATACAGTATTTCTGTTTTTGCATATTTTCTAATCTATTCAATATACCTAACTGATTTACTTGTTTATTTATTATGTTTTATTTTATTTATTTTTTCTCTGCTAGATTATGTATTGCATTGAACTGCTGCTGCTAAGTTAACAAATTTCACATCACATGCCAGTAATAATAAACCTGATTCTGATTCTGACTCTGACCTGCCAGTGGAAACAACTTTCCAGAGAAAGAACCAGGAACACTTCTAAACCAGGAGCATTTCCAGGGACAGATATATCAGAAAGAGGAATGAGTTACGAACTATATTACAATCTGATAACTAAATTATTAATATTCATTTTGTGCAGAATGTGACAAGGACCCAGGGAAAGTTACAGCCCACTCAACTGCAAAGCCAGCTGCAAATCTAGAAACCAGAATGCTTGTATAGGCACTGGATTTCACAGCTGTTGTGGGTGGAGTGTAGATTCACCAGACGTAAAATGAACAACAAACAAAAGATATCATGTTACCATAAGACCAGAAGATATAGAAGCAGAATTGGGCCATTTGGCCCATCGAGTCTGTGCCATTTAATCATGGCTGATCCATTATCCCTCTTAGCCCCAGTCTCCTGCCTTCTCCCGGAATCCCTTCAACCCCTGACCAATCAAGAATCTCCCAACGTCTGCCTTACATATGTGTAAAGAATTGTCCTCCACAGCCACCTGTCGCAACAAATTCCAGACTCCCTGCTCTCTGACTAAAGAAATTCCTCATCTCCATTCTAAAAGGACACCCCTCTATTCTGAGGCTGTGTCCTCTGGTCTTAGACTCTCCGACCATAGTAAACATCCTCTTCACATCCACTCTATCAAGGCCTTTCAACATTCGACAGGATTCAACCAGGTCATCCCTCATTCTTCTGAATTCCAGTGAATACAGGCCCAGAGCAGTCGAACGCTCTTCATATGACAAGCCGTTCAATCTTGGAATCATTTCCGTGAACCCCCTTTGAACCCTCTCCATAATTAACTGGAACAATTATTGACCTGTCGCCTACTATGCCACATGTTTTACATCAGCTTTCACCAAATGAGAGGACCACATATTCATACTAACCTCCTTTCCTTCCCTCGCCCGTTGGTCTTTTGTAATTGTAGCTAAAACAGTCGCAGCTTGTTCACCACCCATCACTGAGATACGAGCATTGGGCCACATGTAGAGGAACCTTGGACTGATGGGGAAACAGAAAACTTGATTATAAAGATTTCAAATTGGAGCAGGAAAAGGCCATTTGGCCTTTGATCGCAGCTGCTCATCCCAACTGTTCCAGCTTTTCATCCCAATTGTTCCAGCCTGCCCCCCAAACCTTTTCATTTTCATGAAGTTCATTAATAAATACAACAAAATAAACACATCTGCTCAAAAATATAACTTCACATTTCAGAAGGCATTATTCTTCCTGAAACACAGCACAGTACATGCCCTTCAGCCCACGATATTGTGCTAACCTTTTATCTTGCTCGAAGATCATTCTGACCCTTTCCTCTCACATAACCTTCCATTTTCCTGTCATCCACATCTACCAAAGTCTCTTAAATGTCCCTACTGTATCCACCTCTACCCCCACAACTGGCAGCATATTCCACATATAGACCATAAGACGTAGGAGCAGAATTAGGCCATTCAGCCCATCGAATCTGCTGCACCATTTCATCAGGGGTGATCCTGGATCCCATTCAACCCCATACACCTGTCTTCTTGCCAGATTCTTTAATCCCTGACCGATCAGGAAATGATCAACTTCTGCCTTAAATATAGCCATGGACTTGGCCTCCACTGCAGTCTTTGGCAGAGCATTTCACAGATTCACTACTCCCTGGCTAAAAAAATTCCTCCTTACCTCTGTTCTAAAAGGTTACATCTCTGAGGCTGTGCCCCGTAGTTGCAGATTCTCCACCACAAGAAACATCCTCTCCACATCCACCCTATCTAGTCCTTTCAACATTCGGTAGGTTTCATAGAAACATAGAAAACCTACAGCACACAGGCCATTCAGCCCACAATGCTGTGCTGAACATGTACTCACTTTAGAAATTACCTAGGGTTACCCATAGCCCTCTACTTTTCTGAGCTCCATGTACCTATCCAGTAGTCTCTTAAAATACCCTATGGTATCTGCCTCCACCACCGTCACTGGCAGCCCACTCCACGTACTCACCACTCTCTGTGTAAAAAACTTACCCCTGACATCTCCTCTGTACCTACTTCCAAACACCTTAAAATGGTGCCCTCTCATGCTGGCTATTTCAGTCCTGGGAAAAAGCCTCTGACTATCCACACGATCAATGCCTCTCATCATCTTGTACACCTTCAGTGAGATCCCCTGCATTCTTCTAAATTCCAGGGAGTACAGGTCCAAAGCTGTCAAACTCTCTTCATATGTTAATCCCTTCATTCCCAAAATCATCCTCGTGAACCTGCTCTGGACTCTCTCCAATGACAACACATCACTTCTGAGATATGGGGCCCAAGACTGTTGATACTCCAAGTGCGGCCTGACTAGTCTCTTACAAAGCCTCAGCATTATCTCCTTACTTTTATATTCTATTCCTCTTGAAATAAATGACAAGTCTACCACTATCTAACACTCTGTAAAAATACTTACCTCTGTACTTTCTTCCAATCACCTTAAAAATATTATGTTAGCCATATGACTGCAAAACATCAAAACAAACCTGAATTACCAGACTATCAATTCAGACTTGATCTTTGAAGCTTAAATGTCTTAGACAGGAATCTACAGAAAATATAGCCTTGTGTGCCCAATGACTATGACAGGCTAGATTCTAATTCTTTCACGCAGTAGACTGTTAAATGAGGCTTTTCTTTTTCTTGTCTCCAAAGCTCTGCGAATGATAACAGGTTTCAGCATTCAGAATGTTGAATCTTCCCTGTAAACAGTTCCCTGACATTGATGTTGACTGGGTTGCACTCTGGTTTCGTTGGTCCCGAAGTATTTCATGAAGCTAAGGTGGGAACTGCTGGGGGGATGGCTGATGACAAGGATAGGCAGGCTGTGAGCTGCTGTATGTCTTTTGACACTTACACCGGACTACCGTCTACAGCTGACGCATGGCCTGAGGGTCTCAAAGCTAAGCGTTTGAGCTCCCAGATGTCAAATGATTTAAAATATGTTCCACTCATCCTGAAGCAAACATTCACCATCATTAGGTACACTCCTATCCATGAAGATTAATGTAATTGATAACCACACAGGGCTTACTGCTTTTCCTCACTTTACTCTATCTCAATAATTTGTTAGTCCAGAGTATTTTTCATTTTCTTCCTCTCTCACTCCCCCAATACACAGACACAGTTCATTTGACTTGCAGTTATTTGTCATGTACTGGATTTCCATTTTGAAATTCTTTGGATGGCCTTACTAGAGAGACTAGGGATTCTAATTTATGATTGTGTTCTTCATTTGCTGTAGGCAAAACCTCCTTCAATGTTTAAAGTAAATTTACTAAAGTTTGTATATTTTCCTATATACTAGCTTTAGATTCATTTTCTTCCAGTTATTTATAGGAACAAAAGAAAATATAGAAAAGACGACAAAAATATTCATTCCAAGAAGTCCGTGCCCCTCCTTTTTTTGTACAACAAACCTCATCTTAATCTTCAATTACAAGGAACAAGGTTTATCTGGCCAATACCACAGACACACCAGCTGTCCAACCACTGACCATAAGATGATAACACCATGAGATATAGGAGCGGATTTTAGGACATTTGGTTCATCAGGTCTGCTCTGGCCATTTCATCATGGCTGATCCATTTTTCCTCTCAGCCCCAATCTCCTGCCTTCTCCCTGTATCCCTTCATGCCCTGACTAATTAAGAACCTATCAACCTCTGCCTTAAGTATACATGAAGACTTGGCCTCCACAGCTTTCAAAGAATTCCACAGATTCACCACTCTTTGGGTAAAGAAATTGCCCCTCACCTCCATTCCAAAAGGACGCCCCTCTATTCTGAGGTTTTGTCCTCTGGTCTTAGACTTTCCCACCACAGGAAACATCCTCTCCACATCATTCCATCAAGGCTTTTCACTATTCGATAGGTTTCAATGAGGTCACCCCTCATTCTTCTGAATACTAGTGAATACAGGCCCAGAGCCACCAAACGCTCTTCATATGACAAGCCATTCAATCTTGAAATGATTTTCATGAACCCTCTTTAAATCCTCTCCAATTTCAGCACATCCTTTCTAAGATGTGTATGACCATACACCTCCCGACACTGTATTCCATCTGCTATTTCTTTGCCTGTTCTCCTAATCTGTTTAAGTCCTTCTGTAGCCTCTCTATTTCCTCAAAACTACCTGTCCCTCCATTTGTCTTCATATCTTCTGCAAACATTACAATAAAGCCATCAATTCCATCATCTAAATCATTGACATATAATGTAAAAACAATCAGCCCCAACACAAACCCCTATGGAAACCACTAGTCACTGGCAACCAGCCAGAAGAGGCTCCCTTTATTTCCACACTTTGCCTCCTGCCAATCAGCCACTGCTTTATCCATGCCAGAATCTTTCCTGTAATACCATGAGCTCGTAGTTTGTTAAGCAGCCTCACGTATGGCACCTTGTCAAAGGCCTTCCGAAAATCTAAGTACACAACATCAACCGATTCTCCTTTATCAATCCTGCTTGTTATTTCTTCAAAGAATTCCACCATACCTGTATGCTCTTCCGCACATTCCATAGTTTCCCGCTCCATAGGAACCGCCAACAATCACAGTGATTTTAGGAACATTTGCACATGCAACAGCGGTCACCATTTTCGCCCCGTCCTTAGCTATTCCACCAGCTTCATATTCTCTCCCAACCATGAAGCCTTAAAAGATAAACAGCAACAATTAATCACATCATACTGAAGCTTCAGAAGAATCTACAACACATTTCTTTACAACCCTATCTACTTGTGATGCCACTTTCCACAAATTATTGACCTGTATTCCCAGAACACTTTGTTCTATCACACTTCTCAATGCCCTCCCATTCGCGATGTTAGGCCTACCCTGGTTGGGTCTACTGAAGTGCAAAACCTCACATTTGTCTGCATGAAATTCCATCTGCCATTTACAGCCCACTTTGCCAGCTGATGCAGATCCTGCTGCAAGCCACAATAGTCTTCCTCACTGTCCACACACCCCATTCTTGGTGTCATCTGCAAATTCGGTGATCCACTTAACCAAATTATCAACCAGATCATTAATATAGATGACAAACAAGAAAGAACCCAGCACTGATCCCTGTGGCACAGCACTAGGCACGGGTCTCCTTTCAGAGAAGCACCCATCTACTACCACTCTTTGCCTTCTCCTACAAAGCCAATACCTAATCCAATTTACTACATCATCCTGAATGGCGAGCTGCTGAACCTTCTTGATTAGTCTCTCATCCGGGACCTTGTCAAATGCCTTAATGAAATCCATGTCGACAACATGCAGTACCTTGCCTTCATCCACTTTCCTGATAACTTCCTCAAAAAACTCTATAAGCTTGGTTTATATCATGCACAATTCTGGCTATCCTTAACCATTCCATGTATATTCAAATACTTATATATTCGGTCCCTTAGAATATCTCGCAATAACTTTCCCACAGGTCAGACTCACCGGCCTATAACTTCCTGGCTTCTGTTTAGATCCTTTTTAAAACAGCGTAACAACATCGGCTATCCTCCAATCCTCTGCTACCTCTCCTGACGCTAAGTTTGTACGTTCTTCCTGCACGTACATGGATCTCCTTCAGCTGCTCTGCTTTCCTCCAACGGTCCAAGACGTGCCAGGTAGTAGGTTAATTAGGCATTGTAAATTGTACAGGCTGGAGTTAAATAGGTAAGGTTGTGGGGTGGCGTGGCATGGCTTGTTGGGCTGGATCTCGAAGTCAGGGTGCCCAAGCTTTTTTTGCCATGGACCCCAGCCATTAACCAAGGGGTCTGTGGATTGCTGGGAAATGGATAGATAAATAAAGGAGAGGTACTGAGATGTCTGTCAATATAATTCCTGGCTAATGTCTGATTATTTTGTTTTGCTATCTGTTTTTTACAGTTTTTTTTCCCTTAAAAGGTTCCTTCATTGGAGCTCAGTCAAGGAGCATGTTAGTGAGTGGGTTGCAATTAAACCACTGAAGTAACATTTGTTAAAATTACATTTAAAAGAAATGTAGTCTCATTGTGCGTGGGCACACAGCATCCTAGTGTTACTCAAATAGATATTTGAGGCTCTTATTAGAATTTCGGCTTTGCACTGGGATTGGGTGCTCTAAACATAACAAAACAGTAATTAAGAATAAATTTGGATTGAGACAGTTTTCAGTATACCCCCGCCTATGCAATGGTAAGAGGAGATTGGATATGGACTGTTTTTCTCACCTGTGATATTCTGTAGAAAAATAAGGGGGATATTCCGCTGACAGCAAAGTTCAATAAAATGTGTTCCCTGCAATTCAAAAGTGGTTTGGTTAGAAGGTGTTGGGGTTTTGTATTCTAGGTCATTGAAATAAATGTCCAAGACAGCAGTAAATCACTAACAGCAGAAAACCTCCCATTTCATGCAACCATTGTCAGGGTGAAATAGACCACAAAACTCCATTAGAACACCACAACTCTGAACACATGTTAAACACTGCTAAATTATTAACTTTTGTTCTATATTTATCACTTCGCTTAAAGCAAATACTATGCCAACATCATACATATTAAATAACAACAGAAGCGTATCTTCAGTGGCTTGGAGAGATGTCATGAAAGGATAAAAGACCAGTATTGAAAAGCCAGAAATGAGAATTTATCCCACAGGTATAGGGTGGGATGGGTTTTATACTTCACACAAATCACCTCATGCTGGAATTTTAATCACAGAAATGAGAACTTATCCCACACAAACCAAACTTCCATCCTTGGACTCACTTTACACCGCACGCTGTCGGAGCAGTGCTGCCAGGATAATCAAGGACACGACCCACCCAGCCAACACACTTTTCGTCCCTCTTCCCTCTGGGAGAAGGCTCAGCAGTTTGAAGACTCATACGGCCAGATTTGGGAACAGCTTCTTTCCAACTGTGATAAGACTGCTGAACGGATCCTGACCCGGATCTGGGCCATATCCTCAAAATATCCAGACCTGCCTCTCGTTTTTTTTGCACTACCTTACTTTCCATTTTTCTATTTTCTATTTATGATTTATAATTTAAATTTTTAATATTTACGAATTTTAACTATTTTAAATATTTTTAATATTTAATATTTGTAATCCAGGGAGTGGGAAGCACAGAACCAAATATTGTTGTGATAATTGTACGCTCTAGTACCAATTGCTTGGCGACAATAAAGTATAAAGTATAAAGGTATAGTGTGGGATGGGTTTTATACTCCACACAAACCACCTCACCCTGGAATTGAAATCACAGTAGGGCTGAAAGAGTGGGTTCTGCACTGTACCTCTAAATAAAATAATTTTTAAAATAGTTTTAAAATTTGCCTGAATTCCTCATGGAAGCAGGTATAAAAGTAGTTTCAAGAGGGAATGAAGAAATGAAGAGAAAGATCTTCAAGGATTTCGGGAAATGACCAGGTGAGTTCAGAAGTATTGATGAAGAAAACATTTAAACATTTTGGACGGCATGGCACCATAGCATACTGGGATTATAGCACCAGAGACCCAGGTTTTATTCCCACCTCTGTCTGGAATGAGTTTTTACATTCTCCCTATGTCTGCAGGGGCCTTCTCTGGGTCCTCCAGTTTCCACCCACATGCAAAAGACATAGAGTTTAGTAGGTTAATTAGTCAGACGGGTGTAATTGGGTGGCACGGGCTTTTGGGCTGAAGGGCCTGTTACCATGCTGCATCTCGAAATGAAAATAAAATCAATACATAAAGCAGAATTGGAAAAGCTTAGTTGAGGCTTCTTTTTGGGAAGTGAAATGTACGGGGAATAACAAGGTAAATTTTGTTTCCAGCTTTGTGGAGGGCTGCAACAGGGGCCTACAAGTTCTGGATTCCTGTATTTCCACTGAAGAACAAGGAACATCCAAACTTGTTTTCCCAACTGTGCTCAGGATTGGATTCATCATGCAATCAGCACTGAAGCATGAAATGTAGTGACTCAAAAATCTGGCCTTTGAACCAAAGGGAATAACTTCACTCAATTACACTTACCCCAATATTGAAATGCTTCAACGGGGTTGTATATTGTAACATATATGTATTTTGATAATAAATTTACTTCAAACTTTGATTCCTGAACAACAAGCATTGAATCTGACCTGATACACGAACATTCCCATCAATATGAATGGAGAAGAAATGGATCAAGGGACCACAACAGGTTTAATTATGTTTCTTAAATAGTTCAAAATAATTTTTTTAAAGTTATTAAAGTTGTCCATAAAATGCATTTAATCTTATTAAAACGCTTTAATTTTAGTATTTTGTTGTGTTTCAACAATTTAAAGATACAAAATATTTCTGAATTTTGCAAAACCTTCAACAGCTAAGGCTTTGAGCTGCCTAATCTTTTCATGATCAAAATTTATCCTGAAACCTCCACCCTCCACATAATGGTTCACCAGTTCTGGGCAGAAAATTGGCTTGAGTAGATCAGCACTACATGTGCACTGGGGGTAATTACGTTGATTGGTGGCGGGGGGGGGGGGAGGTCACAGGCATCTCAGCGATGACCACAAAATCTAGGCAAATAGTCCTTGTGCAGCCATTGTGATATTAAATGGTCAAGATGATTCATTGAACGCTAGCAGGGGCAGAGTCCTCAGCTGTAGTGAGGACTAGGCCTGAAACCATGGTGTCGCCTGTTTGCAGCCACCCTGAGTGAGGTGACAAGGCCCTTGCGTTTCACCGGGGGCAGTGTGGCACGGTGTCCGGAATGGAATCAGAGCTGTCCTCTCAGGGTTTTGCTCAGCTGAAGACAAGCACTGTTGTGGCCGACTGCAGATGTTGTTTTAGCACCACTCAATGGGCTTGGGCCTCAAACTGCGAGGTCGCTTGCTTTTCAGCTGTGGAAGATGAGGCTCCTGAGCCATCGTGCTCTACTAGGTGTGGCATAGCACAGCTGTGGCGACTGAAGGTTTAAAATGGTCTGGACTACATACATATATATTTGTCTGGTTGCGTCTTATATACATGAGGACTGGGCTTCAAAGCCAAGGTGTCACCTAGCAGGCGTCGGAGGCCAGTCTACAGATGATATCGGTGGGCTGGGAATCGTCTGGACTATACATAAATACTTCAAAAATAAAGGATGTGATGCCACTATGAAAAAGCCTACACGTCTTAAAACGCAATGCTTTTTTCCCCCGCTAATCAAATACTTCTAAAGGGCAGGATCAACATTTAATCGCTCTCTGGTCTGGTAAACCAAGCTGCCATCTTGTGGACGGACAGCAGCAGCTCACCTGTCAAGTGTAACCAGGTACAGTGTGAGCAGTAAGTGACAGCCTGGCCAGTAATGTACCTCCTATCCATGAGGAGATACAGAGAACAGCTCAATGAGAGATTGAAAGCTTTCTGGCTTAGTTAGTTAAGCAGCATTTCCAGTAGGGACTCACATTGGGATATTTTAAATTCATACAGTTAACCATTGTGAAACTATACGAACACATTACATTTGCATACAGTGCATAACTGATGAAAGGGTGCAGTGGTCTAAAGCTAGATTCCGTCTTCAGCTAGGGTGATGGAACTACAGTACTGTGTAGAAGTCTTTGGCACATATATTCCTGGGGTGCCTCAGATTTTTGCACGATCCTCGAGTAATCTTATGGATTGCACTCTACTGCTGCTGCTGATAAACCTGACTCTCTTGTGAATTGAGAGAGGGAAGGGGAGAAACAGGAAAGGAGAGGGGAGGGAACGGGAAGCATTCTGTAATGATCAATAAACCAATTGTTAGGAATTAAATGATATTGTCTGGTGTTTCAGGGCAATACCCTGCCCTGGCACTCCTTCTCTGCCACCTGTTCCACAGTGCACCCGCAGTGCTCCACCCTCACATCCTTTGCTCCTGCCAGACTTACAAACTCGCTCTCCACTTCATGCTGACAAATACAGTACTGTGCAAAAGCCTTAGTGAGGCTGGCAATATGGAGCTTGCATGCTCCACTTGCACTGGAGCTCATTCCACACCCTCACCATCCTCTCAATGGATAAGTCCCCTTAAACTTTTCACCTTTCACCCTTAACCCAAGATCTCCAGTTGTCATCCCATCCAACCTCAGTGGGAAAATGCCTGCTTGAATTTATCCTATCTATACCCCGCATAATTTTGTATACCTCTATCAAATCTCCTCTCAATCTTCTACATTCCAAGGAATAAAATCCAAATTTATTCGATCTTTCCATATAACTCAGGTCCTCCAGACTTGGCAAAATCCTTGTAAATTTTCTCTGTACACTTTCAACCTTATTTACATCTTTTCTGACCAACAGTTAGGTGACCAAAAATGCACACAATACTCCAAATTACGCCTCACCAATGTCCTAAACAAACTTCAACATAACATCCTATCTCCTGTACTTAAAACTTTGTTTATTGAAAGCCAATGTACTAAAAGCTTTTTTTTTAACAACCCTATCTACCTGTGACACTACTTTCCATGAATTATGGACATGCATTCCCAGATCCCTTTGTTCTACTGCACTCTTCAGTGCCCTACTGTTCACTGTGAAAGACCGACTCTGGTTGGTTATACTGAAGTACAACACCTCGCACTTGTCTGCATTAAGTTCCATCTGCCATCTTTCAACCCATTTTTCCAGCGGATCAAGATCTGCTGCAAGCCCCCGGAGGCCTAAAAGGCACTTGGCAGATCCTTTTTGATACCATCAAAATTAACTTTTCTCCAATTTAGAACCTCAACCCATGGACCAGAATCAGAATCAGGTTTATTATCACCGGCATGCGATGTGAAATTAGTTAACTTAGCAGCAGAGAAAAAAAAAACAAGTAAATTAATTACATATAGTGAATATGGAATTACTGGAGTTCTTTGAGGACATGAGTGCAGTGGATAGAGGGGAACAGGTGCATGTCGAATACTTGGATTTCCAGAAGGCGTTCGATAAGATGCTGCACAAGAGACTTATAAATAAGATACGGATACATGGAGTCGGAGGCATGGTAAGCAGCTGCGGGCCCAGCACCGACCCCTGCGGCACCCCACTCACCACTTGTGGGGGCACACCACTCTTCCAGGATCTCGTTATTTCATGATCTCATGGTGTGTCCCTTGCCTTAGTGAACCTGTTCTTTTTATCCCCCTGCTGGGGTATCGCCCGTCCATCAAACTTCAAACAGTTCAGGTTCAAAGCAATCGGTCTGTCAATATCTGAAATGTGTTTCTTTCTCGTTAGTCTCTCTCTTCTCTCTTATTAGCATTTTGAATGTTTCTCCATTGTCTCCCTTATCTCTCTCATCAGCATCAATCTTCTGATAACTTGGTTTGTCGTCACAAAGGGTTATGGGGAAAAGGCAGGTAGATGGAGCTAAGTTTACAGACAGATCAGCCATGATCTTATTGAATGGCGAGGCAGGCTTGATGGGCCAGGTGGCCTACTCCTGCTCCTATTTCTTATGTTCTTATGAATAGATTTTTTTAAATGTGCAAAAACAGAAATACTGTATATTAGAAAAAAAGTGAGGTAGTGTCCAAAGATTCAATGTCCATTTACGAATCGGATGGCAGAGGGGAAGCAGCTGTTCCTGAATCGCTGAGTGTGTGCCTTCAGGCTTCTGTACCTCCTACCTGATGGTAACAGTGAGAAAAGGGAATGCCCTGGGTGCTGGAGGTCCTTAATAATGGACGCTGCCTTCCTGAGACACTGCTCCTTGAAGATGTCCTGGGTACTTTGTAGGCTAGTACCCAAGATGGAGCTGACTAGATTTATAACCTTCTGCAGCTTCTTTCAGTCCTGCGCTGTAGCCCCTCCGTACCAGACAGTGATGCAGCCTGTCAGAATGCTCTCCACGGTACAACTATAGAAGTTTTTGAGAGTACTTGTTGACATGCCAAATCTCTTCAAACACCTAATAGCGTATAGCCGCTGTCTTGCCTTCTTTATAACTACATCGATATGTTCCGACCAGGTTAGATCGTCAGAGATCTTGACACCCAGGAACTTGAAGCTGCTCACTCTCTCCATTTCTGATCCCTCTATGAGGATTGGTATGTGTTCCTTCGTCTTACCCTTCCTGAAGTCCACAATCAGCTCTTTCATCTTACTGACGTTGAGTGCCAGGTTGTTGCTGCGGCACCACTCCACTAGCTGGTATATCTTACTCCTGTACGCCCTCTCGTCACCACCTGAGATTCTACCAACAATGGTTGTATCGTCAGCAAACTTGTAGATGGTATTTGAGCTATGCCTAGCCACACAGTCATGGGTATAAAGAGAGTAGAGCAGTAGGCTAAGCACACCCCTGAGGTGCACAACATCAGCGAGGAGGATATGTTATCACCAATACGCACAAATTGTGGCTTCCGGTTAGGAAGTTGAGGATCCAATTGCAGAGGGAGGTACAGAGGCCCAGGTTCTGCAACTTCTGAATCATGATTCTGGGAATGATGGTATTAGATGCTGAGCATTAGTCGATGAACAACATCCTGATGTAGGTGTTTGTGTTGTCCAGGTGGTCTAAAGCCATGTGGAGAGCCATTGAGATTGCGTCTGCCGTTGACCTATTGTGGCAATAAGCAAATTGTAATGGTCCAGGTCCTTGCTGAGGCAGGGGTATCTTTTTCATATTTACTTTGAAACTAACGGCTTGTCAACACTAGATGCAAAGTGTTCACCAGCACAAACTTCTGTCACTTGCTCTGTCTCATTCCTTAATAGCCAATCCGGTATCGCACACTCTCTCGTTGGGACTTCAGTGTACTGATTAAGAAAACTTTCCTGAACACATTGACAAACTCTATCCCATTTTGTCCTTTTACTGTATAGGAGTCCCAGTCAATGTGTAGAAAGTTAAAATCACTTACTATGACAACATTATGTTGCTTGCAACATTATAGAATCTTTACAAATTTGTTTCCCTAAGTCCCATAGACTGTTGGGTGATCTATAATATAGCTCCATTAACATGGTCATAACTCTCCTATTCCTCAGTTCTGCTCATAAAGCTTCACTAGAGGAGTTCTCCAGTCTGTCTTGACTGAGCACTGCTGCGAAAATTTCCTTGACTACTAACGCCACCACTCCTCCCTTGATCACTCCCACACCGTCATGTCTAAAACAAAGGACTTCCGGAATACTGAGCTGCCAGTCCTGGCCCTCCTGTAACCAAGTCTCACCAATGGCTACAATATCATAATTCCAGGTGTTGATCCATGCCCTGGGTTCATCTGCCTTTCCTATGATACTTATTGCATTGAAAAGCCAAGAGGTTATGTTGAAACCTTATAAAACTCTGGCTAAGCCACATCTGGAGTATTGTGTACAGTTCTGGTCGTGCAACTATAGGAAGGATGTTGAGGCTTTGAAGAGAGTGCAGAAGAGGTTCATCCTGTCTGGTTTAGAGGGCGTGTGCTATCATGAGAGGCTGGATAAACTTGGGTAGTTTTCTCTGGAGCACCGGAGGCTGAAGGGAGAACTGAGAGAGGTTTATAAGATTATGAGGCATAGATAGAGTAGACAGGGAATATTTGTTTGCCAGGGTTGAAATGTGGAATACCGGGAGGCATGCTTTGATGGTGAGAGAGGGTAGGTTCACAGGGGAAGTGAGGGGCAAGTTTTTCACTCAGAGAGTTGTGGGTGCCTGGAATTCACTGCCTGGTATGGTGGTAGAGGCAAATAAATTAAAGGCTTTTAAGTGACGTTTCAATAGGCACGATGATATAAGGAAAATAGAGGGATATGGACATTGTGTAGGTAGAAGGGATTAGTGTGTTTGGGTGTTTGTGATTTGCTTTTTAGCTAGTTCGGCACAACATTGTAAGCTGAGTGACCTGTTCCTGTGCTGTACTGTTCTATATTCTATGTTCTTTAAAATATGCACAACTCAAGACATGTGTATTTCGGACTGCGCTCAACATTTTGAGTCCTGACTCTGTCTGAGGTCTTAACAACAGCTGTCTGCACACTGTTCTGGCACTCTGGTCCAGAATGGATGATGGTTGTGCAGAGTGGATAGTGGTTATGCACTGAAATCCTGGTAGAAGTCAGCACCTCAGCAATAGAGTAAGGGAAGCTGCGACCAAAGAGGAAGTACAGGAGCCCAAAAACCACACTCAACGTTCGTGGAACAGCTTTTTCCTCCTTGTTATCAGATTCCTGAACAGACCATGAATCACGAACTCTAATTCACTATTTTTGCACTATTTATTCAATTTTTTAGGATATTTCTTCTTGCAATTTATAGTATATTTTTGGTATTGCACTGTATTGCCAGCACAAAACAGCAAATTTCACAACGAATGCCAGTGATTCGGATTCTGATGTTGGTGGGGATGGGGAATTCACTAATTCAGCAAATTGTAATTCTGTGAAACAGAAATAACTCAGCCTACACAAAGTAAAGGCAAAGGTAATGAAGGCAATCCATCAGCAGCAGATGCTACGCCCAGGTAATGTTTACAAGGATGGAATATATTGACTTTGTGACTAAATATCTGATTAAAATCAGCCAAGTTTAATCAGTGCAGTCAGGGAGCAGTTTGACATTTCACTCCCAGGTGGATGTGTGTAAGTAAACGTGTCACAATACCGTTAGTTCTCGAAATGGCTCATGTACACCTCGTACAATTAAAATTTGTCTTTATAATTTTACAATTGATCAGTGGGTTAAAAGAGGCAAATGGAGGCTGCAGACCAGAATAATCAGAGAACCGCCTGTGTTTTTGATGTTCAGTCTTAGGCGTAAAGATGCTCAAATGCATGACGCATTGCTGTGTTACTGGTTCAATAAATAGAAATGCAATAAACTTAGTCAATACACAAAATGTCAGAAAACAACAGACAGAGTGCAAGAGAGCGTCAGGTCTTTCTGTGTCAAATGTTCAAAAGTACCCTTGGTACGTTTTTGTATATGTGCCTTTTCCACTGTCATTATAAAACTGTTTCATACCACAGATCTTTACCTGAAGAAGGATCTTGGCCCAAATGGTAACTGTTTATTCCTTTCTATAGAAGCTGCCTGACCTGCTGAATCCTCCAGCATTCTGTGTGCTACTCTAGATTTCTGTATTTTTTTAAGCTGACTGCTAACTAAAATTCCCTGATTTGTTGTTATTTGCGGACTGTTAAAAGTGGACTTGTTGCAGATTCTGCAGAAAACTGGGACAGTCATCAGCTGGGCATTTTCCATTTGTGGCCCAGGTCCCTCAAATCATCACTCAACTTGAAGACTCTTGCATGTGTATAACATGCACCTGATTAAATTGCTTCTCCAAGACAACCATTCTTGGCTCAAGAACGTGCTGGTGATATACAGAGATATTTTGTAGGCAGCTAACAAAATTACTAACTATTCTACTAAATATACCAAATTTTTTTCTGGATTACGATTACTGACATCTGCAGCCTGTAATTTCCCTTTGAGAGCTGTGTTTTCGAATCGTCTGAATGATCTGATGTTTTTGCAGTATCCTGAATGACTCGGTGAACTGCACTCTCCAGAATGCAGGTACAGGCCCATTGGCCATTGCTGGAGTAGGTATCACGTTGGATTGAAGGGGTGGGGTCCTAGCACAAGAGTGAAAAACGAGCTTATATTCGGTTGATTTCAGTACCGAGCCGGATCTAAAAGATTAAGATTTCAGAGCCAAGGGTGGAGGTTGAACTGGTTTTCAACTCACTAGTCCATGTCAGCCAGGATTCCATTCCCCCCCTCCCCCAAGACCTCAAGATCTGGCAACATCCTTGTAAATTTTCTCTGCACTCTTTCAAACTTCTTGATATTTATCATTGAACTTTCGTGTTTTTCGTAGGTAACTACGGGTAGGTAGTGGGAGTTTTTCACCTCAGAGGATTAGTATTTACTTTCTATTTATTGCAAATGGAATACATTGCAATCATATGAAACAGATGCTGTCAACAAACCTTCTTGGCAGATTCTGAGAAAAGAACTCCATTGTTTCCAATAATGCCAACTGGATATCCAAAAATCCTTGCAAATCCTGAAATATACCAGAGGAGAAAAACACTAAGGAAATTTTAAGCAAATGTGGTCTTAAATACTACTTTGATCACAATAATTTTATATACCTCACCATCCAGGACATACCCTCTTCTCATTACTACCATCAGGGAGGAGGTACAAGAGCCTAAAGATGCACACTTAATGTTTTAGGATCTATTTAGAAACATACATAGAACAATTTTGTACCGACTACATAACCGGCTCTAAAAGTTGCTTAGACTGTCCCTACCACGTAGCCCTCTATTTTCCTAAGCTTCATGTACCTATCTAAGAGTCTCTTAAAAGACCCTATTGTATCGGTCTCTACCAACTTCACTGGCAGTGTATTCCACACTCTCTGTGTAAAAAAACTTACCTCTGACATCCCCCTTACACTACTTGCAAGCACCTAAATTTTAGTTTAGTTTTTATTGCAACTTATAGTATTTCCTTTTATGCCACAAAACAACAAACATCACGCATGTGTCAGATCGCCTCATTTTAGGAAGAGTGTGGGAGCTTTAGAGTGGGTGCAGAGGAGATTTGCCAGGATACTGTCTGCATTGGAGAGCGTGTCTTGTTCAGGATAGGCTGAGTGAGCTAGGATTTTTCCCCTTTGGAACAAAGGAGAATGAGAGGTTACTTGATCAAGGTGTACAAGATGATAAGAGGCAAAGATTGAGTAGATAGCCAGAGACTTTTCAGCATGGCGGAAATGGTTAATACAAGAAGACATATTTTAAGGTGATTGGAGTTAAGTATACGAGGGAATTGTCAGAATTAATTTTTTTTTTACGTGGAGAGCGGTGGGTGCGTGGAATGTACTGCCAGAGTGGTAGTACAGGCAGATATATATTAGGGGAATTAGGCACATGGATGACAGAAAATGGAGGGCTATGAAGAAGAGAAGGATTAGATTGATTTTTGAGTAGGTTAACAAGTTGACCAAGGAGCTTGTCCTATATTCTATGATCCTGATCCTGATTCTTAAAGTTACGATCGTAATAAATATTCCATCAAAATTTAAACGTTTATTGAAAATGATTTTATGCACTCAAATACTGCTTATAAACCACCAGGAAACATCACAATTATTTGAACTGACCTGATAGACTGCTCTTTTCCTTAACAAACCTAACTTTCAATACACTTTGTAAGAAGAATTACTCTGTATTACTGTCTGAGTAAGGAACACCAACCAGTTTGAGCAGCTGATCATTTTAGGATTTATAGAAGTAATCTGAAATAAGGGCACCCAAGGCATTTTGCTGAAATTTCCTAATAAATTGAAGATGGTGGGAGAGAACATTAAGATGAGGAACCAAGGATAAAAGTTAACCAAGCAGGAAAAACCAAATGGAATATAATGAGGGAGGATGTGAAATTATCCAAACAATCTGGAATTCCCTCCTGAATGGTTCACACAGGACCCAGTGCAGGCAACGGGAGTACCTGGGAAAGCAAGCAGAACGTCACTGTAAGAAAGGTGGGATGGTCTCGACCTGTTCACACTGCAGTATGAAAAAACATAAAGGAACTTGACTGAAATTTAGAGTATCGACAAGATGGATTTGAATTTTTTTCTCTCTCTTATGGAAGAATCTAGAAATAAACATAGAAACATAGAAAACCTACAGCACAATGCAGGCCCTTCCGCCCACAAAGCTGTGCTGAACATGTACTTACCTTAGAAATTACCTAGAGTTACCCATAGCCCTCTATTTTTCT
Organism: Mobula birostris; assembly: GCF_030028105.1. Classification (NCBI taxonomy): domain Eukaryota; kingdom Metazoa; phylum Chordata; class Chondrichthyes; order Myliobatiformes; family Myliobatidae; genus Mobula; species Mobula birostris. The sequence goes on from NC_092386.1 coordinate 1,167,510, forward strand.
GAGCTCCATGTACCTGTCCAGGAGTCTCTTAAAAGACCCTATTGTATCTGCCTCCGCCACTGTTACCAGCAATCCCTTGGATTCTCCGTCGCTCCAAGGGAAAAAGGCCGAGTTCACTCAACCTATTCTCATAAGGCATGATCCCCAATCCAGGCAACATCCTTGTAGATCTCCTCTGCACCCTTTCTATAGTTTCCACATCCTTCCTGTAGTGAGCTGAGCACAGTACTCCAAGTGGAGTCCGACCAGGGTCCTATATAGCTGCAACATTACCTCTTGGCTCCTAAACTCAATCCCATGATTGATGAAGGCCAATGCACCGTATGCTTTCTTAACCACACAGTCAACCTGCGCAGCAGCTTTGAGTGTCCTATGGACACGAACCCCAAGATCCCTCTGATCCTCCACACTGCCAAGAGTCTTACCATTAATACTATATTCTGACATCATATTTGACCTGCCAAAATGAACCACCTCACACTTATCTGGGTTGAACTCCATCTGCCACTTCTCAGTCCATTTTTGCATTCTATCAACGTCCCACTGTAACCTCTGACAGCCCTCCACACAATCCACAACACCTCCAACCTTTGTGTCATCAGCAAACTTACCAACCCATCCTTCCACTTCTTCATCCAGGTCATTTATAAAAATCACAAAGAGAAGGGATCCCAGAACAGATCCCTGAAGCACACCACTGGTCACGGACCTCCATGCAGAATATGACTTGCCTACAACCACTCTTTGCCTTCTGTGGGCAAGCCAGTTCTGAATCCACAAAGCAATGTCCCCTTGGATCCCATGCCTCCTTACTTTCTCAATAAGCCTTGCATGGGGTACCCTGTCAAATGCCTTGCTGAAATCCATATACTTTACATCTACTGCTCTATCTACATCAATATGCTTAATCACATCCTCAAAAAATTCAATCAGGCTCGTAAGGCATAACCCGCCTTTCACAAAGCCATGCTGACTATTCCTAATCATATTATACCTCTCTAAATGTTCATAAATCCTGCCTCTCAGGATCTTCTCCATCAACTTACTAACCACTGAGGTAAGATTCACTGGTCTATAATATCCTGCGATATCTCTTCTCCCTATTCTTGAATAAAGGAACAACATCTGCAACCCTCCAATCCTCCGGAACCGCTCTCATCCCCATTGATGATGCAAAGATCATCACCAGAGGCTCAGCAATCTCCTCCCTCGCCTCCCACAGTAGCCTGGGGTACACTTCATCCAGTCCCGGTGACTTATCCAACATGTTGCTTTCCAAAAGCTCCAGCACATCCTCTTTCTTAACATCTACACGTTCAGGCTTTTCAGTCTGCTGGAGGCCATCACTACAATCACCAGGATCCTTTTCCATAAGACCATAAGACAAAGGAGCAGAAGTCAGCCATTCGGCCCATCGAGTCTGCTCCGCCATTCTATCATGACCTGATCCAGTCTCCCATTTAGTCCCACTCCCCCGCCTTCTCACCATAACCTTTGATGCCCTGGCTACTCAGATACCTATCAATCTCTGCCTTAAATACACCCAATGACTTGGCCTCCACTGAAGCAAAGTATTCATTAAGTATCTCTGCTATCTCCTCATACACACTTTTACACTGTCACATTTGATTGGTCCTATTTTGGTCCTAATAGGGATCATTAAAGGAACTTGACTGAAATCTAGAGTATCAACAAGATGGATTTGATTTTTCTTTCTCTCTTATGGAAGAACCTAGAAATAGGGATCATTGTTTTTACATAATGAGTTACCTTTTTAAGATAGGTAAGGTGAAACAGTTTCCTTTCCAAGACCCAAGATCTTTGCAGCTCTCTTCCCCATTGGTGACTAGAAGCAAACCCTCCACACACTTGTAAGACAGAGGTGGGTAGATAGTTGAATAAGGTTTGAAGGGTTTTTGTACAAATTGTGGGAGAGTTTTAAGAGTTATTGCATGGATTCATGAAGGTAGAGAGTACAGTGAATTCAGCCATGACCTAATCTGAATGATAGAGCAAATTTGGGCCAGCAAACAGTATCCCATACTCCTAATACAGCCATCTTTATGTGATGAAATAGCAGTGGTTAAATTAATTTCCCAAATCTCTCCGAGTTTTCACTGTTTTGATCACAGTTCTGTTATAGTAATGGTAAACAACTGATTTGCCATTATTATTATGAGCATTCTGTACATTATCTATAATTGCTCTTTTAAAGAAGATTCAGATATTTATGACAAGCATTGATTATATATTTTCCACAAAAGGACTATGTGTACACTTTAATTAAGCTTTGAACCTTTAATAATCAAACCATAAATTTCAACTAAAACTGTACCTGTAACCAAAGTGTCCCCATAAAAGGCTTTGAATTCATGAAATCTACTTCCATCCACAATTCTGGCAATTACCTGGAAAGATAATAATGAGTCAGCAATGGAGTTTGTTTAAAAATATTAAAACATTTCAAACAATGAAACCCCCTTTTCCTGAGTGCCTCTGGAAATGCAACTCTTTAGCCTCTCACTGACAGCCACTGGATTCCACGGCAAGAACCCACCTTTCTCAGGCTTTGTACACGAGGGAGTATATGACTTTGGTCATGCCAAATCTGCGGGGTTGGGATGTATCGCCCACCCAAACCCTGGTTTGTGAATGCCATGCAATTTACCGCCCTGTAATAGCCATCATGAAATAACAGATCGCACACTGCATACAATTATAAAGTATATTTGTGAACATTACCCTAACCAAAAAGTTAGTAAAGAAAGAAAGAAAAAGAACAAAAGAGGGTGCATTATAACTAACAGTCAAATGTGCACAGGTTGGAGAACAAATCTTTCAAAAGCCATATTCATCGAACCTTGGTAGATTTCTGCGCCTTGGCTCTACTGAATCACATTTTCCCACTAGATCAACTCCCATGACCTGCCTCTCCAGCATCTTCCCTCTTCATCTCCCGCCGAAGAAAAGACAAACACCCATACTGTGTCAATCACAAAGCCGCTCCCCCCAACCTTCCCTAGAACCTTCTCCACGTTCCACTCTGCTTATGGGATGGCCCACATTCCTAAGCATCCCTTATGACTAACAGTAAATCAAACACTGCTTCTACAACAAGATCATTACATGAAACACCCTGCAATATTAACAGTAAAACATTTACCAGGGCATTCCACTGGATTCCAGTCAGACTTCTCTAACCCCAAGATTGCAAATACTTCTTACCCAACCCATTCTTGACAAGCGCACTTGGGTCCAAAGCCAAACTACAGTGATACATTGCAGTGAAAAGCAAGAAACATTTCCTCTGTACCTGCACTTTCCAGCTCTTGGCTGTCAGCTGGCCAACTCACACTCACAATACTGAGCACTATTTCATTTGCAAAGAGCCAATCTATAGTCATAGTCATACTTTATTGATCCCAATGGAACTTGGGTTTCGTTACAGTTGCACCAACCAAGAATAGAGTATAAATAAAACCAATTTCCCCCTGGGATCAATAAAGTATGACTATGACTATAAATATAGCAATATAAAACCATAAATAACTAAATAATAATATGTAAATTATGCCAGATGGAAATAAGTCCAGGACCAGCCTATTGGCTCAGGGTGTCTGACCCTCCAAGGGAGGAGTTGTAAAGTTTGATGGCCACAGGCAGGAATGACTTCCTATGATGCTCAGTGTTGCATCTCGGTGGAATGAGTCTCTAGCTGAATGTACTTCTGTGCCCAACCAGTCCATTATGTAGTGGATGGGAGACATTGTCCAAGATGGCATGCAACTTGGACAGCATTCTCTTTTCAGACACCACCGTCAGAGAGTCCAGTTCCGCCCCCACAACATCACTGGCCTTACGAATGAGTTTGTTGATTCTGTTGGTGTCTGCTACCCTCAGCCTCCTCCCCCAGCACACAACAGCAAACATGATCACACTGGCCACTACAGACTCGCAGATCTGATCTTTCGCAAGTGTGACAGCTTGTAACGCTCTGGGCTGGTACCAATAATTCATCAGCTGTCCAAACCAATCAATCATATTTTTGGAAAAGTTTTATTTCAGATCCATTCATTTTGCAATTCCAATTTTAACACAACTGATCCCAAGTGTGTGAACTATAACCCAAAAAGTCCAAACCTAATTATTTACTGGAGTAATTAGTGGTAATTAGCTTCTCTTTAATTACCCCTTTAGACTCATCAGGCAAAAGAAAAGTTCTGAAGGTACTGTCAAGGATGTTCAGTATACAGTAGTTGAGGTAACTAAAGCTGTCTTCACATTGTACAAGCAGGTTAAAAGGTCTGCACTCATTGTTCCGAGTACAGTGCTCTGCTCGCTGCGCTGTTGTGTGCTCATTTCTGCACCAGTAACCTATGGCTCTTGTCACTGATAGAGGTGTATAAGATAATAACAGGCAAAGACAGAGTGGACAGCCAGACTTTATTTCAAGGCAGAAATGGCTAATACGAGTGGGCATAATTTTAAGGCGATTGGAGGAAAGTATAGGGGCGATGCTAGAGTTAAGTGGTTTTTTTTCACACAGAAAGTGGTGAGTGCATGGAACACCCTGCCAGGGGTGAACATAAGACATAAAAGTGGAAGTAGGCTATTCAGCCCATCAATTGTGCTCCACCATTCCATCATGGCTGATTTATTAACTCTCTCTATCCCATTCGGCACAGACTACATGGGCTGGAGTGTCTGTTTCTGTGTTGTAGTGCTCTATGACTCAAGCCTAGAGTAATCTTTGGTTGCAGTACTTCTGGTTCAATCTTGTCAGCAAACATGAATAAATAATTCAGGGTCTGTTACTCAGAGAGTTTCCATCTCAGGGAGGCAGCAAAGATCACCTTGATAAATTTCTACCTCAGGGAGGCGCCAGGCACCATCTTTCTTCTGCTTAAGGAGCACTCGTGGGGCATTGGACTACAATGTCCAGCAAGCAGATGTTGTAGGACATTCCGTGAGAGCACGGCCTTAATTTCATAGTGCCAACTTTTGGGGACCAGGAAAGTTAAATTGTTACCTACATTGTCACTCCTCTCCAACATTGAAAGGATTCCAAACCAATGGCTGGATCTCACACTTGATCTCCCGGTCTGGACCTACAACATCGCCTGAAAGGGAATTCCACTCCACTTCTGGCTCTAACCTTCATCCTGACACAAGTGCTCTTCAAAACAAATCTCTCTTCCTCAGTTGTGCAGCATCTTCCCTCTTGTACCCAGATTACCCCACCAATGCCAACCACAATTCATCTCTCCTCATGCCTCTGTTCCCAAGCCCTGGCTCTCTGTAGGTCAAGGTCTAACTGAGTGGTAGTGCTAGGGGAATCCAAAGTCAATAAAAGAAAGGGATGGCAAGGTTTGTGAACCTTGGCTGACAAGAAAAGGTGTAAGTTTAGTTAAGACTAACAAGGAAACATATATAAGGTAAAGGAAGATGAAATTGAACAAGGCCTATAAGGAATATAAGGGAACAAGGAAAGAACTTAAACAAATAACCAGGTAGTCTAAAAATGGACCAAAAAATGCCTTTAGCAAGTAGGATTAAGGAAAATTGTGACACATTTCATACATATATATGAAGCAAGAAGTTCCTAGGGAAAATATGGGTCCACAAGAGCAAAGAAGAGAATTTTTTTTGGTGCGTGCGTGCGCATCTGTGTGTGTGCGTGCGTGCATGTGCGAGGTTGGCGGGACAATGTCTTTTTCATGCCTTTACAAGGCGCGGAGCGAGAGAGAGAGAGAGACACTGTGTGGCGCGCCACTCCTCACACAGACATTTCACAGTATTTTTCCCTTTTATTTCACAAGGTCGAGTTGCGATCTCAACACTCAACCCGGCATGGATGGAAAGCGTACTCAGGAGCGGCCCCGACTGGATTCAAACCCAGGAACCTTCTTTCCGGAGTCTGGTGCTGTTGTCATTGCGCCACCAGCCGGCCAACAAAGAAGAGGATTTATAGTACGTCTGGAGCCAGAGGATGTGCGTGAAGTGAGGTCCTAAATGAAAACTCCACATTGGTATTCGCCAAGGAGAAGGACATGGAAGACCAGTAAGATCGTGAGGGGTATTTGATATTGACAGAGAACATAAAACTCTACAGCACAGGAACAGGCACTTCAGCCCACAATGCTGTACTGAACCAACTAAATTAGTAATCAAATTACTAACTAAACTAATTTCTTCAGCCCACACAATGTCCATATCCCTGCATTTTCCTAAACATCTCTCGAATTAGAAATACAGGTTTCCCCCACCATCCGAAGGTAGAGCGTTCCTATGAAACGGTTCATAAGCCGAAATGTCGTAAAGCAAAGAAGCAATTACCATTTATTTGTATGGAAAAATTTTGTGAGCGTTTGCAGACCCAAAAATAACCTACCAAATCATACCAAATAACACATAAAACCTAAAATAACAGTAACATATAGTAAAAGCAGGAATGATATGATAAATACACAGCCTATATAAAGTAGAAATACTTCCCTACAACAATTGCCTGCACAGATCTCCGTAGCGAAAATCTCACACAAGCGCTCTCGGCAGAAAATCTCACACAAGCGCTGTTGGCATAAACCTGCTCTCCAGTAACCTTTAAACTATGAAGCTGCCAAATCTACCAAATAACACACAAAAATACACAGCCTATATAAAGTAGAAATAATGTATGTACAGTGTAGTATCACTTACCGGAATTGGGAAAACAGCGCTGAGCACACTGATGATGGTGTGTTAGACTGAGTTGTCGCAGGCTGGGTGGTGCAGTGGCCCCCATCCTCTGGGCCGCCGACCCGATACATTGCCGCAAAGAATGCAGCAGTAGCCGGGAGGCACACAGCACATCGTTAAGAAAAAAGCCAAAATAAACATGCTAATTAACTAGGTGCTGCCCGGCACGTAAATGTCGGCGCAGATCAGAGGCGATTACCGATTGCATCGCCTCTGATCTGGGCCGACAATTACGTGCTAGGTGGCACCTAATTAATTAGCATGTTTATTTCGGATTTTTTCTTAAAGATGTGCTGTGTGACTCCTGGCTACTGCTGCGTTCTTCGCGAATCGGTACAGTATCTGTCCGGGGTCCAGGTTTTGGGGTGGTGGAACACGGGGGGTGTCATCTCATCGTTGATCAGGGCAGGCAGCTCATCTTCTCCTATGACTGCCGCCTTGATGTCGAAGGTCAAGGTTCGTCGTCTGCTGTGGCTGATGTGGAAGGCTTGCTTGACTGCTGAGCCTCACGCATTTTTTTATCATACAGTTGTTTGTAAGGACTCAAACAATCCGGCAAATATCCCCTAAACCTACATACCCTTTCAAAATTAAAGTCGTACTTTATCATTGCAGCAAAAATCTCACGTGGTTGCTCCATTTTCTGCATTCTGTTTCGATTGTTATCCTTTCCTCTTCCAACTGCATCAGCTCTTCATCTATCAGTTCTTGGTCATGAGATACCAAAACCTCTTCAACATCATCTTCGTCAGCTTCCACAAGCCAAACTCACTTTGTCCTTACTTCGTTCACCACGATCGAAATGCTTAATTATGTCTAGTTTTACGCTAAGTGTAACACCCTTACTCTTTCAGGCTTTTCCGACACCTTAGAACTCATCCTGCTAACGGCTGCTCAATGCAACGTGTTAAAGCAATGCCGTTCCGAATCCGGGGGAGAGCGGCTGCTCGGGCGCGCACTGCCTTTTATTGCGCACTAATTTTTTATCGCGCGTTGCCTTTCTTCTTAACAGTGAAAACACTTTCTGAAAGCGAAAACAGGGTACTAATGTAGGTCTTTCGTAACAGTGAGGTTTTGTAAAGCAAACGTTCGAAAAGCAGGGGACACCTGTACTGTCTGTCTACCCTCCCGATGCCTCCCACAATCTTATAAAATCACAGAGAAGTACAGCACAGAATCAGCCCTTCAGCTCATCCAGCCCATTCAAACTGCTTACTCCCAATGACTTGCATCCAGACCTTTGCCATGTATAGCCCTATTATCCATGTACCTATCCAAACTTCTCTTAAACTTTGAAATTGAGCTCACTTGGGCCGGCTGGTGGTGCAATGAAATCGGCGCCGGACCCGGGAGCGGAGGTTCCCGAGTTCGAAACTAGTCGGGTCCGCTCCCGAGTACACTTTCCATCCGTGCCGGGTTGAGTGTCAAGATTGCAACTCGACCTCGTAAAATAAAGGTTAAATACTGCGAACATGTCTGTGTGAGGAGTGGCGCGCCACACAGTCTCTCTTTCTCTCTCTCGCACAGGGCCTTGTAAAAAGCCATGAAAAATCCATTATCACGGACGCATGCACAGAGACGCAGATGCACACACACAGACTTGCACGCACGCAGGCACATGCCAAAAAAAAATCAAGCTCACATGCATCGCTTGCACTGGCAGCTCATTCGATACTCTCACTGAGTGCAGAAGTTTCCCTTTAACCTCTCACCTTTTGCCCTTAACCAACCACCTGTTTGTAGTCCAATCCAACGTCAGTGGAAAAAGCTTGCTTACATATACCCTATCTATACCCCACAAATGTGTTGGCACGTGGCCAAGTGGTTAAGGAGTTGGTCTAGTGATCTGAAGATTGCTAGTTTGAGCCTCAGCTGAGGCAGCGTGTTGTGTCCTTCAGCAAGGCACTTAACCACACATTGCTCTGTGATGACACCGGTGCCAAGCTGTATTGGCCCTAGTGCCCTTCCCTTGGACAACATTGGTGGCGTGGAGAGGGGAGACTTGCAGCACCGGCAACTGCCGGTCTTCTGTACAACCTTGCCCAGGCCTGTGCACTGGAAACCTTCCAAGGCGCAAATCCATGGTCTCATGAGACTAACAGATGCCTATACCCCACAAAATATTGTAAATCTCTATCAAATCTCTGTAGGGTCTTCCAAGTTCCAAGGAATAAAGTAATAACCTATTTAATCTTTCCTTATAGCTCACGTCCTCCAGACCCTACAACATCCTTGTATATTTTCTCTGCACTTTTTCAGCCAGTTACTCTGGGTAACCGAATGGATGGAAACCCACATCAAGAAACAGCAGAGATGTATCCATTTGGGTTACCAGGAGAAATCGGCAGATGTTTAGATAGGGCAGATGTAACGCCCTGAGAGAGGTTTCACACCTAATGTAGGGTATTTCATGTAATGGTCTTTCTGTAGCAGCAGTGTTTGGGTTATTGTTAGAGATAGCAACTGCACACAGGTGTACAGGTGATTGAATGTCAGCCGTCCGATCAGGAGAGAAGGCTGGGGGAGCGGGGTTTTTTGTGCCTGACATGGGTGTGAGCTTTAGTCTTTGCTTGGCAGGAGATGAACAGAGAAGATGCTGCAGAGAACCGGTCATAGGATTCAGTCTGGTGGGGACCGTGATCCAATGGAGCAAGGTGTGGGAACCTACTGAGGATCAGTGAATATGACTTTTGGAAAATCTGAGCTCCACCCTGGGCACATTTGACTATTTAATTATAATTATAATGGGCCCTTTTTGTTTTTTTTTCTTTCTTTTCATTACTAACTCTGTAATATGCAGAAATACACTTCCTTTATATGCAGTGTGCAGTCTGTTATTTCTTGGCAACAAGCTGTAACAGGGCAGCAAATGACACAGCATTCACACAAACCGGGGCTTGGGTGGGAGAGACATCCTGCTCTCACGGATTTGGCAGGACTCGGGGGAGTACGAGGCCAGAGAACAGTGGGTTTCTCAGCACTGCCAGCGAGGGCTAATGATCCATTTCCTGAGATGCCTGGGAAGAAAGGGGTTCACAGGGATACATACTGGCGCCACCCTCTTCAGCATGATGTTGACTGAAGCATTCCAGGGCAGCATCCTGGAATCCAGGATGGATGGCAAGCTGTTCAACCTGCACAGGCTTCAAGCTGTTACTGAGGTTGAAGAGACGGTGCTGAGAGACTTCCTATTCGCTTACAACTGCACTCTCAATGCAAGCTCTGAGTCCGACACGCAGGACAACAACACCGACAAATTTTCCACTGCATGACAACTTCGTCTCATCATCAGCACCAAGTCATGTCCCAAGCAGCCCCAATCAACCCTATGTGGTCTATCCACCTCGGTGAACGACTAGCAGCTCCAGCCAGTCGACAAATTCACGTATCTTGTCAGCATCCTCTCAAGGGCCGTACACGTTGACAACGAGGTCAGCTGCAGGACTGCCAAGGCTAGTGCCAGTTTATGGAGACTACCATACCATATGGAGACTGTCTGGGGGTGGGGGGGGGTGATGTGGAATTACCTTGAAGACCAAGCTGAAAGACCACCATGCTGTCATTCTACCCACCCTCCTCTATGAATACGAAATGTGGATTGTGTATATGCTGCGTTTTGCACGGGGGACGGGCGTTGGAGGTCGATGTTCTTATAGCATTTTGCATGGGGGACGGGCGTTGGAGGTCGATGTTTGTGTTGTGTTCTGTTAGTTTTTTGTGCGGGGGATGGGGGTTTGGAGGTTGATGTTCTTATAGCGTTTTGTGTGGGGGACGGGGGTTAGGAGGTCGATGTTTGTGTTGTATTCTGTTAGTTTTTTGCGCAGGGGATGCGGGTTTGGAGGTCGATGTTCTTGTTGCGTTTTGTGCAGAATGGGGGGGTTTGATGTTTCTCCCTGAACGACTTTCATGTTCATTCTTTGTTTTCTGGCTATCTGGAGAAGACAAATCTCAGGGTTGTATAAGGATATATACTTTGATAATAAATGAACCTTTGAACCTTTTTTCGTTCTTCAGCTGCATCATCAATGACCTTCCCTCCTTCATAAGGTCAGAAGTAGGTATGTTCACAGATGACTGTACAATGTTCTACACTGTCGTGAGTCCTCAGATAGTGAAGCAGTTCATACCCAAACGCAGCTGGACCTGGACAATATCCAGGCTTAGGCTGACATGTAGCAAGTAACATTCAAGCTATGCAAGTGCCAGGCAATGACCACCTCCAACCAGAGAGGCTCTAACCATCGTCCTTTGACATTCAACGGCACCACCATCACTGAATCCCCTACTATCAACATCCTGGGGGTTACCATTGACAGGAAACTGAACTGGTCTAGCCACATAAACACCGTGACGACCAGAGCAGGTTAAAAGCTAGGAATCCTGCGACATGTAACTCACCTCCTGACTCCCCAAAGCCTATCCACCATCGACAAGGCTCCTGACTCCCCAAAGCCTATCCACCATCGACAAGGCTCAGGTCAGGAGTGTAATGGAATACTCACCTCTTGCCAGGATGAGTGCAGCTCCATCAACACTCAGGAAGCTTGACACCATCCAGTACGAGGCAGCCCATTTGATTGGTACCCCTTCCACAAGCATCCAATCCCTCCACCATCGGCAAACAGTTGCAGCAGTGTGTACTACCTACAAGATGCACTGCAACAATGCACCAAAGTTCCTAAGGCAGCACCTTCCAGACCCATGACCACTAGCAACTAGAAGGATGAGAACAGCAGATACCTGGGAACACCACACTTGGAGATCCAGACTTGGAAACATATTGCAGTTCCTTCACTGTTGTTGGGTCAAAATCATGGAATTCTCTCCTTCGCAGCACGGTGGGTGTAGCTACACCTCAGGAACTGCAGCGGTTCAAGAGACAGCTCATCACCACCTTCTTAAGGGCAACTAGGGATGGGCAATAAATGCTGGCTTAGCTGGCGACACCCACATCCCGTAAACGAATAAATAACTAAATAAAACGCAGCGAGTAGAGGCCCAGAGCCGTCAAACACTCCTCATATATTCACTTTTCATTCCTAGAATCATTTTTGTGAACAACTTCTGGCCCTTCTGCAATGCCAGCACATCTTATATTAGATAACAGGCCCAAAACTGCTCACAATACTCTCAGTGTGGTCTGACCAATGCTTTATAAAGCCTCAGCATCATATCCTTGCTCTTATACAAAATTCCACTTGAAAGGAATGCTACATTGCATTTGCCTTCCTCCCCACTGACTCAACTTGCAAGCTTTAGGGAACCCTGCACAAGGACCCCCAAGTCCCTTTTCACCTCTGAATTTTTATTTTTTCTCCTCACTTCAAAAATAGACAATGGCTTTACTCCTTCTACCAAATGCATGAGCACACACTTCCCTACACTATATTCCATCAACTACTTTGCCCATTTTCCCCAATCTGTCCTTCTGCAGATCCTCTCTTCCTGAACAGTAACTGATAGAGTTTACGTGCATCTGGAAAGGCATTAGGGATAGTCAGAATAGCTCTCTGCAGGGAGGTCACCCTTCACAAACTTGGTAAGTTTTTTGAAGAGGGGGCAAATATGGTTGATGAAGGTCCCTTTCAACAATAAGTACTCCATGTTGAGTACTGTTGGGGGGGGGTACAACCTACTTGGGGGAAGCAACAGCAGCTGTGCCTCTGGCACAGATCTGGCCCTGTGGCTCAGAAGGGTAGGGAACAGAAGAGGATGGCAGCAGTAATAGGGGACTCTATAGTTAGAGCAGTGGTCCCCAGCCACCGGGCTGTGAGGAAACGATATGATTTGGCAATATGAACCACTATGAGTCAGCTGCACCTTTCCTCATTCCCTGTCACGCCCACTGTCGAACTTGAATGCACGCGAGGTCCGCAAGAATATTGTCAATATTAAACCGGTCCGCGGTGCACAAAAGGTTGGGGACCCCTGAGTTAGGGGAACAGGTAGGCAATTTTGTGGATGTGGAAAAGAAACACGGATAGTAGTTTGCCTTCCAGGTGTAAGGGTCCGCAATGTTTCTGAATGCATCCGCAGTACCCTGAAAAGGGAGGGCGAGCAGCCGGAAGTCATTTTACATAATGGTACTAACGACATAGGTAGAGAACGAGGGGAGGTTCTGAAAACAGAATACAGGGAGTTAGGAAGGAAGTTGAGAAGCAGGACCTGAAGGGTAGTTATCTTGGGACGGGACTGCTGCCTATGGTAAGCAACAGTGAGGACAGGAATACAATGAGGTGGCAGAGGCAGATAAATGCCTGGCTGAAGAATTGGAGTAGGGTGCAGGGAGTCAGACTTCTGAATAACTGGGACCTCTTCTGGGGCAGATGTGATCTGTACAAAAGGGACAGGTTGCATTTGAATCCAAGGAGGACCAATATCCTTGCGGGCAGGTTTGCTAAAGCTGTTGGGAGTGGTTTAAACTAATATGGGAGGGGGATGGAAACCAGTACGATAGAGCTGAGGATGAGCCAGAAGGTTTACAAGTAAATGATGGGTGTAACGTGAATGTAAGGAAGGACAAGCCAATGACTGGGTACCAATGCAGACAGTGCAAAGAGTTAAATTGTATCCACAAAGGCAAAATTCAGAAGGACGAAAAATGCAGGACTGAAGGTAGTGGGTGGATGAGCTTGTGGTGCAATTAGAGATTGGTCAGTATGATGTTGTGCGCATCTCTGAGTTGGGGCTGAGGGTCACAGTTGGGAGCTTAATATCAAAGGATATAATTTTTATTGTAATGACAGGCAGGAAGGCATAGGCAGTGATGTGGCTCTGTTGGTAAAGAGATGGAATTACATTTTTTAGAAAGAGGTGACACAGAGTCAGAAAATGAGGCATCCTTGTGGCTGGAATTAACAAATTGCAAGGGTAAAAAAAAAAGCATTATGGGAATCACATATAGGCCTCCAAGTAGTAGCCAAGATGTGGGATTGAGATTGCAAGAGAAGCTGGAAAGGGCATGAAATAAGGGTAATATCACAATTGGCTTGATAACTGAAGACAAAAGGTTATGGTAGAGATGTGTTGGCCCTTACCTCCTTAATGTCAAAACTTTTCTTCAGATTATCACCAACTATCCCATATAGCTCTTCGGCAGGGAAGAGTGGCTCCTCTGGGGCTTCTGCGGTTACCTGGAAGGGAAACAGCATATTTAATGCCCAAACAAAAAGTGAAATTCAAGTTATTTGGTTATGACTAATAAATTAAATTACTGAACATATGAAGTGTATCAAAAATACCAAAGAGTCTGAATCACTGAATTATGTGGCTAGAATTTTTCAATAATGAAAGATGCTAAACAAACAAGCAACTGCTAATAAGTAATTGCTTATATACAAGCTCAGTAAAGCTCAGTTTACAGTTCGAAGTAAATTTATTATCAAAATACATTTATATCACCATATACAACCCTGAGATTCATTTTCCTGCGGGCATACTCAGCAAATCTATAGCATAGTAACTATTAAAGGATCAATGAAAGATCAACTAGAGTGCAGAAGACAACAAACTGTGCAAATACAAATATAAATAAACAGCAATAAATAACAAGGTAAAGAGTCCTTAAAGTGAGATCATTGGTTGTGGGAGTATCTCAACGGATAGGCAAGTGCATGTAGTTATCTCCTTTGTTCGAGAGCCTGGTGGTAGAGGGATGATTATTGACTTCAGGAGGAGGAAACTGGAGGTCCGTGAACCAGTCCTCATCGGAGGATCAGAGGTGGGGGGGGTCAGCAACTTTAAATTCCTCAGTGTTATCACTATAGAGAATCTGTCCTGCGTCCAGCACACAGGCGCAATTATGAAGAAAACATGGCAGTGCCTCTGCTTTCTTAGAGGTTTGTGAAAATTTGGCATGGCACCTAAAACTTTGACAAACTTCTACAGATGTGTGGTGGAGAGCAATTTGTCTGGTTTCATCACGGCCTAGTACAGGAACACCAATGCCTTTGAATGGAAAACCAGCTGTGGCGAAAAAAGCACAACAGCAGCTTCACCTCAGATGGTTGAGGAAGTTTGGCATACTAAGGGGCGCAACTGGCTGCATCCTGCCTGGTCTGAGAACTTCCCTCAATCGCAGGCTCTGCACTGAGCGGTGGACAGCCCGGCGCATCCGTAGATGTCAACTTCCCACTGCTATTCAGGACATTTACAGAGAAAGGTGCATAAAGGATCACTGGGGACCCAGGTTACCCCAACTACAAACTGTTCCAGTTGCTACCATCTGGGAAACGGTTCTGCAGCATTAAAGCCAGGACCAACAGGCTCCAGGACAGCTTCTTCCACCAGGGCATCAGACTGATTAATTCATGCTGATACAATTGTATTTCTATGCTATATTGACTATCCTGTTGTACGTACTACTTATTACAAATTACTATAAATTGCACATTCAGACAGAGATGTAACACAAAGACCTTTACTCCTCATGTACATGAATGATGTAAGAAATAAAGTCGATTCTATTCAAGTAGTGGATACAGCCCAGTGTATCACAGGTGAAGCCCACCCCACCAATGAGCACATCTACAACGAGCGCTGTAGCAGGAAAGCAGCATCAATCATCAAGGACCCCCACCATCCAGGCCGCAGTCTGGACTCGCTGCTACCATCAGGAAGAAGGTACCGGAGCTTCAGGACTCACACCACCAGGTTCAGGAAGTTATTACCCCTCAACTTGAACCAAAGGGGATAATTTCACAACCCCTTTTTGAACTGTTCCCGCAACCTGTGGACTCACTTTCAAGGACTTTACAACTAGTGTTCTCAATACTTCTTGCTTATTTGTTTTTATTCTCTTTTCTTTGTGTACTTGCTGTTTATCTTTTGCACATTGCTTGTTTGTCTGTGTCTGTTGTGTGCGGTCTTTCATTGATTCTATTCTGTTTCTTTCAACTTACTATGAATGCCCGCAAGAAAATGAATCTCTGGGTTGTATATGCTGACGTGAATGTACTTTGACAACAAATTTACTTTGAAACTTTTAAATGTTTCTCTCTTTGGATAAATTCTGAAATAAAATGATTAAGTTCATACATCATGCAAAGAAATGGAATAGAATCAAAGAGCCACAAGAAATCCTTAAAATTTCTGGCAACTCTGTTTAAAGGATCAATTAATAAGAAATGCAGCCTTTAAAACTGAACGGCATTGTAATTATAGAACCTTAAAAATTATTTGTTTACAGGTGCTGTGGCAGGATAGAAAAAACAAATTGTGAATCATACAGAAGATTCAAATGCGTATTTATATAGAACCACAGAAGGTTACCAATGAGATGATCAGTTAATTCACAACTACTACCAAAAGGACTTAAACAAAATGTTGCAGGAACTCAGCAGGTGTGACGGCATCTAAGGAGGCAAATAAACAGTTGACGTTTTGGGCCAAGATGAACGGTCTCAACCTAAAATGTTGGCTCTTTATTCCCCTCCACAGATGCTGTCAGACCAGCAAAGTTTCTCCAGCACTCTGTGTGTGTTGCTCTAGATTTCCAGCATCTGCAGAATCTCTTCTGTTTCTTACCTGCTGTGGCTGGGCTTAAAAGCTATTACCTCTTAAAAACTGAAGTTAAGTGAAACAGGTGACAACAAGACTTTGCTTCCAGATGAGTCCAATGGCTACTATGCTCACTTTGACCATTAAAATATGGAGGAACCTCGAGCACTGATGACCCCGTGATGTCAGTCTCTGAGGCTGACACGAAAGCAGCTTTCAGGAGAGTGAACCCACAAAAAGCATGGTGGGTCTGAATGGTGCCTTTACAACGTCTTTCTCAATATCAGCAAGACTAAGGGGTTGATTATTGCATGGACTAGATGGGCTGAAGGGCTGTGCTGTAATGTTCTATGACTCAAAATGCCAACAAATTAAATGTGCCAATGTGTATAGAATTAACATAATGCAGATGTTGGAAATCTAAAATAAAAACAAAATTTCCAATGTTTTCTGTTTTCATTACTAACAAGAGTTGAAGTGACCATGCCCATGCTGCTGTGGAGGTCATGGGTAAATCTGAATTTGTATTATGACACTGTGACTCACGTTGGACAAGGTGCCATTTTACAGTGTCTGGCTGTTAAAACTCAGTAAATCTTTGCTCAGATCCAGGAGGCAATCATGGAGAAAGTTCCATATTTTGCCCTGAGATTTAAGTCTACATAATATCTCCAATTATAAATGTTGTGTCAAACATGTTGTATAAAAATATGAGCTCAGTGCAAAATTCTGCTGATTTGATGGCTGACTACTTACATCAAGTTTCTTCTGATAGTTGAGACTTTGTATGACCTTTCGTGCCAAATGAAGAGCATGGCAGTCATCTAAAGCATAGTGATCCGTAACACCAGACTTTCTACAGAAACCACATGTACATTATTCGTTAACTTCAACTTTCAGTAAATCAATAGTTCTATTTTTGCAAAGTTACCTTCGTGTGAATGACAATTTAATAACGCCAAAACTAACATTTTGGTTCAACCTCTCTGTCACTCTATTCCATACAAGTCACTGGTGATAAAATACGGTGAAGATCCTGGATTGAGAGCTAGAAGAGGCCATGAAAAAGCCTTGGAGAGCAGAATTAAGAAAAACCCCAAGGCATTCTAGCCCAGGATAGGCTAGAATAAAGGATAAGAGGATAAGGGATGACTTACAGCAGACTGAAACGCTTGAGCATACAGACATTAAGAAGAAGGATGTACTGGAGCTTTTGAAAGGTATTAAGTTAGATAAGTCTCCAGGACCAGACGAGATACCCCCCAGGCTACTGTGGGAAGCGAGGGAGGAAACTGCTGAAACTCTGGCGATGATCTTTGCAGCATCAATAGGGGTGGGAGAAGTACCAGAGGATTTGAAGGTTGCAAGTGTTGTTCCTTTGTTCAAGTAAGGGAATACAGATGATCCAGGAAGTTATAGATCAGTGAGTCTGACTTCAGTGGTGGGCAAGTAGTTGGAGAAGGTCCTGAGAGGCAGGATTTATAAGCATTTGGAGACACATAATCTGGTAAGGAATAGTCAGCATGGCTTTGTCAAGGGCAGGTCATGCCTTTCGAACCTGATTGAATTTTTTGAAGATGTAACAAAACACATTGATGAAGGTAGAGCAGTAGATGTAGTGTCTATGGATTTCAGTAAGACATTTGATAAGGTTCCACATGTAAGGCTCATTCAAAAAGTAAAGAGGCATGGGATCCAAGGAGACCTTGCTTTGTGGATCCAGAATTGGCTTTCTCACAGAAGGCAAAGGATGGTTATTAATGGTTTGTAATGAGGACAGTGACCAGTGCTGTTCTGCAGGGATCTGTTCTGGGACCCCTCCTCTTTGTGATTTTTATAAATGACCTGGATGAGGAAGTAGAGGGTGAGTTAGTAAGTTTGCTGATGACACAAAAGTTCGGGTGTTGTGGATAGGCTGGGGGGTTGTCAGAGGTCACAGCATGACATAGATGGGATGCAGAACTGGGTAGAGAAGTGGCAGATGGACTTCAACCCAGATAAGTGTGAAGTGGTTCATTCTGGTAGGTCAAATTTGAAGACAAAATATCATATTAATGGTAAGACTCTTGGCAGTGAGGAGAATCAGCGAGATCTTGAGGTCCGAGTCCATAGGGCTCTCAAATCTGCTGCGCAGGTTGACAATGTTGTTAAGAATACGTATGGTGTGCTGGCCTTCATCAACCGTGGGATTGAGTTCAAGAGCCGAGAGGTAATGTTACAGCTATATAGGACCAATCTGTGCCTTGTAAGGCATGACAATGCCTGACGCAGGCCTCTCATGGTCTGAGTCGACGTTCCCTCCCTCCCTCCCTATAAAGGACCCTGGTCAGACCCCACTTGGAGTACTGTGCTCAGTTCTGGTCACCTCACTACAGGAAGGATGTGGAAACCATAGGAAGGATGTGGAAACCATAGGAAGGGTGCGGTGGAGATTTACAAGGATGTTGCCTGGATTGGGGAGCATGCCTTATGAGAATAGGTTGAGTGAACTCGGCCTTTTCTCCTTGGAACAACAGAGGATGAGAGGTGACCTGATAGAGGTGTATAAGATTATGAGAGACATTGATCGTGTGGATAGCCAGAGGCTTTTTCCCTGGGCTGAAGTGGTCCACACTAAAGGGCACAATTTTAAGGTGCCTGGAAGTAGCTACAAGGGGAACGTCAGAGGTAGGTTTTTCACACAGAGTGGTGGGCGCATGGAATGCACTGCCAGCAAAGGTGGCAGAGGCAGATACAATACGATTTTTTAAGACACTCTTAGATAGGTACATGGAGCTTGGAAAAATAGAGGGCTACACGATAGGGAAATTCTAGTCAGTTTCTAGCGTAGATTACATGGTTGGCACAATATTGTGGGCCCAAGGGCCTGTAATGTGCTGCAGATTTCTATGTTTCTGTGAATCAAAAATCTAAACATATCAGAAACTTGGCCAAAGGATGGGAGTTGGAAGTTCAAGGATATATGGTGTATCGGAAAGATAGGTTAGTAGGCAGAGGGGGTGGTGTGGACCTGTGTATAAGAAATAATATTAAATCATTAGAAATGAATGACATAGGATCATAAGGTGTAGAATATGTATGGGTTGGGTTAAGAAATGGCAAGGGTAAAAGGACACTAATGGCAGTTGTATACAGGCCTCCGAACAGCAGCCGGGATGTGGATTACAAATTACAGCAGGAGATAGAAAAGGCGTGTCAGAAAGACAATGTCATGATAATCGTTGGGAATTTTAACATGAAAGTGGATTGGGAAAACCAGGTCAGTACTGGACCTCAAGAGAGAGAGTTTGTAGAATGTCTATGTAAGGGGGTTTCGATTTTTATGTTACTGCAGAGGCTAATTAAAATGGCGTTTTTGTTACGTTAATCTGGGGAATGCGGCTTTGTTGTGCTTTAACGCTGAGAAAGTTTGCGCTAGCAGCTTATTGTGGTTTAGAGGGTGATAAGAGGGTGCTATTAACCAATTGGGATAGTTGTTATGGCTTTGGTGTATTTGAAGGTACTGTTTGCGGGGGGGTTTGGGGGCAGAAGGCGGGAAAGCGAGACAGAGGATGGACCAGGTGCTGTGAGTCCGCTAATGGGGTCGGACCCCGAGCGGGACGTTCGGCGAGGAGACGGAGACGGACTCGTGTGGAGCGTCTGGTCGACCACCGTTGTTGGTCCCAGGCGGCCGGTCGAGGTGGTCCGAGGGGGTCGCAGGATGAAGAAGAAGGTCCTTGAGCTCCAGCGGTTTTTGTGCACGAAGAGATTGAACTTTGATAAGTGTGGCACCTTTTATTTTCCTTTTATATTTTACTCTCTTTTAATTATATAGTTCCAGTAATATCTATAAACTGTAAATCATTTAATTGCATCTGGTGTATTGTCTGTTATTTGGGCGGGGTGGGGTACCTCACACAGCATCCACACAAACGAATTACCCAGTTTGGCGGGGCCGAGGCTGTTTCCCCAGACGACAGCGAGCCGAGCGACCCTGAGGGTGGCCAGGGGGGCTACATCTAAGAGATGGCTTTTTAGAACAGCTTTTTGTTGAGCCCACTAGGGGATCGGCTGTGCTGGATTGGGTGTTGTGCAATGATCCGGAGGTGATAAGGAACCCTTAGGGAACAGTGATCACAATATGTTCAAGTTCACTTTGAAATTTGAGAAGGAGAAACTAAATTCCAATGTGTCGGTATTTCAGTGGAGTAAAGGAAATTACAATGGCATGAGAGGGGAACTGGCCAAGGTTGACTGGAAAGGGACACCAGCAGGAAGGACAGCACAGCAGCAATGGCTGGAGTTTCTGCGGAAAATGAGGGAAGTGCAAGACAGACATATTCCAAATAAGAAGAAAAGTTTGAATGGAAGAAGGACACTACCATGGCTGACAAGTGAAGTCAGAGCTAAAGTAAAAGCAAAAGAGAGGGCATACAAGGAAGTGTTGGCGCGTGGCCAAGTGGTTAAGGCGTTGGACTAGTGATCTGAAGGTCATGAGTTTGAGCCTCAGCCGAGGCAGCATGTTGTGTCCTTAACACTTAACCACACATTGTCCTCATCACTTAACCACACATTGTCCTCATCACTCAACCACACATTGCTCCTGCACATTCCAGCGGCGGCGGTTGGTGCAGTATGGACAAGACACGACAAGACAAGGCAAAGCTAGTGGGAAGACAGAGGATTGGGAAGCTTTTAAAAACTTGCAGAAGAAAACTAAGAAGGTCATTAGGAGGGAAAAGATGAATTAGGAAAAGAAGCTGGGGATTAATATCAAAGAAGATACTGAAAGCTTTTTTAAATATATAAAGGGTAAAAGAGAGCTGAGGGTAGATATAGGACCATACAAAATGACGCTGGAGATATCGTAATGAGAGACACAGAGATGACAGAGGAACTGAATGTGTATTTTGCATCAGTCTTCACAGTGGAAGACATCTGCGGTATAGGGGACATTCAAGAGTGTCAGGGAAGTGAAGAATGTGCAGTGAAAATTATGACTGAGAAGGTGCTCTGAAAACTTAATGGTTTGAGGGTGGATAAGTCTCCTGGACCCGATAAAATGCACCCTCGAGTTCTAAAGGAAGGGACTGGAGAGATTGCAGAGGCATTAAAAATGATCTTTCAAGAATTGATAAATTCTGGCATATTACCAGATGACTGGAAAATTGCAAATGTGACTTAGCTATTTAGGAAGGGTCGAAGGCAGCAGAAAGGAAACTGTAGACCTGTAAACCTGACATCAGTGGTTGGGAAGTTGTTGGAATCGATTGTTAGGGAAGAGATTACGGAATACCTGGAGGCACATGACAAAATAGGCCAAAGTCAGCATGGTTTCCTGAAAGGAAAA
The DNA here is from genome assembly GCF_030028105.1 of Mobula birostris. Lineage (NCBI taxonomy): Eukaryota > Metazoa > Chordata > Chondrichthyes > Myliobatiformes > Myliobatidae > Mobula > Mobula birostris. The sequence goes on from NC_092386.1 coordinate 1,189,075, forward strand.
TCCTGCCTGACTAACCTACTGCAATTTTTTGAGGAAATTACAAGCACGGTAGACAAAGGAGATGCAGTAGATATGGTGTACTTGGATTTTCAGAAGGCCTTTGACAAGGTGCCGCACATGAGGCTGCTTAGCAAAATAAGAGCCTATGTAATTACAGGGAAGTTACTTGCATTGGTGCTGCATTGGCTGATTGGCAGAAAATAGAGGGTGGGAATAAAGGGATCCTATTCTGGCTGGCTGCCGGTTACCAGTGGAGTTCCACAGGGGTCAGTGTTGGGACCACTGCTTTTTACGATGTATGTCAATGATTTAGACTATGGAATTAATGGATTTTTGGCTAAATTTGCCAATGATACAAAGATAGGTGGAGGAGTGGGTCATGTTGAGGAAACAGAGAAACTTAGATAGTTTAGAGGAAGTGGCAAATGAAATACAATGTTGGAAAGTGTATGGTCATGCACTTTGGTGGAGGAAATAAATGGGCAGACTATTATTTAGATGGGAAAGAATTCAAAATGCAGAGATGCAAAGGGACTTGGGAGTCCTTGTGCAGGATACCCTAAAGGTTAACCTCCAGGTTTAGTTGGTGGTGAAGACAGCAAATGCAATGTTGGCATTCATTTCTAGAGGCATAGAATATAAGAGCTGGGACGTGATGTTGAGGCTGTATTGCTATATTTATGCTCTATTCTTGGTTGGTGCGGCTGTAACGAAACCCAATTTCCCTCGGGATCAATAAAGTATATCTATCTATCTATCTATCTATCTATCTATCTGTAAGGCACTCGTGAAATCAAACGGGAGTATTGTGTGCTGTTTTGGGCTCCTTATTTTAGAAAGGATATACTGACATTGGAAAGGGTTCAGAGAAGATTCACGAGAATGATTCCCGGAATGAAAGGGTTTCTGTATGAGGAACGTCTGGCAGCTCTTGGGCTGTATTCCTAGGAGTTCAGGAGAATGAGGGGGGATCTCATAGATACATTCCAAATGTTAAAAGGCCTGAACAGATTAGATATGGCAAAGTTATTTCCCATGGTAGGGGAGTCTAAGACAAGAGGGCACGATTTCAGGATTGAAGGACGTCCATTTAGAACAGAGATGAAGAGAAATTACTTTAGTCAGAGGGTGGGGATTCTGTGGAGTTTGTTGCCACGAGCGGCTGTGGAGGCCAAGCCATTGGGTGCATTTAAGGCAGAGATAGATAGGTTCTTGATTAGCCTTAATGCATTCAATGACTTGGCCTCCATAGCCACTTGTGGCAGCAAATTCCACAGAATCCCCACCCTGTGACTAAAGTGATTTCTCCACATCTCTGTTCTAAATGGACACCCTCCAATCCTGAAAGTAACTGTACTGTGAATCGAAAATCTAAGCATACCAGAAACTGCACTGTGAATTGAAAATCTAATTATATCAGAATTTCTACTGTGAATCGTAAATGTAAATATACCAGAAACTGTACTGTGAATCGAAATTCTAAAATGCAACAGCATAAGAAACAAAGCAGATTTGAAGGACTATTTGATGGTCTTTAAAAAAGCACATTTTGAAACTTGACAGAATATTAAATATTGAGGAGTAAGCAGTTGATGCTTCAGGCTGAGACTCTTCATTAGGACTGGAAAGGAAAATGTCAGAAGCCAGAATATTATACTACCCATTCCCTTCCAGTCCCAATGAAGGGTCTCGGCCCGAAACGTCAACTCTTTATTCATTCCACAGGAGCTGCCTGACATGCTGAGTTCCTTCAACATTTCGTATGTGTCGCTCCTGACCTCCAACATCTACAGATCTCTTGTAAGAATGATAAATATATTTGTTCAAATAAATATAGCAAGAGACGTTGAATATGGTTGTTTACCTGCAGTGAAGATCAGCACCTCCCAGGTCTTCGGCTGACACCTCCTCACCAGTTGCAGCTTTCACCTACACGTGGCCAACAATCAGAAGCTGTCATTAATATTTCTGCTTGCCAGTATGAGGGCAGGGCAAATGTTTCAGCAAAGAATGCTAGCTTCTGCACTTAACTTCCAAGGTATGTGTGTGGTTTAGTTTCTAGACAGTGGTGAATCCCAACCCATACTTGTGGATGTCATCGGTGGAGGCTAAAATTATGCTATTAAATATAAAGACCATAAGACTATAAGACATAGGAGTAGAATTAGGCCATTCAGCCCGAGTCTGAACCGCCATTCTATCATGGCTGATCCCAGGTCCCACTCAATCCCATACATCTGCCTTCTCGCCGTATCCTTTGATGCCCTGACCGATCAGGGAACGATCAACTACTGCCTCTAGTATACCCACAGCCTTGGTCACCACAGCAGTTTTTGGCCGAGCATTCAACAGATTTACTATTCCCTGGCTAAAAACGTTCCTCCTTACCTCTGTTCTGAAGTGTCGCCCCTCAATTCTGAGGCTGTGCCCTCTAGTTCTGGACACCCCCACCATAGAAAACATCCTCTCCACATCCACCCTATCTAGTCTTTTCAACATTCGGTACGTTTCAATGAGATCCCCCTGCATTCTTCTGAATTCTAGTCATCTAGTACTGAGAGTTAGGCACTCTCTTTATTCAGCTTCTTCCCTTCTGCCATCCAATTCCTAAATGGTCATTGAACCCATGAACACCAGCTCACTTTTTTTAATATGCATTATTTCTGTTTTTGCAGGATTCTTAATCTATTCAATATACAGATATTGTAATTGATTTATTTATTTATTTATTTTTACCTTTTTTTTCTTCTATATTACGTATTGCATTGAACTGCTGCTGCTAAGTTAACAAACTTGGTGACACATGCCGGTGATAATAAACCTGATTCTGATTGTCACTTATATGCTGGTAAACGTAGAACATAGAACACAACAGCATAGTACAGGCCAAGGGCCTCCGGCCCACGACGTTCAGGCAACTTTTTAACCTACTCCAAGATCAATCTTACCCTTCCCTCCCACATAGCCCTCCATTTTTCTTTCATCTGCATGCCTATCTACGAGTCTCTTAAATATCCCTGCTGTATCTGCCTCTGCCGCGACTCCTGGCAGTGTGTTCCATGTACACACCAGTCTCTGTGTGAAAAACCTACCTACCATATTCTCCTTATGTTTTCCTTCAAGTACTTTAAAATTATGCCCACTCAAATGAACCATTTCTGTCCTTGGAAAGAGTATCTGGTTATCCATTCAATTTATGCCTCTTAGCTGTGACTGTAACCTTTTGGTATATTTTTGTACATTTGTCGTGAATAATAAAAATTCAGTCAGAAACACCTGATAGATTGAATCCTAAAGCTGAACCTGGTAAATGACAAGGGCACAGCTATTCATATGAAGTTGTTATGACAAATATCAGCTTGATCATCATCTTCACCCCAATCCCAGAGTTTCATACACATAGACACTACACGTACCAGAGGTGGGCCTCCTAAGAAAATTGTTCCTTGATTCTTCACGATAATACTTTCATCAGCCATGGCAGGTACATATGCCCCTCCTGCTGTGCATGAACCCATCACCACTGCAATCTAGAAACAGAGAAATAATCAAAAAATTTACAAGTTGTTTTTATTATCAGAACTGCTCCTAGGTGAGCTATTCAGCTGAATATCAGAAATGTTTCATTGTGAGTTATACAGTTTAATATCATAACTGTTTCATTTTGAATTATTCAGTTTAATATCAGAATAACTTCGTGAACTATTCTCACTGTTTCACAGTGGAGTTTTTTTAACCATTCTCACTGTTTCATAGAACATACAATGTTGTGCCGAGCATGTAACCTACTCTAGAAACTGTGGGAAGCGAAGGAGGAGATTGCTGCTCCAGAAACAGTCTAGCATTTCCCTAGCACACAGCCCTCTATTTTTCTGAGCTCCATCTACCTATCTAAAAGACTATTAAAATACTCTATTGTATCCGCTTCCACTACCACCGCCTGCAGTGCATTCCACACATCCACCACTCTCTGAAAAACTTACCCTCGGTACCTATTTCCAAGCACCTTGAAACTATGCCCCCTCGTGTTAGCCATTTCAGCCCTGGGAAAAAGCCTCTGGCTATCCACATGATCGAAGCCTCTCATCATCTTATACACCTCTATCAGGTCACCTCTCATCCTCCGATGCTCCAAGGAGAAAAGGCCAAGTTCACTCAACCTATTCTCATAAAGCACACTCTCCAATCCAGGCAACATCCTTGTAAATCTCCTGTGCATTCTCTCTATAGTATCCACATCTTTCCCGTAGTGAGGTGACCAGAACTGAACACAGTACTCCGTGGAGTCTGACCAGGGTCCTATATAGCTGTAAAATTACCTCACGGCTCTTGAACTCAATCCCACAGTTGATGAAGGCCAACACATCATACACCTTCTTAACAACACTGTCAACCTGCACAGCAGCTTTCAGAGTCCTATGGACACGGGCCCCAAGATCTCTCAGATCCTGCACACTGCCAAGAATTGCACCATTAATATTATATTCTGTCTTCAAATTTGGCCTACCAAAATGAACCACATCACACTTATCTGGGTTGAAATCCATCTGCCACTTCTCAGCCCAGTTCTGCATCCTATCGATGTCCTCTGACAACCCTCCACGCTATCCACAAAACCCCCAACTTCTGTGCCATCAGCAAACTTACCAATCCACTCTTCTACTCCTTCATCAAGGTCATTTATGAAAATCACAAAGAGGAGGGGTCCCAGAACAGATCCCTGAGGCACACCACTGGTCACCGATCTCCATGCAGAATATGACCCGTCTACAACCAGCCTTTGCCTTCTGTGGGCAAGTCAATTCTGGATCCACAAAGCAATGTCCCCTTGGATCCCATGCCTCTTTACATTCTGAAGGAGCCTTGCATGGGGAACCTTATCAAATGCCTTACTGAAATCCATACACACTACATCCACTGCTCTACCTTCACCAGTGTGTTTTGTTACATCCTCAAAGAATTTGATCAGTCTCATAAAACACAACCTACCCTTGACAAAGCCATGCTGACTATCACTTATCAGATTATATCTCTCCAATTGCTTATAAATCCTGTCTCTCAGGTTCTTTTCCAACAACTTGCCCACCAATGAAGTCAGACTCACTGGTCTATGATTTCCTGGGTTATCTCTACTACCTTTCTTGAACAAGGAAACAACACTTGTAACCCTCCAATCCTCTGGTACTTCTCCCGTCCCTATTGATGACGCAAAGATTATCACAAGAGGCTCAGCAATCTCCTCCCTCGTTTCCACAGTAGCCTGGGGTATATCTCATGTGGTCCCAGTGACTTATCTAACTTAATGCTTTTCAAAAGTTCCAGCACATCCTCTTTCTATATGCTTAAGTGTTTTAGTCATCCCCACAATTGGCAAGGTCCTGTTTCCCTGGTGAACAATGAAGCAAAGTTTTCATTAAGTATTGAATTGACTTTATCCCTTACATCCTTCACATACATGACAAGTAAAAATATTTACATTATGTCTCCATCTAAATGTGCCATGTGCAATCATAGTAATTTATAATAAATAGAACAGTCAATGTAATATAGAAATACACTCAGATCAGCGTGAGTTCATCAGTCTGATGGCCTGGTGGAAGAAGCTGTCCCGGAGCCTGTTAGTGCTTTTATGCTGCGGTACTGTTTCCTGGATGGTAGTCACTGGAATAGATCGTGGTTGGGGTGACTCGGGTCTCCAGTGATCCTATGGGCCCTTTTTACACACCTGTCCTTGTAAATGCCCTGAATCGTGGGAAGTTCACAACTACAGATGCACTGGGCTGTCCGCACCACTCTCTGCAGAGCCCTGCGATTAAGGGAGGTACAGTTCCCATACCAGGCAGTGATGCAGCCAGTCAGGATGCTCTCAATTGTGCCCCAATAGAAAGTTCTTAGGATTTGGGGGCCCATACCAAACTTCCTCAACCGTCTGAGATGAGAGAGGTGCTGTTGTGCCTTTTTCACCACACAGTCAGTATGCATAGACCACGTGAGATCCTCGGTGATGTGGATGCCGAGGAACCTGAAGCTGTTCACCCTCTCAACCCCAGGTCCATTGATGTAAATAGGGGTCAGCCCGTCTCCATTCCTCCTGTAATCCACAACCAGCTCCCTTGTTTTGGCGACATTGAGGGAGAGATGACACAATGAGATGACACAGCGGTGTCAAGACCTCCGCTACCTTCTCCAACTCCATGCACGTTTCCACTATCGCACCTGATTGGTCCTATTCTTAAATGGCTCATCTTCTTCCCCTTCACATACTTGTAGAATGCCTTGGGTTTCATGGTGTTATTAACTATTATTAACTATTCTCACTGTCTCATGGTGAGTTTTTAACTACACACTGTTTCATGCCATCTTATTAACTATTCTCACCATTTCATGGAGAGTTATTAATTATTCTCAACTTTTCATGGTGAGTTATTAACCATTCTCATTGGTTCATGGTGGAGTTTTTAACTATTCTTATTGTTTTATGGTGAGTTATTAAGTACACACTGTTTCATGTCATGTTATTGACTCTCACTACTTCACAGTGAGTTATTAACTATCCTCACTGGTTCACAGTGGAGTTTTTAACTATTCTCACTGTTTCCCGGTGGTTATTAACCATTCTCACTGTTTCATGGTGAGTTATTAACCATTAACCACTCAGGTCAGTGAACAGCGGGTTGTTACAGTAAAATAGAGCTTTGACCAGCAACCAATCTGGACATCGGAAGTTTTGACAAGAGAGTATTTCACTCAGGTACACTGTCCGAGTACAAAAGGAAGTAGTGGGTCACTACCACAAAATAGAGCTCTGATCAACGACCAATTCATGTTTTGGATTAGTTAGCAAGAGCAAATTAAAGGAAGGCAGGGCCAAGGACAGAGTTGGAGTGGTTATCCTGAGGCTTTAGCTCTTTGTGGCTTTAGTAGTCAGATAAAGCAAACAAAAGAAAGCTCAAGGGTAAGTTTTTTTGCTCCTTCCTTTCTTTATATCTGCTCAGCTAGGACAGTAGAAAATCCAGGCAAGATAATGGAATGCTCCTCTTGTGGGATGTGAGAAGGCAGGGAGGCTTCCAGTGTCCCTGACAACTACAAATGCAAGATGTGCATCCAGCTGCGGCTTCTAACAATCTGCATTAAGAAGTTGGAGCTGGATCCGGATGAACTCCAGATCATTAGGGAGGCTGAAGGGGGTGATAGGTAGGACATATAGAGAGGTAGTTACACCCAAGGTGCAAGACACAGGAAACTGAGTGACAGTCAGGAAGGGAAAGAGGTCAAGGAGCCAACACAGAGTACCCTTGTAACCACCCCCCTTAACAACGGGTATCTCACTTTGGGTATCATCCGGGGTGATGACCTGAAAGAGGAAAGTCACAGTTATCAGGTCTCCAACACTGAGTCCAGCTCTGCAACTCAGAAGGGAAGTGGGGTACGACAGGGGGAGGATAAGTGATGAGGTTCTGCAAAGGGAGTTTAGGGAGTTGGGTGCTAAGTTAAAGGGAAGGGCACCTGAACTGGAGGGGAACTAATTTCCTGGTGGGAAAGTTTGTTAATTTGAGAGGGAGAAGCACAAGTAACATGTATCAGTGTCACAATGGTATATAGGGAATTACAGAGACATGAGGGAGGAGCTTGCCCAGGTGAATTGGAAGGGGATACTGGTGGGGATGATGACAGAGTAGAGGTGGCTGAAGTTTCTGGGAATAGTTCACAAGGCGCAGGATAGATATGTCCCACAGAAGAAGTTGCTCTCAAATGGCAGGTCTAGGCAACCATGGCTGACAAGGGAAATCAAGGTCTGCATAAAAGCCAATGAAAGGGCATATAAGGTAGCAAAAGTGAATGGGAAGTTGGATGATTGGGAAGCTTTTAAAATCCAACAAAAGGCAACTAAAAAAGCTATAAGGGAAAAGATGAAATATGAGGGCAAACTAGTAAATAATATAAAGCAGGATACTAACAACAGGAATTCTGCAGATGCTGGAAATTCAAGCAACACACATCAAAGTTGCTGGTGAACGCAGCAGGCCAGGCAGCATCTCTAGGAAGAGGTGCAGTCGACGTTTCAGGCCGAGACCCTTCGTCAGGACTAACTGAAGGAAGAGTGAGTAAGGGTACTGTGAGCAGGATACTAGAAGTTTTTTCAGTTATATAAAGTATAAAAGGGAGGTGAGTGTCGATATTGGACCACTGGAAAATGATGCTGGTGAGGGAGATATGGGGTGCGGAAGACACTAGCTGTATGCCAGAGGTCCATGAGTGTCAGGGAGTAGCAGAGAATGCCATTGGTATTACAAAGGAAAGAGTGCTAGGCAATCTCAAAGGTCTTAAGGTGGATAAGTCACCTGGACCAGATGACTATAGCCCAGAGTCCTGAAGGAGGTTGCTGAAGAGATAACGAATGCATTGGTCATAATCTTTGAAGAATCAGGTCCCAGAGGACTAGAAGATTGCAAATGTCACTCCACTCTTTAAGAAGGGAGGAGGACAAAAGAGAGGAAGTTATAGGCCATTTAGCCTAACCTCAGTGGTTGGGAAAGTGTCAGAGTCTGTTATTAAGGACAAGGTTTCGGGCTACTTGGAGACGAATGATAAAATAAGTCAAAGTCAGCATAGTTCCTGTAAATGGAAAGTTTGCCTGCCAAATCTGTTAGAATTCTTTGAGGAAGTAACAAGCAGGGTGGACAAAAGAGAGGTAGTGCGATGTCATTTACTTATATTTTCAGAAGGCATTTGATAAGACTGCTTAACAAGATAAAATTCTATGACGTTACAGGAAAGATACTGGCATGGATAGCGGAATGGCTGACAGACAGGAGGCAGTGAGTGGGAATAAAAGGGGACTTTTCTGGTTGGCTGCCAGTGACTAGTGGTGTTCCTCAGGGATCAGTATTGGGACTGCTACTTTTCTCATTGTTTGTCAGTGATTTAGATAGTGGAATTGATGGTTTTGTGGCAAATTTTGCAGATGATATGAAGATAGGTGGAAGGGTAGAGAGTGTTGAGGAAGCAATGCGATTGCAGCAGGACTTAGACAAATTGGAAGAATGGGCAAAAACGTGGCAGATGGATACAGTGTTGGGAAATGTATGACAATGCGTTTTGGTAAAAGGAACAATAGTGCAGACTATTATCTAAATGGGGAGAAAGTTCAAACATCAGAGACGCAAAGGGACTCGGGAGTCCTTCTGCAAGACTCCCAGAAGGTTAATTTACAGGTTGAGTCTGTGATAAAGAAGGCACATGCAATGTTGGCATTTATTTCAAGGGGAATAGAATATAAAAACAAGAAGATAATGCTGAAGCTTTATGAAACAATAGTCAGGCTGCACTTAGTATTGTCAAGAGTTTTGGGCCCCTTATCTCCAAAAGAGTGTATTGTAATTGGAGAGAGTCCAGAGAGGTTTCAGAGGATGATTCTGGGAATGAAGACATTGACATCTGAGGAACATTTGTCATCTTTAGGTCTGTACTCTCTGTAATTTAGAAAAACGCATGGGGATCTCAGTGAAAACTACAGAATGTTGAAAGGACTGGATAAGGTGGATATGGAGAGAATGTTCCCTCTGGTGGGGGTATCCAGAACTTGACGAACTAGCCTCATAATTGAGGGATATCTTTAGCCATTTCAGTCTCTGCCTACCACACGATCAATGCCTCTCATCATCTTGTACACCTCTATCAGGTCACCTCTCATCCTCCAAGGGGAAAAGTCCAAGTTCACTCAACCTATTCTCATAAGCTATGCCCTCCAATCCAGGCAACATCATTGTAAATCTCCTCTGCACTCTCTCCACATCCACATCCTTCCTGTAGTGAGGTGATCAGAACTGAACACAGTAGACCAAGTGGGGTCTGACCAAAGTCTTATATAGCTGTAACAATACCTCACGGCTGTTGAATTCAATCCCATGGTTGATTAATGCCATATGCCTGCTTTACAACACTGTCAACCTGCGCAGCAGCTTTGAGTGTCCTATAGACATGGACCCCGAGATCTCCCTGATCCTCTACACTGCCAAGAGTCTTACTATATTAATATAGCGTTAATTCTATATTCTGTCTTCAAATTTGACATACCAAAATGAACCACTTCACACTTATCTGGGTTGAACTCTATCTGCCACTTCTCAGCCCAGTTCTGCATCCTATCAATGTCCCATTGTAACCTCTGACAACCCTTCAGACTGTCCACAACACCCCCAACCTTTGTGTCATCAGCAAACTTATCAACCCACCCTTCTACTTCCTCATCCAGGTCATTTATAAAAATCACGAGAGGAGCAATCGCAGAACAGATCCCTGCGGAACACCACTGGTCACCCACCTCCATTAACTATTCTCACTGTTTCCTGGTGAGTTAGTAACTATTCTCACTGTTCCAAGCTAGAGTTATTCACCATTCTCACTGTTTCATGGTGAGTTATTAACTATTCTCACTGTTTCATGGTAGAATTATTCACAATTCTCATTGTTTCATGGTGAGTTCTTACTACTCTCACTGTTTCACAGTGGCATTATTAACTATTCTCACTGATTCATGGCAAATTATTAACTATACTCATTTAAAGAATATAACTTGCCACTCATGCATTTGTTTGTGATTCCTCCCCTATGATTTATTTGATCAAATAACATCATATTTTTTATTTAACCAACACACATCAAAGTTGCTGGTGAACGCAGCAGGCCAGGCAGTATCTGTAGGAAGAGGTGCAGTCGACGTTTCAGGCCGAGACCCTTCGTCAGGACTAACTGAAGGAAGAGTGAGTAAGGGATTTGAAAGTTGGAGGGGGAGGGGGAGATCCAAAATGATAGGAGAAGACAGGAGGGGGAGGGATAGAGCCAAGAGCTGGACAGGTGATAGGCAAAAGGGGATACGAGAGGATCATGGGACAGGAGGTCCAGGAAGAAAGACGGGGGGGGGGGGAGGACCCAGAGGATGGGCAAGATGTATATTCAGAGGGACAGAGGGAGAAAAAGGAGAGTGAGAGAAAGAATGTGTGTATAAAAATAAGTAACAGATGGGGTACGAGGGGGAGGTGGGGCCTTAGCGGAAGTTAGAGAAGTCGATGTTCATGCCATCAGGTTGGAGGCTACCCAGACGGAATATAAGGTGTTGTTCCTCCAACCTGAGTGTGGCTTCATCTTTACAGTAGAAGAGGCCGTGGATAGACATGTCAGAATGGGAATGGGATGTGGAATTAAAATGTGTAGCCACTGGGAGATCCTGCTTTCTCTGGCGGACAGAGCGTAGATGTTCAGCAAAGCGGTCTCCCAGTCTGCGTCGGGTCTCGCCAATATATAAAAGGCCACATCGGGAGCACCGGACGCAGTATATCACCCCAGTCGACTCACAGGTGTAGTGTTGCCTCACCTGGAAGGACTGTTTGGAGCCCTGAATGGTGGTAAGGGAGGAAGTGTAAGGGCATGTGTAGCACTTGTTCCGCTTACACGGATAAGTGCCAGGAGGGAGATCAGTGAGGAGGGATGAGGGGGACAAATGGACAAGGGAGTTGTGTAGGGAGCGATCCTTGCGGAATGCAGAGAGAGGGGGGGAGGGAAAGATGTGCTTAGTGGTGGGATCCCGTTGGAGGTGGCGGAAGTTACGGAGAATAATATGTTGGACCCGGAGGCTGGTGGGGTGGTAGGTGAGGACCAGGGGAACCCTATTCCTAGTGGGGTGGCGGGAGGATGGAGTGAGAGCAGATGTAGGTGAAATGGGGGAGATGCGTTTAAGAGCAGAGTTGATAGTGGAGGAAGGGAAGCCCCTTTCTTTAAAAAATGAAGACATCTCCCTCGTCCTAGAATGAAAAGCCTCATCCTGAGAGCAGATGCGGCGGAGACGGAGGAATTGCGAGAAGGGGATGGCGTTTTTGCAAGAGACAGGGTGAGAAGAGGAATAGTCCAGATAGCTATGAGAGTCAGTAGGCTTATAGTAGACATCAGTGGATAAGCTGTCTCCAGAGACAGAGACAGAAAGATCTAGAAAGGGAAGGGAGGTGTCGGAAATGGACCGGGTAAACTTGAGGGCAGGGTGAAAGTTGGAGGCAAAGTTAATAAAGTCAACGAGTTCTGCATGCGTGCAGGAAGCAGCGCCAATGCAGTCGTCGATGTGGCGAAGGAAAAGTGGGGGACAGATACCAGAATAGGCACGGAACATAAATTGTTCCACAAACCCAACAAAAAGGCAGGCATAGCTAGGACCCATACGGGTGCCCATAGCTACACCTTTAGTTTGGAGGAAGTGGGAGGACCCCAAGCTTGAAGAAGCTTGGCCTTTTCATTTCCACACTTATATATGCATGAACTTTGCTAACCTGTTTGATTTATCTGATTTTTATATTACTGTATTATGTAGTTACTTATAAAATAGCTTATGATAACAGCAATACCAGACTTCAGCTGTTTTCCATTTCTGCTGGTTCTTTAACCCGTTACAGGGTATGTAACAAGGGGTTCAATGCCCACCGCTGCCAGTAAGGAATTTGTACATTCTGCTCATGACCGCGTGGGTTTTCTCCCATATGCCAAAGACACACGGTTAGGGTTAATGGGCAGTGAACATGCTAGAAGCGTGATGGCAGTTGGGGGCTCCCCAGCACAATCCTCGCTGATTTGATTTGACACATACAATGCATGTCACTTTATGTTTCAATGTACATTTGACAAATAAAGCTAATTGTTTCTGCAGGAGATGTGAACTAACCAGATACCACAGTTCATCTCTTCTCCAACAGTGCACTTGAAAATATATTGAATGTTGAATCCTTAATTATGAGATTGTTATCAAAGATATAAATGAATAATTTATCCTCAGCGAATTATTAGTCTCAAATAGGAATTCTTTTTCTGAGAGAAACTTTGAGGCGTATAAGCAATTTTGACTTTTTTTTATATATTGCATTTAAACTAACTAAATGGAAACAATGAATCTAAAATCATTCCTTTACCTGAGCAATTCCCATTGAAGACATAACGGCCTGATTATAAAAGATACGTCCAAAATGGTCTCTATCTGGAAACACATCTGCTTGTCGTGGGAGATTTGCACCACCTGAGTCAACTGATTGAAGACACATAACGGAGACAACATGTAAAACACCAAATGTACTACCTTTCTTCTCTATTATATTCAATTTCAATCCTACCTCAATCAGAGAACATGAAAGGGTCATTTTAACAATTCTTAACATTTGTCCAAAATTTTGCTAATATATCTGTCATTTGGCAGAAATAATGTTCGACAAATTCCTCTGTAATTTGCCTCAATGGAAAAACACAAATATATGTTTTGACGAAGTTACTGAAAGTGAAATGTTACCACGCCGTTTCTTTCCACAAAGGTTGCCTGAGTCATTGAATGTTCTGAACTGATTTTATTTCAGCTCCCAGCATCTGGTGTTCTTTTGATATTCTTTGAATACAAGATATGCATGGTCAACTCACGATCATGAAGGAATTAAGAGTACATAGGACAGCATTTCAGTTTATCCAGTCCATGCTGCTGTTCGTACTTCCCCAAACCTTCCTTCATTTAAATCTGTCTGCAGGGGCTCTCTTGTATGCTTGTCCAAGCTCCCTCTACACTAACCACCAGGCTGTGGGTAAGGAAGCTTTTTCTGAAGTCCACCTTGATTTTTGTATTGTAGATCACCGAACAGGACTAATGTTTAAAACACCTCCAGTAGATCACTAAACATATCAAACGTTTAAAGATATCCTGTAGATCACTAAACATGTGAAACATATAAACACCTCCTGTAGATCACATCAGGTCCCAAGGGAAGGGAGGCCCAACTTGATCATCATTTTATGATGTGGAAATCATACTTATCCCACTATCATTTTCCATAATATGGCAAGAAAAATTGTCTCTCATATCTTCAGTATCGTAAGACCAGAAGACAAAAGAATAGAATTGGGTCATTTGGCCGATCGAGGCTGCTCTGCCACTCTATCATGAAATTCCTAATCTTTTCTAAAATTGATGCCACTCTAGTCTGAGGATGTTTTCTCTGGTCCTAGACTCACCCACTATAGGAAACGTCCTCTCTATATCCAACTCTATTTTAGGTCTTTCAATGTCCGATAGGTTTCAATGTAATCGTCCCTCATTTTTCCAAACCCCAGCGAGCACAGGCCCAGAGCCATCAAACACTCCTCATATGCTAACCCTTTCATTCTTGGGATCATTCTCGTGAATCTCCTCTGGACCCTCTCCAAAGCCAGCACATCTTTTCTTAGGTAAGGGGCCCAAAACTGCTCATAATAGTCCAAGTAGTCTAGCCAATGCCTTATAATGCCTCAGTATCACATCCTTATTCTTATTATTCCAACTCTCTCAATGAATGTGTACAGTGCATTTGCCTTCCTGCCACTGACTCAATCTGCAAGTTATTCTTTAGGGGATCCTGCACACGGACTCTCGAGCCCCTTTACAATTCGGATTTGAAAATTTTCTCCCCATTTACAAAATAGTCTACGTCATTATTCCTTCTTCCAGAGTGCATGACTATAGACTTCTCTACCCTGTTTTCCATCTGCCACTTCTTTGCCCATTTTCCTAATCTGTCTATATCCTTCTGCAGACTCTCTGCTTCCTCAATACCACCTTTCCCTCCACCTACATTTGTGTCATCCATAAACTTGGCCACAAAGGCATCAATTCCGTCATCCAAGTCATTGACATAGAATGTAAGAAGAGGTCCCAATACCATCCCCTGTGGAACACCACTGGCTACTGCCAGACCAGCATAAAGCCACCTTTTATTCCCACCCTTCGCCTTCCCCCAGTTGGGAAGAGAGTACCTTTTCTGTAATACCACGAGCTCGCATCTTGCTAACCAGCCTCATGTGCGGCAGCCTTGTTAAAGGCCTTCTGAAAATCCAAGTAAACAAAATTCACCTATTCTCCTTTGTCTATCCTGCTTGTTATTTCCTCAAAGAATTCCAATAGATTTGTCAGTCAAGATTTCCGATTAAGGAAACTATGCTGACTACAGTCTATTTTATCATGTTCCCTGAAATCTGATCTTTAGCAATAAACTCCAACACCTTTCCAACCACTGAATTCAGGATAACTGCCCTATAATTTCTTTTGGGGTGCTTCCCTCCCTTCTTAAGGAGTGAAGTGCCATTTGCAGTTTTCCAGTCCTCTGGAACTACTCCAGAATCTAGTGATTCTTGAAAGATCAGAATCAAGTTTACAATCACCTGCATCTGTCATGAAATGTGTTAATTTAGCAGCAGCAGTACAATTCATGATAATATAGAAATAAAAAAAATAAAATAAATAAGTAAATCAATTACAGCAAGTGTGTGTGTGTGTGTGTTTGTGTGTGTGTGTGTGTGTGTGTGTGTGTGTGTGCGCGTGTGTGTGTGCGTGTGTGCGCGTGCGTGTGTGCGCGTGTGTGTGTGTGTGTGCGCATGTGTGTGTGTGTGTTTGTGTGCGTGTGTGTGTGTGTGTGTGTGTGTGCGTGTGTGTGTGTGTGTGTGTGTGTGCGTGTGTGTGTGTGCATGGGCGTGTGTGTGTGTGTGTGTGTGTGTGTGTGTGCGTGCGTGTGTGTGTGTGTGTGTGTGTGCATGGGCGTGTGTGTGTGTGTGCGTGCGCATGTGCGTGCGTGTGTGTGCGTGTGCGTGCGTGTGTGTATGTGTTTGTGTGTGTGTGTGCGTGTGTGTGTGTATGTGTTTGTGTGTGTGTGCGTGTGTGTGTGTGTATGTGTTTGTGTGTGTGTGCGTGTGTGTGTCTGCATGCGTGCGTGTGTGTGTGCGTGTGTGTGTTTGTGTGTTTGTGTGTGTGTGTGTGCGCGCATGGGCGTGTGTGTGTGTGTGCGTGCGTGTGTGTGTGTGTGTGTGTTTGTGTGTGTGTGTGTGTGTGTGTGTGCATGGGCGTGTGTGTGTGTGTGTGTGTGTGTGTGCATGGGCGTGTGTGTGTGTGCGTGTGTGTGTGCATGGGTGTGTGTGTGTGTGTGTGTGTGTGTGTGTGTATGGGCGTGTGTGTGTGTGTGTGTGTGTGTGTGTGCGAGTGTGTGGGTGTGGGTGTGTGTGTGTGTGCGTGTGTGTGTGCGTGTGTGTGTGCACGCGCACACAAAAACCAAAATAATATATTTTTTAAATGTGAGGTAATGTTCATGAGTTCAATATTATTTAGGAATCATATGGCTGAGGGGAAGAAGCTGTTCCTGAATCACTCAGTGAGCGCCTTCAGGCTTCTGTACCTCCTTCTGATGGTAACAATAAGAGGGTATGCCTGGGTGATGGGGGTCCTTAATAATGGACAAGGCATTTCTGACGCACTGATCCTTGAAGATGTCTTGGATACAACGGAGGCTAGTAAGCAAGATGGAGCTGACTAATTTTTACAACTTCCTGTAGCTTTCTGTAAATTATTACTAATACCTCCAGTTTCTTCAGCCACCTCTTTCATAACCCTGGGGTATAGTCCATCTGGTCCAGGTGACCTATCTACCTTTAGACCTTTCAGCTTTCCAAGCAACTGCACTCACTTTTGGCCCCTGATACTCTTGAATTTCTGGCACACCTCTCAATGTGAAAAACATACCTCTGATATTCACGCCTGCTAAGTAATTATTGATCATTTTAATCAACCTACCAATATAGTCAATCTGGCACTTAATTGACCTGTTCATCATTTGACAATTATTGGTGCATTGTGCAGGTACACAGATGTCATGCTGTTGATAAATGACCAGCTGGCCAAATTTTATGTCATCCCTAAATTTAGATACCAAGTTTTTGATTGCTGAGTCATGAAGACTGATACAAAGGTTCCAGAAGGCCTCTGACAAGGTGCCACACATGAGGCTGCTTACCAAGTTAAGAGCCCATGGTATTACAGGGAAGCTACTAACATGGTTAGAGCATTGGCTTATTGGTAGGAGGCAGCAAGTGGGAATAAA
The DNA here is from genome assembly GCF_030028105.1 of Mobula birostris. Lineage (NCBI taxonomy): Eukaryota > Metazoa > Chordata > Chondrichthyes > Myliobatiformes > Myliobatidae > Mobula > Mobula birostris. The sequence goes on from NC_092386.1 coordinate 1,205,994, forward strand.
TGGATCCTTTTCTGGTTGTCTGCCAGTGACTAGTGGTGGTTCGCAGGGGTCGGTGTTGGGACTGCTTCTTTATATGCTGGTTATTAATGATTTAGGTGATGGAATAGATGGCTTTGTTGCCAAGTTTACAGGTGATACAAAGATTGGTGGAGAGGCAGGTAGTGTTGAGGAAACAGGAAGGCTGCAAAAGGACTTGGACATATAAGGAGAACGGGCAAGAGAGTGGGAAATAAATACAATGTTGAAAAATGCATGCACTTTGGTAGAAAAAATAAATGTGCAAACTATTTCTAAACAGGGAGAAAATCCAAAAATCTGAGATGCAAAGGGACTTAGGAGTCCTTGTGCAGAACATCCTAAAGGTTAACTTTCAGGTTTAGTCAGTGGTGAGGAAGGCAAATGCAATGTTAGCATTCCTTTCAAGAGGTCTAGAACACAAGAGCTGGCATGTGATGCTGAGGCTTTATAAGGCACTGGTGAGACCTCACCTGAAGTATTGTGAACAGTTTTGAGCTCCTCATCTAAGAATAGATGTGCTGGCATTGGAGAGGGTTCAGAGGAGGTTCACAAGGATGATTCCGGGAATGAAAGGGTTATCTTAAGAGGAATGTCTGATTGTTCTGGGTTCTGGAATTTAGAAGGATGAGGAAGGATCTCATTGAAATATTTCAAATGTTGAAAGTTCCAGACAGAGTAAATGTGGAAAGGATGTTTCCCATGGTGGGAGAGTCTAGGACAAGAGGGTACAGCCTCACGCTAGAGGGGCATCCATTTAAAACAGAGATGCAGAGAAATTTCTTTAGACAGAGGGTGGTGAATTTGTGGAATTTATTACTACAGGCAGCTGAGGAGGCCAAGTATTTAACGCAGATATTGACAGGTTCTTGATTGGACATGGCATCAAATGTTACGAGGAGAAGGCTGGGGAGTGGGGCTGAAGAGGGGAAAAAAATCTGCCATGATTCAATGGCACAGCAGACTTGACGGGCCAAATGGCCTATTTCTGTTCCTATACCTTATGGTCTTAAAACACTTATTCAGTTTGTCTGCCACTTCCTTGTCCCCCATTACTACCTCTCCAGCATCATTTTCCAGTGGTCCAATATCCACTCTTGCCTCTCTTTTATTCTTTATATATCTGAAAAACTTTTGCTATCTTTGATATTATTTCAACTTTTCTCTCCTTCTGATTCTTCTAGCTACCTTTGGCTGGTTTTTATAAATTCCCCAATTCTCTATCTTGCCACTAATTTTTGCTATATTATATGCCCTCCCTTATCCTTTTATACCATCTCTGACTTCTCTTGTCAGGCACAGTTGCATCATCCGAACTAAGAATTTCCACCTTTCAAGAAACAAACCCTTGTGCTTGCTTTTCTAATGGTCTTGTTAGCCCATTGTTTTGTAATTTCTCTACTTGTAATCCCAAACCACGTCAATCCTCCACCCTTCATAAACTCATAGCACATAGAACATTACATCACAGTACAGGCCCTTTGGCCCACAATGTTGTGATAACCTTTTAAGTTATTCTGAGATCAATCTAACCCTTCCCTCCTACATAGCCCTCCATTTTTCTATCATCCATGTGCCTATCTAAAAGTCTCTTAAATATAATTGCCTCTATCATCACCCCCAGTAGGGCATTTCATGCATCCACCACTCTCTGTGTGAAAAACATACCTGACATTCACTCCAGATCGGTAATTATTGATCATTTTAATTTTCCTACCAATATGGTCAATCTGGCACTTAATTGACCTGTTAATCATTTGACAATTATTGGTGCATTGTGCAGGTACATGGATGCCATGCTCTTGATTGATGACCAGCTGGCCGAATTTTATGTCATCCCTAAAAGTAAATATCAAGTTTTTGATTGCTGAGTCACGAAGATAAGCTGTGTACCCCTAATACACCAGCACCTATAGTCCATCCTTTACCCCTCTCCATGCCGACTGTCCTCCCAGCAGTTAGCTATCCATGAATTCTGCATTCGTTATTCTACTACGGGTCTCTCACGGAGGCCTGTGGAAAATTTACATTACCTTCACTGCACCACCATTGTCTACATTCGTATATTTAAACTGGAGGTTGATGAGCTCTTGATTAGTCAAGGCATCAAAGGTTACAGGGAGAGGGCAGGAGAATAGATTTGAGGGGAATAATAAATGAGACATGATGAGATGGCAGAGAGGATTCAATGGGCTGAATGGCCTAACTTTGCCCCTGTGTCTTATGGTTATAGTACTCTCTCCTCAAAATGACGGAGACAGAGGCGGAGTTAAAATGGTGCTAAATAGCAACTTCTTTGCTTGCATCTTTGGAAACAGCTCTATTTCCATCTTTAATATCTTTATTTTTCCCTTTCTGGATTCTTTTGAAGACCCTGACCTGGAGTTACACACTGACTTCAGTTCTTTGCGGGAATGCAACCCGTTCTCGGGGTTTCAGGACTGGCCGTTGTTCAGCATGCCAAGGGGTTGACCTGAGAGGCGGCCTAGTGTTTGGAAGCCTGCAATCTCAGGGCTCTGGAGACAGACAGATCGAGGGTCAGTGTTGCAGCAGGAGACTCGTGTGTTGTCGGGGAGGCCGGAAAATCTTTCACTGTGGGCCCGAAAACCTGAGAATTTTGCGATCTTTGGGCACAGAACTTGTAAAAAGCGACGAAACGGGCTTTTTAACATCATAAACCAGCGGGTTGTTGTTATGTCTCCGACTCGCTGTGAAAGTGGGGGACACCTCCCTCTCCCTTAGTTAGGAGAGAGAGAATCTGTGGGTTGCTAAATGCCGGATGAAATGCGATAGTCTTTGGTGTAACTGCAAGGTCTGTGTCTTTGCTATCGCTTAGCTCAGTAGCGGGTGAGATTTTTGTTTTGCCAGTGGGGGGAAGGGGGGATTGTTGCTTGCCGCTCCTTACGCACAGAAGGGGGGAGCTGGTGGGGGGAACCTTGGAGTTCTCACGTTTAACTGTCGTTCATTCTTTAGGGCATTTCTCTGTTTTTTGTGGATGTTTTGTAAAGAAAAAGCATTTCAGGATGTATATTGTATACATTTCTCTGACATTAAATTGAACCTTTGAACCTTTGAAATATGTACTGTTGGTGAAACAAAACATTCCATTTCAAATAGAATAGAAAATATACAAATCGTGTATGAACTCAGTAACACATAGTTCATAAGAAGAGTAACTATACACAGACTGAAATCTTACCCAAATAAATGCAGGGAAGGTGGTTCTGTTTGGCGATCTCCTGCGCTCGAACATGTTTCTTCACGGTGATCGGATAGTAAGACCCTCCCTTCACTGTCGCATCATTGGCAACTATCAAACATTCAACCCTGTAAATAACACATGTGGTTCAGAACCAACACTGAAAAGCACAAGACCATATAATGGTGCTAGAAAGTTTGTGAAACCTGTAGAATTTTCTCTATTTCTGCATTAGTAAGACCTAAAATGTGCCAAGATCTTTCCATATGTCCTAAAACTAGATAAAGAGAACCCAATTAAAAAAATAACACAAAAACATTATACTCGTTCAGTTATCTATTGAGAAAAATGATCCAAGATTCCATGTATGTGTTGGAAAAAGTATGTAAACCTTTGTTTTCAGTAACCGATGTGACCCCCTTGTACAGCAATAACTTCAACCAAATGAGGCCTCACCTTGAATATTGTGAACAGTTCACAGCTCCTTATTTAAGAAAAGATGCGCTGGCTGCTTGTTAAGCAGCCTCATGTGTGGCACTTTATCATATGCCTTCTGAAAATCCAAGTAAATGACATCCACTGTCTCTCCTTTGTCCACTCTGCTGTTACTTCCTCGAAGAACTCTTAACAGATTTGACAAGCAAGATTCCCCTTCACAGAAACCATGCTGACTTGAACTTACTTTATCATTAGTCTCCAAGTACCTTGAAACCCCATCCTTAATAATAGACTCCAACACTTTCCCAACCACTGAGGTTAGGCTAACTGGCCTACAATTTCCTTCCTTTTACCTACCTCCTTTCTTAAAGAGTAGAGTGACATTTGCAATCTTCCAATCCATAGGGAACATGCCAGAATCAAGTGATTCTTGAAAGATCATGACCATTGCATCCATTATCTCTTCAGCAACCTCTCTTCAGAATTCTGGGATGTAGTCCATCTTGTCCAGGTGACCCATCCACCTTAAGACCTTTGAGTTTGCCTAGCACATTTTCCTTTGTAATAACAAGGGCACTCACTCCTGCTCCCTGACACTCACTGACCTCTAGCACACTGCTAGTGTCTTCCACAGTGAAGGCAGATGCAAAGTACTCATTTTTATTATTGGGTAGTTGTGCTCATATCACAACTTCTCCCTTCTTATAGCTTTTTTAGTTGCCTTTTGTTGGATTTTAAAAGCTTCCCAATCATCCAACTTCCCACTCACTTTTGCTACCTTATAGACCCTTTCCTTGGCTTTTATGCAGTTCTTAACTTTCCATTTTTCAGCCATAGTTGCCTACCCCTGCAATTTGAGAACTTCCTCTTCTGTGGGACATATCTATCCAGTGCCTTGTGAACTATTCCCAGAAACTTCAGCCATCTCTGCTCTGCCGTCATCCCCGTCAGTATCCTCCTCCAATCCAACTGGGCGAGGTCTTTTCTTATGCCTCTGTAATTCCCTTTATTCCATTGCAATACTGATACATGTGACTTATGTTTCTCCTTCTCAAATTGCAATATGAATTCAATTATATTATGATCACTGCCTCCTAAGGGTTCCTTGACATTAAGCTCCCTAATAAGATCTGGGTTATTACACAACACGCAATCTGAGATAGCCTTTCCCTGAGTAGGCTCAAGCACAAGCTGCTCTAAAAAGCCATCTCGCAGGCATTCAACAAATTCCCTCTCTTGCGATCTGACACCAACCTGATTTTCCCAATCCCCTTGCATATTGAAGTCCCCCATTACAATTGTGTCATTATCCTTATTACATGCCTTTTCCAACTCCCTTTACAATCTCAACACCACAACTTGGTTGTTATTTGGAGGCCTATATATGATTCCCATAATGTTTTTTTCACCCTTGCAGATTCTTAAGTCCACCTACAAAGATTCAACATTATCTGACCCCATGTCACCTCGTTATAAAGATGGAATTCCATCTCTTATCAACAGAGCCACACCACTGCCTGTGCCTTCCTGCCTGTCCTTTCAATACAAAGTATATCCTTTGATGTTAAGCTCCAATCTATGTCCTTCTTTCAGCCATGACTCAGTGATGCCCACAACGTCATACCGACAAATCTCTAATTGCACAAGTTTGTCCACCTTATTTCAAATGCTACACACATTTAAATACAGCAGCTTCAGTCCTGTGTTCTTTGCCCTTTTGAATTTTGCCCCTTGGTACAATTTAACTCTTTGGTCTGTCTGCATTTGTACACAATCATTGGCTGGTCCTTCCTTACCTTCATGTTACACCCGTCATCTACTTGTAAACCTGCTGGCTCACCTTCAGCTCTATCATACGGGTTTCCATCCTCCTGCCATATTAGCTTAAACCACTCTCAACAACTCTAGTAAACATGCCCACAAGAATATTGGTCCCCCTCAGATTCAAGTGCAACCCGTCCCTTTTGCACAGGTCCCACCTGTCCCAGAAGGGGTCCCAATTATCCAGAAATCTGTATCCCTTCCCACTGCTCCAATTCTTCGGCCACGCATTTATCTGTCACCTCATTCTATTCCCATCCTCACTGTCACAGTGACACAGGCAGCAATCTCGAATTTACTACCTTTGAAGTCCTGCTTCTCAGCTTCCTTCCTAATGCCCTGTATTCTTTTTTCAGGACCTCCTCCCTTTTTCGACCTATGTCATTGGTACCAATATGTACCACAACCTCTGACTGCTCACCCTTTTCAGGATATATGTCAGGGCCGTTGTTATTTATGTTACATATCAAAGATTTGAATGACATAATTGATGGAATTATGGATAAATTTACATATGATATGAAAATAAGTGGAGAGGCAGGTAGTGTTGGGGAACCATAGAGTCTGCAGAAGGACTTACTGAATTGAATTGAATTGACTGTACTTCTTATCTCCTTCACATACATGAGAATTAAAAATCGTTCTGTTATGTCTCCATCTAAATGTGCAATGCGCAATCATAGTAATTTATAATAAATAGAACAGTCAATGTAATATGGAGTACACTTAAATCTGCGTGAGTTCATCAGTCTGGTGGCCTAGTGGAAGAAGCTGTCCCGGAGCCCATTGGTCCTGGCTTTATGCTGCGGTACCATTTCCCGGATGGTAGCAGCTGGAATAGATTGTGGTTGGGATGGCTTGGGTCTCCAGTAATCCTTCGGGCCCTTTTTACACACCTGCCCTTGTAAATGTCCTGAATCATGGGAAGTTCACAACTACAGATTAGGAGAATGGGCAAAGAAGTGGCAGATGGAATGCAGTGTTGGGAAGTGTGTGGTTATGCACTTTGGGAGAAATAAAAAGGTGGACTATTTACTAAATGGAGAGAAATTCAAAAATCCAAGGAGCAAAGCAACCTGGGAGTCCTTGTACAAGATGCCCTAAAGATTAATTTGCAGGTTGAGTCTGCCCTGAGGAAGTCAAATGCATTTGAGAGGATTAGGAAGTAATGTTGAGGCTTTAAAAGGCACCGGTGAAGCCTCACTTGGAAAATAATGAGTTTTTGGCCCAGAAATGTTCACTAGAATTATTCCTGTTATGAAAAGATTAACGTACGAGGACTGATTGATAGCTCTGGGTCTGTTTTCACTGGATTTCAGAAGAATGAAGGGGGAACTTATAGAACATTGAAAGGCATTGATAAGAGTGGACGTGGAGAGGATGTTTCCTATGATGGGCGAGTTTAAGACCAGAGGGCACAGCCTCAGAATAGAGGCAACAGAGATGTGGTGGAATTTCTTTTTAGCAGAGTGCAGTGAATCTGTGGAATTTGTTGCTTGATGGGCCAAATGGCCTACTTCTGCTCCTAATATCTTATGGTTTTATGGTCTTAAATATGCTCAATGACCTGGCTTCCACAGCCCTATGTATTATTGAATTCTACAAATTCACCACTTTGTGGCTACAGAAATTCCTTCTCATCTCTGTTGTAAATGGACATTCCTCCATTCTGAGGCTGTGCTCTCTGGTCCAATACTGATCCATTATGGGAAACATCCTCTCCACATCCACTCTGTCTAGGCCTTTCAATATTCAAATGGTTTCAAAGAGATCCTACCCTAGCTTTCAATGAGATCTTCCCTCATTCTTCTGAACTCCAACCAGTACAGGCCCAGAGCCATCAAATGCTCCTCATATGTTAACCCGTACATTCCCGGAATCATTCTTGTGAACCTCCTCTGGACTCTCTCCAACATCAGCACATCTTTTCTTAGATAAGTGACATAAAACTGCTCACAATACTCAAAGCACAGTCTGACCAATGCCTTATAAATTCTCAACGTCACATTCTTGCTATTATATTCCTGTCTTCTTAAAATGAATGCTAACATTGCATTTGCCTTCCTTACACAAACTCAACCTGCATGTTAAGCTTCAGGGAATCCTGCACAAGAACTCCCAAGTCACTTTGCACCTCTGATTTTTGAATTTTCTCTCTGTTTAGAAAATAGTCTACACTTTTATACTGCGTCCCGTGTTCCTGGTGCTCCTTCCATATATTGGCGAGACCCGACGCAGGCTGGGAGACCATTTCGCTGAACACCTACACTCTGTTGCCAGAGAAAGCAGGATCTCCCAGTGGCCATACATTTTAATTCCACATCCCATTTCCATTCCCATTGTGACATGTCTATCCACGGCCTCCTCCACTGTAAAGATGAAGCCACACTCAGTTTGGAGGAACAACACCTTATATTCCGTCTGGGTAGCCTCCAACCTGATGGCATGAACATTGACTTCTCCAACTTCCACTAATGCCACTCCTCCCCTTCCATCCCATCCCTTATTTAGTTATATATTTTTTATTTTTTTAATTTCTTTCCCTCTTTTTTTCTCTCTCTCTCTTTTTCCTCCTTCTGCCCCTCTCACTATAACTCCTTGCCAGCTCTCCACCCTCCGGGCTCTCCTCCCCCACCCTTCTCTTTCTCCCCAGGCTTCCCGTCCCATGATCCTCTCCCTTCTCCAGCCTTGTATCCCTTTTGCCAATCAACTTTCCAGCTCTTAGATCCACCCCTCCCCTCCTGTCTTCTCCTATCATTTTGGATCTCCCCCTCCCCCTCCCCCTCCCACTTTCAAATCTCTTACTATCTCTTCTTTCAGTTAGTCCTGACGAAGGGTCCCGGCCCGAAACGTCGACTGTACCTCTTCCGATAGATGCTGCCTGGCCTGCTGCGTTCACCAGCAGTTTTTGTGTGTGTTGCTTGAATTTCCAGCATCTGCAGATTTCCTCGTGTCTACATCTTTATTCGTTTGACCAAAATGCATGACCATACACTTCCCAACACTTTACTCCATCTAACACTCCTGTGCCCATTCTCCCAATCTGTCCAGTCCTTCTGCAGACTGCCTGCTTCCTCGACCCCACCTGTCTATGATCGTCTGCAAAAATGACCACAAAGCCGTCAATTCCATCATCCATATCGTTGACATGTAACACGAAAAGATTGGGTTCCAGTACCAGCCCCGGTTGTCACGAGTAGCCAATCAGAAAAGGCACTCTTTATTCTGACTCTTTGCTTCCTGCCAATGTCAATCAATGCTTGCATCATTCCTGTAATACCATGCGCTGTAAACATTTGAAGCAGCCTCCCGTTTGGCACCTTGTTAAAAGCTTTCTCAAAATGCAAAACACAAGAAATTCTGCAGGAAATCTCAGGTAACACTTAAAAGTGCTGGAGGAACTCAGTAGGTCAGGCAGCATACAGGTGTCCCCCGCTTTTCGAACTTTCGCTTTACTGGTGTTCGCTCAGAAGGTCAGGCAGTATACATGGAAATTACCAAACAGTTGACGTTTTGGTTCAAGACCCTTCTTCAGGACCTGCTGAGTTCCTCCAGCACCTTGTGTGTGTTACACCCAAAAATTCACCTGTCAAAACACACCTTCTCCCATTCTTTCTCCATCTACCCCGATACTTCAAATTTTCTCTCATTTCCTTCCCATATCCCCTTAACTTCCCTCTCGCTTTATCCATGAGATCCACTCTCTGTTCCGCGGACCATATTCACACTCAACCACCCCCTCGAATCTGCCTTCTAGGGACAACAGACACAGGAGGCTCTTCAAAATCTAAAACCTGCTGCTGGAAATCTGAAATAGAAACACTGACAATAGGGTATGTTCTGCAGTGTGCAGAACAAGGGAAAAAATCATACAACCGTCAATTGAAAATATTCTTCCAGACAGGAGGAAATTTTAACTTCCCAAAGTAACGTCCAGCTTTCCTACATCCCCACCTCAGATAGCACCACAGTCAAAAATAATTTACTCAGCGATGACAGCTATGGTCATGTCTAGCAAAACACCCACAGTAAATCACCCTGAATCTCACAGTAAATCACTTAGTCTCATGTCCCCTACATTAAATTACCACGACACTCACAGTAAATCACCCAGTTTCACAATCCCCCAAAGTAAATCATCCAGGCTCCCACAGTAAATCACCCAGCCTCACGCCCCCACAGTAAATCACCACGACACTCACAGTAAGTCACCCAATCTCACAGTTCTTCACAGCAAGTCACCACGAGACTCACAGTAAATCACACAATCTCACAGTCCCCCGCAGAAAATCACGACTCGCACAGTAAATCATCACATCCCCCACAGTAAATCACCACGAGACTCACAGTAAATCACACAATCTCACAGTCCTCCACAGTAAATCACCGCGAGACTCACAGTAAATCACACAATCTCACTGTCCTCCACAGTAAATCATCCAGATTCCCACAGTAAATCACCCAGTCTCACAGTCCTCCACAGTAAAGCACCACGAGACTCACAGTAAATCATCAAATCTCACAGTCTTCCATAGTAAATCACCACGACACTCACAGTAAATCATCCAATCTCACAGTCCCCCACAGTAAATCACCACGAGACTCACAGTAAATTACACAGTCTCACAGTCCCCCACAGTAAATTATCCAGACTCCCACAGTAAATCACCTGGTCTCACAGTCCTCCACAGTAAATCACCACGAGTCTCACAGTAAATCACCCAGACACTCACAGTAAATCATTCAGACTCACAGTAAATCACCCAGACTCTCACAGTAAATCACCCAGACACTCACAGTAAATCACCCGGACACTCGCAGTATTTCACCCAGACTCTCGCAGTAAATCACCCAGACTCTCATAGCACCCCACAGTAATTCACCCAAACTGTGATAGTACCCCATAGTAAATCAAGTCCAGCACTGTCAACACGAGGAATTCTGCAGATGCTGGAAATTCAAGCAACACACATCAAAGTTGCTGATGAACGCAGCAGGCCAGGCAGCATCTCCAGGAAGAGGTACAGTCGACGTTTCAGAAGGGTCTCGGCCTGAAACGTCGACTGTACCTCTTCCTAGAGATGCTGCCTGGCCTGCTGCGTTCACCAGCAACTTTGATGTGTGTTGCCAGCACTGTCAATGGACTTTTTTAACAAGCCATCAAAGACGTTGAAATAGAACTATGTAGGAAAGATGCCCTTAATTTCTACAGATTTAAAAACTGTCATAACTGGAGCCTGGGGGAAGTTAATGGCCCTTTGGTGTGAGAAAATCCAATATAACAATTTGATATTTCCTGCCATCTGGGAGATTGATAGGTATTGTCTGGTTTTGCAGATTTACCGGCTTACATACAATAGGAGTCTAAGTCTTCCCTTACGCAAGCGCTTATCCTTGGAATGATTTGTCAAGTTTCCACAGAAAAGCACCATTTACACTGGATTAGAGACCAATGACTGCCAGGGAGAGTCCACAGATTTCTGTCCAATTGAGAGGATAAGTGCAGACATCCCACCCTTCAAAAACTCATTTCAGGGAGGTAGCACCATCAATTTGCAGGAGATTCCTGGAATTTCCGGGAGAGGTGGGATGTCTGCAATAGAGTAGCTCCTTAGCAGCTAGCCAGCTAGTTTAAATAACGTTAGCTATGCTAATGAACGAATGACACCTGTTAAACTCACCTCAACATGTCTTTTACAGTCTTAACCCACCATGGGCAATAGAAAAGTCACTGTTGCAAACAGTGCAGTGAGCAACACTGTCATTATTTTTGACCCTATCAGGCAGGGGTACACTTTAGTGTAGTCTGGGGTGATGTACATTTTACTTTTTCTTCTTTTGGAACACCCTGCCACTCTGACATTTTATGGAACTCTCTCGCTCTTGCTCTTGCTCTCTTGCTCGTGGTCGCTCTCTCTTGCTCTCACTCGCGCTTGCTCTCTCGCTCTTGCTTTCTTGCTCTTGCGCTCGCTCTCTCGCGCGCTCTCTCACACTCGCTCTCAAAAAAAGCAATTTCCAGGACACTGTATATAATTTGTGGGCATCAGGGAGCCACTATTAATTTGCAGGAGACTCCTGGAACTTCCAGGAGGAGTGGGATGTCTGTAAGTGACAACTTGCACTTGTGACAGGAGGATTTCCAAACAAAAAGTGTACTATACCACAGAAAAAGATATTCGGAAATCTGGTCAAAAATACAGTTTGAGTATTATGAAGGACAGATGGGGAAGTGATGGAGAGGTTTACAGAAGGAAACTCAAAATGAAAGCAGTAGTAAACAGGCTGACAAAGGAGCATTAAAATCAGAATGTCCAAGAGGACTGAATGAGGTGGGTGCAGATATTGAGATGGCTTACAAAGACTACAGAAGCAAAGACACCATTGGACATTTAGATAGCATACAGTGACTGCATATGTTGGTCAAAAGGGTTCAGTCACTTGGCATTCAAGATGGGAAAGTACCGTAGATTTGTGGAAGAAACCGGAGAGTGGTAGTAGATAGTTGCCTCTCTAACTGGAGGCCTGTGACTAGTGAAGTACCACAGGGATTGGTGCTGAGTCTTCTGTTGTTTGTCATTTATATCAATGATCTGGATGATAATGTAGTAAACTGGATCAGCAAATTTGCAGATGACACCAAGATTAGGTGTGTAGTGGATATCAAAGCTTGCAGTGGGATCTGGACAAGCTGAAAAAAAGGATTCAAGATGGCAGATAGAATTTAATTCAGATAGGTGTGAGGTATTGCACTTCGGGAGAACCAATCAGGATAGGTCTTACACAGTGAATGGTCGGGCACTGAGAATGTGGTAAAACAAAGGGATCTGGGATACAGGTACATAATTTATTTAAAGAGGTGGTACAGGTACTGTAGATAAGATTAAAGAGAGCTTTTGGTATATTGGCCTGCATAACTCAATGTATTGAGTCCAGGAATTGGGATGTTATGTTGAAATTGCATAAGATGTCACTGAGGCCTAAACTGGAGTATTCTGTATGGACCTCAAGTAAAACTATGAAACTGAGGCCCGTATGAAACTCAGCTTCTAAATGGGCCATGATAAGTTTACCATTTTAATGGAATATTACTAAAATATACATCATTCTATTGGAACGCTGAATGAAATGAATGAGAAAATATGCAAATGCGGCAACTAAACAGCTTACGTACGTGTGTGTGGGAGTGTGAGTGGGTGGGGGGGGTGTGGGGTGTGTGTGTGTGGGTGGGTGGGGGTGTGTGTGTGTGGGTGGGGGTGTGGGGGTGTGTGTGTGTGGGGGTGTGGGTGTGTGTGGGGGGGTGTGGGTGTGTGGGTGTGTGTGTGTTGGGGGTGTGGGTGTGTGTGTGGGTGTGTGTGTGTTGGGGGTGTGGGTGTGTGTGTGGGTGTGCGGGGGGTGGGCTGTGTGTGTGTGTGTGTGTGTGTGGGGGTGTGTGGGGGTGTGTGTGTGGGTGTGTGTGTGTGTGGCATGGGTGTGTGTGTCTGTGTGCCCCCTTCTTGCTCTTCTCAGCCTCTTCTTCAGCTCCTTTCTTGCTACCCTATATTCCTCAATAGACCCATCTGATCCTTGCTTCCTAAACCTTACGTATGCTGCCTTCTTCCTCCTGACTAGACTTTCCACCTCACTTGTCACCCATGGTTCCCTCACCCTACCATTCTTTATCTTCCTCACCGGGACAAATTTATCCCTAACATCCTGCAAGAGATCTCTAAACATCAACCACACGTCCATTGTACATTTCCCTGCAAAAACATCATCCCAATTCACACGCACAAGTTCTAGCCTTATAGCCTCATAATTTGCCCTTCCCCAATTAAAAATTTTCCTGTCCTCTCTGATTCTATCCTTTTCCATGATAATGCTAAAGGCCAGGGAGCGGTGGTCACTGTCCCCCAGATGCTCACCGACTGAGAGATCTGTGACCCGACCCGGTTCATAACCAAGTACTAGATCTAGTATGGCATTCCTCCTAGTCGGCCTGTCCACATACTGTGACAGGAATCCGTCCTGGACACACTTAACAAACTCTGCCCCATCTAAACCCTTGGAACTAATCAGGTGCCAATCAATATTAGGGAAGTTAAAAGTCACCCATGATAACAACCCTGTTATTTTTGCACCTTTCCAAAATCTGCCTCCCAATCTGCTCCTCTGTATCTCTGCTGCTACCAGGGGGCCTATAGAGAGAATGAGGGGGTTCTCACTGAAACTTATCGCATATTGAATTTTGCAACTTATCAAATATTGAATTTTGAAAGGCCCAAATAGAGTGGAAGTGGAGAGGAGGTTATCTTATAGTGGGGGAGTTTAGGACCAGAGTGCACAGCCTCAGAACAGAGGGACGTCCTCTTAGCCAGAGGATGGTGAATTTATGGAATCCACTGCCTTGGACAGCTATGGAGGCCAAATCATTAGGTACGTTTAAAGCCAAATCATTCGGTACATTTAAAGCTGAAGTTGATAGGTTCCTGATTAGTCAGGTGTCAAATTTTACAGGACCAGGCAAGAGAATGGGGTTGAGGGGGATAATAAATCAGCCATGATGGAATGGAGTGCAACCAGATGGGCTAAGTGGTCTAATTCTGCTCCTAGTTCAGGGTCTCACATAAGAACATAAGAAATAGGAGCAGGAGTCGGCCATCTGCCCCGTCAAACCTGCTCCGCCATTCAATAAGATCATGGCTGACCTGGCCATGAACTCATCTTCACCTACCTGCCTTTTTCCCCATAATTCTTAATTCCCCTACTTTGCAAAAAACTATCCAACCTTGTCTTAAATATATTTACTGAGGTAGCCTCCACAGCTTCATTGTGCAGAGAATTCCACAGATTCACCACTCTCTGGGAAAAGCAGTTCCTCTTCATCTACATCCTAAATCTACTCCCCCAAATCTTGAGGCTATGTCCCCTAGTTCTAGTCTCACCTACCAGTGGAAACAACTTTCCTGCCTCTGTCTTATCTATCCCCTTCATAATTTTATGCTTCTACCAGATCTCCTCTTATTCTTCTGAATTCCAGCGAGTCCAGTTCCAGGCAACTCAATCTCTCCTCACAGTCTAACCCCCTCATCTCTGGAATCAACCTGGTGAACCTCCTCTGCACCGCCTTCAAAACAGTATATCCTTCCTCAAGTAAGGAGAACAGATCTGCACACAGTACTCCAGTTGCGGCCTCACCATTACCTGTACAGTTGTAGTATAGCCTCTGCTCTTAAAATCAATCCCTCTAGCAATGAAGGCCAACATTCCATTTGCTTTCTTGATAGCTTGCTGCACCTGCAAACCAACCTTCTGTGATTCATGCACAAGCACTGCCAAGTCCCTCTGCACAGCAGCATGCTGTAATATTTTACCATTTAAATAATAACCTGCTCTTTCATTTTTCATTCCAAAGTGGATGACCTCGCATTTACCAACATTGTACTCCATCTGCCAGACCCTTGCCCACTCACTTGACCTATCTATATCTCTGCAGACTCTCCATATCTTCTGTACTATTTGCTTTTCCACTCAATTTACTATCATCAGCAAACTTATATACACTAAACTCAGTCCCCTCTTCCAGATTGTTAATGCAAATCGTGAACAGCTGCAACCCCTGCAACACACCACTCACCACTGATTGCCAACCAGAGTAACACCCATGTGTCCCAACTCTCTGCTTTCTATTAGTTAACCAATCCTCTATCCTTGCTTATACATCACCCCCAACTCTTAGCATCCTTATTTTATGGATTAGGCTTTTACGTGGCACCTTATTGAACACCTTCTGCAAATCCAAGTAAATAACGTCCATCTGTACCCCTCTATCCACTGTGCTTGTTATATCCTCAAAGAACTCTAGTAAGTTTGTCAAACAGGACCTGCCTTTGCTGAATCCATGCTGTGTCTCCCAGGTGATCCATTTCTTTCCAGATGCCTTGCTATTTCTTCTTTAATGTTAGCTTCGAGCATTTTCCCAACTACAGATGTTAAACTAGCTGGCCTATAGTTACTTGCCTTTGCCTACATACTTTTTTGAACAGTGGTGTGACATTGCCATCTTCCAATCTGCCCAGAGTGCAGAGAATTTTGGTAAATCATCACCATAGCCTTGACTATAACTTCTGCCATTTCTTTCAGTACCCTGAGATGCATTCCATCAGGACCAGGGGACTTAGCTATCTTCAGGCCACAAGTTTGCTCAGCTCTACCTCTTTATGGTCCAATATTTTTCTGCAGCATTTCAACAATGCCCTTCTTCCAGAGTTCCTGCTCTTGTGAAGACAAATAATAAAAAAATACTTTCTGAGAAGATTTCTTAGTCTTTTATGTTTAGTAAAATGTAAGCTGCAAGTGGAAATTAAGCATTTCACATGTTAATAATGAAATGAAATTCATGAAAATAAAGGGAATAGAGGGACATGGATGAAATAAAGGATACATTTAGTATAAACATAAGAGATTCTGCAGATACTGGAAATCCAGAGCAACGCACACAAAATGCTGGAGGAACTCAGCAGATCAGGTAGCAACTATGGTTGGAACTAAGCAGTCAATGTTTCAGGCAAAGATCTTTCATCAGACATTTAGTACAAACTGGCAACAAGATCAGCACAACATTGTGGGCCAAATAGCCTAACCACTGCTGTATTATTCTATGACCCATATAAACTAAGATCTGATCTTTCCCCTCTACTTTCTTGGGTGTAAAATTTCTCCAAGGTTTTCCCTAACTGCTCATCCTCTTTTGAGGTCCTGGAACCCTGTCTGTTGAATTCTCCTGTCTGTATAAGATAAGAATTGTTCTAGTTTCTGAGCACAAAATTGTTTCATCATAGCCACCAGGACAGAGACTAATTTTTCCACCATCTACCTACCTTCCACTTCAGTCTTCCATACCTTCATACAGGAAGCAGTTGGGAAAATGACCCTTACCCCGATACACTTCCGATGCCCGTAATGATGCCTCCCGCAGGCACCTCCTCATCTCCGTACAGCTGGTAACCCGCAAACTGGGAAAACTCCAGGAAAGGTGACCTGGCAAATCAAACAAGTTTAACACAAAAGTAACTCCATGGTAGTTCTTACTGGTAACACCCTGCCTGGATAACATGCTTCCTGTAGGAGCCTGCCCTACAGTGCGACAAGATGGTTATTACAAACATGGTAGCCACCATCTTTTAGAGTAACTCATTGATGCAGCATTACACAGGCTTGCTCAGGTATGGGTACACTTCTATGCTGCACCTCCACTGCTAAATAAGCACATACCTCAATGATTTAAGACTCCTTTGTTTCAGTGTAGGACCAAAATTATGATGGAATTAGAAGTCCAATGCGCACCAAATTTTTATTTTCATTCACTGCAGCAATATATTCTCAGGGCAAAAATATTACAGGTATTCTTTCTGAAAGTGTGAAACTTGAATCACAACAAAACTTGATAGAAGAAATATTTAAGTAATGGTTTTATTTACTGAGATATTAATGTTAAATTTGAACAATGATAATTTGAAGGTAATCATTTATTGGGTAACCACTACATATGGGCTGATAAAGAAGATCCATGGCAATGTGAACAATAATGTGGACTGGTGACAAGCATCAGCCTCCCTTCCCTGAGAAACTATGAAAGCTTTAGTATATTTATAACCATCAAAGAATATTCTGATTACCCATTCTAGTCATGTCTCCTAGCGTTGGTTATTTTAAAAAAAAGTACTAACTCATGAGGAAAAGCTAAATTTTGCAGAGTTTTCAATAATAACTGATTTATCTTGGGGCACTTTAATGTACAAATATCTTTGCATTCTCCTGTGCATGACTGATACTCAATTCTTACGTCAAATAAACATCTAATACATCATGAGGTTGCCATGACTTACAATTTTACATATATATTTTTAATAAAACTGAGCAGCAAATATGTAACATTTTTGAATATTTGGTGCCCTTATTTACAAAAGATAGGATGACATATTTAAGTGCTCCGATAAAGACTTTGGTCACTTGGGGAAAGTAACGAATAATTATACCAAATTTATTTTGAATCCCATGGAGCATGTGGAAACCTTCCAATACCCAGGCGGCTCTTTTCTTCCTTTCTTTCTTTTTAGGTAGGACTATATATGGGGGGGGAGGGTTAAGGGGAGGGGGGAGGGTAGATTCTATTATTTTCATGTATTCCTTTTGAAAATTCAATAAAAATTATATTACAAAAAAAAATAAAACTGAGCAGCTATATTTCTAAACAACAAACCTGAGAGAAGGAAACAGGAAATTCTTCATATATTATCTGCACTAATCTGTTTATTAATTCATAGAAATTTGGATCTGGCTTTAAAAGAAATGAAAATATTTGTTTTATGTTGTGCCCAATGAGAAACAGGTAATCTAAAAGTATTTTACAGTAGGTGTTCAGCTAGAACAATACATTTTAATTTAGATTATGTAAATATTAAATTAGATTACTTCTATTTGACTTGCTCAAGACTAAGACAAAGACAAAGAGGAAGTCTCATAACAGATCCCACAATTGTAAGAATCTGTGAATACTGGTTGTCCTTCAGAGCAGAAACCATTCACTCACCCCGGATCTAACAACTGGTCAATACGTTCTCTCGGAAGCAACTTTCCTCGGGACATGTGCCTCTGCCGAGCCTTTTCTCCTCCCCCTGTATCACAAGTAAAAGGTTACTGTAACAAACGTAACTTGACAAACAAGTCAAAATGAATACAGTGGATTCCGGTTCACTGGGCCACTCATTTGGGACAACTTTTAAAGAACAAACACTAATCGAGAAAATAGTTGGGATTCCCTTCATTTATTTGGGACAATATGTTGCATAGTTGGGACAGGCGTTTGTATGGTGGTTAGACACTACACCGTGCTTAGAGCGAACAGATTTTAAATCGGATCAGAGGTGTGTGTGTGTGTGTGTGTGTGTCTTCAAAAAGCAGTGATTTTTGTCACTGACAGTGACCAAGAAGTAAGCTGTAAGCAATTCAGAAATGACTTGCTCACTGCAGTTTCAACCATTTAGGCTTGGAGATGCCAGAAATGGCTGGGAGTGAAAATCAAACAATTTTAGTACTTTAGCAAGTGAGAGACTACAAAGTACTTGAAGATATCGACAGTCATCTTGAATGTTACAATGAAAATGTAAATTTGGAGGATGCAACTGTTGAAAGCATTGCATGAAGGCAGTCCATTATCTGCAATAGATGTTTATACTGATTTTGTTCATTTACAGTCAATCAAATGAACACAGCAGCGTACACTGTATGAATTCCTCTGTCGATAACTGTTAGGAACTAAAACACAGTTTTATAGTACTGAAATGTTCTAGTTGTGTTGAACGTCACTTAAATACATAATTTGTTACTCAGTTTGTCTTTTTTTTAATACATTTTAACTATTTCTATGAAACCTCAGCTAATAAGGGCAGCTGCTTAAATCAGCCAAATTGTACTGTCCGATGTGTTGCAATTAACCGGAATCTATTGTATTTTCGTCTTGCAAATTACCAAAAACAGCTATTGTAAAAGTTAAAATAAACTCAGAGGTTAAAGGAAAACATCAAATTTGTTCTAAATACCATCAGAGCTGCTCACAGGTGCAGGTATTTTGGTTCTGATTCTAAAAATTTGACCACAATACATTAGACTTGCTAAAAGTTTTAAAAAACATTTGGATCATAAAAGTTTCATTGTGCATGTGCCTACACATGATATTGGCACCTAGTTATACAATAACTGATTTTAACATAAATCTCTGGGTTCACTATTTATTCCGGTCCATTATTGTGCATTTGCCACTGAAACTCGGGAGTATGGAATTGTGTGTGATACAAGGGGCTAAGAGAAACATGTGAACTCTAATTCTCCCAATATCACCAAAACAGCCCAATGGGATCAGAAGTCCTTTGAAAATTAAAAAAATACTCTAGAGTGTCCACTGTAAAGCTCTGTTCACAAACCACAAATGAGAACACAGAATGCAACTCAAAATCATATCAACCCAGTGACTATTCTCTGCACAGACTCATGCCTATCTCTAAGTGAACATCTCTTAATACGGGTCCAATCATCTGAGCTGGAAAGCCAGAACAATGAAACACTGGCAGCAACACAAAATCACCTTTCAGATACATAGTCTAAACCTGACTTGCTCAGGGAAATTGTCTAGAGGAATACTCCGGAACTAACCCAGTACAGAGGACAGTCACACGTCACTCGTCCACACAGGCAGCAGTACAAACGACAGTCACATGTCAATCGCCCACACAGGCAGCAGTACAGACAACAGTCACACATCACTCGTCCACACAGACAGTAATACAGGGAACAGTCATACTTCACTCGTCCACACAGACAGCAGTACAAACGACAGTCACATGTCAATCGCCCACACAGGCAGCCGTACAGACAACAGTCACACTTCACTCGTCCACACTGACAGTACAGACAACAGTCACACGTCACTCATCCACACAGACAGTACAGGGAACAGTCACTGTTCACTCGTCCACACAGACAGTAATACAGGGAACAGTCACACTTCACTCGTCCACACAGACAGCAGTACAAACAACAGTCACACGTCACTCGTGCACACTGACAGTACTGAGAACAATCACATGTCATTTGTCCACACAGACAGTAATACAGGGAACAGTCACACTTCACTAGTCCACACAGACAGCAGTACAAACAACAGTCACACATCACTCGTCCACACAGACAGTAACACAGAGAACAGTCACATGTCACTCATCCACACTGACAGTAATACAGAGAACAGTCACACTTCACTCGTCCACACAGACAACAGTACAGAGAACAGTCACACGTCACTTGTCCACACATACAGTACTGAGAATTGTCACATGTCACTCATCCAAACAGGCAGCAGTACAAATGACAGTCAGACGTCACTCGTCCACAGAGTCAGCAGTAGAGAAGACAGACACATCATTCATCCACAGCTCGCAGCAGAACACAATGCTTGGTCTCACCACCCTGCTTTACCCACGTAGCGCTGCAAATTACTTTTTTAAAAGGCTAGAAAGTCCTTTATGTTACATTCCACCATTTTTACACACAGAAAGCTCCAAATCACAGTCTCTGCTACCAATAGCTAGGCCAAAAAAATCCCAAAGTAATGCAATGAAGGTGGCGATGTTTTGTAATGGGTTAGTGTAATGGGTTGGTGTAATGGATTGGTATAATGGGTTAGTGTAATGGGTTAGTGTAATGCTTTACAGAGCCAGCAACCTGGGTTTATTTCTACTTTTGTCTGTAAGGAGTTTGTACACACCCCCTATAACTGCATGGGTTTCCTCCAGATGATCCAGGTTCTTTCTACAGTCCAAAGATGTCTGAGTTATCTTGTGGGCGCACTGTGCTACTGCCAGAAGCATGGTGACGTTTGCAGGCTGCCCCCAGCCCATGCTCAGACTGTGTTGATCGTTGACACAAACAACACATTTCATTGTATGTATTTAAACACAAACAACAGGAATTCTGCAGATGCTGGAAATTCAAGCAACACACATCAAAGTTGCTGGTGAACGCAGCAGGCCAGGCAGCATCTCTAGGAAGAGGTGCAGTCGACGTTTCAGGCCGAGACCCTTCGTCAGGACTAACTGAAGGAAGAGTGAGTAAGGGATTTGAAAGTTGGAGGGGGAGGGGGAGATCCAAAATGATAGGAGAAGACAGGAGGGGGAGGGATGGAGCCAAGAGCTGGACAGGTGATTGGCAAAAGGGGATACGAGAGGATCATGGGACAGGAGGCTTATAGTACCTCCCTCCCCTTTCTAGATCTTTCTGTCTCTGTCTCTGGAGACAGCTTATCCACTGATGTCTACCATAAGCCTATTGACTCTCACAGCTATCTGGACTATTCCTCTTCTCACCCTGTCTCTTGCAAAAACGCCATCCCCTTCTCGCAATTCCTCCGTCTCCGCCGCATCTGCTCTCAGGATGAGGCTTTTCATTCTAGGACGAGGGAGATGTCTTCATTTTTTAAAGAAAGGGGCTTCCCTTCCTCCACCATCAACTCTGCTCTTAAACGCATCTCCCCCATTTCACCTACATCTGCTCTCACTCCATCCTCCCGCCACCCCACTAGGAATAGGGTTCCCCTGGTCCTCACCTACCACCCCACCAGCCTCCGGGTCCAACATATTATTCTCCGTAACTTCCACCACCTCCAACGGGATCCCACCACTAAGCACACCTTTCCCTCCCCGCCTCTCTCTGCATTCCGCAGGGATCGCTCCCTACACAACTCCCTTGTCCATTCGTCCCCCCCATCCCTCCCACTGATCTCCCTCCTGGCACTTATCCGTGTAAGCGGAACCAGTGCTACACATGCCCTTACACTTCCTCCCTTACCACCATTCAGGGCCCCAAACAGTCCTTCCAGGTGAGACGACATTTCACCTGTGAGTCGACTGGGGTGATATACTGCGTCCGGTGCTCCCGATGTGGCCTTTTATATATTGGCAAGACCTGACGCAGACTGGGAGACCGCTTTGCTGAACATCTACGCTCTGTCCGCCAGAGAAAGCAGGATCTCCCAGTGGCCACACATTTTAATTCCACATCCCATTCCCATTCTGACATGTCTATCCACGGCCTCCTCTACTGTAAAAATGAAGCCACACTCGGGTTGGAGGAACAACACCTTATATTCCGTCTGGGTAGCCTCCAACCTGATGGCATGACATCGACTTCTCTAACTTCCGCTAATGCCCCACCTCCCCCTCGTACCCCATCCGTTTTTTATTTTTATACACACATTCTTTCTCTCACTCTCCTTTTTCTCCCTCTGTCCCTCTGACTATACCCCTTGCCCATCCTCTGGGTTCCCCCCCCCTTGTCTTTCTTCCCAGACCTCCTGTCCCATGATCCTCTTGTATCCCTTTTGCCTATCACCTGTCCAGTTCTTGGCTCTATCCCTCCCCCTCCTGTCTTCTCCTGTCATTTTGGATCTCCCCCTCCCCCTCGCACTTTCAAATCTCTTACTAACTCTTCCTTCAGTTAGTCCTGACGAAGGGTCTCGGCCTGAAACGTCGACTGTACCTCCCTGCTGCGTTCACCAGCAACTTTGATGTGTGTCATTGTAGGTATCGTCATTTCAACGTAAATATGACAAATAAAGCTAATTTTTCTCTGAATTTCAATAATTTTCACTAAATATGTGGAAACTCGTTGAATATTACTTTACATTTTTGAAAACTCACCCAATCTGATTTTCTCTGCTCGTTCATTCAATTCTGTCACTAATATCTTCATTCTTTCATGATTTTCCTTGAAGGTAAACAGAGATTTGAGGATAAGCTTGGACAGTTTATTTTCACCCAGTGTCTTTTACAGTAATTCATATGTATAAAGCGTATTTTTAACTTAGACGAGGTAAAGTGACAAACAATTGCATTCCATGGTAAAAGAATGCCATTGCTAATAAATTCATACGCTAACTCATAGGCACTATGGCAGCCTAGCAGTTAGCATGACACGATTACAGCTCAGGGCGTCAGAGTTCTGCGTTCATTTCCAGTGCCATCTGTGAGGAGGGTGTACGTTCTCCCCTTGAGCGCATGGGTTTCCTCTGGGGGCTCCCGTTTCCTCCCACAGTCCAAGGATGTAGCAGTCAGTACGTGACTTGGTTACTGTAAACTGCCCCGTGATTATGCGAGGATTAAACAGGTGGGTTGCTGGGTGCACAGCTCACCGGGCCTGTTCCACACCGTATCTCTAATAAATAAATACATGAAGACTCAGCATCAATGGACAGGAGAGGTGCTCTGTGTTATGGAATGCAACTGAAAATGAAGGTTCCTTCTTACAGGTTTGCCTGGCCTGTAGGGGTGTTTCTCCTCGTTCATTCACACTCACAAGACCGACATTACTGAGGGGCCAATCTAGTAAGGAGGTGAGGAAGAAACTGAAAAAACCACACACAGCTGTACAAGTACAAAATTAAAGCTACCCAGCTCAGGGGCAATTTCCAGTGGACATTAAATACTACATCCACAAATTAATAGTAAAAGAAAACTGACAATCACTCAGAATGTGACTGACAAACACGAGAAAATCTGCAGATGCTGGAAATCCAAGCCACACACACAAAATGCTGGAGGATCTCAGCAGGTGAGGTAGCATCCATGGACCCTTCATCAGGACTGAAAAAAAAGCTGAGAACTCACAGTAAGAAGGTGGGAGAAGGGGAGGAACAAGTACAAGGTGACAGTTGATAGGTGAATCCGGAAGAGGGGTTGGGGTGAGGTAAAGAGCTGGGAAGTTGATTGGTGGAAGAGATAAATGGCCAGAGAAGGGGGAATCTAATAAGAGCAGGTAGAAGACCTTGAAATAAAGGGAAAGGGGAGGTGATGGGCAGGCAAGGAGATGAGGTGAGGGAATGGTGAAGGGACCAATTGCCAGAAATTCAAGAAATTGACGTTCATGCCATCAGGTTGGAGTCTATCCAGATGAGTATAAGGTGTTCCTCCTCCAACCTGAGTGTGGCCTCATTGCGGCAGTAGAGGAGGCCATGGACTGACATGTTGGCATGGGAATGGGAAGTAGACTTGAAGTGTGTGGCCAACGGGAGATCCCACTTTTTCCGGTCGATGGACTGTAGGTGCTCAGCAAAGCAGTCTCCCAATCTACACCGGGTCTCACCAATATACAAAAAGCAACACAGGGGCAGTAGGTACAGTAGCTGACCCAAGCACACTTACAGGTGAAGTGTCACCTCACCTGGAATGACTGTTTGCATGCAGCTGCAACTTCTAACAATCAGTGTTAAGCAGTTGGAGCTGGACCTGGACGAACTCCAGATCGTTCAGGATGTTGATGTCAGGGATAAGTTTAGGTACAGAGGTGTCGTCAGGGTAAGTTTTTTTTATGCAAAGTGGTGAGTGCGTGGAATGGGCTGCCAGCGACAGTGGTGGAGGTGGATACGATAGGGTCTTTTAAGAGACTTCTGGATAGGTACATGGAGCTTAGAAAAATAGAGGGCCATGGGTAACCCTAGGTAATTTCTAAGTAAGTACATGTTGGGCAGAGCATTGTGGGCCGAAGGGCCTGAATTGTGCTGTAGGCTTTCTATGTGTCTATGCTGAGCAGTGATAAACAGGACATATAGACAGGTAGTCACACCTTTCAAGTGCAAGTCACAGGAAATTGGGTGACAGTCAGGAAGGGGAAAGGGGTTAGGGAGCAGAGCACCCCTGTGGCCATTCCTCTCAACAATAGGTATATCACTTCGGATACTGTTGGGGAGGGGTTGACATAAAAGAGGAAAGTGACGGTAGTCAGGTCTCTGGCACTGAGTCTGCCTCTGTGAATCAGAAGGGAAAGGGGGAGAACAGGCACGCTGTAGTGAGAGGGGATTTGTTAGTTAGGGGAGTGCGCATGTGCCGGTCATGTATGCAGCCTGTTACAGTTGCTCCGTAGTTTCTTACTTTTAAACTTTTTAACTTAGTTATGTGTGGTATTTTTTTTTTCTCACGGTCACACGTTGAAGCTGCACCCTCTCTAACATGCTGGTGGAGAGAGTTTTACTTGTTTTTTTTAGCACTGGAAATAGTTACATTCGGACACGTCTCGTTAGCGTGTCAGCAGGATGGCCGCATTGTTTATTTAACCAATTTCCCCCGGGATCAATAAAGTATGACTATGACTATGAGTGGGCAGGAGGCTCTGTAGGTGAGAACAAGATTTCCGGATGCTATGTTGCCTCCTGGGTGTTAGAGTCCAGGATATCTTGGATTGAGTCCTCAGCATTCTTAAGTGGGAGAGTGAACAGCCGGAAATTGTGGTCCATGTAGGTACCAATGACCTGGGCAGAACGAGTGATGAGGTCATAGGAATTTCAGGGAGTTACCTCCAGGGTTGTGATTTTAGGACTCCTACCATTACCACATACTAGTGACGCCAGAACTAGGAAGATTATCACAGTTTAATACATGGCTAAGGAGTTGGTGTAGGAGGGAGGGCATAAGATTTCTGGATCATTGAGCTCTCTTCCAGTGAAGGTAGGACTTGTACAGTAGGGTTGAATCTGTGATGAGATGTTGGCATTGATTTCAAGATGACCAGATTATAAAAGCAAGGTTGTAATGTTGAGACTTTATGAAGCATTGGTGAGGCCTCACTTGGAGTATTGTGAGCAGTTTTGGACCCCTTATTTTAGAAAGAATATGCTGAAAATGGAGGTTCACAAAAATGATTCCAGGATTGAATGGCTTGTCATGTGAAAAGCACTTTATGGTTTGGGACTCTATTCACTAGAATTCAGAAGAATGAGGGGTGACCTCATTCATACCTATCGAGTGGTGAAGGGCCTTGATAAGAGTGCATGTGGAGAGGACGTTTCCTATGACAGATGCGTCTAAGACCAAAGGATGCAGCCTCAGAATAGTGGGGCATTCTTTTAGAATGGAATGAGGAGGAGATTATTTAAATAGTGAGAGTGTTGAATCTGTGGAATTCTTTGTGTAAAGCAGCTGTGGGGGCCAAATCCCTGTATATTTAAGGTAGCGGCTGATAGACGCTTGATTGATCAGGGCATGAAGGGATATGGAGAGAAGACAGCAGATTGGGACTAAGAGGAAAATTGGATCAGTCAGTATGAAATGGCAGACTCGATGGGCCAAATGGCCTAATTTGTCTATCTGCCTCTCTACCAGAGGACTTTAGGTTCAGACCCAGGGAATAATTGTCAAATACAGTTTACTTAAAAGTACATACTATTTATGAGCAAGCTTACATTGCTCAGTTGAACCACAGAAACATGGGCAAACCTGCAAGTCAAGTGAGCCCCCGGTACTGCATGGGGATGCTGTTATACATTCGTTATCACATACATACTCCGATTGTTGCTGGGCGTCCTTGGCAGCTTTCCCATGCAACAAGCACTTCTTTGTTCACTAGTTATCTCTGCAACAAGCTGCAAATAAGTCAGTTAGGTTTTAGTGCTTTTAATTCTGCATATAATTTCTCAGATCCTGCTCCTATGTATTATGGTCTTATGATTTGGGGCCCTGAATCGTAGTGAGGCACTAGTTCCGCTTGCAAGGATAAGCAGCAGGAGGGAGATCAGTGAGGAGGGACAAATGCACAAGGGAGTTGCGTAGGGAGTGATCCCTGTGGAAAGCAGAAACTGGGGGAACAGAAAGATATGCTTGGTGGTGGGATCCCGTTGGAGATGGCAGAAGTTACGGAGAATTATGTGCTGGACGCAAAAGCTGGTGGGGTGGTAGGTGAGGGCTAGAGGAACCCTGTCCTTCGTGGGGTGGTGGGAGGATGGGGTGAGGGCAGGTATGCACAAAATGGAAGGGACGCGGGTGTGGGTGAAGGAAGAGGCTAAAGAAAGAGGTGACTGTTTACTCCTTTCTATAGATTCTGCCTCGCCTGCTAAGTTCCTCCAGCACTTTGTGTCTGTGTCTGTTGCATTATACGACTGATTTGGATACAAAACATGGGAGTGTTGATGGGAAGAGGAAGGAATGATAGGAAGGATGGTCGTCACAGATCACAGCTGGTGCAGCAAGTTAGAAATCAAATATGGTTGACTAAAAAACCATTAGACATAGGAGCAGAATTAAACCATTTGGCCATCAAGACTGCTCCGTCATTCCATAATGACTGAATTATTATCCCTTTCAACCCCATTCTCCTGCCTTCTTCCCATAACCTTTGATACCCTGGTTAATCAACAACCTATCAACCTCCACCTTAAATATACCCACTGATTTGCTTCTCCAGCAGCCTGTGGCAATGAATTCCAGATTCACAATTCTCTGGATATAGAAATTTTTTCTCATCTCCATTCTAAATGGCTATCCCTCTATTCTGAAGCTGTGACCTCTGGTCCTAAGTTTCCCCACTATAGGAAACATCCTCTCTATATGCACTCTTTTCGGCCTTTCAATATTCAATAGGTTTCAATGAGATCCTCCCTCAATCTGCTGAACTGTAGTGAGTACAGACCCAGAACCATCAAACACTCCTCATGTGATAACCCTTCCATTCTTGGGATCAATCTCGTGAACCTCCTCTGGACCCTCTCCAATGCCAGCACATCTTTTCTGAGATTAAAGTTTTTTGATTCGGAGCAAGAAGGCTGTAGGTGGAACGGCTAAGGATTTCCTGAGCGAAGGCAGTTTTACTACTCGGGGTAAAAGAGAGGCAAGACTGCGCAGGCGCGTGACGTCAGCCAGTACAGCGGAAAAAGTTTAAAAAGGCAAGAAATCTTCAGCGGTTTTTGATTTGGAGCAAGAAGGCTGTGAGGGGAATGGCTAAGGATTTCCAGAGTGAAGGCAGTTTTACTACTCGGGGTAAAAGAGAGGCAAGACTGCAGATGCGCGTGACGTCAGCAGTAGAGAGGGAAAAGTTTAAAAAGAAGACCGCCATATCCAGTGGGCAGCCAAGTGAGAGGTAGCAGAGTGATAGGGCTTTGGCTCAACGGGCTTAGGCGGGAATGAGGCGAGGTAGGTCTACCTGTGTTAATTGTGGAAAGGAGGCAGTATGTGTGTGCGCAACAACAGGAATTCTGCAGATGCTGGAAATTAGAGCAACACAGATCAAAGTTGCTGGTGAACGCAGCAGGCCAGGCAGCATCTCTAGGACGAAGGGTCCTGATGAAGGGTCTCGGCCTGAAATGTCGACTGTACCTCTTCCTAGAGATGCTGCCTGGCCTGCTGCATTCACCAGCAACTTTGATGTGTGTTGCTAGTATGTGTGTGAGGCTGGTGTTCTGTGCTCGGTGTCGGATGTGGGAGGCCCTGGAGTCTCCCAGCCTCCCGGACGGCCCTATCTGCACCCCGTGTGTCGAGCTGCAGCTCCTAAGGGACTGTGTTAGGGAACTGCGTCTCGCAGCTCCATGACCTTCGTCTGGTCAGGGAGAGCGAGGAGGTGATAGAAAGGAGTTATAGGCAGGTGGTCACACCGGGGTGTTAGAGCAATTTTGGGTAGATGATTCATTTACACTTAAATGGCTTGGCCACCAGTCTTCTGTTTGACAAAGTACTGTGGATTGAGTTCATAACAATGCATTTCCTAAAAGCTGTGAATACCAGATGCTGCTGACGCCATAGTTTCACCAGGTGCTGTAGTTTCGAAGATAGTATTATCTATACTTTATAAATATAAATTGTCCTGTATGTTAGCATGTAAAACACCAAATAAGTGTATTGTGGATTTAACTTGCATTCCTAGAGGCTGTGAGTACCAACCCAGACATGCAGGCGTCAGGAGGAAAGAATGAAGTCAGAAGGTGTGATGTTTCGTATGTAGCTTCAAAAGAAAGCGTTGTTTATGCATTGTTTATACTTTGTAAATAGGGACTGCACTTTGTGTTTAGCAAGTAAATATCAAGCCCACATTGGGCCAGCAGACCTTTCCACTGAAAGCATCTCCGTCTGTACGATGCCTGCTGAACCTTGTTTCGTCAAATAAAGAAGCTGCTTTGTATCTACCAGTAACTCTTTGATGAGTTCATTCACGCCACAACCGGGGCCATGGGAGACAGACAAGTGGGTAAAAGTCAGGAGGGGGAAGGGGAAGAGTCAGATACTAGAGAGTACCCCTGTGGCTGTCCCCCTTGACAATAAGTACTCCTGTTTGAGTACTGTTGGGAGGGACGGCCTACCTGGGGGAAGCAACAGTGGCCGCGCCTCTGGCACAGAGTCTGGCCCCGTGGCTCAGAAGGGTGGGGAAAGGAAGAGGAAGGCAGTAGTGATGGGGGACTCTATAGTTAGGGGTCAGACAGCCGAATCTGTGGACGCAGGAAAGAAACACGGATGGTAGTTTGCCTCCCAGGTGTCAGGGTCTGGGATGTTTCAGATCGCGTCCAAGATATCCTGCAGTGGGAAGGAGAACAGCCGGAGGTCATGGTACATATTGGTACCAATGACATAGGTAGGAAAAGGGAAGAGGTCCTGAAAAGAGACTACAGGGAGTTAAGAAGGAAGTTGAGAAGCAGGACCGCAAAGGTAGTAATCTCGGGATTACTGCCTGTGCCACGTGACAGTGAGTCTCGGAATAGAATGAGGTGGAGGATAAATGCGTGGCTGAGGGATTGGAGCAGGGGGCAGGGATTCAGATTTCTGGATCATTGGGATCTCCTTTGGGGCAGGTGTGACCTGTACAAAAAGGATGGGTTGCACTTGAATCCCAGGGGGACCAATATCCTGGTAGGGAGGTTTGCTAAGGCTACTGGGGAGAGTTTAAAAGAGAATTGTTGGGGGGTGGGAACTGAACTGCAGAGGCTGGGGAAGAGGCGGTTGGCTCACAAATAGAGAAAGCTTGGAGACTCTGTGAGAGGGAGGATAGGCAGGTGATAGAGAAGGGACGCGCTCAGACAGACGGTTTGAGATGTGTCTACTTTAACGCAAGTATTGTGAACAAAGTGGATGAGCTTAGAGCGTGGATCAGTACTTGGAACTGACATGGCAGCCATTACAGAGACTTGGATGGTTCAGGGACAGCAATGCTTACTTCAAGTGCCGGGTTTTAGATGTTTCAGAAAGGACAGGGAGGGAGGCAAAAGAGGTGAGGGCGTGGTACTGTTGATCAGAGATAGTGTCACGGCTGCAGAAAAGGTGGAAGTCATGGAGGGATTGTCTACGGAGTCTCTGTGGGTGGAGGTTAGGAACAAAAAGGGGTCAATACCTTCACTGGGTGTTTTTTATAGGCCTCCCAATAGTGACAGGGATATTGAGGAGCAGATAGGGAAAAGGATCCTGGAAAGGTGTAATAATAACAGAGTTGTTGTGATGAGAGATTGTAATTTCCCAAATATCGACTGGCATCTCCTAGAGCAAGGGGTTCAGATGGGGTGGAGTTTGTTAGGGGCATTCAGGAAGGTTTCTTGACACAATATGTAGATAAGCCTACAAGAGGAGAGACTGTACTTGATTTGGCATTGGGAAATGAACCTGGTCAGGTGTCAGATCTCTCAGTGGGAGAGCATTTTAGAGACAGTGATCACAATTCTATCTCCTTTATAATAGCATTGGAGAGAGATAGGAACAGACAAGTTAGAAAAGCGTTTAATTGGAGTAAGGAGAATTATGAGGCTATCAGGCAGGAAATTGGAAGCTTAAATTGGGAACAGACGTTCTCAGGGAAAAGTACGGAAGCAATGTGGCAAATGTTCAGGGGATATTTGTGTGGAGTTCTGCATAGGTACGTTCCAATGAGACAGGGAAGTTATGGTAGGGTACAGGAACTGTGGTGTAGTGAAGAAGAAAAGAAAAGCTTACAAAAGGTTCAGAGAGCTAGGTATTGTTAAGATATCTAGAAGATTATAAGGCTAACAGGAAGGAGCTTAAAAAGGAAATTAGGAGAGCCAGAAGGGGCCATGAGAAGGCCTTGGCGAGCAGGATTAAGGAAAAACCCAAGGCATTCCACAAGTATGTGAAGAGCAAGAGGATAAGACGTGAAAGAACAGGACCTATGAAGTGTGACAGTGGGAAAGTGTTCATGGAACCGGAGGAAATAGCAGAGGTACTTAAAGAATACTTCATTTTAGTATTCACTATGGAAGATGATCTTGGTGATTGTAGTGATGACTTGCAGTGGACTGAAAAGCTTGAGCATGTAGATATTAAGAAAGAGGATGTGCTGGAGCTTTTGGAAAGCATCAAGTTGGATAAGTCGCTGGGACCGGATGAGATGTACCCCAGGCTGCTGTGGGAGGTGAGGGAGGAGATTGCTGAGCCTCTGGCGATGATCTTTGAATCATCAATGGGGACGGGAGAGGTTCAGGAGGATTGGAGGGCTGCGGATGTTGTTCCTTTATTCAAGAAAGGGAGTAGACATAGCCTAGCCCAGGAAATTCTAGACCAGTGAGTCTTACTTCAGTGGTTGGTAAGTTGATGGAGAAGATCCTGAGAGGCAGGATTTATGAACATTTGGAGAGGTATAATATGATTAGGAATAGTCAGCCTGACTTTGTCAAGGGCAGGTCGTGCCTTACGAGCCTGATTGAATTTTTTGAGGATGTGACTAAACACATTGACGAAGGAAGAGCAATAGATGTAGTGCATATGGATTTCAGCAAGGCATTTGACAAGGTACCCCATGCAAGGCTTATTCAGAAAGTAAGGAGGCATGGGATCCAAGGGGACATTGCTTTGTGGATCCAGAACTGGCTCGTCCACAGAAGGCAAAAAGGGTGGTTGTAGACGGGTCATATTCTGCATGGAGGTCGGTGACCAGTGGTGTGCCTCAGGGATCTGTTCTGGGACCCTCACTCTTCATGATTTTTATAAATGACCTGGATGAGGAAGTGGAGGGATGGGTTAGTAAGTTTGCTGATGACACAAAGGTTGGAGGTGTTGTGGCTAGTGTGGAGGGCTGTCAGAGGTTACAGCGGGACATTGATAGGATGCAAAACTGGGCTGAGAAGTGGCAGATGGAGTTCAACTCAGATAAGTGTGAGGTGGTTCATTTCGGTAGAATATCGTAATAATGGTAAGACTCTTGGCAGTATGGAGGATCAGAGGGATCTTGGGGTCCGAGTCCATAGGACGCTCACAGCAGTTGCGCAGGTTGACTCTGTAATTAAGAAGGCATACGGTGCATTGGCCTTCATTAATTGTGGAATTGAATTTAGGAGCCGAGAGCTAATGTTGCAGCTACAGGTGTCCCCCGCTTTTCGAACGTTCGCTTTACGAAACCTCACTGTTATGAAAGACCTACATTAATACCCTGTTTTCGCTTTCAGAAGGTGTTTTCACTGTTATGAAAAAAAAAGCAGCACACGATAAAAAATCAGCACGTGAAAAGATCAGCGCCCGATAAAAGGCAGCGCGCGCCCCGAGCAACCGCTCTCCCCGGATTCAGAATGGCATCGCTTAAACACGAGCCTGTGAGCAGCCGTTTGCAAGATGAGTTCTAAGGTATCAGAAAAGCCTGAAAGAGCTCGTAAGGGTGTTACACTTAGCGTAAAACTAGACATAACTAAGCATTTTGATTGTGGTGAACGAAGTAAGGACAAAGTGAGTTTGGCTTGTGGAAGCTGACGAAGATGATGTTGAAGAGGTTTTGGCATCCCATCACCAAGAACTGACAGATGAAGAGCCGATGCAATTGGAACAAAAAAGGATAACAATCGAAACCGAATGAGTAATGATAAAGCACGACTTTAATTTTGAAAGGCTACGTAGGTATAGGAGATATTTGCAGGATGGTTTCAATCCTTACAAAGAACTGTGTGATAGAAAAACGCGCGAGGCTCAGCAGTCAAGCAAGCCTTCCACATCAGCCACAGCAGACGACGAACCTCGACCTTTGACATCGAGGCGGGCAGAGATAGAAGAAGGTGAGCTGCCTGTTCTAATGGAAACAGACAATGACGAGATGACACCACTGTGTCCCACCACCCCAACCCCTAGGCCACAAACAGATACCGATTCGCGGAGAATGCAACGGTAGCCAGGAGGCACGCAGCACATCTTTAAGAAAAAAGCCGAAATAAACATGCTAATTAATTAGGTGGCGCCGACACGTAATTGTCGGCCCAGATCAGAGACGACACAACTGGAAATCGGCACTGATCTGGGCTGACAATTACGTGTCAGGTGGCACCTAATTAATTAGCTTGTTTATTTCAGCTTTTTTCTTAAAGAAGTGCTGTGTGCCTCCCGGCTACTGCTGCATTCCTGCATGCTTCATGGCAATGTATTGCTCGGTGGCCTGGAGGGTGGGGGCCACTGCACCACCCAACCTGCGACGGCTCAGTCTAACACACCTTCATCAGTGTGCTCGGCAAGCTATCTTCCTGATTCCCGTGATACTACACTGTATATACATTATTTCTACTTTATATTGGCTGTGTATTTTTATGTGTTACAGGTGTGCCCCGCTTTTCGAACGTTCGTTTTACGAAACCTCACTGTTACGAAAGACCTACATTAGTACCCTGTTTTCGCTTTCAGAAGGTGTTTTCACTGTTACGAAGAAAATCAACGCGCGATAAAAAATCAGTGCGCAATAAAAGGCAGCGCGCCCCGAGCAGCCACTGTCCCCCGGATTCAGAACGGCATTGCTTAAACACGAGCCTGTGAGCAGCTGTTTGCAAGATGAGTTCTAAGGTGTCGGAAAAGCCTGAAAGAGCTTGTAAGGGTGTTACGCTTAGCGTAAAACTAGACATAATTAAGTGTTTCGGTCGTGGTGAACGAAGCAAGGACAAAGTGAGTTTGGCTTGTGGACGCTGACGAACATGATGTTGAAGAAGTTTTGACATCCCATGACCAAGAACTGATAGATGAAGAGCTGATGCAATTGGAAGAGGAAAAGATAACAATCGAAACCGAATGCAGTAGCGAAAGTGAAGTCGTCCAGGAACTGAACATGAAGCAACTGCGTGAGATTTTTGCTGCAATGATAAAGTACCACTTTAATTTTGAAAGGGTATGTAGGTTTAGGGGATATTTCCAGGATGTTTTGAGTCCTTACAAAGAACTGTGTGATAGAAAAATACTTGAGGCTCAGCAGTCAAGCAAGCCGTCCACATCAGCCACAGCAGACGATGAACCTCGACCTTCAACATCGAGGCGGGCAGTCATAGGAGATGATGAGCTGCCTGCCCTGATCGACAATGAGATGACACCCCTGTGTCCCACCATCCCAAACCCCGGGCCCCAGACAGATACTATACCAATTCGCAGAGAACGCAGGGGTAGCTAGGATGCACACAGCACATCTTTAAGAAAAAAGCCGAAATAAACATGCTAATTAATTAGGTGCTGCCTAGCACGTAATTGTCGGCCCAGATCAGTGCCGATGCAATCGGCAATCGCCTCTGATCAGCACCGACATTTACGTGCCAGGCAGCACCTAATTAATTAGCATGTTTATTTCGGCTTTTTTCTTAAAGATGTGCTGTGTACCTCCCGGCTACCCCTGTGTGTTTCGCAGCAATGTATCAGTTGGCGGCCTGGAGGGTGGGGGCCACTGCACCACCCCAACCTGCGACGACTCAGTCTAACACACCAATATCAGTGTGCTCGATGTCTTCCCAATTGCGGTAAGTGATACTACACTGTATATACATTATTTCTACTTTATATAGGCTGTGTATTTTTACGTGTTATTTGGTAGATTTGGCAGCTTCATAGTTTAAAGGTTACTGGAGAGCGCGGTTATGCCAACAGCGCTTGCGTGAGATTTTCTGCCGAGAGCATTTTCACTACGGAGATCTGTGCGGGCAATCGTTGTAGAGAAGTATTTCTACTTTATATAGGCTGTGTATTTATCATATCATTCCTGCTTTTACTATGTGTTACTGTTATTTTAGGTTTCATGTGTTATTTGGCATGATTTGGTAGGTTATTTTTGGGTCTGCAAACACTGACAAAATTTTCCCATATAAATAAATGGTAATTGCTTCTTCGCTTTACGACATTTCAGCTTACGAACCGTTTCATAGGAACGCTCTACCTTCGGATGGTGGGGGAAACCTGTATATGGTATTGGTGGCACTTGAGAAATCAAAAAACATGATCTTCACAGTGCTGTCCTGCTTATCCAAATGGGAGTAGGCTCTGTTCAGCAGGTAGATGACAACATCGTCAACTCCAGTGAGTACCTAATAGGCAAACTTGCAGGGGATCGAGGGCTGATCTGACCAGGGGTCCGAGCTGAACCAGGACCAGCCTGTCTACATGATGTATGTGGTCACGGCCACTGGATGGTCGTCATTCAAGACTTTCGAATGGATCTTCTCAGCACTGGCACCACACATGATGCTTTCCATCCTTTCCAGGCTGAGACTCAGATTGAAAATGCCTTGGAAAGCTCCATCCAGCTGCTCAGCACACTCCTTCAGGACCTTGAGGCTCACACCATCCAGTCCCTATGCTTTGTCGTGTCTGAATTTCCCCAGAGTCCTCTCACCTGCTCAGTAGTGAAGATGAGTCCATGATGACCGGGGAGTTGGTGGAAAGTGGGGGCTGGGGAAGGTGAAGGTGAAGATCGGGGCGAAATGTGGAGGTGTGGATGGTAGGTGCAGGGCAAGGAGGGGATGTTGACTGTGGTAGTCTGTGTTGTTCATCTACATGATGAAATTGTCCTCTACTGTGCCTATTAACTTGTTTTCTATTAATTAATTAATTATTGCACTGCCCTGCACTGTTTTGTGCACTTTATGTAGTCCTGTGTAGGTCTGTAGTCTAGTGTAGTTTTTGTGTTGTTTTACATAGTCTAGTGTAGCCTTGAGTTGTCTCACACAGTCTAGTGTATTTCTGTTGTTTCATGTAGCACCATGGTCCTGGAGGAACATTGTTTTGTTTTTACTGTGTACTGTGTACGGAAATCGATTTTTGAGAACGAGAGGGAGAGGGAGAGGGAGCGTGAGCATCCTGATTGGTTTCTCTTTGTGCTAAGAGTGGTCTCCAACCACCAGGCCACGAGGAAACGATATGATTTGGCGATATGAAAGATATGAGTCAGCTGCACCTTTCCTCATTCCCTGTCACGCACTGTTGAGCTTGCAAATGACGGTGGGCTGAAAAATATGTTTGACATAACACCTCTGCTGGCATTCTGAATCAAACTCAAGGCTGAATATCCTGAGATAGCCACCAAAGCACTGAAGACGTGCTTCCATTTCCAACATTTTTCTGTGAAGCAGGCTTTTCTGCAATGAATGCAACGAAAACTAAATTGCAGAATAGACTGGACATAAGGAACCCTCTTCAGTATCGCTGTCTCCCATCACCCCTCGATAGGACCGTCTTGCAGGAAAACAAGCCCAGGGCTCGCACTGATTCAGCGATATTGGTGTGTTGCAATGATTTTGTATGTTCATACGGAGAAAATATGTGTTGTGTGTTTAATATCCAAACGTTATTTAAAATGTTATGATGCTATTGAGTTAGAACTGACTTATTACTATATTCATGCGAGGAAAATATGCGCTGTGTGTTTAATATTAAATTCATAAGATAAACCCTTTTAGAAACAAAATTGAGTGTATCAGCCACTTATAAGTGACTTATAGGTTGACTTATCACGTATATTCCGGTCGTGATTAACCCGCCCCCGGTCAGCCGGTCCGCAAGAGTATTGTCAATATTAAACCGGTCTACGGTGCAAAAAAAGTTGGGGACCACTGCTAAGTAGACCTATCAGTTTTCTCTGTGGGTGGGCGTTACAGTCGACCTCAAAAATAATGACAGTGTTGCTCGCTGCACTGTTTGCAACAGTGGCTTTTCTATTGCCCATGATGGGTTAAGACTTTGAGGTGAGTTTAACAGGTGTCGTTACAGCATAGCTAACGTTATTTAAACTAGCTAGCTACGTGATGAGGCCAAACTCTCTGTAGACTTGCTTAAAGTTGTAATGGAATAAACATGATAATATAAGTACATATTTTAATGTCACATGTTCTGCATATACCCAACTCGGTTTACAGAATAGACATAATCACTAAACAAAGTATTACATACACCCGTGGAGGTCGACCGGGGGGCGGGGGTGCTACCTCCCTGAAATGAGTGGGATATCTGCCAATTTCACATTTTGCAATAACATCCAAGGTCGGGCGAACAGTCTGTTTCTGTAAAGCCCCGCTGTAGTAGAGATTCCAGGCTGTTTCACCCTGACCTCGGCAGCTACACCCGTCCGTTCCCTTTTCCGTCCCATCAGGCGTCGCATCGCACGGGACTCGGATGCGGGCAAGTCCGGGGATCGGGTGCGGCCTACCTTGAAGAGAGCGGAACCGGCCTCAGCCTCGGTGCCCACTGTCACCGCCTTGTCGCCGTGGAAACCGCGGAGCCCGTGCTTCCCCCAGGCCCGCGCTCTGCCCATCCAGGGCCGCAGCCTGGCCACCCGCTGCATTCCGACCCGCTCCTTCCCAGTCGCCGGCTCTGCAAACAACCGGGCTCCTCCCGCTCTGCTTCACTGGTGGATCCGGCGTAGGCCCGTCCCCTAAAGACAAAGCTCCCGCCCCGGTGCTGAGCAGATCCCCTGCCCATCGACAATGTCACAGACTCCTCGTGTCCTTAATACCCCTCCCTCGCCCTTAGCAGAGATTCTGCTGTCTGGTGCCAAGCAGATCCCCTTCCCAGTGAGGGTCAGTCACCCCTGTATGTCCTTAATGTCTCATGTCCTTCCTACCCCTCTGCAGGGACCCACCCGTCCAGTGCCAAGCAGATCCCCTTCCCAACGAGGGTCAGTCACTCCTACATGTCCTTCCTACCCCTCTCCCGTTCCCCCCTCTGCACCCGTCCAGTCTTTGCAGATCCCCTTCCTAATGAGGGTCACTCCTACATGTCCTTCCTACCCCTCTCCCGTTCCCCCCTCTGCAGGGACCCACCCGTCCTGTGCTTTGCAGATACCCTTCCCAACGAGGAACACACCAACAAGATCCCTAACTTCTTCGAACCCCTTCCACCCATATTTCTCCCTCTAAAGGGATCTTCCTGTCTTGGTGCTGAACAAACTGCTGTGGAAGACATTAGAAGTATGCCTTATGTTGTAGTGTGTGAACGAAGAGAAGTGGGTGCAGTTACTGTTAAAAGAGACAGGGTGCTCAATAAGCTGAAAGACCTAAAGCTACATAAGTCACCCAGACCAGATAAACTGCACTCTAGGGTTCTGAAAGAGGTAGCGTTAGAGATTGTGGTGGCATTAGAAATGATCTTTCAAAAATCATTGGACTCTGGCATGGTGCCAGAGGACTGGAAAATTGCAAGTGTTACACCACTCTTTAAGAAAGGAGGAAGGCAGCAGAAAGGAAATTATAGACTAGTTAGCCTGACCTCAGTGGTTGGGAAGATGTTAGAGTCAATTGTTAAGGATGAAGTTGTGGAGTATTTGGTGACACAGGATAAGATAGTACTAAGTCAGCATGGTTTCCTTCATGGAAAATCCTGCCTGACAGACCTGTTAGAATCCTTTGAGAATATTACAAGGATAGATAAAGGGATGCAGTGGATGTTGGATATTCGAACTTTCAGAAGGTCTTTGACAAGATGCCATACATGAGGCTGCTTCCCAAGTTAAGAGCCCGTGGTATCACAGGAAAGTTAGAACATTGGCTGATTGGTAGGAGGCAGCGATCCTTTTCTGGTTGGCTGCCAGTGACTAATGGTGTTCCGCAGGGGCCACTTCCGTTCATGCTGGATATCAATGATTTAGAGGATGGAATAATGGCTTTGTTACCATCAAGTTTGTAGATGGTATGAAGATTGGTGGAGGGGCAGGTAGTGTTGAGGAAATAGGTAGGATGTAGAAGGACTTAAAGTGGGCCAGAAAGTGGCAAATAAAAGACAATGTTGGAATATTCATGGTCATGCACTTTGGTAGTAGAAATAAATGTGCAGACTTTCTAAACAGGGAGAAAATACAGGAATCTGAGATGCAGAGGGACTTAAGAGTCCTTGTGCAGAATACCCTGAAGGTTAACTTGCAGGTCGAGTCAGTAGTGAGGAAGGCAAATGCCATGTTTGCATTCATTTCAAGGGGTCTAGAGCAAGGGCGTGATGCTGAGGCTTTATGAGGCCCTCACCTTGAGTATTGTGAACAGTTTTGGGCCCTTCAAGTGGTTTTATAAGAGGAAATAGTGATGAGCAATAAATAGTTTTCCTACGTTTCAAAGAATGTATTAATACATATTTTTATAAGCAAAATAGATTAAAGAATCATGGCTGTCTTTTTAGAGAAGATAAAAATGCAATGGAATACAACACATACTGGTGGGATGTCCTCAACCATAAAGGAAATAAGAATAAACAGCAATGGATATTACTATCCTGCCACTGCGAAGGTGATATGCTGAAGTAAACATTAAAATAATGCTAATGGCAAAACTAAGGTAACTTGACATCAGTGAAGTACACTGACAAAACTACTTATAGCTGATTATTGACTACAGGAAATGTCTATGAGCCAGCCCTCACCAGGGGGTCAGAGGTGGAGAGAGTCAGCAACTTTAAATTCCTCGGTGTTTTCATTTCAAAGAATCTGTCCTGGGCCCTGCATGTGATTAACATTACGATGAAAGCCAATCAGCATCTCTACTTTCTTAGAAGTTTGCAAAGATTCAGCAAAACATGAAAAAGTTTGATAAACTTATATAGATGTGCTGTAGAGAGTTCATTGACTGGTTGCACCATAGCCTGGTATGAAAATACTACAGAAAAGCCTACAAAAAAATCCAACACAGGTATAGCCCTCCCCACCATTGAGCACAACCATATGGTGTGCTTTCCCAGCAGAGCAGCATCCATCAAGGATACCCACCACGAAGGCCATGCTCTCTTCTCACTGCTGCCATAAGGAAGGAAGTACAGGAGCCTTAAGTCCCATACCATCTTTGTTTGCGTGCAGTTTTTCATTTATTCTATTGTGTTTCTGTGTATTTACTATGAATGACCGCAAGAAAATGAATCTCAGGGTTGTATACATACATGCACTTTGATACTAAATTTACTTTGAATTTTGTAGTAGGATTCAGTTCCTGCTGCTGCTGTAAGGAGTTTGTATGCTCTCCTTGTGACCGTGCAGGTTTCCCAGGCTGCACCAGTTTCCTCCCACATTCCAAAGCTGTACAGGCTATTGTGGGTATGCTCTGTTGGCACGGGAAGCACGGGGATATTTGCAAGCTGCCCCCAGCACATCCTTGGACTATGTTGATCATTGATGCATTTCACTGAATGTTTCGATGCACATGAAAAAAAAAACGCTAATTTGTATCTTCACTGTCTTCAACAGTTTGGAACACAAAATAGCAGATGCTGGAATGATTAAAAGTCTCAATAATATTACACTATTGTAAACAGAAATTATAGATGATTTTTATTTACAGAATTTACAAGCAGACCACAGATAGATCTGTCTGTACAATAGTACTGTAACACTCCTTCCAAACAAGGAAGATGCTGAAATGACATGAGTTGGTCATCCACTAAGTGATCACGTACCTATTTGCAACCCAGTGAAGAGCAAGCAGAGAGCAGAGCAGTAAGTTACAGATGTGGATCATTAGGCTGTGTCACTGACCTGACCCAACTGTTTAACCAAGGGCAAGGTAAATGTAAAAGTCCAGTTCGGCATAAGGGCATAACAATACGATTTGCATAATTAGGTTTATTTTCTGCTTTTGAAGTTTCAACCTGGTGTCTTGTAGCTGCTATTCAACACTGTGCCCAATTAACAATCTTCATTCACCAGAGATTTCCTGTGGTCCACAAAATCACTTTGTCCAGAGACTATTATCAGAAGTTGAAGACAAATTGCTCAAGGTTCAGGAATCATTTGTCTCACTGTAATAGGATGAAGTCCACCAGTTACTATCTCTCAATGTACTTTACTTATAACCAGAACTGGAGATTGAACTATGGCACAAATTGTTTGATAATACGTTTCTTCCTAACCTCTGAACTTCTGACAGTCTCTTTCAAATGTTTACACATTGCAACCTGGAGCACAGCTGGGCCAGCTAACAAGTTCACCTTTTCATTCATTCATAAGACCTCTTTATCTGATTTTCTCCAATATTTAAGTCATCAAAAAACATCAAAGCCACCTGAGCATGATAATATTAAATAATAATTCAAATACAAAAAAAGTAAATTATCTCCAAGTGTGATTATGTCCCATATTAAAAGATGATATCATTAACAGCACAGTTTTATGATGGTACTTAAAAGAGAATATTTAATACAATTTAATAGAAATGCATCTCAGGAAGGAATTTTTTTTAAAAAGTCAATTCACCCAAAACTAAAACCTAGCCTAAATGTGCAAATTCTTTCAAATGACGAAAACACAATGCAGGTAATTTCACAAAAAGAAACCTTTTCTTTCACTATTGACATGTATGACATGCAAACAAATCTGTCCACCGCAACTTGAAACTTCACTCAGTCACAGTAAATCTTCAGATTAGCCTGACAATGAAGATGTTCATTCACATTTGCACTTGCAATTGTTCATTTTGATAAGTTGTTTCAAAGGTGTGTCATCAGATAGCATGAATGTGGGAGCTGTACAAGGCACATTCTTCAAAGGGTGATGAAAACAATCAAACATCATCAGATATTCATCAAATTTGTACAATCCTCATTATTACAACAATGTTGGAAATGAGGAAAGACTTTTCAAAGTTATCATAGGGTAAATTTCTGACTTGCGTCCCAAATTGTTTAACAAACCTTTAGAATCAGATGTAATAATCAGGTACATTTGTAATATTTTTTTTTACACAAATGTACCTGCTCTCTACCTCATTTCTCTGCACTCAAGAATCTGAAAACTCATTAAACACTTTTATCTTACAGCCTAAATGTAAATGAACTAATTCAGTAATACAATTTTTCCTTTTGAATTACATTATCTACAGTCATTGCTTTTCTTCGTATCAAGAATTTTGGTTTGGTTTCCACTATTTATGCTTCACTATGATCACTTTCAACTCACCAAAATCTACAAAATATTCCATTCAATCCACTCTTCTTCAGGCAGTAAATACATTGGCAAAATATATGAGAAGCTGAATGACTGGATTCTGGTTCCCCTGTTTAAAAGCAATAATCTGATACCATACACCTTCTGTTGATTGGAAGTTCATACAATACACAGAAATGAGTAAGCACACATCTTGTATGCCCTTTCTAATAGAATTTACATTAAGGTAAAGGTCAATCAAGTTGCCAATGTTCAGTGTACATTATCTATTACAACAAGAGTACATTACATTCAGTGAATGAAAGCTTCTTCAGTATTGTACACAATTGCTTAGTTGCAGAATGAATTTACAATATATTTAAAGAAATAGTTAACTTCCATGAATAAAAACATGGTTACAATAAATTACCATCTAAAACTTTGATATATCTTTTCAAGAAAGGCTAATTTTCTGAGTTTTGTAAAGTGGTTGCCCAACAGTTTGTACCTACATTGGCAGCAGTATTCTGTTCTGCAACCAGGCCTGTGCAGGCTCATACATTGCTTTACACCAATGTTGTGATTAAGACAAGAACATAACCACATTATTTTGTATGTACCCGTACCAAATAACTCAGCAGCTTTACACACGCCCCACATTCATTCCTGTTCATCCACTTCCGTGAAGATGTCACTGAAGAAATATTCTGCCACACTTGTTGGCGGCACCTGCTCTGTGTCCTGTTCCACAGTACAGCAGGCCTCCTCTGCGTACGACTCTGACTGCCAACTCTGCAGTGAGGAGTTACACACCACCTGGAAAGACGTGGACACAAGTAAGAATACATGGCACTTGAAAACCTGTTTTGTGGCAGCAGTACAATGCAAAGTCTTAAAAATATATAAATTACTAAATTAAATAAAAAGCCCCTCCCATCGGACAGAAGATACAAAAGCTTGAAAGCAAATACCACCAGGCTCAAGGACACGAGCTTCTATCCCACTGTTATCAGATTCGTGAATGGACCTCTTGTACGATAGGATTGACTCCACCTCACAATCTACCTCATTATGATCTTGCATATTGTTTATTGTCTGCCTGCACTTTCTCCATAGCTGTTACACTTTAATCTACATTTTATTATTTTATCTAAATGCACTGTGTAATGATCTGATCTGTATGAACAGTAAGCAAAGACGACTTCTTGACTGTACACGTGACAATAATAAACCAATTCTAATCTGCACTAACTGTGGTATCCAAATAAGGAAATGAAGGATCCAGCTGCAAAGGTCAGGGGTATTCAAGCTTCGTTATCAATATTAGGGGAATGATGGTGTTGAACAGCGAGCTGTAATCAATAGACAGCAGCCTGACATGTCTTGCAGTTGTCTAGATGCTCTAAAGCATACAGCGGAGAGCCAGTGAGACTGTCTGCTGTAAATCTGTTGCAGACATTACTACAAGCAGAATACAATAAACAATTCCCACTCAGTTCTCTACTTCCACATCTGAATCAGCATTCTCAAGTCCTGTATTTACAACTGTGCATGGATAAAAAATGGAAAACTTTGTGCAAGTGTAACACTCTCACCAGGCTTGTATGCAAACTTGGCTCATTAGCTAACTCAGCTAACAGCCATGCAACTCAGCAGTGAGAAGGCCACCTTTCATAAACAATATACATCTAGGGTTGGTATGATTTGGGGTTCAACCAAACAGGAATGATGTGATGGTTCTGATTAAAGAAACTTTGATTTGTATAAGTTATCAGTAGCCCAGAAATGACAGATCATACACGAGCATAAAATTATAAAGAAAGTAAATTGACCAAATTTTCAACTTTAACAAACAGTTACAGAAAAAAGGAAAAAAATAAAAGGGCTCATTAAAGTTAAAACATTCCAATGTGTACAAAACGTTGCTCACACTGGAGCAGTTGGGGTGTATCGGGGGGGGTGTCACACGTTGGACCCACAGCCTGTGTGAAAACACCCCCACATTTTGAATTCTCCTCAAAGACCACCTCAAACAAACTGGCTACTTCTCAGGAGTACTGGCCTTTCCTCCTTGGAGCCATTCATCGGCACGAACAACTTCTTGCAATGGGGACTCTCCTAACAGCATTCTGTGGCATCTTCCCCGTGCCCCACTCCGCAGCTCCCGCCAAAAAAAGACCCCAAACCAGACTACTGTCCTTCAGGAAATCTTCCCCACAACTCTCCGGGATCTTCCCTCACATTCCACAGTCCTGACTGGCTGACACACAACACGGCTCCTTATCTTTAGCCGAAGCCAA
Organism: Mobula birostris; assembly: GCF_030028105.1. NCBI lineage: Eukaryota > Metazoa > Chordata > Chondrichthyes > Myliobatiformes > Myliobatidae > Mobula > Mobula birostris. The sequence goes on from NC_092386.1 coordinate 1,250,160, forward strand.
AACACTTTCCAGCATGGCACACTGCCTAATATAAACCACCTCATAGCATAGCAGTAGAAATCTTAACAAGGGCTTTGCACAAGAATCTATTGCTCAACAACTTAGAACAAAAGCTCAAGGATAACATGTCCCAAGGAGACATCAGATTGTACAGGGGGAGAGAGGCATGCGGGCTCAGTCGGCATGTTATGCTCACCACAGTCCTGAGGAGACACTCTATTGTGTAGAGGAAGACAGACAGTTTAAAAGAAGCGAGTGAGTACAGTTGGCACATTTTGTGCACCACAGTTCCCGACGATACATTGGATTGTGCATAATTAGACACTTGGTAAGGTCCAATAAAAAGTTAGATTTAAGCAGAGTGGCTATTATGTGGAGCGGGGAGTTAAGGTTTGAGCTTACCGAGGCTTCGGTGAGAAGAGACGTAGGCCATAGGACTTTTTTTGACGTTATTTATTCTTTCTTTCTTTCCTATTGCACATATAGAGCAGTTGAGATATCAGACAAGATACTCAAATGTTCCTCTTGCAGGATGTGAGATGGCAGGGAGACCTCCAGTGTCCCTGACAACTACACATGCAAGAAGTGCATCCAGCTGCAGCTAACAGCGTTAAGGACGGTAGAGCTGGAACTGAAACTGGATGTACACCAGATCATTCGGGATGCTGAGGGGGTGACAGACAGGACTTTCAGGGAGGTTGTTACACACAAGGTGCAGGCCACAGGTAACTGGGAGACCATCAGCCGAGGGAAGGGGGTTAAGGAGCCAGTGCAGAGTACCCCTGTGGCCAATCCCCTCAACAACAGCTGTAACGTCTTGGCTACTGTCGGGAGAGAATGACCTAGCAGAGGAAAGCCACAGCAATCAGGTCTCTGGCACTGAGCCTGGCTCTGTGGCGCAAAATGGAAGGGGAAAGGAGAGCGCTATAGTGATAGGGGATTCGTTGGTTAGGTGAACAGAAAGCAGGCTCTGCGGAGGAGAATGAGATTCCGGATGGTTCATTACCTCCGGGGTGCCAGAATCAGGGACATCTCAGATTGAATCCACAGCGAGATTGAGAAAGTGAGCAGCCAGAGGCTGTGCTCCATGTCAGTATCAATAGATGACAAGGTCCTGCTAAATGAGTTCAGGAGGTTAGGTGCTAAGTTAAAGGACAGAACCTTTGGGATTGCTACCTGTGCATGTGCTAGTGAGGGCAGAAATAGGAAGAACATACAGATGAACACATAGTTAAGGAGTTGGTGTAGGAGGGAGGGCTACAGAATTTTGGATCATTGGGCTCTCATAGAGTCATAGAAAAGTACAATATAGAAACAGGCCCTTCAGCCCATCTAGTCTGTGCTGAACCATTTAAACTGCTTATTCCCATCAACCTGCATTGGGAACAAAGCCCTTCATACCCCTACCATCCATATGCCTATCCAAACTTCTCTTAAATGTTGAAATCGAACTTGCATGCAGCACTTGTGCTGGCAGCTTGCTCCACACTTTCATGACCCTCTAAGTGAAGACGGTTCCTGTCATCTTTTGCTTACACGTTTCATCTTTCACAACATACGACTCCTGATTCTACTACCACACAACCTCAGTGGAAAAAACCTGCTTGCACTTACCCCATCTATATCCCTCAGAATTTTGTATACCTCTATTAAATCTCCTATCTTCTACATTCTAAGGATAAAGTCCTAACCTATTCAATCTTTCTGTATAACTCAGGTCCTCCAGACATGGCAACATCCTTGTAAGTCTTCTCTGTACTCTTTCAAACTTACTTGCATCTTTCCTGTAGGTAGGTAGCCAAAACTACACACAATATTCAAAATTAGAGCTCACCAACGTCTTATGTAACTTCAACATAACATCCCATCTTCCGTACTCAATACATTGATTTATAAGACCATAAGATATAGGAGCCATTCAGCCCATCGAGTCTGTTCCGCCATTCAATCATGGGCTGATCCAATTCTTCCAGTCATCCCCACTCCCCTGCCTTCTCCTAATACCTTTGATGCCCTGGCTAATCGATCTCTGCCTTAAATACACCCAATGACTTGGCCTCCACAGCCGCTCGTGGCAACAAATTCCACAGATTTACCACCCTCTGACTAAAATAATTTCTCCACATCTCTGTTCTAAAAGGACGTTCTTCTATCCTGAAGTCATGCCCTTTTTAAGGGTCTAAGGGTCGGCACAACATAGTGGACTGAAGGGCTGTACTGTTCTATGTTCTATGTTTTGTCCTAGAATCCCCTAACATGGGAAATAACTTTGCCTCATCTAATCTGTTCAGGTCTTTTAACAGTCAGAATGTTTCTATGAGATCCCCCCTCATTCTCCTGAACTCCAGGGAATACAGCCCAAGAGTTGCCAGACATTCCTCATACAGTAACCCTTTCATTCCTGGAATCATTCTCGTAAAGGCCAATCTGCCAAAAGCTTTCTTAATGAATCTATCTACCTGTAATGCTACTGTCAATGAACTATGTACCGGTATTCCCAGATCCCTTTGTTCTACCACACTCCTCAGTGCCCTACCATTCACTGTGTAAGACCTTCCCTGGTTGGTCCTACTGAAGTGTAATACCTCGAACTTGATTGCATTAAATTTCATCTGCCATTTTTCAGCCCATTTTTCCAGCTGGTCCAGATCCCACTACAAGCCATGATAGCCACTAAACCCCCAATCTTAGTGTCATCTGCAAATTTACTGATCTAGTTAACCACACTGTCATAAAGATCATTGATAGATGACAAACGGACCCAGTATCAATCTCTGCAGCACTCCACTAGTCACAGACCTCCGGTCAGAGAGGCAACCATCTACAATGGTGCTGGAATGTTTTTGAACACTGTAGAATTTTCTCTGTTTCTGCATAAATATGACATAAAATGTGATCAGATCTTCATGCGTCCTAAAACCAGGTAAAGAGTACTCAATTAAATAAATAACACAAAAATATTATACTTATTCATTTATTTATTGAGAAAAATGATCCAATATTGTTAGATGTATTTGTTGGAAAAAGTATGTGAACCTCTGGAGCAATGCCTTGTACAAAAGCATTTGGAGTCAAACATTCCAATCAAAGAGATGAGATTGGAGGTGTGGGTTGTAGAGGTGCCCTGCCTTATGAAAAAGGAATACAAAGTCAAGTTAGTGTAGGGCTCTCAGTAATACTAGACGGACTGTTTGGCGGGGTCGACGGCTATTCATCCTAGGCAACAGGAGTCAGTGGGGCAAAGACCGCTATATTAGTAACAGAGCCCGCCCTTCTTAAGAAAGATCTGTTTTTGCGCGCCATGCCTCGATCAAAACAACTTTTAGAGGATCTTAGAAGAATTGTAGAGATGCATGAAGCTGCAGAAGGCTACAAAAGCATTTTTAAAGACCTGAGTGTTCATCAGTCCACAGTCAGAGAAATTGTCTAGAAATGGAGGAAACTCAGTACTGTTGCTACTCTCCCTAGGAGTGGGCATCCTGCAAAGATCATACTAACAGCACAATGTGCAAAACTGAAGGGGGCGAAAAAGGGGTTACAGCAAAAGACCTGCCGAAATCTCTAGAACTTGTTAAAGTCTCTGCTCATGTGTCCACTATAAGAAAAGCACTGAACATGAACGGTGTTCACAGAAGGACACCAGGGAAGAAACCACTGGTCTCCAAAAAACTGGGTTCTCTTTTAGGATTACGTGAAGATCTGATCACATTTTATGCAGAAATAGAGACAATTCTACAGGGTTCACACACCTTCTAGCAGCACAGTACTACCACCTCTGGCTTCTCCCACATCTCTTCAGTACAGGTCTCTGTTCCAGAGAAAATGGGACTTCTACAGAGATGGTTTGCATTTGAACTGGAAGGGGACTAACATCGCAGCAGGAAAGTGGGGAAGTGTGGAGGAGGGGTATAAACAAGAGCTGCAGAGAGATGGGAACCAGAGCACCAGAACAGTTAAGACCATAAGATACAAGAGCAGAATTAGGCCATTTAGCCCATCGTGTCTGCACTGCCACTTCATCATAGATCCATTTTTACTCTCAGCTCCAATCTCCTGCCTTCCCCTTGTATCCCTTCATGCCCTGACCAATCAAGAATCTAACAACCACTACCTTAAATATACATAAAGACTTGGCCTCCACAGCTGTCTGTGGCAAAGAATTCCACAGATTCACCACTCTCTGGCTAAAGAAATCCCTCCTCCATTCTAAAAGGATCCCCCTCTATTCTGAGGCTGTGTCCTCTGGTCTTAGACTCTCCCACCATAGGAAACATCCTCTCCACATCATTCCAGCAAGGCCTTTCATCATTCAACCAACACACTGGCCCGCTGCGTTCACCAGCAACTTTGATGTGTGTTGCTTGAATTTCCAGCATCTGCAGAATTCCTCTTGTTTGCCTTTCTCATTCAATAGGTTTCAATCAGATCACTCCTCATTCTTCTGAATTCCAGTGAATACAGGCGCAAAGCCATCAAACACTTTCATATGCCAAGCCGTTTAATCCTGAAACCATTTTCGTGAACCTCCTTTGAACCCTGCAGTTACAATTTTCCAGTCTTCCGGAACCATTCCAGAATCTAGTGATTCTTGGAGGATCATTAGTAATGCCACCACAATCTCTTCAGCCACATCTTTCAGAACACTGGGCTGTACACCATCTGGTCCAGGTGACTTACCTACCTCCAGACCTTTCAGTTTCCCAAGAACATTCTCTCTAGTATTGGTAACTTCACACACTTCATGACCCCTGACACCTGGAATTTCCACCATACTGCTAGTGTCTTCCACCATGAAGACTGATGCAAAATACTTATTCAGTTTGTCCACCATTTCCTTGTCCCCAATTACAACTTCTCCAGCATCGTTTTCCAGCAGTCCAATATCCACTCTTGCCTGTTTTACTCTTTCTATGTACTGACTGCCCTGGTACAGATTTTTACTGCTAATGTAGTAAGGCACTTCATTTAGTAGCTTTGTGTAGAAGCAGTGTGTCCTGCTGATAGTGTTTGGGTTTCGGTGAATGGGCTGTGATGTTCAACTTAGAAATGTTGATTCAGCCAATCAGGATGGTGGAATTGGGAAACCTTCTTCAGAGAGGTTTTTATGATAGACACTGGTGGGGTTCATGGTCTTTTTGGCGCAAGATGGAGAGAGAAAGAGATCAGGAGAGACAGCTGTAGGATGTGATCCAATGGGAAGACGTGCTTGAAAGGAGTGCTTCATGAGTTGAAGGAGTCCAAGATGGGAAGTTCTACTGGTGATTGGTGATGAGAATTTGGCGCCATGAGTAACAGTCATACTCAACTTTTGGAAGAAATGAGCTCCAACAATGTGCACATTTAGACTGGTTTAATTATAATAGGCCTTTTAATTTTTTTTTCCTTTTTCTTTTCCTCTTAGTAACTGGTTGATAAAGCCGAAATTAGTAAATACACTTTTTTTTATAATTTTATGCGGTGTACGATCTGTTAACTCTTAACATAGAACATAGAATAGTACAGCACAGTACAGGCCCTTCGGCCCACAATGTTCTGCCGACCCTCAAACCCTGCCTCCCATATAAGCCCCCACCTTAGATTCCTCCATATACCTGTCTAGTAGTCTCTTAAACTTCAGTAGTGTATCTGCCTCCACCACTGACTCAGGCAGTGCATTCCACGCACCAACCATTCTCTGAGTAAAAAACCTTACTCTAATATCCCCCTTGAACTTCCCACCCCTTACCTTAAAGCCATGTCCTCTTGTATTGAGCGGTGGTGCCCTGGGTAAGAGGCGCTGGCTATCCACTCTTATGATCTTGTACACCTCTATCATGTCTCCTCTCATCCTCCTTCTCTCCAAAGAGTAAAGCCCTAGCTCCCTTAATCTCTGATAATAATGCATACTTTCTAAACCAGGCAGCATCCTGGTAAATCTCCTCTGTACCCTTTCCAATGCTTCCACATCCTTCCTATAGTGAGGTGACCAGAACTGGACACAATACTCCAAGTGTGGCCTAACCAGAGTTTTATAGAGCTGCATCATTACATTGCGACTCTTAAATTCTATCCCTTGACTTATGAAAGCTAACACCCCATAAGCTTTCTTAACTACCCTATCCACCTGTGAGGCAACTTTCAGGGATCTGTGGACATGTACCTCGAGATCCCTCTGCTCCTCCACACTACCAAGTATCCTGCCATTTACTTTGTACTCTGCCTTGGAGTTTGTCCTTCCAAAGTGTACCACCTCACACTTCTCTGGGTTGAACTCCATCTGCCACTTCTCAGCCCACTTCTACACTCTATCAATGTCTCTCTGCAATCTTTGACAATCCTCTACACTATCTACAACACCACCAACCCTTGTGTCATCTGCAAACTTGCCAACCCACCCTTCTACCCCCACATCCAGGTCGTTAATAAAAATCACAAAAAGTAGAGGTCCCAGAACAGATCCTTGTGGGACACCACTAGTCACAATCCTCCAATCTGAATGTACTCCCTCCACCACCACCCTCTGCCTTCTGCAGGCAAGCCAATTCTGAATCCACCTGGCCAAACTTCCCTGGATCCCATGCCTTCTGACTTTCTGAATAAGCCTACCGTGTGGAACCTTGTCAAATGCCTTACTAAAATCCATATAGATCACATCCACTGCACTACCCTCATCTATATGCCTGGTCACCTCCTCAAAGAACTCTATCAGGCTTGTTAGACACGATCTGCCCTTCACAAAGCCATGCTGACTGTCCCTGATCAGACCATGATTCTCTAAGTGCCTATAGATCCTATTTCTAAGAATCTTTTCCAACAGCTTTCCCACCATAGACGTAAGGCTCACTGGTCTATAATTACCCGGACTATCCCTACCACCTTTTTTGAACAAGGGGACAACATTCGCCTCCCTCCAATCCTCCGGTACCATTCCTGTGGACAACGAGGACATAAAGGTCCTAGCCAGAGGCTCAGCAATCTCTTCTCTCTCCTCGTGGAGCAGCCTGGGGAATATTCCGTCAGGCTCCGGGGACTTAACTGTCCTAATGTATTTTAACAACTCCAACACCTCCTCTCCCTTAATATCACCATGCTCCAGAACATCAACCTCACTCATATTGTCCTCACCATCATCAAGTTCCCTCTCATTGGTGAATACCGAAGAGAAGTATTCATTGAGGACCTCGATCACTTCCACAGCCTCCAGGCACATCTTCCCACCTTTATCTCTAATCGGTCCTACCTTCACTCCTGTCATCCTTTTTTTCTTCACATAATTGAAGAATGCCTTGGGGTTTTCCTTTACCCTACTCGCCAAGGCCTTCTCATGCCCCCTTCTTGCTCTTCTCAGCCCCTTCTTAAGCTCCTTTCTTGCTTCCCTATATTCCTCAATAGACCCATCTGATCCTTGCTTCCTAAACCTCATGTACGCTGCCTTCTTCCTCCTGACTAGATTTTCCACCTCACTTGTCACCCATGGTTCCTTCACCCTACCATTCTTTATCTTCCTTACCGGGACAAATTTATCCCTTACATCCTGCAAGAGATCTCTAAACATCGACCACATGTCCATAGTGCATTTCCCTGCAAAAACATCATCCCAATTCACACCCGCAAGTTCTAGCCTTATAGCCTCATAATTTGCCTTTCCCCAATTAAAAATTTTCCTGTCCTCTTTGATTCTATCCTTTTCCATGATAATTATAAAGGCCAGGGAGCGGTGGTCACTGTCCCCCAGATGCTCACCCACTGAGAGATCTGTGACCTGACCCGGTTCATTACCTAGTACTAGATCTAGTATGGCATTTCCCCTAGTCGGCCTGTCCACATACTGCGACAGGAACCCGTCCTGGACACACTTAACAAATTCTGCCCATCTAAACCCTTGGAACTAATATTAGGGAAGTTAAAGTCACCCATGATAACAACCCTGTTATTTTTGCACCTTTCCAAAATCTGCCTCCCAATCTGCTCCTCTGTATCTCTGCTGCTACCAGGGGGCCTATAGAACACCCCCAGTAGAGAAACTGTTCCCTTCCTGTTCCTGACTTCCACCCATATTGACTCAAAAGAGGATCCTGCTACATTACCCACCCTTTCTGTAGCTGTAATAGTATCCCTGACCAGTAATGCCACCCCTCCTCCCCTTTTGCCGCCCTCTCTATCCCTTTTAAAGCACTGAAATCCAGGAATATTGAGAATCCAGTCCTGCCCTGGTGCCAGCCAAGTCTCTGTAACAGCCACTACATCATAATTCCATGTATGTATCCAAGCTCTCAGTTCATCACCTTTGTTCCTGATGCTTCTTGCATTGAGGTACACACATTTCAGCCTTTCTACCTTACTGTCTTTACACCGTTTATTCTGCTTCTCTTTCCTCAAAGCCTCTCTGTATGTTAAATCTGGCTTTACTCCATGCACTTCTTTCACTGCTCTATCGCTCTGGGTCCCATTCCCCTTGCAAATTAGTTTAAACACTCCCGAACCATTCTAGCAAACCTACCTGCAAGGATATTGCCCCCCCTCGAGTTCAGGTGCAACCTATCCAATCTGTACAGGTCCCATCTTCCCCAGAAGAGATCCCAATGATCTAAAAATCTAAAACCCTGCTCCCTGCACCAACTCCTCAGCCACGCATTTAACTGCCATCTCCTCCAATTCTTACCATCTCTGTCACGTAGCACTGGCAGCAATCCTGAGAACGTCACCCTTGAGTCCTGTTCTTCAGCCTTCTGCCTAGTTCCCGAAACTCTCACTTCAGGACTTCATCCCTCTTCCTGCCTATGTCGTTGGTCCCAACATGTATCACGACTTCTGGTTGCTTTCCCTCTTGTATAATTGTATATGGGCAGTATTTACACAGTATTTCCTGAAATCAGGGTTCTGTAAATAAAAAAATCCAATTTTCCTGTTTGCTTGGACCCAAATCATATCAACCCTAGACGTATATTAAAAAAGGTGGCTTTCTCACTGCTGAGTCTAGAGGCTGTTAGAGCCAAGTTTCTATACGAGCCCAGTGAGGGGGTTCATTGTGGAGGCTATCGTCTGCAATTTGCCGAATGCTGTGTAATTGCTGTAAGAATTGATTAGGTGATTTGTGTGTTTAAACTAGTATCGGGGAAAGTGATTAAGGTATTTGATTATGGACACAGCTTCGGTGCAATTCAAAGAGATTACTCACAACTAATGCTTATGCTCTGAGTGGAAAGGATATCCACAGCCCAGACAAATTGCTGATTAGAGTGCTAAGTTCAGTTTAAGTATTAGGGAAGTTACACTAGTTGAACGGCTGTTTGATCAATCAGCAGGAAAGGATATCATGTTAGTCCAGACTAACACTGACATGATTGAAGTTGTGCTGCCTGATAGGGTAGGGACACCAGGAGAGGTGGGGGCATGAGCCACCTATACTTTTAGAGAAGGGGGGAATGCAGCCAAGGGTGAAGAATTTAAAGACAAGTTTCTTGGAGCTGAGGATGAAGACTTTAAAGACAAGTTGTTTTCATTTCTGCAAAGTGAGGGGAAGGAGTTGTCTGAATGAAAGGTCAAATGGGTCTCTCAGTGGGTGGTGAAAATTCTGACTGGTATTGGAAATTACATCACTGGTAGATAAATGCTAATGTGTACTGGCAGAGAGTCAAAGTTATCGTAGGCTGAGAATGTTCCAAGGGTGTCAAGCCCACCCCTGGTGGGGAGGAGGAATATGAGACTTCAGCAGAGCAGACATCTCACTTCCTGGATGAGTGGCCGTGCTGGGATAATATGAAAAGACAGCGATTGTTAGAGAGTCTAAAAGGTCCAGCTGCTGAGGTGTGAGGCCCTTAAAGGCAAAGAACCCTTTGGTCATGTCTATGGGTTACATGCAAGCATTAGAAACTGTTTTTGGCACGATGGACAGCCCGGTGGAGCTTTTGAGGCTCAGGCACGCATTCCAGGAAAAAGGGGAGAAACCTTCTGCCTACATTTTCAGGCTAGAGAGAGAGTTGCATTGCTTGTGCTGTAAAGGGACCATTCAATTGGCTGATGGAGGTGAAAGGTGCACAGCCACGTGACGTGATTGCTTTAAGCATTCGACTGTCTCATAAGCGTCCCCTCTCCCTCATTTGTTGAGTTGATCAGAGAAGTAAGTGAGGAGGAAAAGACGATAGATGAGCGGGAGGACTCCATTGGCAGGGCAAAGTCCTCAGTAGTACTCTCTGTTGCTGAAGCAACTCCTAATGTCACACAAGCAGGGGATTTGCAGGATGTAGTGAAAAAACCTGCAAGCCAAGGTATCTCGGTTGATGTCAGCTAGTTCTACCACCTAGTGTGACAAGGCCAACAGGAAACCAGAACCACAGGTAGACGTACCAAGCAGAGGGCTGCTACTGACCAGGTCTCTTGACAATGGAAGCAGCCAGTATGTTCTGTTACAACTATGGTGGGGATGGACATTTCAAGTGGGAAGTGACCCAATGGTTACTTCAATGGAAAAGAAATTTGGGAAACTTCAGAGAGAGCCAGTAAAGGAACAACCTGGCGACTTGGGGTGAACACATTCTAATCAAGGTATCAAGGAATACACTAAAGTACAAAACCTTATTCCTGAAGGCTTTGTGGGGTCAAGCTCGGGTGTATCCATCAGGATTGAGGACATTTATGCTGGAGCCATACTTGACACAGGTCCTCTGGTGACTCTACCTCTACAACCAGTATTTGATGCATTTACCATCGATGCCACTCAGTGCCTGAGAAATTTGGGGCCTTTGTACTGATGTTACTCGCATGATGGTTATTTGTCATCGAAGCTGGAGTTTTCAGAAGCGGATGTTGGAGTGCCTGAGACCCAGTTGAAAAGGGCGAAGCTTCCATTATTGTGGGAACAAATACTCACATTGTGGGAAGGCTCATTGGAGCCTACAAGGAGAGAAATGGAGAGAATTTTTTGAAAACCTTGAGCATTCACCCATTGTTCAGGGCTATTTTTGCAAAAGTGCAGGTCCCTCCTGAGCAGGATGATGAGCATAAACGAGGAATTGCAAGGTACACCCAGCCTAAACCTGTCGGGAAACCCCAAATTCCCTGATGCTGAGGCCCTCCTGGTGGACGCCCCAGAAGCTTACCTGCTGGGGTACTAGTGAGGCCCGAACTGCAGAAGCCATCAGTTGTACAGGTAAACAGGATGACAATGATTGTCAGGAACTCCTCAGAGAGAGAGGTCACCGTCAGATATGGGATGCCAAAGATGCAGCTTTTCCCAATTACCGTAATGTCTACCTTTCTGGTGAGAAAACTAGGAGAGAGACAATCTTCTGGATCGGGAAAGAATCTCCTGGATTGGGAAAGTTAACAGCAAAGTCATTCGACTTTGTTGACTTCCCAGTACCCAAGAGATGGAAATGGAGACTAATGGAGAAGATGTTCGACTTCAAAGATGTCTTTTCTACTGACAAGTTTGATGTGGGTTGCTCCAAGAGTTCTCACCACACCATCTGAGTGACAGAGGACACTCCTTTCAGAGAAAAGTTATGACGATTAGCACCAATGAAGGTGAAATATGTTCAGCAGCATCTGCTGAAACTGAAGGAAGATGGAATTATCACCCAGTCAAGGAGTCCCTACGTGTCACCCGTAGTGGTGTCAAGGAAGAAGAATGGGAAGGTACGAACGTGTGTTGACTATTGGAGAGAAAACCGATGCACGGTCCCTGACAAATATACTATTCCATGGATCGCTGCTCTGGCCTGCCTGAGTGGAGTAAAATGGTTCAGTGTGCAGAACCTAAGAAGTGGGTATTATCAGATACCCATGAGTGAAGCTGACAAAGAGAAGATGACATTCATATGTCCATTTTGATTAGCACTGGTTACTTTCCAACGTATCATGAAGAAGACTGTTAGGGACATGAACTTTCTTGAAGTACTGGTGTACTTGGATGATCTCGTAGTATTCGGGTCCACATTGGAGGAACACAAGACAAGGCTACTGAAGGTGCTAGACTACCTGAAAGCCAAAGGGTTAAAACTGACAAATGCCAGTTCTGTAAGACATCAGTCAACTACCTCGGTCACATAGTCTCACAGATGAAGTAGCTACGGATCTGTCCAAGATAGAGGTGGTAACCACATGGCCAAGGGCCAAGAATGTGAGTGCTCTATGCTCATCTCTTGGATTCTGTGGGTATTACCAGAGATTTGTGAAGAACTACACCTTAGGTTCCTAAGGTTGTCATAGCCGGGGGTGGTAGGAGGATAAGCTCCTACTACTATAAAGTGCTCCAAATGGTGTGTGACTCTAACAGCCTCTGACAACCAAGTCCAACACTTGAGCTTCACATGTGGCTTAGCTACTAGGCCTAGCGGAACTGTTTCTGCTGACAAGAGAAGGGGCAAAGGCAGACCACTGGTGCCTCAAAACCAGTTGCTTCAGGCAGGTGGGGCTCATCAGCCATGGATGGTAGCCCACCTAGAAGGCAAACTCTGATTTTAAAACTCCGCTCCTTGTGGCCATACCCATTCATGGGAAAGGCTACCGGAGTAAATTCCAAGGAAGAAATCTGGAGCTGGAGTCCCTAAAGCAGTTTGATGTTGTTTACAACTTCACTCTGGCAACCTCTGCGACAACTCTGGTGCCAAGTTGTATTGGCACTTGCCCTTCCCATCAGTGATGTGGAGAGGGGGAACCCACTGCATGGGCAACAGCCGGTTCTTCAAATCTTCCCACCCAAGCCTACGCCCTGGAGAAGTCACAGTCCACCACAGGCGCAAACCCATGATCCCCTGGGATCGAAAACTGCCTACCACTACTCCAAAGTAAGCCACCCTTTGAATGAGCTTCTGGGTGGTTACCCTCCCTTGCGGAAGAGAGGAAGAAGAAAGGAAGGAGAAGAAGGTAACTTTTATCTTAGCCCTTCGGAACCTTTCAGAGGAAACATGGGATGTAAAATGTGAAGATGCCTTTCAGCTGCTGACTAAAGCACCTGTGTTGGCCTTTGCAAACCCCCATTTGCCATATGTACTGCATACTGACACCAGCCATGAGGGTTTAGGGGTGTTCTATATCAGGAACAGGGCAAAGGGTTGAGACCTGTTCCGGAGTCTGTCGTCCTCTGAATGAAACTCCCCTGCGGACAGATTGGAGGTTCTGGCATTGAAATGGACTGTGGTGGATAAGTTAAGTGACTATTAATATAGTGTCAAGTTTGACGTGAGGGCTGACAACAATCCACTGATTTATATACTGATCTCGGCAAAGTTGGATATCACAGGTCATCGGTGGTCGACAGCGTTGTCTGCTTATGACTTCAGCCTGAAATATCAGCCGGGGAGCCAAAACATTGATATGGATGCACTGTCCTGACGTTCTCATGAGTCGCTGGAAATGGACGGAGAGTGGAACAGCATTCCTGCCTCTGGTGTTAAAACAATGTGCCAGTTTTCCACTACGGGGAAGTCAGAGGCAAGGCCAGGGCAGGATAGAGTGGTGGATCATTTGGGAGCTTTTGGTTGCACCACTCCACAAGCTTACTGCCACTTGACCGGTCTGGATATGAAGCATTTGCCTGCCTTGACTCCTACGGAATTGGCAGCAGCCCAGCAAGACGACCCTTGTATCGGTGCCATTTGGTCATCTGTTGCAGAAGGAGATATGGCCCAAGTTGAAAAGACGAAACACCCTACAATGTCCCTACTGATGAGAGAATGGAACAAACTGAAGTTGAGGAACCAGGTTTTATACAAGGTCACACCTCCTCCAGACAGGCCTTAGCTTTCCAGTTGGTTTTGCTTGAGAAACATCAGATGATTGTGCTGAAGTCATGAGGATGCAGAAATGGGGTTGTGGTATATGTTGCCCAATACAAATTTGCCAAGAATTGATGTAGAGACTCCTGAATCTCCCAGCCTGACTGAGATGTAGCAGGAGGTGCCAGCAGTGGACAGGCAGATGCGATGCCGGACAGTGAAGGAAAGCTGGGCTCCAGTTTAAGTGGGGATGAAGCTGAACTCAGTCAGGTAACTGGGAGACGTGAGTTGCCAGAAGGCACAAGTGATGGACAGAAGGAGGCATCCCCCAGTAGACAGGAAAGACCCCAAGGAGTGCTTGAGGCTGGAGATGAGATAAGAAGGTCACAGAGAGTCAGAAAACCCCCATATAGGCTGGCACATGATGTACTGGGGAAACAGAGTGTTGCGTCTATCCCCAAAGCAAGATATGTTACTACCATTTACAAATTAGTTGGGGGTCCTGAATCATGAAATTCCTTTGAATACTGTGTTATTAACAATGGTTTGATAAATTTCAAAGTCATGAGGACATGACTATTTTTGGTGAGGGGAGAACGTAATGAGGGGAGAACGTAATATCCTGGTGAAGATTTTTACTGCTAATGTAGTAGGTTATTTCATTAAGTAGCTTTCTGTCCCGCTGATGGTTTCTCGGTCTCAGTTAAGGATAAAGAGCTATGATGTTCAACTGAGGAATGTCATGTCAGCTAATCAGAATGGTGGAATTGGGAGAAGGTTTCAAAGAAAGCTGGGCAGAGGGAATTCTGTGACGGACACTGGTGGTTTTTAGGGTCATTTTAGCGGAAGCTGGTGAGAGGAGAAGACTGGGAGAGACGGCCATAGGATTTGATCCGATGGAAAGACATGATTGCAAAGGGTGTTTCGTGAGTCGAAGGAATCCAGGATGGAAAGTTCTACCGCAAACAACAGGAATTCTGCAGATGCTGGAAATTCAAGTAACACACATCAAAGTTGCTGGTGAACGCAGCAGGCCAGGCAGCATCTCTAGGAAGAGGTGCAGTCGACGTTTCAGGCCGAGACCCTTCGTCAGGACGAAAGTTCTACCACTTACCGGTAACAGTCACACTCAGCTTTTGATTGATACAAGCTCCAACACCGTGCACATTTAGACTGGTTTAATTGTAATGGGCTCTTTTATTTGTTTCTTTTTCTTTTCCTTTTAATAACTGGTTGATAAAGCTGAAATTAGTAAATACACTTTCTTTAAAATTGTATGCAGGGTACGATTTGTTATTTCTTGCCAATGGAAAACTGTATATAGGAAGTATATCCTGCTGAGATCCTCCAGCATTTTGTGTGTGTTGCTTGCATTTCCAGTATCTGCAGATTTTCTCTCGTTAGTATTTACATAGCGTTCACGAGCAGTGTGCCAGAGGTCTGTGAGTAGGACTGAGTGACATTGCTATTACAAAGGAAAAAGTGCTAGGCAAACCCAAAGGTAGATAAGTCACCTGGACCAGATGGACTACATCCCAGAGTCCTGAGAGAGGTTGCTGAAGAGATAACAGATGCATTGGTCATGATCTTTCAAGAATCACTTGATTCCGGCTTGGTCTCAGAGGACTGGAAGATTGCAAATGTCCCTCCACTCTTTAAGAAGGGAGGAAGGCAAAAGAAAGGAAATTATAGGCCAGTTAGCCTAACCTCAGTGGTTGGGAAGGTATTCAAATCTATTATTAAGGATGAGGTTTCAAGGTACTTGGAGACTAATGATAAAGTAAGTCAAAGTCAGCATGGTTTCTGTAAAGGGGAATCTTGCCTGACAGATCTGTTAAGAGTTTTCTGAGGAAGTAACAAGCAGGGTGGACAAAGGAGAGGCAGTGGATGTCATTTACTTGGATTTTCAGAAGGCATTTGATAAGGTGCCACACATGAGACTACTTAACAAGATAAAATCTTATCGTGTTACAGGAAAGATTACTAGCAGGGATAGAGAAATAGTTGACAGGGAGGAGGCAGCGAGTGGGAATAAAGGGGGCCTTTTCTGGTTGGCTCCCAGTGACTAGTGGTGTTCCTCAGGGATCAGTATTGGGACTGCTACTTTTCACAGTGTTTGTCAGTGATTTAGATATGGAATTAATGGCTTTCTGCCAAAGTTTGCGGATGATACGAAGATAGGTGGAGGGATAGGTAGTGCTGAGGAAGCAATGCGATTGCAGGACTTAAACAAGTTGGAAGAACAGGCAAAGAAGTGGGAGATGGAATACAGTGCTAGGAAATGTATGGTAATGCATTTTGGTAAAAGGGACAATAGTGTGGATTATTATTTAAATGGGGAGAAGATTCAAACATCAGGGGTGCAGAGGGACTTGGGAGTCCTCGGGCAAGACTCCCAAACATCTCCCTACATTAACTTACAGGTGAGTCTGTGGTAAAGAAGCCAAGTGCAAGATTGGCATTTATTTCAAGGGGAATATGATATAAAAGCAAGGAAATAATGTTGAGACTTTATAAGATACTAGTCACGTCATACTTGGAGTATTGTCAACAGTTTTGGGCCCCATATCTCAGCAAGGATGTGCTGTCATTGGAGAGAGTCCAGAGGAGGTTCACAAGGATGATTCCGGGTCCCATACATATGGGACAGATGAGGAGCATTTGGCAGCTTTGGGCTTGTACTCAGTGGAATTTAAAAGAATGCAGGAGGGATCTCATTGAAACCTACCGAATGTTGAAAGGACTAGATAGGTGGATGTGGAGAGGATGTTTCCTATGGTGGGGGTATTCCGAACTGGAAGGCACAGCCTCAAAACTGAGGGGCAACCTGTTAGAATAGAGGTAAGGAGGAATTTTTTTAAGCTAGAGATTAGTGAATCAGTGGAATACTCTGCCACAGGCTGCGGTGGAGGCCAAGTCCATGGGTAAACTTTAAAAGCAAATGTTGATATCATTTCTTGATTGGTTGGGGCATTCAAAGGACATGGTGAAAAGGCATGTGTATGGGCTTGACTGGGATCCGGGATCAGCCATGATGGAATGACGGAGCAGACTTGATGGGATGAATGTCCAACTTCTTCTCCTATGTCATATGGTCTTAAACTGGGGTTCCATTAATCGAAACATCTGAACTCTTCTGTTAGGCTGGACCCAAATCATACTGACACTGGATGTATATTGTTTAAGGAAGGTGACTTTCTCACCGCTGAGTCCAGTGGCTGTTAGCAGAGGAGGCTAATGAGTTAGGTTTCTATACGAGCCCAGTGAGGGGGCTTCATATGTATCTCAAGAAACTTTCCCTCTCCTCTTTAATGTTATTGGTTAGCTACTTTCACATTCCATCTTTATCTCCTGAATGTTTTTTTTAGTTGCCTTCTGTTGGTATTTAAAAGCTTCCCAATCCTCAAATTTCCCAATAATCTTTGGTCTATTATATGCCCTCTCCTTGGCTTTTATGATGCCTTTGACTTCTCTTGTTAGCCATGGTTGTGTCATCTTGCCTTTAGAATACTTCTTCCTTCTGGGGATGTATACATCCTGTAGCTTCTGAATTGCTTTCAAAAATTCCAGGTATTGCTGCTCACCAGTGCTCTTTTCCAATCAATTCTGGCCAACTCCTCTCTCATGCCTCTGTAATTCCCTTTACTCCACTGTAATCCTGATACATCTGACTTTAGCTTCTCCTTCTCAAATTTCAGGTGAGTTCCGTCATATTATGATCACTTTCCCCTTACAGTTCTAATCAATTCTACATTGCACAGCATCCAATGCAGAATAGTTGACCCTCTAGTGGGCTCAACAATGAGCTGCTCTAAAAAGCCATCTTGTAGGCACTCTAGAAATTCCCACTCTTGGAATCCAGCATCAACCTGTTTTTCCCAACCTACCTGCATATTGAAATCCCCCATGACTATTGTAACACTGTCCTTTCGGCGTACATTTGCCACCTCCCATTGTAACTTGCAGACCACATTCTTAATGCTGTTTGGGAAACTGTATATTACTCCCATGAGGGTTTTTACCTTTGCAGTTCCTTAGCTCTATCGACAAAGATTCAATGCCTTCCGACCCTTTGTCACCTGTTTCGAGTGATGTAATTTCACTTTTTACCAACATAGCCACGCTACCCTCTCTGCCTTTCTGCCTATTGTTTTGATAAAAATGTATATTCTTGGACATTAAGCTCCCAGCTATAATCTTCTTTCAGACATGATTCAGTGATGCCCACAACATCAATCTTTAACTGTGCTACAAGTTCATTGACGTTTTTCTATATACTGCACACATTCAAATATAATACCTTGAATCCTGTATTCACCTTTTTCAATTTTGCCCACCTTTTATGTTGCAACTCATCCTGTTGACTGCAATTTTGCCCTATCAATAGCCTCTCCTTGCTCAGAGTCTCACTACACATTGCCTCTGTTTGTAAACCAACTACCTCATCTTCAACAATGTCACTCTGGTTCCCATCCCCCCGCCAAATTAGTTTAAACCCACCGAACAATGCTAGCTAACCTGCCCAGATGTGTATTGGACCCCTCAGGTTCAGGTGTAACCCATCCCTTTTGTATAGGTCATACCTTCCCCAGAAGAGATCCCAATGATCCATAAATCTGAACCCCTGCCCCTGCTGCACTTTTTCAGCTACACATTCACCTGCTAAGTCATTCTATTCTTGCCTTCACTGGTACACGGCACAGACAGCAATCCAGAAATTATTACCCTGGACATCCTGTTTCTCAGCTTTCTACCTAGCTCCTTAAAATCCCCCTTCAGGACCTCCTCATCTTGTCTCCCTATGCCATTGGCGTCAATATCTACCAAGACTTCTGACTGCTCACCCTCGCACTTGAGAATGCCATGGACCTGATCCGAGACATCCCTGATCTTGGCACCAGGGAGGCAACATACTATCCGCTTGTCTCTATTGCACTCACAGAACCTCATTGCTGTTCCTCTGACTACAGAATCTCCTATCAACACTGCAGTCCTCTTCACCTCTCTGCTGTTCGGAGCCACATCACCAGACTCTGTGCCCGAGACCCGGTCACTGCAGCTCCCTCCTGGTAGATCATCCCCCTCAATAGTATCTTAAGTTATAGACTTATCACTGAAGGCAATGTCCGCGAGTGTACTCTGCTTTGGCTGTGCATTTCCTCTGCTTCTCCTGACAGTCATCCAGTTACCAGTCTTCTGCAACCCAGCTCCCTGTAGCTACGAGTTCAATCCGTATGAGTTGAAGATCATTGAGCTGCAGTTCCAGTTTCTGAATACTTTCTCTCAAGAGCTGCAGCTCGGTGAACCTGGTGCAGATGTGTTTATCTCCCACATCCCACACGCAGTACAAAACACTGTCCCTGGAGAGCCATTCTCACTATACTACGCAGTAACAGCTGAGGAATGAACAAATAAGAAGAGAGAGAGTAACTTACAAGACAATCTACCTCACCCAAGCCTAATGTCACCTAACCCTGATGAGCTAAAGCCACTCTACGGACTGGCACACTCCAAAAGAATGGTTGCTCCACTTACACGTGCTGTTTTTATTGACACTTTCTAATGAATGCCTCTTGCTGACTGGTCGCTCTTCAGCTTGGAGAAACTGCCTTTGAAATCTTGATCACCACCCTGATTTAAAAGTAGTTCTTTGTATACAATGCTGGTGTGCATTGTCCAACTAAGAGAAAACTGGTTCAAAGCTCATATAAATGGCTCTGCTTGTATAAGACATTGGTGAAGCTTAATTTGGAGTAAATGTGTACAGTTTTGGTCACCTATCTACAGGAAAGATGTGAAAATGGTTGAAAGAGTGCAGAGGACATCTATTTGTGCTGTACTTTTCAATCATTCGAACATTTTGATGATTCGCTTTTTTCATTTCTTTGTCAGAAATTCTCAGGATCATGGAACGCTGCATTAAATTCCATCTGCCATTTTGCAGCCCATTTTTTCCTAGTGGCCCAGATCCCACTGCAAGCTCTGATAATCTTTCTCTCTGTCCACTACACCCCCAATCTTAGTATCTTCCACAAACTTTCTGATCTAGTTAACCACATTATCATCTAGAGCATTAATACAGATGACGATCCCTGCGGCACACAAATGGACACAGGTCTCCAGAGAGAGAACCATCCACTATTATTCTCTGGCTTCCTCTAATGTTTAATCCAATTTACTCACTCATTTCGAATGCCAAGCAACTGAACCTTCTTGACCAACCTCGTATGCGGAACCTTCTCAAATGCCTTGCTAAAGTCCATGTCGACAACATCCACTGCCTTGCCTTCATCGACTCCCCAGGCAAGTTCCTTGAAAAGCTCTATAAGATTGGTTAGACCCTCTTTATCCAAATACTCATATATCCGGTCCCTTAGAATACCTTCCAATAACTTTTCCACTCCTGATGTGGTTTATTTTTTAGAGCCTTTCTTAAACAGTGTAACAATATTAGTTATTCTCTAATTCTCCAGTGCCTTACCTGTCACTCAGCACCTTTTAGATATCTTTGGTAGGTAGGGCCCCTACAATTTCTGCACCTGCCTCCCACAGGGTCTGAGGAAACTCCTTGTTAGGCCCTGGGGATTTACCACCCTAAGTTGACTCAAGACAGCAGATATTTCCTCTACTGTTATCTGAAAAGGCTCCGTGACCTCGGTGCTGCTTTGCCTCACTTCTAAAACCTCCGTATCCGTCATAGAGATGAAAAAAGCCATTTATGATCTCCCCCATCACTTTTAGCTCCACACACAGATTACCATTCTGATCTTCCAGACGACCAGTTTTATCCCTTGTAATCCTTTTGCTCTTTACATCTCTATAGAATCTCTCAGGATTCGCCTTCGCCTTGTCTGCTAAAGCAAATTCATCCCTTCTTTTAGCCCTCCTGATTTATTTTCTTAATTTTTCTCTTGCATTTCTTATACTCCATAAGTACCTCATTTGTTCCTGCTTTCTTATCAAGCCAGTCTGTCCTAGCAGAAACGGCTGACGGATCCATTGTTAATTCCAGGGAACAGCTGCAGAGTCTACGACAGTGAGCTTTGCCCATTGACAGATCCGAAATTCCCAAGGAGCTGAGGAGGAAATATAGGGGACATAGGGCTGGAAGAAGATGATGAACAAGAAAGGGAAGATACAAGCTGTATATTTCTTCCATTATCATGGGAATCGTAAGATCGCTCAGTAACAAGGTGGAAGAGCTAACATTGTTAGAGAGGGTGTTCCATGAGAGCCCTGTTATGTGCTACACTGAGACATGGCTTCACAGGGCTATTCCAGACTCTGATGTGAATCTAGATGGTAGACAGGAGTTGCAGCGAAAGCAGCAAGAAGGAAGGAGGAGGCCTCACGGTTTTTCTGAACAACAGATACTGCAACCCTGGGCACATCACAGTGAAGGAGTGTGTATGCAGCCTAGTCATTGAACTTTTAGCCGTAAGACTCTGTCCATATTATTTGCCCATAGAGTTTTCTCATGCCATTGTCATTGAGGTCTACGTCCCTCCCACAGCTATTGCGTCACTGGTGTGTGACGTCATTCACTTAGTTACTGCGAGACTAGAGATACTACACCTAAATGCCTTCTTAACTTTACCAGGGGATTTCAACCACATCAACTTGGACTTTGTCCACTTTCACAGAGTTTGTAGACTATCAAATCAGGGAAAATAAGACACTGGATCTGCTATATGCAAATATTCAGATCATAACCTGGTGCACCTTCAGGTCTTGTACAAGCCTCTGGTCCAGCAGCAACCTGTGATCAAGAAGTCTGTTAAGAAATGGTCACAGGAGGCCAAAGAGGCCCTGCACGGCTGCTTTGAAGGGACTGACTGGGATGTGCTCTGGAGTCCACATGGAGAGGACATTGATGGACTGACAGACTGCATTACGGGGTACATCAGCTTCTGTGTGGATAATACTGTTCCAACTACGACTGTACGCTGTTTCCCAAGCAATAAGCCTTGGGTCACCAAAGACATCAAAGCCATTCTGAACAGGAAGAAGAGGGCAATCAGAGATGGAGATAGGGAGGAGATCAGGCTGGTTTAGAGGGAACTGAGGGAGAAGATTGCCCAGGGCAAGGACTGCTACAGGAAGAAGCTAGAGAGGAAACTAAGCAGAACAACACAAAGGATGTGTGGAGTGGTATGAAAATGATCACAGGGTACAAAAAGACCAGAGACCAGGTAATTGAAGGGGACCTGGACAGGACCAATGAGTTAAATGTCTTTTCAACAAGTTTGCTGAGGAGGCTTCTGTTTACCCTCTACAACCCAGCCACCCCAGCTCCTCCCCTCTCAACCCTTGCCCTCCATCTCTCTCCAAGAACACCGGAGAGCTCACAACACATGGACTGAGCAGGTAAGGGGAGAGCTCATCAGACTTCACCCAGGCAAGGCTACGGGCCCAGACAGCATCAGCCCAAGGGTACTCAAGGTGTGTGCTACTGAGCTGGGTGCAGTCTTTCAATACATCTTTAATCTGAGCCTGAGCCTAGAGAGGGTCCCTGTGCTGTGGAAAACATTCAGCCTCGTTCCAGTACCCAAGAAGACGTGTCCCACCATGCCCAGTGACGACAGACCAGTGGCATTGACTTCACATGTTATGATATCATTAGAAAGACAGGTCCTGACATATCTCCGGACTATTGTAAATCCATCACAGGACCCCCTGCAGTTTGCTTACCGAGCACATATTGAGTCGAGAACGCCATTATCTTCCTGCTTCAACGGGCTTACACTCATCTGGATGAGCTGGGCGGCACTGTGAGAATCATGTTCTTTGATTTCTCCAGTGCTTTTAACACCATACAACCTGCTTTACCAGGGAGTAAGCTCACAGAGATGCAGGCGGATGCTCCACTAGTGCCCTGGATTACAGACTACCTGTTCAGACGGCCACAGTATGTGAGATTGCAGAGCTGTGTATCGGGTACCGTGGTTAGCAGTACAGGGGCACCTCAGGGGACTGTCCTGTCCTCCTTCCTGTTCACCATCTACACCTCAGACTTCAGATACAACTCTGAGCCCTGCCACCTGCAGAAGCTTTCGTATGATCCGGTCGTTGTGGGCTGTATCAGCTGGGGTCAAGAGGCTGAGTACAGAAGAGTGTGGACAACTTTGTTGAGGGGTGTGGGCTGAATCACCTGCAGCTGAACATCACTAAGACAAAGGAGTTGGTGGTGGATTTCAGGAAGGTGAAAACACCCTGCATTCGCATCTCCATCAAGGTAACGGATATGGAAGTAGTCCAGGACTTGAAACACCTGGGAACCCAACTGGACTGGTCTAAAAATACAGAGGCTCTGTACAAGAAGGGACAGAGCTGACTGTACTTCCTGAGGAGGCTCTGGTCATTCAATGTCTGCAGTCTACGTTGCAGATGTTCTATCACTCAGTGGCGGCCAGCATTCTATTCTATGCCGTAGACTGCTGGGGCAGCAGGGTGAGAGCAGCTGACGCCAAGAAGATTGATAAGCCTGTAAGGAAGGCTGGTTCTGTTCTGGGGGTGGAACTGGATCCCTAAGTAGTTGTGTCTGAGAGGAGGATGCTGTAGAAGCTCTGAAGCATTATGGACAATCTCTCTCACCCCACTCCATGACATACTGGACTAACAGCACAGCACCTTTAGTCACAGACGGATTCCACCAAGGTGCACCACTAAACGCCACAGTACATCCTTCTTCCCTGTGGCTATAAGACTCTACAACTCCACCTCCTTAAGTATATGGCTTCATTGCACATCTGTACTTTGCACTATTACTTTTTAATGCACATTTTGTATTCTTTTTCTTACCTCAATGTTTACAATTTGTAAAGTATATTTCTGACTGAGCAGAAATCTATCCTATCTTATACTGCTATGCCCTCTTTTTCTTAACCAGGGTTTCAATACTTCTTGAAAATGATGTTTCCCTACATCTGTTATCTTCACCCTGTATTCTGACAACCACATGCAAGCTTTGTCTTCTCAAAATTTCACTTTTGAAGGCCTCCCACTAACCAAGTACACCTTTGTTAGAAAACGGCCAATCCCAATTCACACTTGCCAGGTTCTTTCTGATACCATCAAAATTGGCTTTTCTCCAGTTTAGAATCTCAACCTGCAGACCAGACCTATTTTTTCCCATATTTACCTTGAAACTAATGACCTTAAAAAAGCTTTTAGATGGAAAATTTTTGAGTAGGTTCTTGATAACAAGGGGTGAATGGTTGGCAAGAGAGAAGAATGTTTGAAATGCTAAATAAAAATATAATATTTATGCAGACAACAAAGTTCCTTCCTGATATCATGCTTAACTAACTTCCAAATTGGCATTAAATTAAGCAAAGTAAATTATAGAAAATAATTTACTGTCTTATTTGTTGTATCTCAATATACATCAACTTGACCACTGCGATGGGCTCAGGAAACAAAATGGTAACTTACTTTAGTTGGGGCACTTTTGGCATTGGGTTGGCTCTCAGCTGCCTTTTCACACAGTTTCTTCTTTGCAGGAGGAGAGCCGCTTGGTTTCACATCTTCAGTGGGTGTGTTGGGCCTCTTGCCAGCAAATTGTGGGAGAATTACACGTGCTTTCGGAAATTTCATCTTCTTGGGCTTCGGTTCATTTTCACCTTCAGCAGGCTTGTTTGATATGAAGGATAAAAATCCTCGAGGTTTACGTCCTTGTCTGTTAAAAATTAAAATATTATAGACGAATGGTCAGATTTTTGGAACTATATTGTGAAAAATCGGTCCTAGAGCATGTTTATGTTTCATAAAATAAAAATATAATAAAAATTGTGAGATAATCTGTGCTTCAGCCAGAAAAATCAAGTTGCATAGATGGGTGCAGGATATACCAGAGCATTTAATTACTAGTACAACTGCCCCACATATACATTGTACATATACTAGTACTACTGCCCCACATATACGTTGTACATGTACAAGTACACTGCCCCATATATACGTTGCTGGCAGTCGCTTGCTTTTAATGGCCTCTGTCAACCAACGCCACCTCATGTCATTCATTTCCACTGGCAACTTATTCAGGGACCTTTCCTTCCCTGTCGACCATCCTCCCTTACCCGCAACTCTAAATATTTTTAACTTTTCCCAGTTCTGATCAAAGGCCATTAACTTGAAGGTTGACTCTATTTGTTTCTTATTAACGCAATTTCTTCTTTTTTCGTTTCAGGTTTTAACTGGAGAGTGAGTGGTGCCGAAATGTGTGGAAACACTTGTGGCCTAGGCTGCTGCCAGAGCATGCTTAGGTTGTGTTGATTGTTGATGCAAATGACACATTTCACTGTACGTTCCGATGTACATGTGATAAATAAATCTGAATCTCATCTAAGTCTGAATGTAAAGAATGCAATTTCACTACCACAGCGAAAACCGGAAGAAATCTGCATGCGTACATTAAAGAGCTGCTATGTTAACATGGATCAAAAACTTTATTATGCAAAGAACAAACTTTAAATCTACCTCCACTTTTTGATAAGGCGATTTCCTTTAGCTATCACATGCATACCGAAACATACAGTGAAACGTGTCATTTGTGTCCCACCAATCAGCAAGGATTGTTCTGAGCAGTCCACGTGCTGCTGTGCTTCCAGCACCAAGACAGCACGCCCACAACTCACAAACCCTAACCGGCACAGCTTTGGAGTGTGGGAGGAAACCCACACAGTCATGGGGAGAGCGTACAATCTCCTTACAAGATATCAGCAGGAATTGAAGTCTGATCTATCAGCTGGCACTGTACCAGTGCTACACTAACCTCTACACCATGGACAGTCCCAAGCCCAGCTGTGAAAGGAGGAGGGTTGGGTACAGGGTTAGCAATCTCATCCCATAAAAACCAGAGCTACAGAAACACCAACAGAAGCTCCAAAGGCCTCACCCCTGGGAGAGGAAGGATCTTTGCCTGGAAGACATATGAAAGTGTGTGGTGAAAGAGAAACCACAAGGCTCATCCACCTTCGGCCCAGGACTGAGTTCTCTGTCGGCGGCCTACACCCCTGTAGGTGTGATGGGCTTAAGATGAAGAAACACAATGCTACCGTGCATGAAATTAATGAAGGTGAAAAATAAAAAAAGTGCAATATCAGAACTTGTTTTTGAAATATCAGTCCTACACAGTCTGTGAACATGTAAAAAAAGGTAGGCAAAGATGCACTTAAAAAGAACTTCATGATGGAAACAAGTTACCACGCAGATATATTTACCTTGTTAGAGTTGTACTTGAGATAGGAGCTGTATCTTGTGCACTTGTTTCTGATTGTCCTGTCACAGCACCTGCATCTGGAACTGCAGACAAATTCTCTGGAGAGGAACAGCTGGGTGCATTTTGTGCCTCAGTTTCACCATGGAGATCATCATCAGCACCAAACTCTTGTACGGATGAATTACCTGCTGCTTCAGTTTGTACCTGTTCTTCATCGAGTAGAGAAGGTGCATTTCTGGGGGTTTTTGGAAGTTTTAAAGGATGATCATTCCCAGCATTTATAGCTGAGAGACCAGTCTCAGGAGTGGGTGCAGCTGTTGGGGTTGAAAAATTGGGTTTCACAATGAGCTTACCTGGAAAACACAATGACCAACAGTACAGTAGAATAAACCAGGACTGAATCTTTTTAAATGGGATGTAAAATTAAGTACTACACAATCTGAATGATACAAAGCACTACATACAAACTTAACTCAATCCTTAAGTCACTAAGTCAATCACAGATTCTAATGCATTCAGAAGGGGATGGAACTCACCAATACTTTAGTTATTATTGCACAGTGTTACCCTAACCATTACATCAAAAACAGTAAAACCAAGTAGATTGCCCAAAGACAGTAACCACATCAATTCCAACTGGTGACCAATAATATGGCATTAACAGTAAATCTTATTTTTATTGTTGAGAAAGGAAAGTCTGGAATGGATATAGATGCAGCTCTGCAATATTCAACATTATCCAGAAGGAAAGACAAATTTAATTTCATTTATATGTAATCGTAGCAAGTGAGACACTTGTCTAAATTAGATACACACCTCTCCTTCGTTGTGAAGCTTTCCTCATTTCTTCAGATACAGGAACAGATGTCAGAGTTGATCTTTCTGCGTGAGTTGGTTTTACTACATCCAAAGGAGTGGATGTGAAACTGCCAGAAGATTCTGATGGAATACCCATGTGAGCAAGATCTGGGAGAAACACAACAGCAATACCTTAAAAACTAATTGATCTGTAAGCTTTTCCTATCTGCAGGTCTCTAGGTGCTCTAGTCAATTAAGTACTTGGTGAACTCTCAATACTGTGATGTGCGGACTCTGACAGCAACCCTCAACAAACATCAATAAGATCATAAGACAAAGGAACAGAATTAGGCCATTCAGCCCATCGAGTCTGCTCTGCCATTCCAGAATGGCTGATATATTATTCCTCTCAACCCCAATATAACAACTAGCAAATAAGTTTGCAGGTGATACTGAAATGGGTGGCGTTATGGACAGTGAAGATGGTTATCAGGATTTACAGAGGGATCTTTATGAACTGGTTAAGTGGACCAAGGAATGGCAAACGAAGTTTAATTCAGAGAAATGCGTGGTGTTGCATTTTGGAAGACAAATAAGGTTGGGGCTTTCATCAGTTAGGATACTGAGTACTGTAGTTGGGATGTTATGTAATCGTACAAGACATCGCTGAGGCCACATTTAAAATCATGTTCAGTTTTTGTCACACTGCTAAAGATGCCATCGAGCTGGGAAGGAAAGAGTGCAGAGGAAATGAGTGAAGGATGTTGTCAGGACTCAAGGGACTAGGTTATGGAGGGAGACTGAGGAGCTTGAGACTTCTTTAATTGGAGCAGTGGAGAATGAGGGATGACCATCAATCTACAGGCCATGACGCTATTCATTTTTTCGTAAATGTATGCTTTTCTGCTCTCATAATTACATGTGTTGTGTGGGACTGTTGGTTCTGGGTGTTGCACACTGTCCCCACCCAGAGGAATGCTGTTTCGCTTGGCTGCGTTCATGTGTATGGTTGGATGACAATTAAACTTGAACTTTAAGTGTATAAAAATAAGAGGGGCATAGATGGAATCAATGTGCACGGTCTTTTTCCCCATGATTGGGGAATCAAGAACGAGAGTACTTAGGTTTAAGGTGAGTGGGTTAAGGTTTAATAAGGACCTAAGGAGTGAGCCTATCACACAGAGGTTGAAGTTTATGGAATGAGCAGCCAGTGCAGTGCCTGAGGTTGGGGCAGGTACAAGGATAGGAAAGATTTAGAAGGATAAATGGAACTAGCATGGACATTAGGTAAAGGGCTGGTTTCTAATTGCTGTAAGACTTCCTGACTATTTGCTTTGAGTTGTTCAGTGGATAGAGGAGGTTCAGATGAGATTTTGTGCTCAAACCTCTATAGCAGGACTTAAACTTCTTTACGGAGCAGACTGGGTCACCACTGACACAATATGGCAGGCCTGGTTAAGTACAATTAATGTGCAAGTCCCTGTGGTTTGGATGTTAGCAGTTCAACAAAAAGCTCTTGTAGAATTTCTGCTTTAAATGCAATCAAAAATCTTGATGCAAATCTGCTCTGCATTTTGTTGATTTTTAAGATAACTACAGGCTGCCCACCAAATCAAACAGGCTCAATGTGAAGAGGTTTCCGACTCAGCTCATGTTTTGTGGGCAAGCACACACACTGATTTATCAGCAGTCAATCCAGCAAAATGATTTTTACACCTCCATTAACTCAGAGGAAACACAGGGTAGATTACCTTTGTGTAGAGGTGATCTGAAATTGTAAAGCATCAGTTGGGCACCATAAACACAAGAGATTCTGCAGGTGCTGGAAATCTAGAGAAACACACAATTCTTAATGAAGGGTCTTCAGCCCAAAACATCAACTGTTTATTCACTTCCACAAATGCTGCCTGACCTGCTGAGTTCCTCCAGCATTTTGTGTGTGTTGCTTTAGATTTCCAGCATCTGCTGAATCTCTTGTGTTTGTGTACAGAAATTACTCTGTATAAACGCTTCACAAATTATTCAAGAAGTTTTTATATATATATATATATATATATATATATATATATATATATATATATATATATATATATATATGAAATGGAAGTGAATAACTTGCATATCTTGTCAAAGTATTAAAAGAAATTGAGAGAATCAATGGTCAAAGATGAGCAGTCGGCTGGGATGTTACACAGTGATGATGTTGCACACTAAATCATCACAGCAACAGGAGGAAGCAGTCAAGAATTGAAACTGCTACTAATCATTACTGAACTGCCAGTTCTTGTGGAAAAAGTACTCACCATAATTACTCAATGTATTAGATGCTGAAGGTGCTGGGCAATCCTGTGTAAAACACAACATAGACAAGATAACCATCAACTAGGGCTTGGCAATTTCTTTATGTTAATTTAATGTTTTGAGCAAGAAGACAATAGTACTGTGGAATAACAGGCCTAGCAGATGATCATATACCCTCAGCATTACAAGCATCTCCAATTTCTAACCAGTGTAATCTTTCTCCTTCACCCCTTTGAAACAGTGTATTGCACAGAAAGAAGACAGCAGCCACTTGGAATCTTACTGCTAAAATTAAAATTGTTGGAATATTACAGAGCAATGCTGCACACTGAAGCATTTTAGCTAAAATGGATATTTAAGTTTGCACATCATTCCAACACCCAGTGCAAGATCAACTCAGAAACAGCACAGAGGAAATGCTGTGCAATCTGTGAGTAGCTCCAGCTTCCTCCCCCTTCTTTTCCAATCCTGACTGAAGGGTCTCAGCCCAAAACTACAACTGCTCATTACCCTCCAAAGGCACTGCCTGAGCTGCTGAGTTCCTCCAGCATTTTGTGTGCTACTATCAGTAATTTAACCTGGATGATAACTGTCATAAGTGTAAAATATATACAAGATGAAGCCAATCACACGATAGGTTGTGAACATAAGAACATAAGAAATGGGAGCAGGAGTCGGCCATCTGGCCCATTGAGCCTGCTCCACCATTCAATAAGATCGTGGCTGATCTGGCCATGAACTCATCTCCACCTACCTGCCTTTTCCCCAAAACTCTTAATTCCCCCAGTATGCAAAAATCTATCAAACCTTGTCTTAAATATATTTACTGAGGTAGCACCCACTGCTTCATTGGGCAGAGTGAACCCAAGTGAACCCCTTAGCAAAATCACAAAATCCGAAAATCTTCGAGATCTGAAATTTTTTGATGGTTCTGAGAAGTGACTTCACATATGTATTAAGCAGAAGTTAATGAAAAATAGAAAAACATTGCATAAACCGGAAAGTGAGATCTTGATCGTGTATTGAAAGTGTAGATTTATTAGCATCAGAGTGAACATCTACTGCTTAACAGTATGCTGATCTTTAAACATGAAAAGACCTGTAACAACAAACTGAAAATTGAAGGTAATTGTGAATATTCTGCGAGCTGGTAGCAGAAATTTAAGGAAAGGCACGGCATTAAATTTTTAAACATTTAAAGATTTAAGAAAAGGTTTTTAAAGCAGCAGCAGAGAAATTCAATGAGTTTGTCAAGATCATCACTGACGAAAATCTAACATGCTGAATGGCTGCATCAGTACATATGTGTGCCAAACAAGCGTAAGACAAAGACTGCCTACTGGTAGCACATAAATTCAGAGTTGGGGATGATGGCGATGCCAAACAGCCTCCGACTGTCTGCCTGGGTGGCCAAGGTAGTGATAGCTTACCTTTCTGATGATTCAAAGTACACATTATTATTTCAAGCATAAAATTATTAAATTATATAAAACTACCTTCAGGGTGTATGCATAGCTGTATACATAACGTAAATGAATTCTGCGTTTAAACTTGTGTTCCATCCGGAATCAATCTCATTATATAGATGCAAATATTCCAAAAAAATTCTGAAATCTGAAACACTTTGGCCCAAAGCATTTATTAAGGGGTGCTTAACCTGTACCTCACAACAGTAAAGTTACTGGTCTTGCTGGACTGAAGGGGTAACTAATTAGCCAATTAAACTGTATCCTAAAAAATTTCACAAGACATTTCACTCCAGTGCCAGCAGTCCGACTTTACACCTTTTGTAAAAGAAGCACATCGTGAATCCGGTGTGTATGCTGCAAGTGTATGCAAATCTAAATCAACAAAAATAAAGACCCACCTCAGGTGATGTTAAGGTAGCCGAATTTGATTGAAGAACTTCCTCAGTCTGTGAAATTTTTTCTCCAGAAACCTCCTGACTTGATATCACCTCTGGTCTCTTCTCAATAGAATCATTTTTATCAATTAAACTGGCAGCTTTTCTTTTTCTGTCCATTTGCCCCGAATTCAGTCCTGGCATATTTGAGCTACAGTGCTGGGGGTTACTTTGTAAAACTGTCACTGATTCAGACATACTGGGTATAGTAGGTGCTTCCACTGAGAGTTCAGATCTGTAATCAGAAACTGTCACTGATTCAGACATACTGGGTATAACAGGTGCCTCCACTGAGAGTTCAGATCTGTAATCAAAAGCATACTCATTAATAAACTTAGAATCAGCACTTT